>NC_141686.1:252624716-253224716 GCF_964263255.1 Lissotriton vulgaris | reverse complement strand
TAAGCATGAATAGCCAAAAATTCATCCAAATACCATTAGTACAAAAGGGCAATAAAAAGAATATGTAAAAATACACAATATCATCAATGTTCATACTAACTTATCATGGTAACGATGAAACATGGATGAAAAAGAGGGGGGATAAGGAAAGGTACAGTCAAAGGATGTCGAGGGTTAAATGTAATACAAGATATATACTGAAAGTCAATGCCCAGCCAGTCAGCCTAAATGAACTGACAACTCCTCATGCATGTTAAGGCCATTAGGGTGCTTGCTCTGTAGATCTATTATATATCTCGATTCGAGTCGTCTAAGCTTGAGTAGACGATCACCCCCTCTGATGCTCAATGTTTCAATGATTTGTGGTGCATTTTCGATTTTGAGGTAGATGGATAATTTCAATTGCATTTCTTGATTTATGTATTCCACATATTTCTTTACATGCGCATTCATTTATGTTGAAATGTTATTGAAATTGCAAGTAGATGATATGTATTGTATACCGTTCCGTAATGGCGGCCATGTATGTATTGCACAGTCCTACCTTGCTTTTCATTGAGTTGCATGACGTCTTTTTAAACTGACGAGCCCCTCGGCTCTTTGCACAACTTGACGAAGCCCCAAGGCGAAACGCGTCGTTGCTGTTGGTTCTTGCATTAAAACCTTTGTGGAACCTCCCCTGTGTGTGCTACTTTCCTAAAGGATCGATATTCCTGGAATATTTGGAGCGTAATTTAAAGACATGGGTACACCCCCGTTTTGTGTGCACCCACTCGTGAGTGCAGCTGGTTGGTGTTCAGAAGCTTTATATATATATATATATATATATATATATATATATATATATATATATATATATATAGTATTTTGTATATATAGTATGGTATGGTAAGTTCGGTCATTGTATCGTATGGTGTAGGCTGTCATTGTACAGTATGGTCTATCATTGCAGAGTTTATTATGCTATGGTATGGCCAGTCTTTGTATGTTATGGTATGGCTTGTCATTGTATTGTATGGTATAGGCTGTCATTGTGTAGTGTAATATGATATGGTCCATTGTTGTAGAGTTTATTATGGTAAGTTATGGCCTGTCATTGTATAGTATGGCATTGTATAGTATGGTATGGCCTGGTATTAGTTGGTAGAGTATGACCTGTCATTGTATGGTATAGTATAAACTGTCAATGTATAGTATGGCATGGCCAGACATTGTATATATAGTATTTTATATCCAAAATGAAGGTTGCCCTTGCATGAAAACGCACTCACTGGTGGGTATTCCTCTTTATTGGAGACAGCAACAAAAACAGCAACCGACTTTGCCTCAAATTCAGGGGGGCCTTACGCGTTTCGGACTCACTAGTCCTTGCTGACAGGCCAGTTCAAAGAGGAAAATGCAACTATATTGTAGCACACCTGCTTAAATTCTGAAGTTCCGCCCCCAGTGGGCATTTGCATTTGAAGGGCATTCTGTACTTCAAATGCAAATGCCCACTGGGGTGGAACTTTAGTAATTAGCTGGGTAAAAACACAATGAACACCCAGGAAGTGCGAGCAGATCTACAGATAACACACTATACAAGTTCTAGTACATCCATTATTCCTCTTGTTTAAAGCAACAACATTAGAAATATCCCTCTGCTCAGTCTGTAGATTTGGAAATACCATAATGGCCATAGGGACCCCTTTCCAGGCATTCTGACAGAGAGCAGTGGCCGTGGTCTCCCGGCACAGGGGGCTGAGGTAGCAGCGGCCAGACACGGATCCAGCAGGAAACGGAACAACAGTTGGCTATCTGCCTCCCCGAAGTCCCCCGGTCCCTCAGACCCTGCAGGAGTCACCAGAAGTCAGAGGCCAGAGGATGGGCCTGATACTGCCACTGCTACCGCTCTACGCCGGCATGGTGTGTGTTAAGCAACTCCTGGTCAAATGATTTCCGCAACATAGATACAGCGCCCCATTTTAGAAAAATGTTTAAGACCTGGCTCTTTAGGGCAGAATAATTTGGGCCGGGAGTGTGGCTGTCCGGTATGCCATCTACGCTCTACTGATCGCTTTTAAAGCCAGGACAACTCTGTTTGAGGTAGCTGTCACGCTCTTGCATTCTATAAGTGCCTGTATTATTATTAGGGCTCTCGGTTTTATGGTATTTATTTTTTTAACATTTCCGTCTGTATTTATCCATATTTCTTTTTTTGTCATTTTATCTGTATATATCCGCATTTATTTTTGTCGCCAAAAAAGACGCTGCAACTATTATTTTTCCACATTTATTTAAATAGGCAGTGCACACAGTTGTTATAGGTTTAGCTATATGTATATATGCTCCAAATTATTTAAACACAATACAATGTGTGAGAGTCTATTATAGACATTTGGAAGACCAATGTTGTGTATGTTTCATACAACTTCCACATAAGAACTTTACTGTTAGATCAAAACAGATGTGAAATGGGAGGGTGTCACAGAGATTATTTGCAGTAATATTAGTGTCAGCTGCTGCTGTGTTACAATATTGAAAACACTCTCACAGGCCATAATAAACACATTTAGAATTTAGATGAGTGCACACGTGCACTTTCAGTGACCTGGCCAAAAGATTGCATGAAAGTGCTGTCTACGTTCTTCACATATTACAGATATTGAATGCCTCGTTCTCTTATTGTCAGTTCCATGCGTCTCTCTGTGGTGCACGCTGACTATTCACAGCTTAAAGAGTAAACTACCTCCTCTAGTCTGAAACAGGGAGCTCTCATTTCAGAAATAAATTTCAATTTAAGGCCTGAAAGTATCCCAAAGCTAATGCGGCTTAATTTCCCTAATGTCTTTATGCCACCGGACTTTCTGAACTTTTTGGGTCACACTCATTTCTGCCAGTCCTACATTTGCGCAAAGTACTTGCGCTGCTAACACCTTCCCCCGCCTTCTCAAAGTTAAACTGCCTTAGAGGTGCAAACCGTGAAATACATATTCACCTCCACCCCCACCTTTTCACTTCACAGTGACTTAAACAGACTGTTGTGCTGGCGCAGCGCTCACTACAAAGCCAGAGCTCCGGAGATGATGAATGATCAGCTGAATGGCTAAAAAGATGTAACGGCCACGTCATCAGGGGTACAGTGGGCAGGTCAGAGGCAAGAGCGCCTAGGAAATGTTTTCCTGGGCCTACCAAAGATTAATGGCCCAGCAGGTGTTAAAGTGGGCAGGCATACAGGGCAATCAGGAAGAGGGGCGTGGGGAGGCAACCCTGGGCTGGAGCACGACCGAGTAATTCTCAGACTTCAATTTGGTCATATTATTCCATTTCTATGTATGAATACAGACGGAAGAAAAATATTTTTCAATCTGTATTTATATGTAAAAATCTGTTTAAACGGAAAACCGGGAGCCCTAATTATTATTAAGCAAGCAGGCGGTGGTATCCAAGAGGAAAGGCAGAAGGAACCGGCCGGTGGCGAGGTGAGCTTGGTGAGGCTTGGTGTGGTCCCGCAGGCCTGGAAGCAGGCGATGGTGATTCCATTGCTTAAAAAGCCTGGTTTAGATCCGAAGGCCCCGGTTAATTATAGGCCAATCTCCCTGCTGCCGGCCCTCACGAAGATTCTGGAAAAACACGTCCAGGGCGTGCTTTCCAACTTTCTTGAATCTAATGAGATCCTGCACGCCACCCAATCGGGCTTTCGTCCCCATCTTAGTACTGAGACTGCGCTCCTGGAGGTTTCGGAAACCATTAAAGGGGTTCTGGACTCTGGGGGCAAAGTCATGCTGGTGATGTTAGATCTGTCGGCGGCGTTCGACACCGTTCCCCATCATGGTCTTCTCGACAGACTTTTCGAGATAGGCATACGGGGGACGGTGTTCGACTGGTTTTCTTCTTTTCTTGCCGGCCGCCGGCAGTCGATCTGGGCCCCACCGGATTCCGCCGTGATGCCGCCTCTGGGAGTCGGGGTCCCTCAGGGCTCTATCTTGAGCCCGACCCTCTTTAACATCATTATGACCCCCTTGGCGGCATTGGTGGAGTCGCATGGTGCCCAGATCGTATCCTATGCGGATGACACCCAGCTCCTCTTCTCTTGTAAGAGAGGAGGCGACTTTGAAGGGGAGAGCATTCGGGATTGCCTTGGGGCTGTTTTCCACTGGTTCCATCTAAACAGCCTTAAGTGCAACTCCGACAAGTCCGAAGTTCTGTTCTTTGGGTGCGACACAGAACCGGACTGGCAGACCTGGTGGCCACGGGATATGTTCCCTCCGTCCTGCTCCTCTCAGGTTGCTAAGAATCTGGGGGTGAAGATGGATAACAGGCTCACCTTGAAATCCCAGATCTTGGGGGTGTCGGGCGTTTGCTTTGGCATCCTCAGGATGCTGCGGAGGTTTCTTCCTCTGTTATCCGTGGAACACAGGACGCTGACTGTCCAGGCTCTGATTGGGTCCAGGTTGGATTATTCCAACGCTCTCTACCTGGGCCTTCCAGAGTACTTGTTGCAGCGGCTTCAAGTGGTACAGAATGCCGCTGCAAGGGCAATCTTTGGCCTCAGTAGGCGCTCCAGGACCTCTGGCTTGCTGGCAACTCTACACTGGCTTCCTATCCGCAAGAGGATTGCCTTCAAGGCGCTGACCTTGACCTACAAAGCTCTCCATAAGGAGGGAGCCAAGTACCTCCAAAAGAGACTGGTCTTTTACCACCCGACCAGGTCTCTGAGGTCGGAAGCCCTGCACCTTGCTGTTGTCCCCCGGGTCAAGAAAGCGCGCCTCGGGGGCCGCTCTTTTGGACTGCTGGCTTCTCAGCTGTGGAACTCTTTACCTCTGACCCTGCGGGGAGCCACCAGCCTACTGGCTTTTAGGAAAGGCCTTAAAACTTGGCTGTTTACTCAGTAGCCTGTCCTCCTTGAATATCTGCTCCACTCTTCCGTTAGTTTTTTCTGATGTTATGTTTTTTATGTTGCAGCATTGTCTCTTTCTCCGCTAAAGCGCCGGGACACTCTTTTTGAGTAGCCGCGCGCTATAGAAATAATTAAATAACATAACATAACATAACATAACAGCTGTACAGAAAGGCGCAGCTCTCCTTGGCTACTGGCGGGCCTTGGCGGTGCCGTTTCTAGCGGTGCTTGACTCAGAAGGGGGGTTCACACCAAGTGAGGACACGGGAGCAGTGGAGGCGACTGAGCTAGGTCTCGGGCGGCTTGTGACCCGTGCCTCCCTGAAACTGTCTCCTCTTCCCTCGTCAAAGCCCTGAAATCCCTGCACTGCTTCACACCAGTTTCACACCAGCAACTACCAGGTTGCCCTGCCTGCTACTTGCCATTACTCACCACTGCCATCACCAGCATTCGGTGAGGACACAGGTGCCATCACCCCTAGCACCTCAGTTTGATCATAGAAGGTGGGCCCCTAGGACAGATTATGGCACGGCTGTGGGGTGGGTGGATTACTCCTCTTAATTTTCCTCATGCAATTTCGGCACCCCACGTCCTCCACATTCAGCTTTTTCCAGTCAGTGGGCAGCCCAGTGTACAACTTTCCTCTGTCCTGAGTCTTAGCCCTCATCATAGGGCAGAGGTTTTCAACATTTTTTGCTCTGAGTCCCCCTAAGCAAAATGTTTTGAGGTCTGGCCCCCCCCTCCAAAACTTTATGGCAAGGATTGGGAGAGCGGGACGGACATGGCTGGGTGCAGGAGGCGGGGCTTATGAAATGATTTCAGGAGTACTTTTTCTATAGTTCATGAACCACACTAAATATGAGACTTATAAAACTGAAAATTAATCAAACAAAAACATGTACTGTCCCAAAAATACCGCTCTTCATAATTGGGGTGTTCATGAGCCCCTCACACTCTTGGACCCCAATGCAACTACACCTACAGCACTAATGATAACTGCAGCCCTGAGTAGCAGGCTATCTCCTCTGCATCTTTCAACTCTTCCCCATCATGCATGACCATCACTCCAATCTTGAAACAGGCTCTCTGTCCCGTTCAAAAAAAGAACTCCCACACGTTGTATCCCTTTTTTTCTGTAAGGGTGGTCTTGGTCATTATGCTAGTAAGGAAAATAAGCTCCCATGCCCCTTTTTTAAAGATAGACAATCATAACTGTGAAGCAGTAGGCCCCTCAAACCCCTGGGACCCAGCCCTGCTGCATCTGCTTCATTAATGATAACTAGCAGTGGCCACTTGCACACCTCGCAGCAGTACCTGCTGCATTGATGATTGGCCCTTTATGAAGCCGGAAATGCTGTAAATACATGCCGTACTTCCAGGCCATTTTCATTTACATATATCTGCAGAGGTATTTGCGCCCCCCCAGAGGGGCACGACCCACAGTTTGAAGACCTCTGACATAAGCAATCTTCCCTTCAATGCATACAGCCTTGCACTATGGAGGAAACTGCCGCTAAAGAGGCGATAATGGGCTTGATAATAGGCCCTTGTTTATTCCCATAGAAGCCCAGGTTAACGCCACAACCTGGGCTTCTATGGGAATTCACAAGGGCATATTATCAAGCCCATTATCGTCGCTTTAGCGGCAGTTTCCTGCCGATAAAAGTGGCGATAATGTATCGCCCTTTCTTGATAATATGGCCCACAGTACTGCACCATATTCTTGTAAATATGACACAGCCCTGCATTTCTAAAGTGATGGAGCGTGTCGCTAGCCTTCTTGGCTTAGCGACACGCTTCGCTACTTTATTTTAAATATGCTCCCTAGTTCCTTAATTCTCCTCAATATGTTTATGTTTCACTCTCCGACGAGTTCTTTGTGTGATAGATATAAGAGGTATAGGTCTTAGAAGGATAGCACGATGACAAGAGGTAAAGGGGGTTTTGAAAAAAGGAACTATTTGGGAGATTACTGAAAAATAATCCTGGGGAGGTGATGAATAACACACATGAAAGTGAACGTAGAGGTTCGAATCAACAGGATGTTGAAAACTGCCCAACTTGTCCAATTAAAAATGGATGCCTGACATAGAAAATATGTTTAGTGTTCTTTGCAGAGGGCCACAAGCACTAGGTAATTCAGAACTCAAAAAGTCTAAAATTAGAAACATCACTCATGGTCGTCCTGTTGTTAGCGCTTTCTCAATATATGAAACAAACACTTGGACTTAAACAACAGGGGCCCGATTCACAGAATGAACTTAAGACTCAATCCTAAACTTACTACTATTTTGGTATTCCCAGAATGCACTTACTAATTTTGGCATTCACAGAATAAACTTACTACTTTTGGTAGTCACGCACGCGGGGAGAATCCAGCAGAAGGACACAGGCGCCGCAACGAAATCTGCATGAACTATTTCTAGTGGACCCACTCACCACACCCATTTCTCAACTCATGCATGACAACATTAATAATGACAAGAGGCAGTTTACGTTTTTCAGAATTTTTGTTACTGTTACTGCACAATAAACATGGCATTCTGAAAAGTGTTCAAAGATTGACATATTGCGTCATATGTCCAGGTGAGTCTGAATGGCATGCTTGTTGAGTCAGCATGTGGCCTATTTGGAATGCACCACAGTTCAGTGGCGTCTGCGGGTACTTGCCCCAGACCTCCTCTCTACGTCCTCCTCCTGATTTTGCCGTGCGGTGGCAGAGGGCCTGCTGCTGTGGCTCAATGGAGAGCCCACCTGCTCTAACACTTCTGTCCCTGCGAGCGCGGGATGTATTGGTGCGCGGCTCCCTTACCAGACCGCTCGTCTGGCTCCTCACAGCTGCAGGGCGGCGGGTTTGTTGGCGACCTGCTGCTGGTGTTGCAGGCCGCACTGCTGGCTGTGGGCTGCGTGGTACAACTGCAGCGCCTGTTGTCACGTAGGTGGCACGGTCCACAGGGGCGGGTGGTGGGATGATCGGTGTTGTTGCAGCTTGCCCTGATGGTCCGGGCTGTGGAGTATGGTGTGTATCCCCCTCCGTGTCCTCCATGTTCTCCTCAATCACCATGGCCTAACTGTCAGTGCTGGGGACATCAGCGCCACCTGTGATGTAAAGTGGACGTTGATTAGTGGCATGTTACGTACAGAGTTAGGCTTGCTACATGCATGCAGTCTACCATTCCCTGTCTGCATGCAGGATTGACTGTCACTGGACATGTGGGGCTCTATGGTACAGGTTGGTAATTGTGGGCAGACTACATGTCCCACAATGCAATTGCGCTATGGAGCTGTACATTGGCTGCAGGCTTGGGGTTTGTAATGGGATGCACTGGAGTCGTGGGCAATGTTAGGGGACAGGGGGTTGCAGTCGCATGGCACTCACCTGGTGTGTCTTGGGTGGGTCGGGAGCGGTCAAGCCGGGTCATACCCACGCAGGCCAGTGGGTCGATGGTCTCCTCCACCTGGTCCTCCAGTGGGGTGTTCGGTGGGACGGTGGGCTCCCCTCCACCTGTCGCCAATTTCTGCCCCAGCCTCTCTGCAATCTTTTTTTTTGCCCGCCCTCTCAAGTCATACCAGCGCTTTTTCAGCTCGTCCACTGAGCGCTGGGTCACCCCCACGGCATTAACTTTGGCGCGGGTGCGCAGCCATATGCGTCTTTTGTCCGCCTCTGGCACCCTTCAGGAGTCTCTGCCAAATAGGCGGTTGTGATCCCTGGAGACTCCTTCAATTAGGTGTTCGAGCTCCTGCTCCGAAAACTGAATTTTGCGTTTCCTCCCACTGGTGTAAGCTCCTGCTGCATCCTCTGCCATGGCTGCAACTGTGGTGTCTCCTGCTGAGTTCCTGTTGGAATGCTGGAGGGGAGCTCTGGTACTGCTGCCTGTGCTTCAGACTCTCACTGCTGAATGAGGGTGGGACCTGCCTACTTCCTGGTTGTGATGTCATCACTGTGCTCAGCATGCGACTTCCCGTTTTTGCGATCTCGCAGTTAGCGAGATCGCAATTTGAGATATCGGTAATTGCGAAATCGCAATTTCAACTGGGGTTTCGGGCGATTCTGCGATTAATTACCGATTTCCGACTTCTCGCAATCGGCAATTGCGATCGCTTGCGAATCGCATTTTTACATCGCAAAACATCATGAATGCCGTTCTGCGATTTCTAAATTGCGATTCGCATTTACTCGCAATTTAAAAATCGCAGAATTGGACATTGATGAATCTGGCTGTCTCCTTGGGCCTATAAACAATCATGTAACCTTATGTAATGTAACTGGTGCACATTTCAAGAGCTCGGCCATCTCTGGTTAAGTTCACGCTGTATTTAAAATCTGCAGAAAAATGAAGTAAGCGGTAAAAACATACCCTTAACATAAGAAAAGGCAAATAGATATGCATTTTCTACTGATTTGCAAAAAATGTAACTACATTGAACAGAATGTTTCTACGATATGTATTTTCTCCTCAGTTAGTTTGCTACACTGAAAATACACACCACCTCGAGTAGGAAAGCAGAAAGGTTCCGATTTCCTACCTAGTTCATCAGAAAGTGATTTTCTGTGCAGAGCACTTTATATTCTTTGATCTGGAAGTATTATTATAATCTGTATATTGACCAAGCCAGCGCACTCACTGACCCCCGGCCCCACCTCAGTTTTCACTTTCACTTCGAGGGCTCGGAATAAATGAAGCGGTACAAAAGCGGGTGGTGATGGACGGAGCATCTGAACCAATCAAACACTCACACCCAGTCAAAAGATCCATCACCACTCTTTAGCCCACTCTGCCACCCCAGTTCAGACATGGGTATATGCAAATCAGTCTGACCCTATGCCTCATGGGAACAGTCCAGCCCGAAATGCCAAGCCATGCCTTCCCTGGACCGGAAACAAGCTTCCGAGGACCAGTTTCTGGCATTCCAGCCGTCTTCAGCCCGGCTTGCTTGAATCCTGTGGCAAAAACAGTGGGGATTTGCACGGCTTTGCTACGCTCCCTGCGAAAAATTATGCCACTTCTTCCTGCACAAGCCCGGGCGCTGGTAGTCAGGTGTACGATTCTGAGTCGCCTGGACTACTGCAACGCCCTATCCCTTGAGTCCCCTGTCACGCTGTTGGACCGGTTGCAACGAATCCAATCAGCCGCGGCCAAACTGGCTCTCGGCTGGTCGAGAAGGTCTTCGGCCACTGCGGCACTGGCCGAATTGCACTGGCTACCCCTAAAGCAGCGGGTGGCTTTTAAGTCCCTCTGCATTGTATTCAAGGCCTTGCACGGACTCGGGCCCAGGCCCCTGCAAACCTTGTTTCAGTGGTACACTCCTACTAGAGAGCTTCGGTCTTCCTCGGCGTATCTGGTAAGGGTGCCCAGATACAATAAAGCCAGAACCGGGGGCAGATCCTTTAGGGTCGCAGCTGCCAAGTTATGGAACAGTCTGCCCATTAAAATACGCCAAACCCCCCAACTTCTCCCATTTAGGAAGTGCATCAAGACCTGGCTCTTCCCTTAGACCTCCCCGTCTTACCTACTTGTGCTCCTCTTCAGTATAGTATTTTTCCTCAGCGCCAGGAAGCCTGCAAGGTATCAGCTGCGCTATATAAATAATTAAAATAAATAAATAAATAAAGTGCGTAAGGGGCTCACGTCTGAGCATACCCTGCCACACTTATGGCGGCCAAAAGCGGTACAAAAGGGGGTGGTGATGGACGGAGCATCTGAGCCAATCAAACACTCACACCCAGTCAAAAGATCTGGGTTTGATCCATCACCGTTCTTTAGCTCACTCTGCCACCCCAGTTCAGACATGGCTATATGCAAATCAGTCTGACCCTGTGCCTCATGGGAACAGTCCAGCCCGAAATGCCAAGCCATGCCTTCCCTGGACCGGAAACAAGCTTCCGAGGACCGGTTTCTGGCATTCCAGCCGTCTTCAGCCCGGCTTGCTTGAATCCTGTGGCAAAGTGAGTAAGGGGCTCACGTCTGAGCATACCCTGCCACACTTATGGCGGCCAAAAGCAGTACAAAAGGGGGTGGTGATGGACGGAGCATCTGAGCCAATCAAACACTCACACCCAGTCAAAAGATCTGGGTTTGATCCATCACCGTTCTTTAGCTCACTCTGCCACCCCAGTTCAGACATAGCTATAAGCTAATCAGTCTGACCCTGTGCCTCATGGGAACAGTCCAGCCCGAAATGCCAAGCCATGCCTTCCCTGGACCGGAAACAAGCTTCCGAGGACCGGTTTCTGGCATTCCAGCCGTCTTCAGCCCGGCTTGCTTGAATCCAGTGGCAACGTGAGCAAGGGACTCACGTCTGAGCATACCCTGCCACACTTATGGCAGCCAAAAGCGGTACAAAAGGGGGTGGTGATGGACGGAGCATCTGAACCAATCAAAACACTCACACCCAGTCAAAAGATCTGGGTTTGATCCATCACCGTTCTTTAGCCCACTCTGCCACCCCAGTTCAGACATGGCTATATGCAAATCAGTCTGACCCTGTGCCTCATGGGAACAGTCAGCCTGAAATGCCAAGCCATTATAAATGAAGACAGCCTGGAAATGCAGCAAGTACACGCCGTACTTCCAGGCCATCTTCATTTACATTTATTTGCGGAGGCATTTGCGCCCCCCTGGAAACCC
The DNA here is from genome assembly GCF_964263255.1 of Lissotriton vulgaris. NCBI lineage: Eukaryota > Metazoa > Chordata > Amphibia > Caudata > Salamandridae > Lissotriton > Lissotriton vulgaris. Next base: position 253,213,208 of record NC_141686.1, on the reverse strand, counting down.
ATCCACGCCCCCCAGGGGTCACCCCACAGTTTGGAGACCTCTGTCATAGGGGATCTCCCATTCTCCAGCTTCCGGGCTAGGGATAAGTGTTGCCTGGCACTCACCAAGACTTAAGGCAACAAGACAATAAGGAGAGAAAGCTACTGGCAGAGCAATTGGCAACCAGCTCGTCAAGCATTTACCTCTGTCATAGCTTAAACCCAAGGAGCAAAGCGGCAGAAGTCGCAAGGATGAGATCAGGAAGGAACAGACCTCTTCTTACAGACATCAAAAGTCAATATATTCAAAGTGACTCTGACTTGGAATCAATACTGGATGCTAATTAATCTTCCTCATCAGCCAGTATAACGGACTGTATCTGACAGATTCTGTGAAATCTTGGTTTTCTAATAAATGGAAGCAAATCTACTTTAATTCCTTTGAAACATATGAGGTTTTTGTGTTTCCTTATTGACTCGGAGACTTTGGGTTTTCTTATTGATCAGAGAGAAATCAATTCTAATTATTAAATAGATTCATCAAATTTTAATGACGCCAACTGTGGCTCTTGCTCCACCCTCTTTGGGATGGACAATCTCTCGGCTGTATGGTATATCAACAATTTCAGGGACAAAGTTGAGACCCACCACATAGGTGGCCAAAAACCTATTGGAGTTTTCTCTTCAAAGAAAATATAGATAAAAGCAGGGTACCTTCTAGCCAATCTAACTACAATAGCAGATTGGTGCTCCCTGCATTTTAAATATGCAAGTGAAAGGTGTATTCACCCTACAATTTTCAAAAAGCTTTTTACCAAATTTGAACTCGAATGCTTTTCTTCCTGATCAAACATCCAACTTCCCTCATCCCTCAACTTCCCTAATTTCACAGTTGCAACTGGATACTCAAACTTTGACAACACACGCTTTTCCTCAGTATTGGTCTCTTCACCTAACTTACACTTTTCCTCCGTTTGTCATGATAGTACAAGTTTTACCAGAGGTACATCATCAAGAAGCTACTATACGGTTGACACCTCTCCTGTGGCAGAGCCAAATATGGTTCTCTACCGCCTGGAGTTGTCAGGAAATCTCCTCATTCTGATTTTGTCTTTATCCAGTTTGTTTCTAAACTCTCACGGTCAACATCACACAATGACTTCTAATCACTCCCTGGTGGCATGGATAGTTTCATGTCAGTCTGCTGAAACTAACACATTTCAACAGAGGCTTCTCAGTTCAGTCACCAATCTTATTGTCCAGGAACCACCAAACTTTAAACATCCACTTGGATGGTCTGGCACTGCAGATGCTGGGACAAGGGTCTCTTTTCAGCACAAGTGACTCTGGTCATACATTTCTTAGCATCCTTAACTTCTCAAGGGAAAGCGTACAGGACTATAAATGCATACAGACCAGCAATTTAGGCAGAACATGGAGGAATGGATGAGAGACATATCGAAGAACATCCTCTGATTAGCCCTTTGGATCGACTTTTGAAGGAAGTAAAATTTAATAAGCCTCCAATCTATCCATACTAATATAATAAAGAGAGAGCCAAAAACCTTTGAGGCGGGTAATCTCAGGAACCACAGCACCAATCACAACACCCAATACAGCGTTGGAAAGGGCAGTTGCAGCAGAAGGACATAGGCTATGCAGACGTCCACCATATACATTTAAAAAGTAAAAGAACCGTGCCAGCAAAGTAGTCCCTTGCGGGCGTGTCTGCGTTGTGCTGTGGGCTTGTGCTGGGGGGTGTGACAAATGCTGGGGGCGTGTGGTACGTTCCGCCCTTCGGGCTGGACTGTTCCCATGAGGCACAGGGTCAAGGCTGATTTGCATATGGCCATGTCTGAACTGGGGTGGTGTGGAGTGCAACAAACAATGGATTTAGGCCCAGATCTCTGTACTAGGGTGAATGTATGACATTGTTCTGCATTCTGTCCATCAACTGTTGTTTTTGCATTTGTCACCCCGAGTGGGATGGGTATGCTCAGACGTGAGTCACATGCTCTCCACACCACTGGCTGAAGACGGTTGATAGCCAGAAATTGGTCCAAGGATGCTTCAGTCCGGGCCAGGAAAGACATGGTTTGGCAGATTGGTCTGGAATGTTCCCATAAGGCACTGGGTCAAGGCTGAGGTGGTGTGGATGGATTTAGGCCCAGATCTCTGTTTGGGCTGAATGTGACTTTGTTCTGCATTCTGTGTTATCTACCGCTTTGCCTTCAACAATTTGTATAGTTTCATGTCTATTGATTATGTACTTTTTCTAATGTGATTTTAATTGAATGTTGTCGTATCAAAAAATAATCATAAGAAAAGAAAACAAAACAGAAGAAAAGAAAAGAGAAAAGAAAAAAAGAAAAAAATATAAATATTTGCACCTTTAAAGAAATTATGAATATATATATATATCTATACTACTATTATAAAGAGAGAACTTGCACCTTTCGGCCAGGTAAACTCGGGAACCACAGCACCAATCACAACACCCAATACAGCGTTGGAAAGGGCAGTTGCAGCAGAAGGACATAGGCTATGCAGACGCCCACCATATACATTTAAAATGTAAAAGAACCGTGCCAGCAAAGTAGTCCCTTGTGGGCGTGTCTGCATTGTGCTGTGGGTGTGTGCTGGGGGCGTGACAATCGCTGGGGGCATTCCGTCACGAGTGTTGGTTTTTCTTCCCAGGTTCTATACATTCCTGCTCCCTTTAAATAGTAATTCAGTGGAGGTCCCATTCTCTTAGAACCACCCCAAGCACAGTTATGGGCAAAAATACAACTAAAAGGCCCTGCAAAGCATTATGGGATAAGCTTAGCATAATTTTTAGCATTAATGAAAGGGTTTCAATGTTTTTGAATTTTACTCATCAGGGACATCTTGGGACGACGAGGTGAACTGCAGCTTGATGTATAATATTTGAAATGCTATTGCATTTGCCTCATCAGGGACATCTAGGGACATGAGGTGAACTGCAGCTTGATGTGTAATATTTTAAATGCTATTGCATTTGCCTCATCAAGGACATCTAGGGACCATAAGTTGAACTGCAGCTTGATGTATAATATTTTTAATGCTATTGCATTTGCCTCTTGGGGACAACTGGGGAGAACGAGGTGAACTGCAGCTCTTTGTAGAATTATTTGGATACTATAATATTCACTTCCTACTGCTAATCTCGAATCATAATGCTTTGCAGGGGCTTGATCTCAAAATCATCATCTCTCTCACTGCTTGCTGGAAGCTAATTTCACTTTTGTGAAATGACTATATGCATTTTAGCATGTAGAAATACTTGTTATTTTACCTTGAATATATGAGGTTTCTGTTTTAATAATTGGAAATCTGACGGAACGAAATATTGCGGATTTATTGTACCAAGTTTGCGCCAATTCCGCCCACCCCTACTTTAAATACCCCTGCACCCCATAATCATAACCCACCCTTACTCTATAAAATACCCCAACACCATTAAACACTAACCCATCTTAACCCTATAAATATACCCTGTACCCCAAAACCCAAACCTATCCCTAAACCCTAAAAATACTCCTGTACCCTAAAACTGAAATCTAGCCCTGAACCCTATAAATACCCCTGTACCTCGAAACCCAAACCTACCCCTGAACCCTAAAAATACCCCTGTACCCCAAAACCCAAACCTACCCCTGAACCCTAAAATGCCACTGTAGCCCAAAACCCAAACCTAGCCCATAACCCTTAAAATACCCCTGTACCCCAAAACCCAAACCTACCCCTGAACCCTAAAAATACCCCTGTACCCCAAAACCCAAAACTAGCCCAGAACCCTAAAATATCCCTGTATCCCAAAACCCAAACCTAGCCCTGAACCCTAAAAATACCCCTGTACCCCAAAATCCAAACCTAGCCCTGAACCCTTAAAATACCCCTGTACCCCAAAACCCAAACCTACCCCTGAACCCTAAAAATACCCCTATACCCCAAAACCCAAACCTAGCCCTGAACCCTAAAAATACCCCTGTACCCCAGAACCCCAAACTATATCTGAACCCTTAAATTACCTAAACACCCCAAAACATATACCTCAGTACCCCAAAACATATACCCCTATACCCATACTTGCCTTATCCAAACATTTAAAAAAAAACATGCTTTTATCATTCATGCATTTACAACGAATTTAGTTGTAAATGTATGCGTGGTAAAAGCATATAAAATGTAATGCCACACGTTATAATGGCATTGCGGAGTCATGGTACTTTCCTAATGAAAGTATGCGGAGTGATGGTATGCGGAAAGAAAGTTGCGGAATAATGGGTGTTTACCCTCCAAGTAAGTATATTGGTGGCAAGGCGGCCCACATCTCCAGCAACATACTAATATTATTTCACCACCGATTGGAATAATGCACAGGTCTCTCTCATTGATGCCCAGCACCGACATACACTTTTAGACACACCTCCGTCCACAACTTCTAGAATTGCGAACTTTAGAGATGGGAAACTACGTTTGAATCTCGGCATCAGCTCAACATCCTGTGATTCCAGGCAAATCGCTTTGTCTCCCCGTGCCTACCACAAATGAATGTGTTCTTCTGTAATGTAAATTGTGCTCATGCCATGTTGTCGAGTTCGCGCTATATAATATTGCAAGGAAAATAAAGTAGGGAAACTCGAGTTCACACACTACTGAACGCGCACTCTTAAGTGCATCAGCAGTGCACTGTGAATCGGAGCGTTTCACAGGCCTGTCACAGATAAGAAATGCTGTCAAAACGAAATCCTACGAAACAATATACTACTGGCCGGCAGCAATTCGTACCCGGACAACGTCGAGACAGGCTGCTAGTATCAAAATAATTTTACAAAGAGCTGCAGTTCAACTGGTGGTTACTAGATGTCTCTCACGAGTCAGTGTTCCTTGAGAGGCACGTAATCAAATTACCTTTGACGGTGAGTGGTCGCAATAGTTTTCTTTTTCATGCGGCAAGTGGATGCGCCGTTTTACGGACCAAAAGGGGATAATTCCAGCAGCGGGATAAGCTTATGCCCTTGTCGGCTTCAAAGTCCGTCTGAAAGTGGAAGGGTGGGTATGGGTTAGAGAAAAGTCGGAGGTGGGCTGTTTAAGGAGCTGGGGGGCTAAGGTGCAGTGCTTACCGGTGCGGACGTAGATGGGGAGCAGCTTCAGGTTCCGCGCGCGATAGTAGGCATCGGTGGCACAGTGCAGGAGCGTGAATTAAATTGAGAGCGCTATGGGCGTGCGGCGGCGGCCCTATTAGGTGAGAATATAGATATAGAGGACAGACTAAGGAAGCAAGGATGTACAACGAGGGAAATTTACAAATATACAAAATAAATGCTGGTTTGTAAGCAGAACTAAGTAAAATAATTCATATGAACACATGGAAGAAGTTCTGCGGCTGATGTATACACATTTAAGGGAAGACATTCATTGTGATGGTGTACACAATAGTAATACTACAAGATAATTCAACATGCTGTAGGGGAGTCTGTCTCTTATGCGCCTCCTAATCAGAATCCCTAATTACAACTGGTAGTTTAAAAAGTGAAACTCAAAGAGTGATAACTACTTGATGAAATCAATGGAGAAAGGTGGCAGTAATGAGGTACAACAGATCCTCTTAATCACAATCATGAATTCGGAACAGTGGTTAATTAAATGCTATTAGAAAAGTGATTCATACATTTTTCATTTTACAGTCAGTAGAGAATGGTGGGAGTATAGAAGTGCCACACTTGGGAAACAACAGTTACAACGCAACTTTTACAACGCATTCTTTTACAACGCACACCATTACAACGCAGGATCCTTTACAACGAATGCCTTTACAACGCATGACATTACATAGCAGATGCTATTACAACGCATGCCATTATAACGTATGTATTGGTAAATATGTCATTTTATTTAATCATTTATTTTTACATTTAAATTAAATACATTTATTTTATTAATAGTATATATTTAGTTTTGGGTTATGGGGTACAGGGGTATTTTTAGGGTTCAGGGTTGGGTTTGGGTTTTGGGGTACAGGGGCATTTTTAGGTTTCAGGGCTGGTTTTGGGTTTTGGGGTACAGGGCTATTTTTAGGGTTCAGGGCTGGGTTTGGGTTTTGGGGTACAGGGGTATTTTTAGGGTTCAGGATTGGGTTTGGGTTTTGGTGTAGAGGGGCATTTTTAGGGTTCAGGGTTGGGTTTGGGTTTTGAGGTACAGGGGTATTTTTAGGGTTCAGGGCTGGGTTTGGGTTTTGGGGTACAGGGGTATTTTTAGGTTTCAGGGCTGGGTTTGGGTTTTGGGGTACAGGGGTATTATTAGGGTTCAGGGCTGGGTTTGGATTTTGGGGTACAGGGGTATTTTTAGGGTTTTGGGGAAATGGGTTGTTTTTAGGGTTCAGTTTTTAAATAAATAATTTAAATTAATAAAAAAAAATGTTAATAATTGTATTATTTATTAATAATAGTTTAAAAAAAAATAAACTTAAAGTAATGTTTTACCCTACACTATCCAGCACTTACCCTACTATTACACTCCCCTGGAGTTAGATTTTTATTTTTAAAAACCTAAACTATTTTATTAAATATATATATATATATATATATATATATATATATATATATATATATATATATATATATATATATATATATATGTATATATATATATATATATATATATATATATATATATGTACAAATTAATTATTTAAAAATAATTAATTTTTTTACATTAATTAAATTTTAATTCATTACATTTTTTTATAAAATAATATACTTACCTATACTTACGTTACGTTGTAATGGCATGCGTCGTAATAGCATCTGCTATGTAATGTCATGCATTGTAATGGCATTCGTTGTAAATGATTCTTCGTTGTAAAAATTGCGTTGTAACGGTGTGCGTTGTAAAAGTTTGCGATGTAACGTCATACATCCGCCACACTTGAATGAAAAGAATGTCCATTATGGGTTCCTAGATTAATGAGGTCCAGTCCTCATTTCTGTTGAGCACAATTCTAATAGTGTCCAGGAGGATTATCAGCTTGAGTTCCTCCTTGTTCAAGAGTTGGGCCATGTCTCCACCTCTTTGGGGGATTTTGAGCACTTTGAGTACTGTCCACACAATGTCGTGTTTGTTGTGATTGGACAAGGAGAAATGTTCCACTAAAGGTGCGTTAGGAGTCTTGCACCTGATTCTGCTCCGATGCTGACTGATCCTGGTCCTTACCTTCTGTGTTGTTTGACCGATGTAAAGTTTAGAACAGGGACATTGGATCAAATAAACAACATTACAAGTGTTACAATTTGAAAACGAGCGACAATTTACAGTGACATTGTTGAATGTGAAGGATTTGCCTTCCATTGTGAATTCACAAACATTGCAGCAACCACATTTGGAGTGACCAACCAAAGGGGGCATATCCCAGAGAGAGTCTAGAGTAGTGTGTGGAAAGGTGTTAGAAAGTGCCGCTCTGACTAGATGATCAATTTCAATTTTATTTTATTATGTTTTGGCTCTCAACGAGGGCCACATAAAATACATACTACGGATTCAGTTTCAGTTTCAGTTTCATCAACTTTTATTCGATTATAGACTTGTATAATCATAAAAAGTACATTTTAAAACAGAGAAATAAAACATAGTCAGAAAGAAAAAGTCAATATGCATTTGATCACAGAACTAGCATCGCTGTACCGAACAAAAAAAAATTTCGAAGTGGGTTACTGTTATGGAAATGATACAAGTTTAGGAGTTGACTTTGCGATGAGTTGATATTACTATTTTAAGAAAGGTCGCTATCATTTTTGCTTCATGCGGGGATTTCGGGGATTGTAAGTGGGAGAGTGCTGAGTATGATTGTCTGAGACCGCTTGAATGGAGGAGGGGCAAAATCCATGTTTTCCTTGCTAGTCTGTAGTATTTGCAGAAAAGGACAACATGTATCGTCGATTGTTCAGAAACTCCGTCGCAAGGGCATCTCGACAGATTTCTGGACCAGGTCTTGATTTCTGGAAATGAGACCAGACGGAAAAAAAGATTGAACCGGAATCTTGTAATTAAAAACTTTTCATAGTTTGAGAGGAAGTATATCAGGTATGGCTGTATGAGTTTCCCTGTCTGCAGTGTGCGAGTTTTTCCATTTTGTGTTTTGATAATCTCAGCTTGGTTGCGGAGTTCCCTTAAATGGCCCATACATAGTTCCTTCAATTGTTTCTTCGAGATATCTTCTATTGAAGGGGGTTCGAGGAAGTAGTGCTCGCAGTCAAGATCTAGAAAGAATTTGTGAATATAATTGAGCCAAGGTATTTTCCTCCAGTACGCTAGACCGAGACATTCGGTGATGAGGGAGCGGGTGATGTGGCTTTCGGGGTTACACCATATACGCTGCCACAGTAGGATGGGCTGGCATCGTATGGTGTCGGTCATATATTCCATACCCAGCTCCCGATGTGAAGCTAGGATCGGGGAGCTTTGGGGGAGAGCTAGGATGTATTTGATAAAAGCGTTCTCAGTAACCTGGAGTTGGTCGATACATCCATGACCCCAGATGCCTGCTCCGTACGTAGCCACACTGTGGCATTTTGCATAGTATATCGTTAATAGTTCCGCTGGAGCTGGCTTGCCTAGTTTCCTTGAGAAAGCACTTAATGCTGATACTGCACGACGAAAATTAAGGTTTCTGGCTTCCACTGCCTTACGCCAGGTCATTGTGTCTTCCACTAAAATGCCCAAGTATGGGTACACCGATGTTTTTTCTAATCTGCTGTTGTTAATGAATATGGGCTTGGAGACTCCTGGCCTTGGTCCGATGGTCATTGTGAAGGTTTTTTTGATATTAACTTTTAGTCCCAGGGAGTCCATGAAAGTCACATATTTATTTAGCTGTCGCTGGAGTTGGTTAGATGTCCGTGCCAGGATGACAGAGTCGTCGGCATATAGGAGGATGGGTATCGGGCGATGATCTATCTGCGGGAGGTCCTGGCTCCCTTCCAGCATGGCCTGTTCAAGCCCGTTTGTGTATAGATTGAACAGGAAGGGAGCCAGTACGCACCCCTGCCTTACTCCTCTTGATATTTTAAAGGGACGTGATAGTTCACCGCCAATGCCGAAACGAACTCGAACTTCTGCGTTGGTGTATAGCTCTCTCAGGAAGGCTAGTATGGGAGGGTCCACTCCGAGGTTTGCCAGGATCTGCCATAGCTTTGCATGCTGTACGCAGTCGAATGCCGCGCTTAGGTCTACATAGACCAGATACATGTTGCCTCCTTTAGCGCGCGCGTACTTTCCAGCCAGAAGGACGAGGTTTAGGGCCTGTTCCACCGTTCCGAGCCCCTTCTGGAAACCGTATTGCAGGTCAGTAATGATGTTGTTCTCCCGGGCCCATGATTGTAGTCGGTCCAGGAGTATTCGACCTGCAATCTTGCCCGTGGAGTCCAGAAGGGAGATCGGTCGGTAGCACGCAGGGTCGTTGCGGTCCCCTTTCTTGAAAATGGGCAATAGTGTAGATGTTGACCATGATTGAAAGAGACCGGTTTCGGCGACTGCTGCCATTACCCGTGTGATTATTATTGACCAATAATCGACATTATGTAGGAACAAGTCCATGGGGACCCCGTCTGGGCCGGGGGCCTTGCCAGGTTTTGAGGCCTTAATAGCCTTTCTGACCTCATTGAGGGTAAAGCGTAACCTAATGGGATAGATATTTCTCTTGGCTGGTTCAGAGTCTTGTGCTTGGATTTTTTGAGCGGCACCAGTTGGTATTCCGAAGATGTTTGAAAAGTGGGAGACCCAGTCGTCCTCAGTTATTGCCACATCGAGGTGGTTAGGGTCGGTGATGTTAGCCAGAAAGGGTGATCTTATGGTCTGCCAGAAAGCAGTGCTATCTTTCCTTGATGCACTGTCGTGTAGTTGAAGCCATAGATCTTGCTTTATCTGCTTTTTGCGATTTTTCCGGGCATTATTGTAAATTTTTCTCCGTTGTGAGATTATTTCGGGATCTCTCGGTTTCTGTCTTAGGGCTTCTTTGAGAGATGTAAGGGCCTTCCGGCAGTCAGTGTCGAACCATCTCGTGGTAGGAAGTCTTGGCTTGTTTTTTGTGTTTATGAATAGCTCGTCACTTATTGTTTCCTGGATGTTATAAAAAGAGGTGATAATTAATTCTGGAGTTGCCTCGGGGGACAGACAGTTCATTAACCAGAGATGCGTTTTTTCAAGGACCCTTTGTGTTATCTCTTCCGGGTCGATCTTTGACCATTTAATTGCGTAGCCATTCGTCTTCCTCATGGCCAGCGATTGTTGGTCAAGGGAGCTAGCTTTTGGAGAGAGTGTTCCAGCTTTCTTCATGAGGATTTCCACGCTAAGAGGATAATGGTCGCTAATTGGATTAGACCCTGTTTTGTAGTTTTTTAGTTGCCCTTTATAGGAGTTTGAGGCTAAAATATAGTCGATGGTAGACAGACATCCTCGCCCGTGAAAGGTGGGTAGAAAGTCCTGCACAGGATTGACTAGTTCATTGACAAAGTCAAGGTCTAGGGTGAAGAGGATTTCATTTAGTTTGTTACCACCCGATGTGTGCACAAAGTGGGGGATGGGATTTCCGAGTTCGTTCTGGAGCCCGCAGTTCCCATTTTTGTAGTTTGGGCACAATGTTAAATTGAAGTCGCCTCCCCAGATGTAGTTGAGTGTGGAATTGTGATTTGTTTTTTGAAGTAAGAATAGATATGCCGCTATTTCGTCTAGGTGTGAGCAGCATTCCAAAGTGCCGGTGTTATTATAGTAGTTTATGAATATATGTAAGTTTCTCTTTGACACCGTTGGCTGTGTGACTTGAATGATTTGGAAGATGTATGTTTCCTTTAATAGTTTCACAGTGAGTGGAACGGTATTGGAAAAATAAATCGTAAGTCTACCTTTTGGTCTTCCCATAGTACTAGGTACTGCTTTGGTGAAGAATGTTTTGTAGCCCGCTAAATGAAGTGGAGTCGTGCGCCAGGTCTCTTGCAGGCACAGAATTTGTTGGCTCCTTGCTGTGTCGAGCCATGAAGGACAGGTTATTTTTGAAGTTAAGCCTGCAACGTTCCAGTAGGCAATGGCCAAGGTCAGGGTTGATGGTTCCTTCGCGGTTGCGGGAGTTGTCGGGTTGTTAATATTGGCTGCGGATTGTTGGATGCACATTCCCATGTTGATATCAACTTCTGCTGGAGGGATGTTTGGTGGAAACTTATTTGGGTGTACAGATAGTGCCTCGGAGGTATGGGGAGTTTTTTCGGTTGTAATGAAGGGGATATTAGAAGGTTCCTGCGTCGTATTTTCGTGCCTCGCCTGTGTAGACTCTGGAGATGTTGTATGTTGCTTAGCGATTGCTATTAGCGGAGTGATATCGGGTATATGTTTGCTAGGTTTGTCCCGGGTTGGTCAGTCGACCATTTCGAGACAATCAAAACGGTTTTGGGTTGGAAAGCCCTGCCATCCTTCGTAGGTTTAATAGGGTCTGTCCTGCCAATATGGCCTCTGGCGTTCTCTGGGCCTTTCTCTCGGTCCGCCCCTAACTATATAGTCATATGAGTGTTCCATCTGTTTCCATGGCGCTTGGTACCATGACTCCTGGTTCCACGGGTCTTTGGGGAGCTGGTGCCATGCCCAGGGTGGAGGATTACGCTGTTGTTTCGCTGGGGGATAGAAGAAGGAAAGATGTCGAGCATCGATCCCCCCTTTTTTGTCAAGCTGAGGCCAAGCACAAATATAATCTACTGTTGAGGGATCTCTGCACGCTACAATGATGCAGTCTCCGCGTATTGATTTTGTCGTTTTGCCTATCCAGGCTACCCTATGGGCTGTGGTGATCCCTCCCGATAGGTGGGATTCGAGAGGTCTATTGATGCTTAACCACTGCATGGCTTTATTTTTAAGTGACCATGCAGTTTCTGGTGTATCGTCGGTTAGCTCTGGTACTCCTGTGAGGACTATTGTGTAGGGAGTAGCTTCCGGGGGCAAATGGGCAGGACGTCTGGTTGATGGAGGTTTTTTGGGTGTGTTTTTAGGAGTCTTTTGGGGGGGCAGTGGTTTCAGTGGAAGAGTTTCGGGCCTTTTTTCTAAGTAGGCTATGCTGGTGTCTGTGTTTATCGTTGGGCCTGAAGTATCTATCTTGTCTGTATCTGTGTTTACTGTTTGCTGTACAGTTATAGCAGGAGGTTTCTCTTTCTGAGGTTGGGACGTTTTAGCTGCCGGTTTGGGAACTGTGGTGTTTTGTTTGGGGTTTTTCTGTGCTAGGGACGTTGGGTTTGTGTGGTTGGCTATTTTCTGCGTGTGTGCTTGATTCTGTTTTTTAGGTGGCTGCGAGGTGTTACGCTGCCCCTTTATTTCTATACGGGTGTTTGAATCTAGGAGGGTGGCCGAAATTATGGTTAGTTGGGCTTCGAGATTTCTGATGCTGAGTTGTATGGGCTTTAAATATTGATATAACAGGTCTTTTGTTGTGGTAAGAACTTGCGAGGTGATTCTGCAAGTTTTACATTGATTTTCAATATAGTCATTAGAGATTGCCTTGTGTGGGAGGATAGTTTCTGGGAGAAGTAGTGTGCTATGGGACGTTGTGGAGTTTAAATGAGTTGTTGTGTGTTCCGAGCATGGTACGCTAGGTAGTTCTTCGTTGCTTACTGGACGTGTTTTTGGGATTGCTCCTTCCCTATCACCTTTCTGGGGGAGGTTTTCATTGGGTTGGGCGTCCCCCTGAGTTTGACAACCGGCTAGATCAGGGGTTGCTTCCAGGTCGTCGAATGTTATGGAGAGATCGGACTCAGAATGTGTAACTGCCAGATCTACTACCGACGGAACTGTGTTTAAACCTGGTACTGACAGAGTCACTGGAAGAGAACAGTTTTGTGTGTTGAGATTGATGGGAGAGGTGGCGTTTGCTATAGCGCCTAATGAAGAACGCTTCGCGTTTGCACTCATGAGATCTAATGATACTCTCTTCTCCATCAGGGCTATGCTCTGGTTTATTGTCTCATGGACCCGCGAGATGAATAAGTCAATAGGGCCTGTTACTTGTGCTTCCTCCTGGGCGTGTTTGGATTTTGACTTAGAGGTGCTCCTTGTTTTTGGTGGCATGTTTGTTTGTAGCTGGGTCAGTGATGAAAGAGAGATGGCCCGGTCCGGTCTCTATCGGGCACTAACGGGCAACAACGGGCCCGCCCTTGGCCCGGGCTGCGACCCGCGCGTGTCCCGCGATGCGCGTTGTAGCCCTTGCTTATAAGAGTGTGAGGAGAGGGCGGGGCACTGGGAGGGGGCACGGCACCCTCGGGAAGAGGGAACAGCTGGTGTCAGTAGCGCTGTACCTCGCAGTCCCGGAACTGCGCCTCTCGCCTCCTCTGTGGCCTCGCTGTTCTTTACTCCTTCCTCGGCGGCAATTGACTTTGGCAAGAGTTCTACTACTCCAGTAGCAAGTGGCAGGTAGGCAGGAAAATGCTGGCAATACCTCTGTATGCGAGCTGTATGCGAGCGGCCCCCGCGAAGCGGGGGCCGCGAGAGGTTATGAAGGCCTGGGGGCGGGGCACTGGGAGGGGGCGCGGCACCCTCGGGAAGAGGAAACAGCTGGTGTCAGTAGCACTGTACCTCGCAGTCCCGGAGCCGCGCCTCTCGCCTCCTCTGCGGCCTCGCTGTTCTTTACTCCTTCCTCGGCGGCAATTGACTTTGGCAAGAGTTCTGCTACTCCAGTAGCAAGTGGCAGGTAGGCAGGAAAATGCTGGCAATGCCTCTGTATGCGAGCGGCGCCCGCGAAGCGGGGGCCGCGAGAGGTTATGAAGGCCTGGGGGCGGGGATTCAAAAACAAATAGAAATAAAAACATAATATTCAATAAACATATTTAAATCAAATACCATCCATTGACAGAAATACAACAAAAAGCCGGGTCAGACCATTCCAATAACATATTAATAAATAGCTAAAAAACCTTCAAAGAAATTAAAAATGTAAAAGCAGAACATTTCATTCGGAGGCCAATATAAAGATTGAACAAAAATATTCACATTAGAAATACCTAAACGGAGGCATATAGGTTTTAACCATTTGAGGCGCAATGCACGGAGTGCAGGGCAAATCAGCAAGACATGCATACGATCCTGTATACTCAGATTACAGAGATTACACATTTGAGACGATCCGTACCATTTGGATAGAAGTACGTTTAAGGGTAATAAGTCATAGCGTAATAGGAACCATAATCTTCTAATGCCATGGGGCAAATTCCATATAGCATAGGGTTGGGCCCTCTTAACGACATATGAATTATGGAGAAGATCACAACCCCCTTTTCCTTGTATTGTATTCTTATCTGTCAGAAAGCATAGTTCCCACGATGCCTGTTTTAACAGGAATTTTAGTTGGGATGTGAGTGCAGGAACAAAACACTTTCATCTAACTTTAAAAGAGTCACGGCTCTTCTAAAGTTCCTTACAAGTTGTGAGAACTCATTAAAGTTGCCCAGTAATTAATTTTTGATTAGGGCTCTCATCGTCCCCGGTTCCGCTCTAGCTAGGGAAACCATCCATCTTACTAAGGCACATAATCCCGGCACCCAGCTGCTCCTAAGACCAAAATCGAGTCTACAAGCAGCCAAAGAGCAAGTAGTGTTTAGTGAAGCTAAGGATCTTAGGAGTTTCCCTTCGATTTTATGACAAAAATCCCAATGTTTCAACTCTACTAGTTCGATACCGTAAAGTAGCGTAGCGGGGATCTTAGCCCTATAGACCTCTAGCATGCAGGCAAAATGCCTTTTTCCGGTTGCTAGGTAGAGGGAATTTAAACCTTTACCATGGGCGAGGGCTTTCCGAGAGGTATGTTCAATATGAAGCCTCTCACTCAGATTAGCCGCGATGATTTTCCCCAAAAAAGTGTAAGATTTAACAACCTCTAGCTTTTGGCCGCCAATATACCATCCAAAATTTTCAGAGCGGCACTTCTTTTTCCCACCTATGCACATGATTTTACTTTTAGATATGTTAATCTTCATAGAGTGGGAAACAGCAAAAGCATAAAGAGCTTTCAACCTATTTGCAAGACCTTTTGGCGTTAAATCTAAAACAAGAATGTCATCGGCATACATCAGACAAGAGATAGGGCCCCCCCCTATCACTGGAGCAATACCCTCACAGACAGACAAGGCGGCAGGCAGGTCCTGCGTGTATAGGGAGAACAAAAGAGGCGCCAAAAGACAGCCTTGTTTAAGGCCGTTTAAAGAGGGAATTCGGTCGGAGAGACCCCTTTCACCCCCTTGGAGCACCCTACACCAAGTTTCCGTATGAAGTGAACGAACAAGATCTAATATGTAAGATGGTACCCCAAGGGCTGCTAATTTTCTCCACAGCGATCTACGATCCACTTTATCGAACGCCGTGGAGAAATCAATAAAAGCAGCATAGACCACCCCCCCTCTCACTTGCGTATATTTGTCTGATATCACATGTAAGGTGGTTAAATTATCTAGGGTGCCGTGGTCCCTACGAAAACCAGTTTGTTCGAGTGGCAAAATATTGTTCTCCTCAACCCAGTCGGAAAGTAGATTTAAAAGACATTTCGCAAAAACCTTACCGATTGAGTCGAGGAGAGCAATCAAACAATAATTACTGGGGCTATCCCTCGCTCCCTTCTTAAAAATGGGGACCAGGATACTTCCCCTCCAGGATGCTGGAACCTTTTTCGAATCAAAACAGGATTTAAACAATGGATGAAGGATTTTACTCCAGAGAGAGGGATCCTGCTTCAAAACCGTCATGGGGAGTTCGTCAGGACCCATTGCGCCGGAGGAGCGCATATTCTTTATGGCCATTTCTATTGTTTCCTCCGATGGATACTCAATTACTCCTTCAGGGGCACTAACATCCACTGAAATGCCATTCCCTCCATAAAGCTCCCGGATATAAGAGGACCATACATCTTCAGCTATAGATGATCCTTTAAATTGCGACTTCTATGAAATGCAAAGATGGGGCGTTGTATGTCAAGGCTACCTACATTGAAAACTGACCAGTGTTGGAGTATAGATTTACTGATTGCGTTGGAAACCGGTGAAAATGTGGTTGTGTCAGTGTTTTTCTTGAGTTTAGGGCTAAGAAGAACTTCCCGCGGACAAAACCAGGTCCTCTTGAGTGCATTGCGTACTAACTTTTTGGGGTAACCACGGCCTTTCAGTTTAGTGGAATGCGTAGTAGCCTCTCTGAAGTAATCCTCTTTGGTAGAGCAGTTGCGCCTAATCCTTAAGAATTGTGAATAAGGGAGGGAGTCTCTGAGGGCCCTAGGGTGGTTGCCTGTGTAGCTGAGTAATGTAGTACGCTCTGTGCGCTTCCTCTAGAGACGTGTCAATAATTCACCTTCTGAATGTAAAATGGTGAGGTCCAGAAATGCAATAGAGTAGTTCAACTGTGATGGTAAAGGTCAAGCCTATGCAGTTGTTGTTCAACCAGTGCAAAAATTGGTTCAAGCAATCAGAGTTGTGGCACCAGATGACAAAAATATTGTCTATATACCTGCGCACAACGTGATGCCAGAAAAAAAGGGATTAGAAGGTGCCCGAATGGTAGTGATTTCAAGATGGCCCATAAACAAAATTGCCAGATTGGGGGGCAAAAACTGGGGTTCCAAAATATACCCACAGCTGGAGACTTTGGGTCTACCTGGTGGGCAAGTGGAATTCTTGTGAACTTTCAGTAATGTATAGATTAGCGGTGTGAATGGAGATTTCACATTAAGAAAACTAACAGCCTGATTCATGACAGACCCGTTTTGCGAGTCTGTAATAGCGATTCATAAGGAATCGCTATTACAGGCTCGCAAAACGGGATTCATGTAGGAATCGCAAAATGAAATGCGATTCCTACATATTCCTTATTTGCGATTAGCAAATTGCTAATCGCAAATAAGGACTAACTCCCCATTCATTCCTATGGGCCAAAAGGCCCATAGGAATGAATGGGGAGTATTCCTTATTTGCGATTAGCAATTTGCTAATCGCAAATAAGATAGCGATTTAAAGGGTGCCAGGGGTGTCCAAAGGACACCCTGTAGCACCCCTTAAATGAAAATTCAAACAGGTGTTGCACACACACATGTCCAAAGGACATGCGTGTGTGCAACATGCAACTTAGAAAAATGCTTTTAAAAGCATTTTTCTAAGTTTTCGCTATTTACCACGAGGTTTGACCTCGCGGTAAATAGCGGGCCGAAATTGCGAATTCGCAATTTTTTAATGGATGATGAATTGCATTTAAGGAATCTCAAATAGAGATTCCTTAAATGTAATTCCTCTCAAAATTGCGACATCGCTATTACCGCTTTTTGCATTTGGGATGATGAATCCCAAATGCAAAAATAGAGCTCGCAAAGGTCCGGATTCTGAGAATCTGGCCCTTTGCGAGCCGATTTCGGCTTGATGAATCAGGCTGTAAATTCCTTTTTGTTTATGAAGCCATCATTCAGAGCGTCAGTGGTGATTTGGGTTATTTAGCCCTGTAATTCTTTGGTGGGGTTTGTCGGTTATCTGCAATAATGATCGTTGTTGGCAAGATGGCGTAAGGTTTCTTTCCTATATGCATCTTTTTCCTGAAGGACAATACCACCACCCTTGTCTGCGCTCTTGATAAAGAGGGACTTATTAGATTTGAGGGACTGAATAGCTTGCTTTTCAGCAATAGATCCATACTAATTTAATAAAGAGAGAGCCAAAAACCTTTGAGGTAATCTCAGGAACCACAGCACCAATCACAACACCCAATACAGCATTGGAAAGGGCAGTTGCAGCAAAAGGACATAGGCTATGCAGACGCCCAACATATACATTTAAAAAGTAAAAGAACCGTGCCAGCAAAGTAGTCCCTTGTGGGCGTGTCTGTGTTGTGCTGTGAGCTTGTGCTGGGGGGGGTGTGACAAATGCTGGGGGCGTGTGGTATGTTCCGCCCTTCGGGCTGGACTGTTTCCATGAGGCACAGAGTCAAGGCTGATTTGCATATGGCCATGTCTGAACTGGGGTGGTGTGGAGTGCAAACAAACGATGGAGTTAGGCCCAGATCTCTGTACTGGGGTGAATGTATGACATTGTTCTGCATTTTGTCCATCAACTGTTGTTTTTGCATTTGTCACCCGAGTCGGATGGGTATGCTCAGACCTGAGTCCCATGCTGTCCACACCACTGGAGTCAAGTTATCCTGGCTGAGGACGGCTGATAGCCAGAAATTGGTACTAGGATGCTTGCGTACGGTCCAGGAAAGACATGGCTTGGCAGTTCGGCCTGGAATGTTCCCATGAGGCACAGGGTCAAGGCTGAGGTGGTGTGGAGTGCAAAAAAAATGATGGATTTAGGCCCAAATCTCTGTATTCGGGTGAATGTATGACATTGTTCTGCATTCTGTCCATCAACTGTTGTTTATACATTCCGCCCTTCATGCCATGTCTCATATTGTGTGCTGGGGGTGTGGGTGGGTGCGGGGCGTGCTTTGTGTCAAATATTTCATTGTTTTTTCTTCCCAGGTTCTGTACATTCCAGCTCCGGGTGTTCCCCCTGCTCCCTTTGAATACCCCTGCACCCCATAATCAAAACCCACCCTTACTCCTTAAAATACCCCAACACCCTTAATACACTAACCCATCTTAACCCTATAAATATACCCTGTACCCCAAAACCCAAACCTATACCTAAATCCTAAAAATACCCCTGTACCCCAAAAACCAAACCTACCTCTGAACCCTAAAATACCCCTGTACCCCAAACCTAGCCCTGAACCCTTAAAATAACCCTGTACCCCAAAACCCAAACATACCCTTGAACCCTAAAAATACCCCTGCACCCCAAACCCAAACCTAGCCCTGAACCATAAAAATAACCCTGTACCCCAAAACGCAAACATACCCCTGAACCCTAAAATACCCCTATACCCCAAAACCCAAACCTAGCCCTGAACCCTAAAAATACGCCTGTACCCCAAAACCCATACCTATCCCTAAACGCTAAAACTACCCCTGTACCCCATAACCCAAAACTATATCTGAACCCTTAAAATACCCAATCACCCCAAAACATATACCTCAGTACCCCAAAACATATACCCCTATACCTATACTTACCTTATCCGAACATTAAAAAAAACAGGCTTTTACCATTCATGCATTTACAACGAATTTCGTTGTAAATTTATGCGTGGTAAAAGCATATAAAATGTAATGCCATGCGTTATAATGGCATTGCGGAGTCATGGTACTTTCATAATGAAAGTATGCGGAGTGATGGTATGCGGAAAGAAAGTTGCGGAATAATGGGTGTTTACCCTCCCCCAGTAAGTACATTGGTGGCATGGCGGCCCACATCTCCAGCAACATACTCATATTTTTACACCACCCATTTGAAAAATGCACAGTTCTCTCTTATTGATGGCCAGCACCGACATACACTTTTAGACACAAGTCCCGCCACAAGTTCTAGAATTGCGAACTTTAGAGCTGGGGAGCTACGTTCGAATCTCGGCATCAGCTCAACATCCTGTGATTCCAGGCAAATCGCTTTGTCTCCCTGTGCCTACCACAAATTAATGTGTTCTTCTGTAATGTAAATTGTGCTCATGGAATGTTGTTGAGTTCACGCTATATAATATTGCAAGGAAAAATAAAGTAGGGAAACTGGAGTTCACACACTACTGAACGCGCACTCTTAAGTGCATCAGCAGTGCACTGTGAATCAGAGCGTTTCACAGGCCTGTCACAGATAAGAAATGCTATCAAAACGAAATCCTGCAAAACAATATACTACTGGCCGGCAGCAATTCATACCCGGACAACGTCGGGACGGGCTGCTAGTACTTAAATACAACCAAATGTGGGATGTGAATTTGATTTTTAATTTGTACTTGAATTGGTCTGACGATGCTTTCTTACCTCTTAACATTTTGTTTGGAAAATGCATTGCACTACTGTGGCTGGTTTCTTTGATATTAAAGCTTTAGATGTGTCTTCAGTCCAATATACTCTTTCTGGTGATTGTTTCCAAGTCCAGGGAAGAACAAAAACAAATCCAACATCAGTTTTTATCCTTATTTTCCTCTTCAACCTAAGCTCTGTTTAGGAAATTGTTTAAAAGAGTATATTCTAAAAACAAATGATTGAGAACGTCCTCCTCAATCCAATTCACCATCTAAATGAGAACTCCTTACGAATCAGTTTTTCTCCAATTTGGCACGCTTAGTGAAAATAATCATGAATTTAGCGGTCATTGACTCATCTGCTTTCGAGGCTCCCGCCACAAGGGAAACTTCGGCCTCACAAGCCCTTTGTGCTGGATCAGTATTGATGGACATTCTCAGACCTGCTGATTGGTCTGTTTTCACTTTTAGGACCTTTTATTATGAACCCATTCCTCATGTTGCTAATTTTATTGTATCTGTGCTTTAAACAAGCATTATGTGAGCCTATAGCTTTGTAATGAAACAGAGATTTTCTTAACTTTAGTGAAAGAAGGTCTTGATTTGATCAAAGTCACTGAGGCTAAGTTTCCCCTCATTTCTCTTTTCTAGCACCTATCAGAGCCACAAATCAATCAACTTAGGGGTATATTTACAAGAATTGCAGCTAACTAACGCTAGCGTTAGTTAGCAGCAATTTTCTAACCCCTGTGTACCGCCAAAAACGATTGCCATGGTAATGACGTATTTACAATACGTCACTACATAGGACATTCTTGCGGCGGCAAATGTTGTCGTTAACACCCATGACACGGCGATAAAAATGTTGCAGGTAGCGAGAGAAAAGTGACAAAGGGCCAATTAGAGGCATAAAAACTCACGTTAGTCAGCCTAATGTCATTTTTCTTCCTCCAGAGGCAAAAATAGACTATAAGTCCTCCACCAATGATAAACAGAAAAGAAAAAACAATGGGATGCAGAATGGAGCAGTCAGGTGCCAAGTTCAGTACAGGTAAACAAATCCCCCAAACCCTCCAACGGCCAGTATGAGAGGAAATGCAGATTCAGGGTTCCATATATGTAAAGAGGCGCATCGCTGGGGAATACAAGTGATGCATCAGTTTAAATAGCGCTTCCCTTGCGACACCATGGCAGCTGAAGCCTGTAAGTGTGGACAGCCCCCGGGGCCTGTAGGCCTGCGCCTGAGACCCAGAGTGGGATCCAAAGGTGCTGTGGAATTGCTGCGCCAAGATGGTGGAGCAGGCTAAGTTGGGAGAAAGCCTCTGGGCCATGGTGGTGGACATTGAGGCATCTGCGATCACCCTTACCTGGTGGTGAAGTCTGGCAGGTTGCATGGAGACATGTTGTTGACCTGTATGAGAAGACCGCCTGATGCCCCATTTACCAATACAATTGTGGCCCTCATTGCACCCCAGGCTCTCCCATCCACCGACTGCATTCTACTTGGAGACCTCAACTTCCACCTGGACAACCCTAGTGACCAGAACAACACCACCCTCCCGGAGAACCTTGCCAACATCAGACTCAAGCATGCAGTCACCACAACAACCCACAACAACCCACATAGCCAGACACACGCTAGACCTCGTCTTCTCTACCAGTGGGAACATTCAACTATAGCCAGACCACACAACTCTGCTGGACCAACCATCATTGTATACATCATGGCTTAACCACACCTACTGTAAACCACCGCCATCATTGCCTCCCCGGTACACAGACAAAATATCGATTTTTTAATATCGATAAGCAAAAATATCGAAGTTTTAATATCGATATACAGAAATATCGAAGGTAAGTAATATCGACAGTCTAAATATCGATATTGGTATGATATCAGTAATATCGAAGTTGTAAATATCGATGTTAATAATATCGAAATTAATAACTTTGATGTTACTAATATCTATTTTTAAATAAATTTAGTGTATATTATATTGTATTAATTATGTTTTAATATTTTTTTTAATGTTATTTTATTAAATATTGTGTTTTACTACTGTAGCGGGTTGTGGGTTTATAGGGGAATAGGGTGGGAAGTAATTTAATTATGTTAAATTAATTATTAATTATTAGGAATTATTAATTAATTAATTGAGAATTAATTTAAAATTATTTTAATTAATTTATTAATTGATAAATATGTTCTGTAGCGGGTTATGGGTTTATAGGGGAATAGGGTGGGAAGTAATTTAATAATAATTAATTAATTGATATATGTTTGTACATATTTTAAATAATTAATTGGTAATTAATTTCTATTAATTAGTTAATTAATTATTATAATTTTTTATCATATTTATAATTATTAATTAGTTGGTAATTAATTATTATTAGTTATTTAATTAAATTAATTAAAGTAATTTTTATATATATTATTTATTGTTATTAATTAATTAATTGTGCAAAATAATATTAATTATTAAATTAAATTAATTACAGCAAATGTGCTAATATATTTATTTTATTGTTATTGTTAATTAATAATTAATTGGTAATTAAATAATATTAATTAATTGTGGGTACAGGGGTATTTTTAGGGTTCAGGGTCAGTTTTCAGGTCATGGGTACAGGGGTATTTTTAGGGTTCAGGGTCAGTTTTCAGGTCATGGGTAAAGGGGTATTTTTAGGGTTCAGGGTCAGTTTTCAGGTCATGGGTACAGGGGTATTTTTAGGGTTCAGGGTCAGTTTTCAGTTCATGGGTAAAGGGGTATTTTTAGGGTTCAGGGTCAGTTTTCAGGTCATGGGTACAGGGGTATTTTTAGGGTTCAGGGTCAGTTTTCAGGTCATGGGTACAGGGGTATTTTTAGGGTTCAGTGTCAGTTTTCAGGTCATGGGTAAAGGGGTATTTTTAGGGTTCAGGGTCAGTTTTCAGGTCATGGGTAAAGGGGTATTTTTAGGGTTCAGGGTCAGTTTTCAGGTCATGGGTAAAGGGGTATTTTTAGGGTTCAGGGTCAGTTTTCAGGTCATGGGTACAGGGGTATTTTTAGGGTTCAGGGTCAGTTTTCAGTATTTGGGTTAAGGGGTATTTTTAGGGTTCTGGGTCACTTTTGGGTTTTTGGGGTACAGTCGTACAGGGTAAAAATTAAATAAATTTAAATTAAATCAATTAAATGAAATTATAAAATATAAAATTACATTAAATTATTACGTTTTTAATTTATTTTAAATGTATATGTATTAGTTTTAATTTTTTTATTATGTTTTAATATTTTTATTTAATATTTGTAAAATTATATGTATTTTATAATTATTTTAACATTATTATTAATACATTTTAAAAAACGATATTTTTAATTCCGATATTTTTGTACTACGATATTATTTTTTCGATATTTTTGTACTTACCATGTTAGGGATAGGATTCCGATATTTTTGACTTCGATATTTTTGTCCCGATATTTTTGTAGGTCGATATTTTTGATTTCGATATTTAGTCAGACATTCGCCTCCCCTGCCATCGCAGCTGGATCAAAGCCACAGACAAACTTCTCATCAACTTCCTCAGCCCACCACTCTACCAATGCTTACAGACACCAACACCGCAGCGCACAACCTCCACCGTGGATCTCTAAGTGCCCTGATACCCTGGCACCCCTCAAGGAGAAACCGGACAAACAACACTCGAAGAAGGTCAACTGGTTCACTACTCCCTCGACTATTCCAGACACATGTGCAGACGGCTCAAGAAATGATCGAACTCAGGACCTGCTGGCCTTCAGAAGACTTCTCAAGACCTGGCTCTTCGATCAGTAGCGCCCCCCGCATCCCCCACCCCTCCCCCAGAGCCTTGAGACCCTCACGGGTACGTAGCGCACTTTAGAAATGCAATGATTGATTGATTGATTGAGTCACAACAGCAATCAACTCCGCAACACAGTCACCCTTGCACCATGGCACAAGGATGCCTGCGTTGGTGCATGGCAGCCATTGTGCTCCATCGTAGGGGGAAAAGACAGGGGGATTATTCCTGAGTCCCTTCCAACAATTTAACGCCGCTAGTACATCATTTTCTTGACGTACTTGCAGCATGAAACTTGGACCACGTTGTGTCATTTTCATAAGCATGACCTTGTGAAGCACTGTGCCATATTATACCTGCATCAGGTATGATGTATGCAGGGTGGGCGTTCCCACGTAATGAAGCCTCATAGGTGAGGATCAGAGAAAAACTAAGACTTGACTGCAACAATTCTAGGACGCCACTGCGTCAAAACCTTAAGCCTGCCTCATGGCAGGCGTAAGGGTGACGCAGTGCCATAGGGATAGGCTGGCCCTATGCATTGTTGGAGTTGCGTCATGCTTGCAACACTACTGCATCAATGAGTGACTTTAGCGCTGACAGATATGTCAGAATTCAAGACGTATCTCTCATTGATTGTAACATTGAGCGCCGTACATTGGAACAGGCACATCCAGGTTGTCGCAAGGAGGGCACAGTGAAAGGTGTAGCAACACTGTTTGGTCGCAGGGATGCAGCACTTTTCATGAATGGGGCCCAGGAAAGCGCCCTATCTTATTCATAGGGCACATCCTTGACCTTTTGTTTTGGTGCCGGGTAGTGCAGAAATATTCCTTGCAGCGCAGTCCAGCACCCAAACATCTTATATGTAGACCCAAGTGTTTTCACAAATTTTAGGACCAGCTATTTGTTGGTTTTAAAAAACAGCCTCTAATTTGACTTAGCAGCAGTTTTGGGGGTTATCGCCAGATGGGAATTTAAATATCGCGAAGTGGGATTAGTGGCAGTTTTTGCACGGAACGGCCACCTTGCTTCTCGTTTTTGTTAGGTTCCTGCTAACAGAAGTGGCAATCTTGAAAATTAATGTTTACGCTGGAAAAGTACTGCTAACTACAGTTAGCGGCAACTTGTAAATACGGTGATAAAAAAAAGCTGCCTAAACATCAAAATATTGGCGCTACGGCGGCGTTAAGTTCTTGTAAATATACCCCTTTAGTATGGATTATCCGAGGAAACATGTCCCTGGTGCCAACTATCATTCAATTTTGGATCAATTTTGGTCAACCAGGATATTCCTTGCACTGTTTTCTTTATCTCCTTTCACATATAACACAAAGCAATTTATTATGGACTTATAAATTTCTAGGGGAATCCACAACCCTTAGAATCCCCAAGATGTGGGTGAAAAGCACACACATTTGTCCTGTATACCTTTTGTAAAAAAAATAAACAGTAATGAAGGCCTAATCGGAAAGTGCTCCAAATATCAAAAAAGGCCTCCACATAGAGGGTGGAAAAGGCTCAGCAGCTAAGGGGTTAAGTGGTCAGAATATTAAGGGGCACATTTACAAGCCCCTATCACTACGGGAACATAACTTTTTCCAACGTCCTGTGGTGATAGGGGCTTGGTATTATTTACAAGGCAGCGTTAAGCCTAACGCTGCTTTGTAAATAAGGCCCCCATTTCCATGCTATGCTTAGCGTGAAAGGGGTGGGCAGTGGGTGTTGCGGTGGGATTTCCATCGCAACACCCATTGATTTTGACACTGTCCCCTATTTACAAGGGTGGCGTAAATAGGAGTCAGCGCCAAAATTAAAAACATGGAAAACCTGGTGTTAAGATGGCGAAACAAGGAGAAAAGCTTTATTTCTCCTCGTTTTTGCTTTTTCCATGTGTGCTGCCTTCTGCAGCACACATGGAAAAAGCAAAACGACTTGGATTGTTTATGTGTAGGAAGGTGTCCCTTCCTGCACATAAACAATCTTTTTAAAAAAATGACATTTTGTAACTTCCATGTGTGCTGCATTAAGCCACGCACATTGAAGTGACAAAACACCATTTAAAGATTGCTTACGTGTCGGAAGCGACACCTTCCGACACATAAACAATCTTCCAATGCACACAGACACCTTTTCACTATGGTGTAAGGCAGTGCTTTAAATGGACAAAAAGAAGTGCAGGTACTCATCAAAAGGAGGGATAGACGGGGGTGGAGTTTGGGGCGGGCATAAGGACGGCGCTAAAGGCGGAGAAAGGGGCGGGGCTACGTTTTTGACCTTTTCAAGCTTTTTATGCAAGAAATCTGCATGCATTGTTAGAATATCAGATGTATCTCTCCATTCGTTTTTTACACTAATAACCATTTATATAGCACTTACCAATCAGTGTTTATTACCACCCAAAGTAACCCTTTTTCTTCAACCATAAAAAATTTAAAGATTATGGAAAAACCAGTAAGGTTCTATATATATGCCTTGTTGTTGGATGCAGATCGTTGCTGTAGCGAAACAATTAACTAAGATATATGCCAACGATGTTAACTTGTGACCTACAGGGAAGGATCTATGCACCAAAAGCAGTATCCCACATAGCTATCTACATAAATAAAAAATAAAAAAAATCTCTGATCTACATGTTGCATGTTGTGCTTTCCAGCAGGCACAATGACCCTCTATGCAATGTTATGGTGAGTGCATTACCCACCAGGGTTATTGATTATATTGCTACTCATGGTGTCCCAATATTTCTTACTTAGAGAGAGGCCCGGCTTCTTGTTTCTTATGATTAGTGAATGTGCTTAGCTGCAAAAATGCAAGCAATTCATCACACTCTTTTCATTCTCTGCACTAGTGAGTGTTTCTGTTTCAAATGGAAACCAGAGTTGCTTTCTAAGGGACATACTTTGTGTAACTTCAGTAAGTGGCATATTCTCTCTTGCTGCCACAGGATGAGGAATGTTGGCCCAGAGACAAAATTGCTGCTGGTGGCTCAACCTTTCAACATTCCATTTTATGTGGTTGAAAAGAAGTGGTGGACAGAGTAAACATGTTGCACATGTGATATTAGATGATTAAAGGTATCTGCTGGTTTATCTTAATACACTTTGTAATTAAAATTTACACGATTATGTTTAACACAGCACACATGATGAAATAAACATATCCGTTGGATAATTTGAATTGCTTTAAAATCTTTTGTTGACATTACTTTTCAGTATTTAGTGCGAGCCCAGATATGTTAATTTAGATAACATATTTTATGCCTCATATACTTCATGAAGTAAATGTCAAATGTATTCTTGAATTTTAAACTGTCGAGCAAATAAATACTTTTTAAAAGCAACAGACCTTTACATCACATTACAAATGGCAAGAGAGTCTATCTGAATCGAAATATGGGTACTGACAATAAGTCCTGGTCAGGAGATAGGGTTTATTACAAATGACATTTGTTTTCTGTGTTTTACCAAAATAACCTGTATAAAGGACCAACTGCGGGTGCAAAATAGGAGAAAAAATGCAGTTTTCCTGTTTTTGGCATCCAATCAGTGTGCAATACATTACAATTATGAGTGCGAGTTACACGCATGTACCTAGTCATGAATTACATTTTTGGCTTTTGATAAAAATACAGCTGTATACTTCCTTGTGGCATGTAAGCACAGATGGGTTAGCTCTAGCTAGCTGCACACATCTCTGTTCATATCACGTTTTCACTGGCTTCCCTCCTTGTCTTCCGTTCAAGGTCGATGAACAGGAGGGATCAGCGAGTTTGGTAACGAGATCCCATATTATTTACACAAGCAAATAGGCATTTTAGTTGTGGACCGATGGTAAGAGATAGTGAAAGCAACCACAAACTTGAAAACTTTTTTGCTGTTGACGCTTCTTGAAAATACCCACCACAGGCAACAGTATCTTGAAAAAATGCTTGTGTTTTGTAAATGTACACTGTACTGATCAATTTGTGTTAAAAAGTCTAATGACAGCAGTTTACATATCGTGATTTCTGCTACGGAAGTGTCATTGACAACTTCGCCAACTTCTTCAATGACAAAATCATCCTACACCCTCGACCCTGTAACTACCCAATTGACCAAAAAGCTGAAACTCTCCCTTGCACCACTATGGTGTGAAATCATAAACAGCTCCTTGAAAAGCGGCATCATACCAGACTGCCTCAAAGTCGGCCAAGTCACACCACTACTGAAAAAGCCAAGCCTAGACACCAACGACCTGAACAACTTCAGACCTGTTTCCAATCTCCCCTTCCTAGCCAAAATCCTCAAAAAATGCGTTCTCCTTCAACTGAATCAGCACATTGATAACATCAACCTGCTAGACCACCACCAATCGGGCTTCAGAAAAGGCTGTAGCACTGAAACCGCGATCCTTAGTATCATGAATGACATCCTCAAGTCCCTTGATACTGATCATTGCTGCCTACTCATCCTCCTAGACCTATCGGCATCCTTTGACACGGTTGATCACAATCTTCTCATCAAGGCTTTCAAAGACCGAGTAGGTGCAGACGAGGTGGTCCTTCAATGGTTCTCCTCCTTCTTTCACAACCGCTCTCAAAGGATAAAAATAAAATCCTTTACGTCTGACCTACTCCCCGTCAACAGAGGTGTCCCCCAAGGCTCAGTACTCTCCCCTCAACTGTTCAACATATACATGGAACCCCTCACCATCATTTTGAAAAAGCCAACATCCCCTTGCACATAGATGCAGACGACACCCAGATCTACTTGGAAACCTCCTCCATTAAAGACATTTTAAGACTTAACAACACTCTTGGAGAAGTTCAACAATGGATATCAACAAATCACCTTAAACTCAATCAAGACAAAACCGGAATCCTCCACACCTCCGACAAAGAAAAAAACCCTCAAATCGTAGAGTGGCTGAAAGCAATCAATGCTCTCAACAGTAATATCACCCAGGCTAACTCAGTAAAATCACTAGGAATCACCCTCGACCAAAAACTAAGCATGACCAAACACATTAAGATCCCCGAGAAGAGTGCCTTCCTCAATCAGAATCTTCTCAACAAAATTATACCCTTCATCCCACCCGTGGACCTCAAACAAGCCACCCCATCACTGGTGTCATCAGGACTTGACTATGGGAAGGCAGTCCTCTCCGGTACAGCTCTCTCCCACTTAGTGCCACTCAAAACAACTCTCAATGCTGCTGCCAGAATGGTCTCTGGAGTTTAAAAATATGACCACTTATCTCCCGCACTCAGACTACTAAAATGGTTCCCAGTCGGAATGCGTGCCAGCTTTAGAACTACCTGCCTCACCAACAAAGCTATGCACACAGGGAAACCGGAATACCTGGCCACCAAACGCAAGAAAGCCGGCCAGTCAAGAAACCCCAGGAGCTCCAACACCCTCTTACTCATCCCTTTGCAAACATGCAAGCAAAAAAACGCGCCGCGATCCTTTGCAGGAAACGCACTCAAAATCTGGAACTCCATCCCCGCCGATATCAGGACTATCCCTTCCTTTATAACATTCAAAAGACTTCTAAAAGACCTCTACCTCAACCGTGGCTTCCCGAACTGAGTACCGAAACACACAAGCCTGCACTCGGAATACACCAGGCAATGTTTCACCACTTTACCTCTTCCTGCGCTTTACAGACCCCTGGCAATGTTCCACCACTCCCTACCTCATCCCCGCTCCCTAACCCCCTCCTCGTTCACCTCCTCTTGGAGGAAGATTTAGCCCAAGACTTTGTGCATGCATCAAGACTACCTCTGGACCTCTCTACCTTAATGACGCACCTCGGACGCACAGCACACTGGGACTTTTGAACACATGCTTCCCTTTGTCTCTTTTATGGGATTTCTCCCCTTTTCTGCTGTAAAACGCTCCGATACCTTCGGGTCTGGCCAGCGCTATATAAAACCTCTTAAATAAATAAAATAAATTACTGCAATTTTTTTATGTGCTGTTGAAAAACTGAAATGTTTGCCGCTTACGGGTCGAAAGGTCAAAACCACTTTGGGAGGGCGAATGTCTCGAGAGTTTTGAATCCCAACATTAACAGACACTGGTTTCTGTGCTACATTAGGATTCTTTTGACCCTCAGTGTATTACCTGCACTGTACATATCTTTTGTCACTCAGTCTTTCAATGTGCACGCCCTCTAGCACTTGAATACATTTGTTTATGACTACATACTATTGAATATACATATTTGACAAGGCGAGGCTTCTTGGCTTTGTCATTGCTTGTTCATATAAGTCTGCACTAATAAATAAGCTACAGAGGAGATAGAGGTTTTTTCAACTCAACATTTAAAGTAACATTTAACTGTGGAGTTGGCAGTACACGGGTGCAGTACCGCAGGTCGTTACTAGAGGTCCCTGTAGGGCAGAGTTCTTCAAACTGTGGGGCGCGGGACACCATCCCAGGGGGGCGCGCACTCAACCCTAAAATCCTACCTTTGTTGTCCTCTTTACCCCAGGAGAGCTGCCAACAATGCGGAGTGTGCAGCACAGCTCCAAGAGGCGCGGGAAACAACACTTCTGAGAAATTCAAGTTGACTACGTCTGTAGAAACTCTGGCTGCACCCGGGCCACTTTCCTGAACTCCTTCATGTGCGTCTGCGGGCACTGCATCTCACACCAGCTGATAGGCACCATCTGTACTCCTGCTTCACTATGGGCAACCACCACACCCAGCTCGTTCTCAGCGGTTGTCAACAGATAGTTGGCCTGTGCATCACCAAGAGAAATAACTTGCCAGGACGATGTCACCAGGTCGGAAACTCTGGTACACTACAACCTTGTTTTTTTCAGTGGCTCGAATGTCTTCCTTTCATATTGTTCCTCTGAATGTATTCTTCAATGGAGTGGATGCAATGTAGAGGATCTGAACTTTGGCAAAGCGGGAATTAATGCTGCACACCTTACACGTGACAGTTGCACCCACGTCAGGTAGGAGCTGGGACTGCTGGGACTGCGCATCTCTCACCACAGAAACCGTAGGCAACATTCCATTATCACTTTTCACTTTTCTACATCACATACCCTGAGAGGGAGGCATAAATATACCCATGCCTGCTATATGTCCCACTGCCAGTATAAAAGTCTTCAAGACTGCACAACCGTTCTCCGGGTATACAGTACCGTGCTGGAGCCATGACCACTAACTGCTCTGCTGGTCCCAAACACTCTAGCGCAGCGAAGCATGCTCTAACGAGCTTGAACCCACTGCAGCTGAAATAACTGTTCCATAGCTGCCAAGGTTTAAGATTGCAATGTGTGACACTTTTATCATTTCAGTGTAATTATGAATTACATTTCAACCACTGAGTGACAGTTTTCTCACAAGCAAAATCAATCTGACGAAGGAAATGTATTTAAACATTAGAAATTACACACATGCTACTTTAGGAAATTTAATTGTACTATAATTGTTTATCGGAGGTAGCATACAGCAAAATTCTCACATTGCGGAGGCCAGAGTGTACAGGGCACTTTATCGCGTAACTTGCACATGATGTTATCTGTTTGAGAGCATTTGCTACTTCTGAAATTTGTTAGATACCAGAACAATTATTAGATACTGTATAGCGACATTATGTACTTTAGGTCGTAAGAGGCACTTGTTTTTAAAGCTTGTATGATATTATGTGTTAAATAATATGTCCAAGTTTATTGTTTGAAGTCAATGATTGGTGTTGTTTTAATATGGATGGATAATAATACTGACACCCATGTATTTGCGATGTTTTTAATATGTGTATTTGTGATTGTATATATGGTTGTGCTTTGCAAACCAAATAAAGCGTTTTGAACTGAACTGAACTGACACACATAATGGAGCATTAACTCAATTAATTCACTTGCATAAATTCTAGACCCCTTGGCTTCAGAGTTTATGTGAGTTTTCAGATCTTTAAAAACAATTTCTGTAATAGCAAAATTTGCATTGTGTTACTTGGCTTTTTATTCCATAGGATAACTCTGTTATTTAATGACAGAATCATACATTGACTTGAAAGTCATAATTGGCTAAATATATTTACGAACAAGCTACCTGAGAGATTCAGAATATTGAATGGCTTTTAAATGTGACATATTGTTTTCCGTTGCCATGCTGCCACTGGCATTCCTATTTGATTATATTTTCGAAATTCAAAAGCTTGATTTGATCGTGGCGGTATTTAATTCATAGTTCTCCTTACCCCATGCACAGTTCTCCTTCCGGTCACCTCACTCAGGTAAACTTGTGTGCCATCCTGCTCACTACCACTTGGATCGCAGGTGGAAAAGGCCTAACACCACTGTATGTCAATTGGATAGTAAAGACTGTGGGCCTTATAAAGTTATTTGCTGCCTCGTCGCCACAGACACATACATACATGGGTAAAAACGACATCATGGCTGCAGGTTAGCCATGCCAGCATGGTGTTCTTGTCATCACTTGTGGTTCCTGACTGTAGGCCTACCAAAGCAGAAGGTGGTGAGCCCATCCTAAACTAAAATCCCCCATGCTGTGGTAGTGTTCTTCCGTGGCGTGGTACTTTCCTGCCCTACTACTAGTACTCCACTAACCTAGTCACATAGCTAAAAAAAACTGTAACAGCAATTTATTCACGGCAGCAGCGGATAAGTGTTTAAAAAGATGTAATTGATAACTACAGTTTAGTTAATAGATTACCTGCTCTATCAAGAACTAAATAATTATTCATGATCGTCACTGGACAGCAGCTGAGCCCGGCTGCGGCCCGGTAGGCTTGGTCCCTCCCAGTCGCATGATATATTACCGCCACCGATATGCCATCAGTCATGCTGCAACCAACGAGCACAGCAGCTTGCTACACCCACTCTCACTGCGACTGCCCACCCCCCCACCTTTTCCCCCGGCGCTGCACAGTGACCCTGACTCGTGAGCCAGCCAGCCTCTTTAGCCCTGACTTTGGATGACTGGTGCAGGTGGGATCTGATACCACATTGGAACCATCCATGAGCCATCTTTACCGCAGACGGTCGACGGTGTCCTGCATTGACAACTGTGAAAATCAGCCGCAGCTGGCATTAGTTACTGTTGGAAATACCACGGTCAGAGCGGCGAGTTCAGGAGGTGCAGGAGCTGTGCATTTTAAGTTAAGAAACGCAGGCGGCAGCAGGAGGACCATCGGTAGTGACGCACATAGCCTAGTATTGTGAGTCTGCCGGATATGGCCCATGATATGTACGCGGCGGTCAATCATGTAGTGTACCAGATTCCAGAAATTTCTGTCAGGTGGCGGGGGGCCCAACATCTAAAAAAATTCAGCTGGAGGGGATCAACCTACAAAAGTTTAAAGACCTCTGCTGTAGGGTGAGGCGTGCAGTACCGCAGGTTGTTACTAGATGTCCCTGTAGAGTCAGCAGCACTCAGTACAGAGCCACAGAACACTGTTATCGAGTTTATTGATATTAAACGCACAGAATTAATTCCTTAATGAATGAAGAAATTATTTATCTAATAACCATTTACTCTGATCAAAGCCTCCAAAAACATTTCTACATACTATGCCTCGAAGATCTCTATTAGTACGTAAAATAACAAGTGATATGAAGTCCATACTTTCTGTTCAGGGGGGCTGGAAAAGGGTTTATTTAACTGGAAGAAACACAAATTCAACACATTCTCTAAGGCTTGACAGTGACAACGTGATACTCGATCGTGAATGACAACGATTTGCACAAGACATTGCGGGTATGCAGCTGTTGCGCAATGGATTGTGGGTATAACTGAGCTTGCACAAAGGATTGTGGGATATGTTCACTTCCTGTTCAAAGCCCCGCCCCCTCTCCTCCACTTGAGAAGCTACGGGTGGGTCAAAGGTTACCACGGACGTCCCCGAGTTCCTGTGAGTGAACAAACCCAAAATGAGCCTTTATGGCTATTTCATCAAACGAAAAACAAAACGGTGTGAATGAATATCCGCTTAAGTCTTATGAAAAAAAAAAATATATATATATATATCTTATGAAATGCATTTTGTATGTTATGACTAAGGAGACACACTTATTAACACCCCTCAAAAGTTCGCCTGACCCAACCCAGTGCATCCTAAATCCATTGACAGCACCAGAAACAGCTAGCCTGATTCAGATTGTTCAGGCAGGTCTACCCCATCTCAATGCCCTCTGACCCTTTGCATCCATCAAAGTCAGTCCATCCAGTTCAAAGCAATTCAAGCCCCACTCGCATTCACCAGAACCAGTGTGGCCCAGACACGTCCATTCTAGCCCCATTAACCCCTAACACAGCCAACCTGGTGGTGTCCAGTCCTATTCCCAAACTGAGCAAGCCAGCCCCACGCAGTGTGTTCACACACCATCAATATTCATACAACCCTGCCAGACTATGCCATTCTAGGTGCATGCACATGATGGAGCAGGGTTACCATTTTGTACCCTACCCAAATCATGAAGACCCCTTAAAGTGAGTTTTAACAAAAATGTTGTGTGATACTAACCAACACAAAGGGGAGCTTTTGCATGGCAAAGTTTAAATAAAACTACTAAAAACATGTGAGTGAAAAGCATGTGTAACTTGTGTGTGCATCAAAAGAATACTAGTCTATGTAACCGCGGTCTTAAATATGCACATTTGTAAGTTGTGCATATGTTACCACAAATGCTTGGAGTTCTCTGCTTACACTAGGTAACCACTAATAGTTATTAATAAAATGGTGGGGGGTAGACAAAGATGTAAAAATCCCTGAATTAATACTCATTTTCATTTGTTTTGCATTACTTTGTGTTTTAGCCTAGTTAAAATGGCCGCTAGCGTGATACCTCGTGTCTGTGAAAATGGAAGCCAAACAAGATGGAGCCGGCGTCTATGCATTGTTATCATGAATTTGTTTCCTAAAATTTAGATAAAGATTCAAAATTCAAAATTAAATAAATGTGGGCTTATGTGCTTGCGATTATATGTGCTTCTGCGAGAAGTCAGGGGGCTAGGGCTGGGGCTTTGAAGGTGTCTGTTACAGCGCAGGGCTCTTGTTGTTCTTAATGAGGGGTCAACTTGCTCTGCTGCCTTCCTCAAATGTGCATAATTATCGGTAAGGGAACCAGATTTATTCTAAGTTCCACATCGTGTGGGTTCAAGGTGGCTCCAGTAATCAGTGTTTGGTGCATCAAATGTACTTCACCCACCCAGACTGTACCTTATCTTTCATACGTCACTGCTCCAATGCTAGCAGGGAAGCCATGCCTACGCCTCAGCTTCGCTCGCCTGGACTTTTGCAATGCTGTCGCCCACGCATACAGGCAGCTGGGAAGCAGCTGATCGAGGACAACATTTTTAACCAAATCCTCTACTACCTACCCCAGCTCTACAAACTCAACCGGGATGTACTTGGAGAACTTAAAGACAGGTTGGCTGATTGGTAAAAACACCTCTATGCTGATAAGTGGGCGTCTGCAAATTATGCTTAGTATTTCTCAAATTATAAGTGAAAACATCTCACCCCTCCTCCCAGTCCAGTGCTGCTTTTTGCATTTTAGTTAAAAATATGAAACAAAAATCAACAAAAGGTATGTTGCTTCCCTTCTCAGGAATGCTTTTCTCCATTACATCCAAATTTATAGGACAAGACCATAAATGCCTCTGTATTTTCCTGTGCTTTCTCTCCCCTCCCGTTGTCCGCATTCCCTTTATTCCTAACCCCCACCCCACTCCTACCCTCCCGTTGTCCCTGTTTACCAGGCTCCCACCCCCTCCGTGGTCCTTTTTAAACATGCTCCCGCCCCCCGGTTCTGTCACGTGGACCTAAAACTTGGATTCAGCCACTTGACACACTATTAATTTATTAACCGCCCGCTTTGTGTAAACAGTGCATTGCAGTGATTAAAAGAGCCTTGCGTCAAAGAAGAACAGAATTGACCCAAAACACTAATGCCCATACTTGGGGTGCTGTGGGCCTCCATATACTCCACCAGCTCCACTAATGACAGCTGAAGCCCTGAGAAGCAGGCTGTCTCCT
This sequence comes from Lissotriton vulgaris, assembly GCF_964263255.1. NCBI lineage: Eukaryota > Metazoa > Chordata > Amphibia > Caudata > Salamandridae > Lissotriton > Lissotriton vulgaris. The sequence goes on along the minus strand of NC_141686.1, from coordinate 253,177,511 downwards.
CTTCTTTCACTCCTTCCCACCATGTCTGACCATCACACCGATCTCGAAACAAGTCTCCTTCTGAAAGAACATGGGCTTCAGCATGCGTCACGTTATAAAGCCCTGCGCCTTAAGGAGGCGTTCCGGCGCATGGGGGAAGGGGGGTTGGGGGGGGGGGTGTTCCTGCGCAGGAACGCCTCCTAAAAGTGGCTGAGTGAAACCTACAAGATTTTGCTCAGTCGCTTTTAGGCCCATGCTGCGTCAAAACCCTGCGCCTGCTTGAAACAGGCATAAGGCTTGACGCAGCATTGGAAGAATAGGCCCCCCAGAGCATTGCTGGAGCTGCGTCTCGCTTGTGACGCAACTCCAGCAATTCGCTGCCTTTACGCATCTGTGCCGTTTTTCCCCCAAGGTGCGCCACATTGTAAATGCGGCGCATCATGGGTGGCGGAGGCATGGCGCACAATAACTGGCACATCCCTGCTGATATGCCCCCACCTGCAAACACACCCACGGTGGCGGTGTGGGGGAGGGGGGTGAGGGGGGCGAGGGGGGCGGAGTACAGGACTCGTCACAACGACTCATACTGGTTACTGGTTCTTTTTATCAGTATTACCATGTTCATGCGCCCCATCTGAGCGCAACCAAAGTAAATGCGCCCGAAAGTCATCTGAAATAATCCGCTCATTTTTAATTAATTATCAGACGTACAGCAGTAATTCTACCATGATCTTCCTTTGAATTCATTGTGGATGTTCGTAATGAAACTAAGATCTTCAAAATTACTCCCGAGGTCGTTAGCATCAACACACGAGGTGCGATGAATTCCGACATACGAAGTGGTTTTCGGCAGACTAATGAACACTAAAGATACACTCTTTTATTATATTCTGAAGGACACTTACGAAAATCACGGTGAAAGGTGAATATAAATCACAATTAGTGGAAAAAAAATGTACGGCTGTCTCACCAAGATACGCGCGTGAAATATTTCTCATTCTTAAGGGACTCTTTTAAGACACAATGAAACAAAAGTGTTTGGTTTCTTTGCAGTGGCTTCTGGGTATGCAAAATTCACCAAAAGACAGCTGATTGTTGTCAGGCAGACTGCCCTCTGGTAACAGCTGACGGTACTGCACCTGCTGCTTGGTAGATAGTTCAATTTATCCCTCCACCGCCTCCTAACTCACTCTCACAAGCTCTCTCTCTCTCTCTCTCTCTCTCTCTCTCTCTCTCTCTCTCTCTCTCTCTCTCTCTCTCTCTCTCTCTCTCTCTTTTTCTCTCTCATTCTTTCTCTCACACCCACACTCTATCTCTCAAAAAGAAACAGCAGCAAAGACCAGTCGTTTGGAATTTGAAATGAAAATGATGGGTCTTATTTACAACCCCCTTGCGCTGCCTGTACGCCTCTTTTTCCCATATTAAAAGTGACGCACCGGTGGTGCAAGGGGTTTGTAAATAAGCCCGTATATTTATAAAGCGCGCGAATGCCTGGAGGCGTCTCCTTAAGTCAAAGTGGAAAATGTGGAAAGACTGGCTCAGTAAGTGAGGGGGACTGTCAGGCAACCATTGGTTAAAATACCAGGGGCCTTATTTACAACAAAAACGATGCAGCGCGGGCGCAAGCCAGATTGCTGCGTCGCGCTGAGTCCTTTTCAGAGCACAGGGATGAGTCATATTAACAACAGTATTACGCATTCCTGTGCTTTCCGCTGCGCTGAAGCACAATTGGCTGCCATTCACCAGTGCCGGCACTCATGCCTGACGTCGCAAGGGTGCCTGCGCTGCGGGTGTGATTTCCCCTTCCTTCCCTACATCAATCATTGATGATGATTTCCTCTTTCTACGAGGGCTGCAGAAGGCAACACTCATAGAAAGAAGAAAAAACAAGGAGAAATAAAAGTGGGGCATATTTACAAGCCCCTATCGCCACCACAGTGTCACTGTCCTCGTCGCTATGGTGGCAAAATGGGCTTCGCCTTAATCAGAAGGAGGCGTTAAGCTACTTAAGGTGGCATAACACCGCCTTGTGAATAAGACACCCTTTCATGCTATAATTAGCATAAAAGGTGCGGGCATGGGGTGTTGTGGTGGGTGTTCCAACACAACACCCATTCATTTTGGTGCTGCCCCATATTTACAAGGGAGGCTTAAATAGGAGGCAGCGCCAAAATTAAGGCCAGGTAAAACCTCGTCTTAACCTGGCGCAACGAGGAGAAATGTTTAACACCTTCAGCGCAGCACAAATTTTCGCACTGTGTTGAAGGTGTTAAGAAACGGGCGTGGCCGTGACGGAACAGTTCCGTCATTAGCGCAGCCCAACCAACTCTGATGACGAAACCGTTCCGTCACCAGCGTCGAAGGGGTTAATTTCTCCTTGTTTTTGCTGTTTCCATGTGTGCAGCCTTTTGCAGCACACATAGAAACAGCAAAACGCCATTGATTGTTAATGTGCAGGAGGAAGGTGTCCCTTCCTGCACATAAACAATCATTATATAACAAGCATTTGCAATGCAATAGGTCTCGCATTAGGAAAGTTTGAGCTGTTGGTATTGTAAATGACAAATTTTATATTTATCTGTTGGTTTTGAAAATACCAAAATTAATAGCTTTGTCATTTACAATGCCAATAGTTTTAACTTTCGCAAATGTGACACCTATAGCATTTGTAATGCAATATGTGTTGTATTTACGTGACTTAGATGTTGAGTGCAGTGTAATTATGTGGCGTGTAATTATGTGGCACTGAGTGGTATTTAGAGTGCATGTTGCATTGAGTGCAGTGTAATTATGTGGCGTGTAATTATGTGGCACTGAGTTGTATTTGGAGTGTATGTTGCATTGAGTGCAGTGTAATTATGTGGTGTGTAATTATGTGGCACTGAGTTGTATTTGGAGTGTATGTTGCATTGAGTGCAGTGTAATTATGTGGTGTGTGATTATGTGGCACTGAGTTGTATTTGGAGTGTATGTTGCATTGAGCGCAGTCTAATCAGTAGAGTGTAATTATGTGGCGTGTAATTATGTGGCACTGAGTGGTATTTGGAGTGTATGTTGCATTGAGCGCAGTCTAATCAGTAGAGTGTAATTATGTGGCGTGTAATTATGTGGCACTGAGTGGTATTTGGAGTGTATTTTGCATTGAGTGCAATGTAACTATGTGGCATGTAATTATGTGGCACTGAGTGGTATTTGGAGTGTATGTTGCATTGAGTGCAGTGTAATTATGTGGCACTGAGTGGTATTTGGAGTGTATGTTGCGTTGAGTGCAATGTAGTTATGAAGCATAATTATGTGGCACTGAGTGGTATTGTGTGGAGTGTGTTGCATTCAGTAGAGTATAAATATGTGGCGTGTAATTATGTGACACAGTGGTATTTGGAGTGTATGTTGCGTTGAGTGCAGTGTAATTATGTGGCGTGTAATTATGTGCAGTGTATGATGTATTCAGTAGAGTGTAATTGTGTGGCGTGCAATTATGTGGCACTGAGTGGTATTGTTTGGAGTGTATGTTGCATTGAGTGCAGTGTAATTATGTAGCATATAATTGTGGCACTGAGTGGTATTGTGTGGAGTGTGTGTTGCATAGGGTCCAAACCATGAGGCGAGCCCTCACCCCCCACTCCCCCCCCATGACACTTGCTTGTTGTTTATCAACTTCATGTTACGCAATCACAATCCGGCCCTCGAGCCCAGGCTCCTTCCTGCCAGTGAGATAGATCAAAAGAGACTTCTTGACCGTGCACAGACAGGCAAAGGGAAAAGAACACAACCCTTCTGAGATGCAGGTAGGTTACGTTTTAAATAAATACTATTATTGTGGCGACTCGTTACACATTTTTGCCAATACTAATATTGCATTGTGAGTACAGAATGAGTTCTCTTCCATGACCGGTGTTTTTTCCCAGTTCCACCTGTCTGATAAGGGTCTAGCAAGACTTCTGTGAGCACACTGCTCTCCCCGACCCTGCGCGGCTGACGGGTATCACAAGGGTCGACAGAAAGAACATCATGCACAGATTCTGCTACAAAATATATCGGCCAGAATAAAATACATACTACCAAACCAATATGACTAAGAAAACAATCTGAAAGTATGTATAGGCAATTGTATATTTATTATGCTTAATATCTATGTACCTTGAAGATTGTCAAGGTACATGTAGTTGGAGGTAAGAACAGTGCATCCGTACTGGTCTATGTATACTCGCTTACCTTCATGATATTCCGTGGCAGGATATTTAAACTCACTACTCCGTTATGAAGCTTCCCAGAGTTTATGGTGGGAACGAATCGCACTTCACCTCGCCTGCTTGCTGTTGGCTCTGAACTCACCACACACTAAGTGCCCCAGAGAGGAGGGTGGGAACGCCCCGCCTGCATGCTATTGAGTGCTGATGAATTCCTTGCGCAGTGATAGGAATACCCATCCAAGTGTGCGACAAAGACTACTGTGTTGTGGTTCAGTTTGACTATCCCTTGTCAAAGAACACAAAAATGTGTGGACCCCGAAGAATGTTTCCAGGAGAGGGGAAAAAGGCCCCAAGGTTTTGCATAGGGCTGGTCCCTGCTTCCCTTTCCTGTCCTGCAGTGGAGAAATGAGGCGGGGAGATTTCGCTGTTCACAAAACTGGGACCAATCCAACACCATGCCTGATGACTCCGTGAGCTAAGTCAACCCTTCTTAAGAACTGCGTGTGACTCGTGGGCACCGCTTTGGATGCCGAAGGTCCAACTCAGCCTTTCATTGTTCTGAGGTAACAAACACTTTGAAGCAGCATCCCCTAGCTTGTGGGTGTGCCCTGCCCATCACGTCTTTCTGCTGCGCCCAGTCAGCAGTGGCCCCACCCACGTCCCGAAACTTGGGGGGCCTTTAAAACAGTGGGGCGACGTTCCTCCACGTTAATGGAGGAACCACCTCTGAATATTCTTATGGGGAGGAATCTGCACGAGGGTATATCAATCAGAAAACGGAAGGTGGCCTCAGCAATTACCAGTGGCGGGGATAAATTCAAGCTTTCCACCTATCACATTGGATTTTCCTGCTAATAGCACCGGCGCTCAACATCAATAGCAACAAGCACCAACTACCCGGGAAGCAGTGAAGCCGGCCGACTCCGACCAGCGCTGCAGAGGAGACACGGAACACGCCGAAAGAGCCCGGTGAGTGGGAGGGGAGAGGAGGGGGGTGTACGCGTGTGTGTCTGTTCAAATGTGTCTGTGTGTGTGCGCGTGGGTCTGCGTGTGTGCGCGTGGGTCTGCGTGTGTGTATGCAGTGTGTGTGGCTGTGTATGTGCGCATGCGTGACTGTGGAGTGTGTTTGCGCAAGGGAATGAGACACGAGAGGGACAAGGCGATGTGCGCGCCCACGAGGTGAAATCCGCGTCTGCGCTCGTGCCCCTCTCGTGTCCACTTTCCCAAATACGGGCAACAACATTAGTTGTCTTCGCTGACAGCTTGCAATGCTTTCACATTGCAAGCTAGGTCAGCTCGACCTAAAAAAGGAGTTTTGCACATTGAAATTTGAAAACGCATTCCAGATTGTTCATGTGGACGAAGGGACACCTTCCTGCACATGAGCATTCAATCCCCTAAATGCAAGCACCCGTGCACTATGGTGCAAGGGTGCCTGCATTGGCGCTAGGCAGCTAAATTAGCGCCAACAACGGGGGAAACGCAAATCTGCATCGTATTCTTGTAAATACGGTACAGCCCTGCGTTTCAGAATTGGCAGTGCGTGGCAATAAGCCAAGAAGGCTAACTCCCAGTGTTAGAAGTGGGCGGGATCGGAAGGGCACGGCGTGCCCCTACTTTTAAAAATGATGTAAGTCCCTTCCCCTACTTCTTGGTTTTAAATAAGCGCACCGGGACTGCAGGAATAGCCCTACTTTAAAATCCCAAGGTTATTTTTCAGCTTGTGTGGTGCACGGTGCACATCGAGGAAGGCCTCTGCAGTGCACCCGCCCTCCTCCACTTCCCCTCATCATTCTATAAAGAAAGCCGGGCAACACTGCTCACAACTGGACGTGTGAGGAAGGGAACCCTTAAGGTACCTCAGGAGTTCTTCGCATGGCAGGGAATCCGTGAGAAAGCAGCATGCGAATGCATACAGCAAGCATCCGTCGCCTGCAAGGCTCCAGTTCGAATTCAGACAGGGCCTACCCTGTTGTTATGTTCCTGGAGGTCCGCCCCTGGCGCCCCGGGCCTGGGGCACGCTGGTCATGTGACTCCTGATAATAAAAAGAGGTCTTGCACGCACGCTGGCGTTCAGAGGCGCGCAGACCAAGCAACGAAGTTATTCCTAGTGTCCGACTGAGTTTATTCTAGGGCCACGTGTTAGGCCTAGTCAGGATTAGATGCCCTGGAGTGTAGGTCCCAGATTAATACCCCTAGGGCAATCACTCCCCATCTGCAGGACACAACAATTGGCGACGAGGGTGGTTGCCGATCCCTCGCTACGGGTGTGTGTGTGCCCACTCTCGGGTGAGGCAGCTGCGAGCGCTCTCCTTCGCTCGTGGTGCTCGTGCCTTGCTGCCACACACACCCCCACTTGGTGCACTTGGAGGGCTGACGACTTCCATCCCTGGCTTTTTGAAGGTGAGCGGCGCTGCCCGACGTTACCCTGCTGCGCTTCGAGGCACTATTGGTCGCGCGAGGCCATTCCCCCGTGGGATCTGCCCGTCCGGTGCCGCACTGTGCTCGGTGGCACGTGCGTGAATCGCACCTCGGCACGCCTGGCGAGGCGATCTGGACGGCGCCCGGTCCTGCCTAGCTGCTCGAGGGGCCGTGGTGTTTGCCCGTCACTAAGCGCTGCATTGCTGCCCGAGTCCAGAGCGCCGGTCGCACGCGCTCCGCAGCGGTCGCTGAGGGACACACAGCGGTCATCGTCCACACTGCCGGTGGGCATTGACACGTCCGCGCAAAACCCCAGTCGTCAACGGCCCCTGCGAAGTGCCGTCTTGGACTCCACCTCGGCCGGCCACGGACCGAGTCCAGCGCGTCCTGGGCGATGGCTACCATTCCGCCCATTGAACCGTTTGTGGTGGAGGGTGCGCCCTCCACTCTCGCTCCGAAATGGAAGGAGTGGGTGGACAGGCTCCTAATATTCTTCGAGGCCACCAAGGTCCACAAGGAACAGAAGCGTGCCATGGTCCTCCACCTTGGTGGCAAAGACATTCATTCAATCGCTCGGACCCTCACAGGAGGCGACCCCTAAGACTCACCATACCCTGATCAACGCGCTCAATGCACACTTTGAGCCAATGGCGAACCAGGACTATGAACGGTTCATCTTCCGACAAGCCCGACAACTGCCGGAAGAGTCGCTGGATGCATATCACACCAGGCTTAAGAAACTGGCGCTAACTTGTGGATTCCAGGATGTAACGGAGGAAATCAGGGGACAAATAATTCAAGGGTGCGCTTCTGCCAAGCTGCGAGAGAGAATCCTGGAAGAATCAGGGAAGCCTCTACCCGACATCCTCACTCTTGGCCGCACAAAGGAGCTGTCCAAGGCCAGGGCGGCCCACATGGAGGCTGCACTACAAGCCAATGTGAAAGTGGAACCGGTCAACAAGATACAGGTCCAGACCCCATCCAAATGGCCCAAAAGAACGACACCCCCTCAAGGTGGGGCATCAGGACAGTCGTGCGGGTACTGTGGAGGCCCGAGACACCCGGCACCAGAGTGTCCAGCACGGGGCAAGAGATGCTCAGGGTGTGGCAAGATGAACCACTTCGAAAAAGTATGCCGGTTAAAGAGGTTCCGCAAGCCACGCCAGACGGTGCACACGGTCGCAGAAGGCGAGCCCAGCAACAGCGACATGGATGACGATGACGAGGAGGAGCGGTCCGTACACAAGGTGCACATGATCGGCACCGCCGCCAGACGCACCAGGACACTGCCCCAATGCCCCATCCAGGTGGCCGACCAGGACATCATGGCGGTAGTAGACACCGGCGCATCCATAAACCTGATGAGTGCGTCTCTCTACAGCAACATGTCTACCCCTCCGAGACTCAGCCCCACCCCCATCACGGTGTATGCCTATGGTCAGGACATTCCACTCCGGATCCGGGGGAAGTTCAAAGCGGCAGTCCGCCATGGGGACAAAGTCACAAGAGCCAACATCTTTGTGTCGGAAGAGGGTCAAGGCATGCTCTTGAGCTGTAGAACAGCCGAAGACCTGGGGGTGGTCACGTTTGCTTTTGGAGTACATGAAGAGTCGGTGCAGCAGCTGATCATGGATTTTCCAGATCTATTTGAAGGCATTGGGTGTCTCAAGGGTCGTGAAATACATCTGCACGTGGACCCCACTGTGCAACCCGTGGCCCTGCGACACCGTCGCATCGCATTCCACCTTCGGCCACTAGTGGAAGAAGAACTGCAGAAGCTGGAAGCAGCCGGAATAATCGAGAAGGTATCAGGCCCCACCCCCTGGGTTTCGCCCATCGTGGTCACGCGGAAACCGAAACAGCCGGGAGCAGTCCGGATCTGCGTGGATATGCGCCTCCCAAATGCTGCCATCAAGAGGGAGCGCCATATCACCCCCACGATAGATGACTTAATCGGGGAGATGGCTGGAGCCTGCTGGTTTTCCAAACTTGACCTTCGTGCGGGGTATCACCAACTGGTGCTAGACAAAGAGTCAAGAAATATCACAACCTTCTCCACCCATATTGGACTTTGCAGATACACCAGACTTAGTTTTGGGATCTCCAGCGCGGCTGAAGTCTTCCAAAATGTCATTCAGGAGCTAATAGCTGGCATACCTGGAGTGATAAATGTCAGCGATGACATCATGGTGCATGCCCGAACAATTCCAGAACACAATCATCGTTTGGCGCAAGTGTTCCGCAGGCTCCGCAGTGCGGGACTCACGCTACACCGAGACAAGTGTGAATTCTTACAGACCAAACTGGGGTTCTTCGGGTATGTGTTCTCAGCTGACGGCGTCAACCCCGATCCTGACAAAGTCAAAGACATTAAGGATGCACCACCACCCACGACGGTCACGGAAGTCAGGAGTTTTCTTGGCATGGTGAACTACTGTGGTCGCTTCATCAAGGACCTGGCCAACCTGACCCTCCCACTGCGTGAGCTCACCAAGGACTCCACTCTGTGGAGCTGGGGACCGGAACAGGAGAAGGCGTTCCAGGACATCAAGAGCTCCCTCTCCAGCACCACCACGCTGGCGTTCTTCGATCCGCGACACTCCACACTCATCGCGGTAGATGCTGGACCGGCGGGATTGGGGGCCGTACTGATGCAAAGGCCAAGAGATGAAATAGACTGGACACCTGTTGCCTTCGCCAGCAGGTCCCTCACGGACACCGAACAAAGGTATTCGCAGATTGAGAAAGAGGCCATCGCAATTCATTGGGGATGTCGCCACTTCCACCTGTACGTCTATGGTAAGCCATTCACGGTGGTGACTGACCATAAGCCGCTGCTGGCTCTGTTCTCAGGGACCTCATCGAAACCACCCCCACGAATAGAAAAATGGCTATTGCAACTGCAGGAATACAATTGCAATATTGAATATCAACCAGGAGCGAAGAACCCGGCAGATTATTTGTCGCGACATCCTAGGCCTGCGACTCCAGAAGAGATGGATGAGGCGGAAGAGACAGAGGCGTACGTGAAGTGGGTGGTGGCCAGGTCATGCCCGCGTCCCATATCCCTGGCTGACGTCGTGAGCGCCACGGCTCAAGACGACTGCATACAGAGGGCCAAGGACCTCCTTCGGACTACCAACTGGCAGAAAGCCAAGGAGAGTTGGAAGGCGCTCACCCCGGAGGCTCAGAAAATCATGGAAAGTTTGTACCATGTCAGGGCCGAACTCAATGAAGACACGGCAGGCTGCCTACTGCGAGGACATCGCCTGGTCATACCAACGGCTCTCACGGGACAAGTAATACAACTAGCCCACATAGGTCACCAGGGGATGGTCAAGACCAAGGCCAGGCTGCGAACCAAAGTATGGTTTCCCCTTATGGACGACATGGTGGAGAGCGTGGTGAGGTCGTGCACTGCCTGCCAAGTCACGGGGGATACCTCCCGGGAAGCCCCCATCATTGTGGAGCCCCGACCGCAAGGACCCTGGGAGCGGGTCAGTATGGACTTCGGCAGTCTCCCGGATGGAAGACACACTCTGGTGATGATAGATGACCATTCAAAGTACCCCGAAGTGGAGATCGTGGCAAGTACCAGTGCAGATTGTGTCATACCCAAAATGGAAAAGATTGTTGCCACTCATGGTGCCATGAAGGAGCTCCGAACGGACAACGGACCGCCATTCCAAGGACAGGATTTGGCCAACTACTTGTCATCTCTTGGGACACGCCACAGGCGCATAACACCTCGGTGGCCTCAAGCCAATGGGGAAGCCGAGAGGTTCATGAGGACACTGAACAAAGTTATCCGCATTGCTCATGATAAAGGACAGTCCGTGGAAATGGCCATCTTTACGTTTCTTCGAAGCTATCGCCAGACCCCTCACTCCACAACGGGGGTTGCCCCTGCACATCTTCTCCTAGGACGAGTGATAACGGATTCCATCCCTCATCATCCACAGTGGTCACCTGAAGGGATAAATGAGGAGGTGGTTGCGAGGAGAAGAAACACCACGTTTGCCAAAATCAGCCAAAGACGACGGGCCGTACCACCCCAGTTCCGAAGAGGAGATGTGGTGCTTCTTCGCAATCGCATCAACAGTGGCAAGTTTAGACTCAACTATGAGAAAAGGCCATGGCAAGTGATTGGGGTGAAAGGCACACGTCTCACAGCAATTCGAGGAAGAGAGAGGGTGACTCGCAATGTGTCTCACTTCAAACTGTTTCATTCCGCAGCCCCGGAGTCAGAGCGTCAGCAGGGTGGTGACCAAACTGAAACCGCAACTAATTCACCAAATGTTGAATCAACACCCAGTCACGAGGTCAGACAAAGTAACGATCCACACGTCTCCAGTGAAGAAGTGGGAGGTGACGCGGAGGCCCTCGAGGAGGCCCCAGATCCGGAGGAGGCAGACAGAGAGGCGCCAAGTCACGAGTTGGAGGCGGGGATGGAAATGCTGAGTCACCGGGGGTCGCAACGTCGATTAAGAGACAATCCCACTCCCTCTGGCTGGTTAAAGGACTACTTCACGTAAGACTGTTCCCTTTTGAATATGCATAGAGTTAAGCAGGCCAGCCAGTAAATGGCGCTGCGCCTAAAAGACGCTGAAGGTATCGGTCCTAATGGCATCTGGAACTGGAGTAAGAATGTTTAAAGTGTGATTTTGTTCGTGTTTTGTTTTTCCTTATTTTAGGAGGAATGTTATGTTCCTGGAGGTCCGCCCCTGGCGCCCCGGGCCTGGGGCGCGCTGGTCATGTGACTCCTGATAATAAAAAGAGGTCTTGCACGCACGCTGGCGTTCAGAGGCGCGCAGACCAAGCAACAAAGTTATTCCTAGTGTCCGACTGAGTTTATTCTAGGGCCACGTGTTAGGCCTAGTCAGGATTAGATGCCCTGGAGTGTAGGTCCCAGATTAATACCCCTAGGGCAATCACTCCCCATCTGCAGGACACAACACCTGTCTATCATCCTGCTGAGGTCTCTGGATTCAGTACCTTGTAATTGGGCAATCGTAGTACTTGATGGTGACGGGCATACTACATGGAGACACAGCAGGCGCTAGCACCAAATATCGCACGTGTGTTTGCTTTTAATATATTGTGTGTGGACGTCAACCGGCTTTCACTAACCCTAAAATTGTGTAAAGTGAACCGGATACATTGGTGCACTGAGCAGAGCGCTTGGAAGCAATGACACTTTGGAAAAATATGACCTCGTGCTGTAAGGGATTTATTCAGCGGTTCAAATGAGCAACAAGATGTAACAAGCAACCCGGGAATACCAACTTTCACAAAACCCAGCGTGCTGTAACAGGGGCATTAACTTAATGTTCAGAAATGTAAAACAGCATTTCAAGCTTCGAAAAGTCGCGTGTCCCCTCCTAAAGTGGGTGCTCGAGGGGACAGGCCCATCAGCCACGCTCCTGCAAAAGGCTCAGATGCGCGTGTGAAAAGACCCGCCACCATTCCTGTGACACTGCACAAACCGTTCTAGCGCTTAGAAGAGCCCACTGTAGTTAAAAATAGCATTCTATGGAGCTACGAGTGTACCTGGTCATGGCAGCAGTAAGAGAAGGTGGGGGGCATCGGGGGTGGGAGGGTGAGTCCTTGGCTGGTTCCTCCTTTGGTTTGGAGAGTATGCCCTTCGCCCAGTGTTAGAAGTAGGCGGGATCGGAAGCGCACGGCTACCAGGACTGCAGGAATAGCCCTACTTTAAAATGACAACGGAACTTTTCAGCCTGTGTGGTGCACTGTGCACATCGAGGAAGCCTCTGCAGTGCGCCCGACCTCCTCCTCTTCCCCTCTGTGTCTAGGGGCCTGCAAAGTGACACTGAAAGGGCCATCAGTCTTAGCATAGCGTGAGAACTGCTACCTCTGATGGCCCTGCTGCTGCCGTGAATCACACCTCGTTTAGTGAGGATGCTACTTGCCTGCCCCACTGTGAGCAATACAATGGTCACATCAGGGTACTTTGGTGTCCACACCTGTGTCTAATGGGCTGGGTGACAAGAGAGATCCTTGGGCCACTTAGAGTCTGATGAACATAGAGGTTTTGTTATTAGATGCGACTTACTCCTCAACGCCTGCTTAGTCACAGGAGGCCACATCAAAAAAACCTGCTTGCAGGGTGGTTTGAAAGAGAGTTAGAGCTTTTCATGGATATTTTGGGCTGTTGCTCTGTGACCTTGGTGGCAGAGCTTTAGGTGATTTGATGGGTGTGCTAAGACGTGTACTTAAAGGTAGGGGGGATGCAAATAGAGATTTAAGTCTACACGCACATCAAATTTATATTTCTGCTGCTTTCATAGAACTGCCAAGATAAGTTATTTTACACTTTGCAATTACATTCAAACTGAGAAGCTAAACGAGCAGCATAACTTTTGCTTTCAGTGTTTTCCCTCTCGGCTAGATTTTGTTCTTGCCTTTTAAAAACTCACAAGATGTCCAGTTCATGCCCCGCATTTCCATTCACAGTGCCACCAATGTGTTCAGTGTATGTGAATATCAAGCTCTCTAGGTCCAGTTTTCCAGAAATCCAAAGAAGTAGCTGATATTACAGTAAATAGGCATTTGTTTACCCCTTCGGAACTGTGGCGTTAACACAATTTGCCCATCTGCAACTAGCAGCACATTACTTTAAAGTGAAGGATCAATAAAGTACTGCGACAGGTTTTCTTTTCCTGAGTGTTATGCCAAATGGAACAGTAAAATGTATAAACTATTTAACTGTGTCAGTTTTGCACAATACCCTCTCTCACCACGGCTGGTGATGCTTGAGAGTAGTGTAGCGCAATGCTAGAGCTGAACTAGAGTGTACAAAGCGAGTAAGGATGCCTTTTTTTAGGAGGATTTGCAGTCTGGGTGTTGCTACTCCCAAGATAATTTAGAAAAAAAACTATAGGGGCAAATACTGCATTTTAATTTCAACACCCCATTTTTACACAAATTCTCTCAAAAGCCATTACTGTGCCAAGACAGCATAACCTGATGCTGACCAGGAGCTTTTACTCAAAATTGTTCACTTGCACTCACTCTTCAACATTCGGTATCACATTAACACTCTCACTCAGTCTCACTTTTTCCTACTCTGTTTACCTCATTCTAACGTACAGTTTCACTTACTTTACGAAACTCATTCTCACTCACTTTCTCTCACTTTCATCCACATGCACTCTTTCACTCATGCTCAGTTACATTCAGGCACTCAATCATTCGCACCCACATTTACCTACTTGCACTCACTCTTCAACATTCGGTATCACATTAACACTCTCACTCAGTCTCACTTTTTCCTACTCTGTTTACCTCATTCTAACTTACAGTTTCACTTACTTTACGAAACTCATTCTCACTCACTTTCTCTCACTTTCATCCACATGCACTCTTTCACTCATGCTCAGTTACATTCAGGCACTCAATCATTCGCACCCACATTTACCTACTTGCACTCACTCTTCAACATTCGGTATCACATTCTCACTCTCACTCAGTCTCACTTTTTCCTACTCTGTTTACCTCATTCTAACTTACAGTTTCACTTACTTTACGAAACTCATTCTCACTCACTTTCTCTCACTTTCATCCACATGCACTCTTTCACTCATGCTCAGTTACATTCAGGCACTCAATCATTCGCACCCACATTTACCTACTTGCACTCACTCTTCAACATTCGGTATCACATTCTCACTCTCACTCAGTCTCACTTTTTCCTACTCTGTTTACCTCATTCTAACTTACAGTTTCACTTACTTTACGAAACTCATTCTCACTCACTTTCTCTCACTTTCATCCACATACACTCTTTCACTCATGCTCAGTTACATTCAGGCACTCAATCATTCGCACCCACATTTACCTACTTGCACTCACTCTTCAACATTCGGTATCACATTAACACTCTCACTCAGTCTCACTTTTTCCTACTCTGTTTACCTCATTCTAACTTACAGTTTCACTTACTTTACGAAACTCATTCTCACTCACTTTCTCTCACTTTCATCCACATGCACTCTTTCACTCATGCTCAGTTACATTCAGGCACTCAATCATTCGCACCCACATTTACCTACTTGCACTCACTCTTCAACATTCGGTATCACATTCTCACTCTCACTCAGTCTCACTTTTTCCTACTCTGTTTACCTCATTCTAACTTACAGTTTCACTTACTTTACGAAACTCATTCTCACTCACTTTCTCTCACTTTCATCCACATGCACTCTTTCACTCATGCTCAGTTACATTCAGGCACTCAATCATTCGCACCCACATTTACCTACTTGCACTCACTCTTCAACATTCGGTATCACATTCTCACTCTCACTCAGTCTCACTTTTTCCTACTCTGTTTACCTCATTCTAACTTACAGTTTCACTTACTTTACGAAACTCATTCTCACTCACTTTCTCTCACTTTCATCCACCTGCACTCTTTCACTCATGCTCAGTTACATTCAGGCACTCAATCATTCGCACCCACATTTACCTACTCGCACTCACTCTTCAACATTCGGTATCACATTCTCACTCTCACTCAGTCTCACTTTTTCCTACTCTGTTTACCTCATTCTAACTTACAGTTTCACTTACTTTACGAAACTCATTCTCACTCACTTTCTCTCACTTTCATCCACATGCACTCTTTCACTCATGCTCAGTTACATTCAGGCACTCAATCATTCGCACCCACATTTACTTACTCGCACTCATTCTTCTTTGCACATGTGCTATACTATGTTTGAGCAGCTAGCTGGCTGACATGAATGTGAAGGA
Source organism: Lissotriton vulgaris (assembly GCF_964263255.1). Lineage (NCBI taxonomy): Eukaryota > Metazoa > Chordata > Amphibia > Caudata > Salamandridae > Lissotriton > Lissotriton vulgaris. Next base: position 253,162,143 of record NC_141686.1, on the reverse strand, counting down.
GTCCTTGTGGGTTTCCGTGAGTCAGATCAGATTCTCTTGAAGAGTTCCTTTGTCTTTTGAGCCCTGCTTAACACATATGTATAGAAGGAGCCCTATATTCATGTCCTCAATGTTTGAGACAAAAAATACTCATTGGTTTCTGAACAATGAGAGTAAAAGCATTAAGGTAACATGTCGTTCCTGCTTATATTTTGCATGCTTTACATAATCCTGCATTCCCTATGAGTGTTTGCTTTTTCCAGAATGTTGTTACTTTTGTTCAGGCAGTGCATAATTGGAAATGAGTCACATCCAGCTGTTTATAATGGGGCATAATTGGGTTGTAGCTAAAGACAGTGCGAGTTTCAATCAGTGGGGCAGAAGGGTGTTCGGGGGGTTAGGATGTGGCACTATGGCCAGATCTACCGAATTTGGAATTTGGGAACCTGGTTCAGCCTTCATGCCTAGTCCATCAGACCACTCCTGAGGGAGCACATTCCATGATAGTCCTTAGAAGCCCTGGTTTCTTAGCACCAGCAGGTGAAGCCTACCGGTGGCCAGTGTTGGTTAACCTTGAAGCCCTGTCCACCACAATCCATACTGAAGTTGACCTTCAGTCTTGCGGGCAGGCCTACATAGCAGCACACCCAAGAGAGTCAGGGACTCTGTCCCTGAGGTCACAGGACCATTGAGGTCAGTCCACCTCACCCATTGGTGCCTCCATAGGCATTGTTCCAGTAGTACTAATGCAACTCACCAGGGATTTGCATTGCAGGATTTGCATTCACACCAGACTAAGGAGCATGTTTTCAAGGGCCTTGTGTCATGCTTGCACTTTGCAATGTGCCACATGCACAATGAAAAGCTCCAAGTCAAATTTGAAAAGCCACGTAAAGCCACTTTGCATGTCTTTGAACGGCTTCATAGATATGGAGTAGTGCAATGCAGCACAAACTGCTGCATTGCCTTACTGTGTGCAAGGGAGGTGTTGCGGTAGGTGTTGCATGCAGACTGGTTTTGTAACTGGGGTTTGGTTTCTCGGCCCTCAAGTGAAAGATCTGTGAGAGATGTTTGGAATAACTACAGAGCACTTAGTAAACATTTCATGGAATCTTCCAAAGACTCAACGAGGAGTGACATTGAGCAGAGGAGATATGCTGGTTTTAACCGTTTATTAACCCCCCTGGTGTTTGTTGAAAATATGGGCATATTATATGATGCTCTCACAGAATTGGGTGACCTATCCAGAAGGCTGCAGCGGCGTGATATGACCATATATGAGGCCGATCGCTCAATACAGATGCAGATTTTGGTGTTTGAATCAATGGCTGATGCACCTGGGCCCTTTGCTACAACTGCATTAAATGCCGCTGAAAGGATGCAGTTTGCTTTTGTAGGACTGCAACAGAACAAAGGCTGTGTTAGCATCAATAGGGCACAGTTCTTTAGGAGCTTAGCAAATAACCTGCGAAAAAGGATGACAATGTCTAATGCATCAAATGTTTCTAGATGCACCGCCACAAACAATGATTAAATAGAATAGAAAGAGTTAGTACACAGAATGAAACTCCTACAACCAGTTTATTGGCCGGATCCAGTAGACATCTTATACAGTGAGGTAGAATTACAAAGCCTTTGTAGCAGGTTGCATGTATTTGATACTAGCAAAGAATATATGCTATCCCAACAGGTAGAAGTAAAAGGAACAATTTTAAAAGAGATATGTATAAAACATTATCTGCAGGAAGGGAAGGGAAGGAAACTCAATACATTCGTATAAAGTGCCAAGGGCATCATGTTTATCAAATGAAATCAGGATTTAGTACAGTTATGACAGCACAGTAGTAAAAGAAATAATACAACCCAAATTTGTACTTGGTGCGTGAATAGTGCAATAGGTGAACACAGTGGTGACGCAAGTAATTGTAATTGTAATTTATATTTATATTGCGCATTATCACCAACGGTCTCTAAGCGCTTGCTTTGGGAACCCGCCTTGGTTTTTCCCTGTGAGATAACCCGTACTGGGCACCCCCAAGGTGAAAGCCAGGCATCCCGCCGCGGGGGCCATAGTGGAGATTAAGCAAGCTATTGCCTGGAGTTGCAGAGTGTGGACCCGTGATTGGAGCAGGCACCGAAGCGAGAATTATCGAGTCCGTGGACATTTTGGGCTCAAGACCCTGCCGCGTCAGGAATTGAACCCTGGTCTCTCTCACTCTTTAAAATCGCCGATTTGCTATGCTCCTTTCAACTCCCAGATCCCGTAGTCAGTTCTCAGGATCTTTGCAATGACATCTCAGACTTTTTTCACAATAAAATTCTGGACATCCATGCCTCTTTAGAAGTACAACGCCACTCCCTGGACGAGAATATCCCTCCTGCTATAAGTAATTTGGATTCTATGGATGAAGCTCCTTCCAGATCATTTACGGAATTTCCATCTCTGTCTCTGGAAGGACTGAACCTTCTACTTGACAGGACTAAATCCTCCTCCCCAATGGACCCTCTACCTCTCAAAAAACTCAAAGAGTGTAGAAGCAGTCTTCTTCCCTCTATGTTGGAGGTTATGAACAATGCTATTGTCCAGGGTTCCTTTTCATCGGTATGGAAGAAGGCTATTGTGAGGCCCCTCCTATAAAAACCATCACTTGACCCCGGCCTTCTTAAAAACTTTAGGCCTATTTCCCTACTCCAGCAAAAATACTAGAAGCACATCTCAATCTCCATCTGTCTTCCTTTCTGGATGCTTCTGAATACCTTGACAACACCCAACACGGATTCAGAAAACACCACAGCACAGAATCCGCTCTCACTCTTGTGGTCGATAACATCCAACGCAAAGTGGACTCTGGTCAAACTACAGTTCTAGTCCTGTTGGACCTCACGGCCGCATTCGATACCCTGTCTCCCGCTATTTTAACATCTCGGCTTAGGGAGGCAGGTGTTACTGGGCCGGTCCTGAGCCTCCTCAACTCCTTTCTCCTTGATAGGGAACAGAGGGTGATGCTTGGAAACTACCTCTCCCCTGCCAAGTCACTGCATTGCGGGGTGCCACAGGGGTCGGCATTAAGTCCGAACCTGTTTAACATCTACGTGGCCCCCCTTGCTAGACTTGTAAGATTGCAGGGGATGGAGGTGATATCTTACGCCGATGACACCCAGATCATGGTGTCACTGGCTCATTCCTCTGTCACGACATCCGCCTTCAGCTTCAGGTCATGCATGCAGCATGTGGCAGATTGGATGATCATCAACTCCCTGAAGCTGAACGGCGACAAGACAGAGGTACTGATCTTTGGGAAAGACCAAGATGTTTGGTCGAGCGAGTGGTGGCCTTCCTCTCTTGGCACCTGCCCCACCCCCTCCCAATCAGCCAGAAATCTTGGCGTGGTCTTTGACACTTCACTCTCAATGTCTCTACAAGTGAATCGGACCGTGGCCACTTGCTGGGGTGTGATCAGGATACTCAATAGAATCCGTAGCTATCTCTCCCCTCAGGCACGCAAACAGATTGCAGTCGCTCTTGTTGGCTCCAGGTTAGATTACTGCAAATCCTTATACATGGAGGCCAACAAGGGCCTTATACATCGACTGCAAATCGTGCAGAATGCTGCAGCGCGTTTTGTCTTAGCCCTTCCTAAGACATCATCTGCCACCAATGCGAGGAGGGATCTTCATTGGCTCCCTGTCCAGCACAGAATTTCTTTTAAAATATTGTGTTTGACGTATAGAGCACTCGCGGATGGCTCAAAGGGTGCTATTAGCTCTCTACTTACCCGCTATTCTCCAACAAGGTGTCTCCGATCTGCGGGATTATTCCAACTTGTTGTTCCTCGATTCAGGCTGACTAGATGGGGAGCCAGGGCTTTTTCCGTTGTTGCCCCTCAGCTCTGGAATGCTATTCCAATTGAGATTAAAACCCTACCCTCAATGGATTTGTTCAAAAAGGCCTTAAAAACGTGGTGCTTTTCCAGAGCCTATTAATGATGGATTGCTACGCCATGGATATGAGCTGGTATTTATGAAGTAGGCGCCTTGACGCCCATTGGGCTAAGTTCGCGCAGGATAAGACTCCTTTCATTCATTTCATTCAATCATGGTCCCGGGTCTGACCTCTGCTTCATGGTCTGCCTCTTCTAACCATTGAGCCACACTTCTGTCACGCAAGTGACAAATGGATCAGCATGGACGGCGCCGTGACAATTGGTGTCAATAATGTACAGTGTTATAAAAACAAAGACAATATGGCTACAAATGATTTCTAAGTAGTCTGTTCGTCAAGTAGCTTCAGTCCATATTGTGTGTAGCGCCTATAGATGGGCTGAATAGTCGACGGCGTTTCGATCCATGTTAATGTGGATCATCTTCAGGACTAGGTTGTGCGTGAAGAAACAGTGCTTAGAAGGGCGGTGAATGTCTTCCTAGGAGAGCGCTAGTACTGTAGCAGGGGTGAGTTCTGGTGTCTGAGAGTTCGTAGCTGGAACAATCGGGGTAATAGATCCCGCGTCGATGCGTCAAGGGAATCTGAAAAGCGTGGCGAGACAGCGCTGAATTGGAGTAACCTGTCCCGATCCCGGGAGGTGATCAGGGTCTTCGGGATTGAATTGCGATTCTCCTATTAACATGACCAGAGAATCTGGATTTCATTAAAGACACGGGGCCCGATTTACAGAATGAACTTAAGACTCAATCCTAAACTTACTACTATTTTGGTATTCACAGAATGCACTTACTACTTTTGGCATTCACAGAATGAACTTACTACTTTTGGTATTCACAGAAGTTAGTATTTTGTCTTAAGTCTGTCTTAAGTCTGTCTTAAGTTTGTCTTAAGACAAACTTAAGACAAATTCCTGACTTCTGTGAATACCAAAAGTAGTAAGTTAATTCTGTGAATCCCAAAAGTAGTAAGTGCATTCTGTGAATACCAAAATAGTAGTAAGTTTAGGATTCAGTCTTAAGTTCATTCTGTGAATCAGGCCCACGGAGGCTAGCATTATGCATATAACTTTTAATGCAACTCCAAACAGCCGCATATGTCATAAAGCAAAAGTTCCATTGGAACAATCTTAACAAAAAAATTCTAGAAAGCACTGGGCAATCAGCCTCTTTTAAATAAGGAGTAAAGGAGAGAAAGTAAATGTCCCAATAAGAAATTCAACGATGAGACTTCATAAAAACCAAGGTAGATGAAAGGCAAGTGAAAGCTCCAAGATCCGTAGAGAAGGAATCAGGAACAAAAGTTCACGAGAGGTTATCTGAAAAGAAAAGAAGTGTAAATAAATCTAGAAATATAAACAAAGATAAATCCTGAAAAGGAATTTAAAGAATTAAAATAAAACATTCTATTAATTATAATATGTTCATTGTAAAGGCAAGATTATTATTGCATAACAGTAAGAAAAAATATTAACCATCAACCACCCAGGGAAGGGTGGGAGGGATAATGCTAGCCCCCGTGTCTTTAATGAAATCCAGATTCTCTGGTCATGTTAATAGGAGAATAGCAATTTCATTACAAGACCGGAGGCTACCATTATGCATGTTGGTAGCTTTGTAAAACAACATCAGACATGTGAGATATAGGTTGGCAATAATGATGAGCAAAGGTTCTAGAATTTGACCAATCAGCAGCTTTTAGAATATCATCTAACTTACCTCCTGACCAAAAGGACTTACTGGCCATAGCACCTCTGATAGGATGTGGTTTGAAGATATTTAAATCAACACCAGCAAAGTTCATAACAATTTTGACCCATCTTGCAATAGAGGCAGAGGAGATACTCTTATGAGGTTTAACAAAGGATATAAGCAACTGATTAACGCCACAAGGGCGAAGAGCATGCATTCTCAAATCATATTGTTTCATACAATCCACAATACAAAGTTTTTTACAAATATCAAAACGAGGATAGAAAATGAAATCAGACATAGTTTTAGTTCTTCTGTGGAGTTCAAATTTAACTCCAAACATATCATAGGATCTATAGGAAATATCTAGAGCTCTAACATCAGAAACTCTACGACATGAAATTAGACAAAGAAGAGTAGCTAGCTTGATAGAAAGGTTCTTTCTGTTCAAAAGTGAGTTATCTGGCCAACTACAGAAAAGGTCAAGAATTAATTTAACATCCCAGAGAGATTGATATCTAGGTTTTGGAGGTCTTCTGAGTCTTATACTTTTAAGGATTCTACAAATAATAGGATTTTTACCTACCGTTTTATTGTTGACCAAGGAATGACCAGCAGAAATAGCTGATCTATAGCAATTGATAGATCTGTAACTCAGACCTCTATCAAATTGTTCTACAAGGAAATTGATTATGTCAACAACAGGTGCTTCCACGGGATCCAAGTCCCTTTCCAAGCACCAACGTAACCAGACTTTCCAAATGTTGTTATACCAGTAGTGTGTTCCCGGGGCCCATGATTCTCCGAGGAGAGTTGAAGCTGTTAGCGAAAGTCTAGAGAGATCATTGATCTCCTGACACTCTCCAGGCAAGAAGGTTCAACTTCCCTGTTTGAACAAGAGGGTGAATTAGACCGTCTGTGTCGGTGAGAAGGTCGTTGAGAGAAGGAATTAGGAAAGGAAGGTCGTAAGACATCTCCAGAGTAGTTGGGAACCAGGCTTGGGAAGGCCAAAAGGGAGTTATCAGGACAATTGAGGCATGTTGAAGTCTCACTTTCTGGAGGACCGTGTTTCACCAAAATAATGAGAGCAGTCGCCTCATCTCTAAGAGAGAAGGGTATTCGTATGATTATTTACCTAGACGATATCCTTATTATGTCTCAAGATTATACTCAAATTCTTCAAGATCTCAAAACTGTTATGGATCTTTTAGAAAATCTAGGATTTATTGTAAACAAAGAAAAGTCAATACTGTCCCCCTCAAAGTCCATGGAGTTCCTAGGTTTCACTGTAGACACCACCAATTGCCTTCTCCTTCTTCCTCCGAAGAAGATTTCCAAAATCAAAAAAGAGATAAGACATGTCCTCAAACATCAAAATCTTTTTTTAAGAGAACTAGGCAAACTCCTTGGTCTTCTCTCATCCTCCATTCAAGCTATCTTTCCAGGCCCTCTAAATTACCGAGCCCTTCAAAGGATAAAGGGAAAAGCTTTAAGATCAGGTCTCTGGTACAGAGACCGTGTTTCCCTGAACCAAGAATCCATTTCAGAACTAACCTGGTGGATGGAGAATTTGGATGCTTGGAACGGCAGAGCAATATTTGGTTCAACACCAGATTTTATTTTGGAATCAGATGCGAGCCTTCAAGGCTGGGGTGCCTGTCTCCTAGATCCAAATACTGGTGGAATTTGGTCTCGAGAGGAGTCTTTTTCCGAGCTAGAGGAGCACCTGCCGAATCCACCCCTCAAAGTGAGTACAGCTTCCCCTTCCCTTTCTTCGAATCCAAAAGTGGATGGGAGACTGAAATTCTTTTACCACAGTTGGAAAACTATTACACAAGACCCCTGGGTTCTAGACACTGTTCTCGGTTTTTCAATAGATTTCATCCAGACTCCAATCCAGAACTCTCTCCCAAGACCGATTCCCCTTACACTAGATTACAAAAAAAATCATAGAGGAAGAAATTTCCTCAATGCTAAAAAAAGGAGCAATTTTAGAAGTTCCCATGGAATTTAGGAGATTCCTAAGTACTCTCTTCCTTGTGGAAAAGAATGGCTTGGGAGGCAGGTATTAGTCATTTTAAACACATATTGTAATAATAACCAGCAGTAGTTGTGTTCTCTAAATTAGACAAACATCACCACCATGTAGCAGCCTCTCATAAGTGCGGTGTTGACAATTATGTGCCGGTACCCAGCACCGGAAACCATTGGCTCAAATTACCCACTGCATTTATCACAAACATGACCCAAATCCACTCCATATTTTATTGTATACCATCCAGATACACATTCCCTGGTCTAATTTATATTAACAAGCCCCTTTCTGTCACCAACAAACCTATACTCCGCCTTCCATCTTTTCATCCACCAACTCGCTTCTCCTCTTTTTACAACAAAAACACAATCACACAAACCTTATATTCCACCAGACACATTACCTCTTTTACCAAATAAATCTAACACACTCTTAACTCTTGTTCATCCATTTACACACACCACATACACTCTTTTCTAAAACACATTTTCACCCCCTTTACCTTGCAACTTCCACTGGCCATCAATACTTTACATACAAATTCTTCACAGAAAACAAAAAACATCATCACCTCCTCTCACCTCCTCTCACTACTCCTCAAAAACAAAACAGATTACACACACCAGCACAACAAAATGTCACACACAACACGCCACAATACTTTCTGTCACAAACTACAAACATATACCACTCCCACCTTCCTGACTAAACAGATAATACACTCCCTAAACCAACACAAATGGCAATCTTTCTCTCTTTCCCCACACCTATCACCTATCACATATACAGGAGCACAGCAACTCTCTTTGAACTGCCTCTTATGCATTGGACAATTTAAAACCTTACAACATGACCCACGTGCTGATCTGCCACCCCTAACTCATACACCTTCCACCCTAAATACACACAATCGAAAAAAGCAACATGCCACTCTCCGCTTCTCCATGTCTACTGCACAACAAGCCTACTCTTCATAAATAACATACCACCATCTCCACCACCTACACACACAGATTCATTAATGTGCCTTCTTGGCCTGCTGGACGAAGAACACAGTACAGAATAGCGACACTATTGCTACCCGCATTCAGCTAATACCAGCACTAACGGCAAACTTGCTACAAGACCACAAAATACTGCTTGCTCTTCTACAAAACAGTCACACCATCACTAAAGCACATTCTCAAAACTGCCCACTAATAAAGTCTCAATCACTCTAAGAAAACAAGCATCACATCTACGACCTTCTCACTGACACACAGAGGTGCACCCAAATACGTAATAAAGAGACTTCAGACTGTGCAAAATGCGGCAGCAAGGCTCCTTCTAAAGGTTCCTAGCTATGTCTCAACAAGAGAACCCCTCAAACAGCTGCATTGGCTCCTGATTAAGTTTAAATCCTTCTTTATTGCTCAAAGGCCATAAATAACAAGGGCCAACTAAAGCTCAGAGAGTTGGTAACCATTTATGTTCCAACTAGACACCTGAGATCCTCGCATCTTCATTTACTCAGCACAACCAGGGTGAAAAAGATGAGATGTGGAGGAAGATCGTTTGCACACGTAGTACCGAAGTTGTAGAACGATCTTCCACTTTGTCTCAGAGCACTGGAAAAGGAAATTTCATTCAGGAAGAACCTTAAGACATGTCTGTTTCCCTGTTAATGTACCAGAGGCCCTACTCTCAGCACAGAACTCACAAGCCTGGGGAAGCCTTCGGGTAGCCATGCGCTTTACAAACCAAACATAAGCAACGTAACCTACTCTTATAACTGAATCATTTTTGGGAGATGACATGGCTCCAGTATTCCCTGAATCTGTTCCTTTAGGCTATCAAACTATCACACACAATCCACCCCTAGAGAACAGGTTACTTGAAGAATACGTAACTCAAAAGGCAATCTTCTTAACATACAAAAAGCTGTTAAACAATGCCCTTCACCCGTTAGTAAAACTAGGGAAAAATGGGGAAAAGACATTGTAGACATGCAAGAAGACGAATTGCCCGACGCCCTATCATCCCCTAAAGAAGTAGCTATTAAGTCCCGATTTCAGCTCATACAACTTAAAGTGCTCCACAGAGCCTATATCTCATGTACTGCATTGGCAAAAATGGCTAGGCGATCAGATCCACTTTGCCGAAAGGGATATGGTCACAAAAGAAGATTATTTCAAATAATAAGGGAGTGTCCCAAAATCCAGTAACCCTGGACTAACATAATATGTTGCTTAAGCAGTTTATACGGAGTGGCGGTGCCATTGTCGGCCAAGTTATGTGTATTTAACATACGGGAGGCGAGAGACCTGGGGTGGGGAGGAGAGAACTGGAGTGATTTTAGCACTGGTAATAGCTAAAAGAAACATAGCATGCAGTTGAGGAGTGGAAACAACACCAACACTCAGTGACCGGAAAAAAGATATGGACTGGTCCATGTTGACAGAAAAAAACATCATACCTTAATAGGGGCATGTCTGAACTGGGGTGGCTGAGTGAACTAAAGAATGGTGATGGATTAAACCCAGATCAGTTGACTGGGGGTGAGTGTTTGATTTGCTCAAAAGCTCCGTCCATCATCCCCTTTTGTATCGCTTTGAGCTGGACTATGAACAAGTGTGCCCCTGCTGCAGATTTTTAGGCACTTGGAAGTGCCCCCACCCAGCCCCAGTACACTAAATCTTGTCTGGGAGGTGGTCACACCTACCTCTGACAGAATGTCTATTGTGCTGCCTTCCCCTGCTTGAGCTTGGTTCAGCATCAGGAGGGCAGAAATGTGTCTAAGGTCGGCAGCATCCATTTTGTGCTGTCCGGGTTGAGAAGGCTGGCATCAGGTAGACCAGTGACCCCACAAAGCTCGATTCAGAAGGGTGAAATCATACTTCCCGCACCAGTTAGTGGTGTAGAGGTATGAATTCCAAGGTGTTTGATACCAAACACAATATGCTTTGTCTCAGCAGTTTTCAAAATAGCATTTACCGTGAGGTTATAATGCACCTCTACCTATAGGGCTCGGTGAGTCATAGACAACCTGGGATAATGGTCTCCGATGGCTGCAGAGGGGCCCTGCTCATGCATCACCACCCTCTCATGTAAAGCCCAGCTCCCTGCCTTCAGGATTGTTAAGGCCTGCTACAGGAGTGACTTATACATTTTCAGTGTAGTGACATATAGAAATAATAACCCTAAGGTAAGTGGTGCAGGCACCATCTTACACAGGTTGCAGTGAAAAACCAGGGGTTCCATTTTGCATGGCCTCTCACGGGTGCCATAATACAGGCTTCAGCCCGTGGGAGGCCTCTGGGGTACCTATGCCCTGGGTACATGTGTACCATATACTAGGGACTGATAAGGTTACCTCAGTATCCAAACTGGAGTGTACCTAGTACACAACATAGCCAATTCAGTGAGAAAGCATATAGATTGGGCTTCTGATCAGCTGGATCCCAGTCAGACTAGTCAGAAAACAGTGCAACTTCAGCAAAAAGGGGGGGTACCCATAAGAAGCAGATCCTACTTTCCTACAGTGACCTAAACATTCCGTTTGACAAACTCAATATGCCCTATCCACAAACAATCATCACTTGCCTAGACGCACTAATAATAATAATAATAATAATAATGATCTTTATTTAGATATAAAACATATCTTTAAAAGAATTTACAGATTCACAGCCTGACAAACTTCTAGAAATAACAACTCAAGTTTAGATATGAAGGCACAATCCATTAACAAACATTGTAAAAACAGGGATTTTATCTCATAGTGTATTTTAAAATCACAAAAATTGAAACAAGGCGCCAGCTTGCATTAGGTATAACCAGATTTTGTCTAACATTGCTAAGGATAATGCCAGTTAATGCTGTTTTCGGTGAAAAGAAAAGGATTGGGCACTTTAGCATGGTCTCCTTAGGTTAAAGATGTGATATGCTCGCAGGATAAATTTTATAAATTTTATGTTTAGCGCTGTGTTTTCTGGGTTCAAAGCTGCCATGATGGCTTGCCTGCAGGTCCGAACACCCAGCCTATACCATTCTGATTTTAAACCAGACCTGCGTTCTGTGTTAAGGGCTGGGCAAAGGCAGCTTACATGCAACATGGTTTCCGCTGTTTCCCCACACCCTCTACAAGAGAGATCTTCCGATGTGCGTCGCCATGATGGTAAATCTTGCAAGAAACGCCAGTCACCCAGTCTGATGGCAATAAAGCTGCGTTTCAGGTATAATGGATATGTGCTGGCCAGATAGCATGCTGGGACCGGGTGTCTGTAGGAATTTATCGTGACCCAGGCGTGACTACGTTTCAGAAAGAGTGCTTTATCAGTGAGACGAGAACTCAATCTCACACATTTTTTATAGCTTTTTTAAATGCTATCTGGCCTGGGTTTAGGGCCCACAACTCGCTTGCTGACATTTGGTTAATGGCGTCTGTAAAGAGACGTCCGTACAGACCCCCCGGGTTTATCTGGCTTATTTCTTGCCAGACTAGGGATTCTAAAGTACCTGGCTCAGCTTGTCTTAACTTGTGACACATGTTAAGGTATGCCCCAGTGGCTGAGGCCTCGTAGTTTATTAGCCCCATCTCCAGCCTAATCTGTGCTGCAGAAGCGGTCTTTGGCAACCGGAGCACACCTTTATAAATTTTAGTGGTCTGTTGGTTCAGGGTTGTATTCATTTTACCACTGAAAATCTCAACGCCGTAGGATAGGGTGGGGCCAACCTTTGCTCTCATTACCTCCAAAAGGGGGGCTAAGGTTGGACCGGAAAGGTATTTCGCAAGTTTGCCTAGTGACACCATTAGGGTCACAGCTTTAACTCCGATCTCTCTACGCTGTTTCTTGTAACTTCTTTTTGAGTCAAGGTGGACGCCTAGGTATTTATAGGACTGGCCAATTTCTAAACTAACATTATTGAATGACCAGCCGCCCCCTGTGTATCGTTTCTTGCTGAATGTAACTACTTGCATTTTCTTTAGATTAACCTCGAGTTGGTTGCTGATCGTATAATCGAACAGTTTATCGAGGAGTCTTTGCAACCCTACCCTGGTTAAACTAAAGAGAGCCAGGTCGTTGGCATATAAGAGATTGCTTAGAGTCTTGCCGCCCACCTTCGGAGAGTGACTATTAGTGTCGTCTAGGACCGCTGACAGATCTCTTACAAATAAGTTAAAAAGGAGAGGGGCCAGCACACATCCCTGCTTCACACCTCTAGTTGTCATTATTTTCTGTGAGAGATGTGTGCCGGTCCCCAACTTCACCTGCAACCACGTCCTAGTGTGGAGCTGAATTATTCCCTCTAGTAGTTTCTCTGGAATCCCCCACATCTTTAGTTTGGCCCATAGGGCCTCCCTGGGGACTCTATCGAATGCTGATTTGAAGTCGACAAAACAGCAATGAACTAATCTTGAGGTTGCAGCTGCCCTGTCGACTACAGTTGTTATTGCTAGCAAGTTGGTACGGGTTCCTGAGTGTGCCACAAACCCTGTCTGGTTCATTGGCAAAAGGTTATTGTCCTTTACCCATAACCTTAGGTCCTCTAGTAGAAGACCTGCATAATGTTTTGCCTCTATGTCCAGTAGGGCAATGAGTCTATAATTGCTCGGATGGGCGTGGGATCCAGATTTATAAATTGGGTGTATTATTGCTCCCCGCCATGACTCTGGAATTGTGGATGTTCTTAATGCATAATTGAAAAGGTTGGCCAATGTTCCTGACCAGAGGGTAATATCAGATTTAAACAAAGTTTGTGGCAGCCCATTTGGGCCTAGCGCCCCATCAGATCTTGCTTTTGACAATAGTTTTGAGACCTTTTCATGTGTTATACTCCACGAAGGACCATGCCCTTGACTGGTCTCACTTACGGTGGTGTTTCTAGAGGGGCTTGGATAATCAGGAGACTTAAAGTGATCAAGCAGGAAATTTGCCCAGTCAGATTCAGGGATGTTGGCCGACCCCGTACACACTGTTCCTAAGCTGGTGCGGTTAATAAGCGCCCAGAATTTCCTTGAGTTTTTTTGCTTACTTTCCCACACCAGTTTACTCCAGAATTGGTTTTCAAGTGCCCATTTGTCCTTTTTAATCGCTCGCATAAATAATTTTTGTGAGGTTTGATAATTGGATATGCAATCACTGTTTCCCGGGGATTTGGTCAGTGCCCGCAGGGCCTTATTTCTTGTTTTCTTTAGTGACTTCGTCGTCTGCGATAATGTATATTGATGCGTCCAGGTTGCCCTTTGGGCTTGGTGCCTTACAGGGAACAGATGAATCAAGTGGGAGCATAACATGGACCATTGTTCGATTGGACTGGCCTCATGTTCCTGGCCCAGTCTTATTATGTCCGAGCTTGCCTCAAGAATATTCAAGCTAATTTCTTCAGTCCACTTTAGGCGCTTTAAGTTTTCTGTGTAGGTTCCCTGAAGTGTCGATGGTGCCATTTTGTAATACTCTGGGTTTATGTTGAAGACTGTGACCTGGGGCCTGTGATTACTTTCCATTCTTGGGTGTATTCTAAAGTCAATGATGCAATTTAACAGGGGTGCGGTGCAGATTGTATAATCCAGATGCGATTGCTTTGAGCCATTTGTCCATGTCCACTTTGGTGGAGTGTCCCCGGCTGTTCTGCCATTGATGACAAGATAACCTGCACTATAAAATTGGCTCACGCATAGATCGCCTAGATTACTTTGAGTTTGTATAAGCGGTTTAGTTTGCTTGGTGGCCTCGATGATTTGGATTAGGGATGCCATCATCATCTGCTATGTTCCCCTGAAATAGGTAGGTGTTAAAGTCCCCAGTAACTATGCAGTCTGAATTGGGTTGGTCCGTGGCTATATCGTTCATAATCTTGGTTAGACGGGTCAGGTGGACCTTTTTTGTGCGTGTACTGGGGTTAATGTACACATTTAAAAGAACGAGGGGGCGATGTTTCCGCCAAGGATCGATCTTGACCCCTAGGATCCAGTCTTCCTTGAGGGGCCATCGCGTTATTCGGGCTTTTATAGAGTTTGATACATAAGTTGCCAGCCCGCCTTTCGAGTGGCCAAAGCGACTGTCCCTGGTTGCTGGATTCCATATCTCAGTGAACCCAAGCACTGGGTACCCCTGTAAAACCCAGGTTTCCTGTAGTGCTATTACTGAATGATTCCCCAAGAAAGATTGCGTATCTGGGTCCCCAATTTTTTGGAGTAAACCACTTATGTTCCAGGAGCATAGTAGAGTAATTTGGTCTGATGGGGAGTTGGATGCTGCTCCTGACTGTGGTGGCTGTGCTGGAATTTTTGTGCCACTTGGCATAATCATAGGTTTAACTGGTCATTCGTGGCTTTTAGTTGATAAAATTGCTGGGAGCCAGTCCCATCCTTGGCCAATGTCGTTGGTGGCTACTTCTCTGAGATGGATGCTGCAGTCTTCTTCTGGCCCTAAGGCATTTTTTAGAATTGAGTGGGTTTTTTCTTGACCTTTCTGCCTTGTTATCCCACTTTTTTTAGGTGATGAGTATGGGTAGACTCGAATACCCCATTCCCTTAGGTTTGCTTTGTTGTTCAAAAACGTGGATGCCCACTTTGCCTCCTTGAATGTCACCAGGGTTACCTCCGATGGTTGTGTTCCTCTTGGTGGGAGGAACTCGATGGCCTCAATTTCATCCGATACTAGGCCCATGAATCCAGGGGTCCCCTCTGTCAATTTGAGTATGTTTTCTCTGTTGAGGATGTCATGGCGGCCCTTTGATTTGTATTCAGGGGCTAGTAAGATGTAGGAGTATGATGTAACTTTGGCAGTCTCTTTTTGAAGATTGTACATTTTGTTTTTATTCGGTCTCGATCCCTCATTGTGTTCGTTCTCCTGTACTATCAAGTTGGTCCTGGTCCTTGGCAACCGACGATGATTTGTGGGATGATCTGGTCTCTGAATGTGGAACGTTTTAGTCAGATTCTGACCCCTCATTGTAACGTCTCCCTGAACTGGGGGTGTGACGTACCCTGTTTTTGGAGACACTTCGGGTTCTTTAATTCTCGGTGACCCTTTTTCGTCTTTTGTCGTGTCCTTGTTTACTGGAGCCGGGCCAGACTCTTTTGACTACTCGTATTAAGGGATCACTTATTTCCTGGGGACCCCCCAGTGTGGGTTGGGTGTTAATTACAGGTGGGACCTCTTTTATCTTGGGCGCAGCATGGATTCCTAGCGAAGGTAGTGCTTCTGTCACACTCGGAGCTTGTTTGCTTGATGTTGTTGAAAAAATCGGGTAGTATCCCAGGTTGGCAGCTGTTCTTGGTGCCTTGGCCTTGTTTCTTTGTTTGCGTTGGCGCTTGCGTTCTCTTTTGCTTAGCTGGGGTTCAAACCCTGACTGATCATTCTGGGTGGTGAGTATCAAACACTGGGGACTGGCCAGTAGGCCCTTCGGAGAGTTAGCTGAACTGGTGGTACCTCTATTTGGCGACCCCGTCTTTCCCTGATCGACTTCTGCCTGGCCAGGTTGTGTTTGACCTGGAGTCGGTTGATCCCTTGCCTGGTTTAAGCAAGAGTCTGTGCCCTCGGTTGGCTTAGTGCCTTCTTTGGCAACTGGCTGGGAAGTGGCATGATCCTGGGTCCAATATGATGACTTTTGAGTTGGAGCTCCCGGTGTGTTGCCTGTGCTGTTGCCCCTCAACTTTCTTACCTCCTGTAGAACGCTGGCCAGAAAGTCAGGGAGCGATGATAGAGAATCGATTATTGGGGAGCAGCAGCATACCGACTGAATTAGTTTTGTTGACGCTTGGGCACCCATAATTAGATTGTTTAGTTGGTCTAATTTATTATCTATCCCTGCCGTGAATACGGCTAGCGTGTTTGGGAGATCAACCTGTACATCCAGTTTGTCCGAATGGTAGTGTAGGGCGTTGACTGTTTGTTGAAATGTCTGAAAAAGTTGGGGCCAAACGCTGGAGATTGTTTGAGCATCGTAGTTGGAGTTTAAGACGATAGCAGAGTCATTTACAGGGTTTTGGGTATCTTTAAAAAAATAGGACAGATCTGCTAAGAGCTGGTCACTTGGGTCGGTTTTGGTAGGAGTCTTTTGAGACAGAGGCATAGTTTGTTTGTATGGAGCAAATGAGTGCAAAACCATGGGCGATGGACAATGTCTTGGCTCCGTCATTTGAGCAGTAGGAATAATAATTAAGGGAGGTGTTTGAGCAATATTATTGCTCAGTGCCGTGCTTTGGGCGTGGATTTGAGCGCAGGTTATCTTCCGTTGGAGGTCCAGCAAATCTTCTGTTGCGATGGGAGAGTCTTCTTCTCCTTGGGTGGTTGCCAATGCACAGTGTTTCTGGGTTTTTGCAATGGTACCAGTCTGTGTTTTCCATGGACTCGTCGGAGAGGTTTGCGACTGGAGACCACCCTGGGTGTCTGACGCCAGATTAGCCGGTTGCTGGTCCAAAGCCTCACCCGAGAATATATTCTGTTGGCAGTTGATGTTACTTGGTTCTGGGTTGGCACCACCCCGGGTTCCTAGGCTTCCAAGACTGGGCTGTGGATTGATTGGGGTGGCGCCAAAGGTAAATACCTCCCGGACTTGGGCTGACTTGTTGTGTTCGCCTTCCCAAGGCTGGACAGTCGGGTGTTGTTGAAGAAGGGAAGTTAATTTTCACTCCCAGGGTGGATTCCTACTCCTGGTTGCCTCCTGGGGCTGAGACTGTTGGGGACTTTTGGGTGTAGTTAAAAAATAATTTAAAAGATAAGACTGCTTTCCTTCATGTAGTTTGGTCTTGGTCGTGGCCTTTTGGAAAGAGCCGCGGCACCCTTCAGGTTGGGTTCCGTCTACCGGTTGGCTTTCACTGGCTGGATGAGGGGCCATCGCCGATATCGGTTGCCTGGTCCTTTTTCGTTTTGGAACCGATACCTCCTTCCTTACTTTCCCAGACCTCATCTTTGTTGTGTTGTGGCTTTTTGTTGCAGCTCTGATCTTCAGGCCGGGGGACAGCAAGGCTGCGGGAGGGTTCCTTGAACTGAAGACCAAGTGGTAAGGAGGTCTCTGACTACCCACCCCCTGCTCCCAGCTCTCTCCTCTCTGGGAAAACGGGTCGTGAATCCCTGCCGTACAGGGTGGCTCTTGTAACTCTGGCTGGTCGGGCGACACTTGCTGCTTGCTTGCTGCGCCGTGTCATGCAGCTCACGGGAGGAAATTTCTTCTCCCTCCGCTCCTCGTCAGCTGTCTCTGCTGTCTCTGCTGTTCAGCTTGAATGCCAGGAGCACGAGTCACTCAAGCATTACCTTGATGGTAGACCACGGGATGGCCTCAGTGACTCCTCGATGGATGAGTGCTAAATAACCCTGTGTGCTCTCCCTGTTATTCGCAGTTATTGTGATAGGCTTTACACCCCCCTGCTGCATCGGGGGTCAAGACCTCAACTTGACCTCAAATTGGCCCGCTCCGCCCTCCGTGCAGGAACC
This sequence comes from Lissotriton vulgaris, assembly GCF_964263255.1. Lineage (NCBI taxonomy): Eukaryota > Metazoa > Chordata > Amphibia > Caudata > Salamandridae > Lissotriton > Lissotriton vulgaris. The sequence goes on along the minus strand of NC_141686.1, from coordinate 253,144,077 downwards.
CGGGTGAGCAGACGCCCAGCTGCTCACTGTCTCATCCGCACGGGGGAGAAGGCAAGGGGTTGAAAGGATCCTTATGTGTCGTGGCACCTCTCCTTGGGGTTAGTCAAGCCCCCATGGGGCCGACGAGATGGGACTTTTACAAAGGCTAGGGCTAGGGTGACAACAAGAGAGACGGCTCCTGTGGGGACCCGCTGTTCACGGAGGGGAGCACTCAGCCGCTCCTGCTGAGAAAGCTCCCGCTTCGTCAGGGGTCACCCGCCCCCCGTCACTCGATGTGCCTGGAGCTCACCTGTGCCAGCGCAGTTTTGCCTCTCAGTTCCGGCTCGGCTTGCTCGGCTACAAAGTCGAGGCCTGGCTTCTCTGGCGGCTTTCTCTGACACGGTGCTGGGACACGGTGCTTGGAGGGCGGTGGGGGCGGCGTTGTTCTCACAGCGCTTTGACCAGCGCTCACGCCCAACCACACCCGTAGCCTCCTCTCCTCTGCTCCGCTCAGCACGGCATCTGGCTGGACGTGAAAGGTGGAAAGCCACCCGGCACCTTGGCTTAACTGATTTCGAGATGTGGCTGCGACCGGCTGACGGGCGGGCAAGCAGGACTCCCCCCGTCCTAAGGGCTCGCCTCACTCTTCACCTCCGACCTCCTTCATCCCTCAGCCTTCAGCCTCCGATGCAGCTTCTGCTCTGCTGCTCTGGGGCCGCGCACGCGATCGCCACCTAGCGGTCACCGGAGTTCAAACCATACACCTGTCAAGAGAGGCAGCACTGGTGAACCATAAAAATAACCATAAAAATAACCCTGTACCCCAAAACCCAAACCTACCCCTGAACCCTAAAATACCCCTGTACCCCAAAACCCAAACCTAGCCCTGAACCCTAAAAATACCCCTTTACCCCAAAACCCAAACCTACCCCTGAACCCTAAAATACCCCTGTACCCCAAAACCCAAACCTATCCCTGAACCCTAAAAATACCCCTGTACCCCAAAACCCAAACCTAGCCCTGAACCCCTAAAATACCCCTGTACCCCAAAACTCAAAACTAACCCTGAACCCTAAAAATACCCCTGTACCCCAAAACCCAAACCTAGCCCTGAACCCCTAAAATACCCCTGTACCCCAAAACTCAAAACTATATCTGAACCCTTAAAATACCCAAACACCCCAAAACATATACCTCAGTACCCCAAAACATATACCCCTATACCTATACTTACCTTATCCGAACATTAAAAAAAATATGCTTTTACCATTCATGCATTTACAACGAATTTCGTTGTAAATGTATGCGTGGTAAAAGCATATAAAATGTAATGCCATGCGTTATAATGGCATTGCGGAGTCATGGTACTTTCATAATGAAAGTATGCGGAGTGATGGTCTGCGGAAAGAAAGTTGCGGAATAATAGGTGTTTACCCTCCCCCGGTAAGTACATTGGTGGCACGGCGGCCCACATCTCCAGCAACATACTCATATTTTTTCATCACCGATTTGAAAAATGCACAGGTCTCTCTCATTGATGGCCAGCACCGACATACACTTTTAGACACACCTCCCGCCACAAGTTCTAGAATTGCGAACTTTAGAGCTGGAGAGCTACGTTCGAATCTCGGCATCAGGTCAACATCCTGTGATTCCAGGCAAATTGCTTTGTCTCCCCGTGCCTACCACAAATTAATGTGTTCTTCTGTAACGTAAATTGTGCTCATGCCATGTTGTCGAGTTCGCGCTTTATAAAATTGCAAGGAAAAATAAAGTAAGGAAACTCGAGTTCACACACTACTGAATGCGCACTCTTAAGTGCATCAGCAGTGCAGTGTGAATCGGAGCGTTCCACAGGTCTGTCACAGGTAAGAAATACTATCAAAACGAAATCCTACAAAACAATATACTACTGGCCGGCAGCAATTCATACCCGGACAACGTCGGGACGGGCTGCTAGTTATACTATAAAGACTTAATACCTGAATGTGTTCTGGGTCCCAAACCATCTGCATTATACCTGAATGTAACTGTAAATGGTGTAAGTAAATCCTGCTAGTAGCTTTCGTTTTGTAGAGCAGTGTTTTAATGGTGCAGAGTTTGCAGCAGATCTTATTTCCCATGTATTATTGCAAAAATCAGGAAACCACCAAAGTAAGTGATCTCTGCCCCAGCAGTCGCTTGCTGCTTAATGCACTCCACAATCCACTCCGGCTCTCCGTCAGACCCATTCCTTCACCACGTCTTCAACAGAGCAAGCAGCTCCATCGCACCCCACCTGCGCAACGTCAATAATCTCTCCCTTGAGACCGCGACCTTCTCAGAGATCTGGAAACACCACAAGATCAACGCCCTACTCCAACCTGAGCCAGACCCAAGAAACCTCAAGAACTTCCGGCCCATCTCTCTGCTCCCCTTCCCTTCCAAGGTCATCGAGAAAACCGTCAACAGACAGCTAACCCGATACCTCGAAGAAAACAGAATCCCGGACCCTTCCCAGTCAGGGTTCCACAGCAACCACAGCACCGAGACTGCCCTCATCGCTGCCACCGACATCAGGACCCCGCTGGACAACGGCGAGACCACAGCACTCATCCTCCTAGACCTCTCTGCCGCCTTCGACAGTCTTCCACCGCACACTATGCGCACGCCTTCCCACCGCAGGGATCCGAGACAAGGCTCTGGATTGGACCACCTCCTTCCTCTCCGGCAGAACCCAGAGCGTCCGCCTCCCCCAATTCCATTCCAAAGCCTCCAAGATCATCTCCGGCGTACCCCAGGGATCCTCCCTCAGCCCGACGCTGTCAAACATTTACATGGCCCCGCACGCACACGTAGCCCGACAGCACGACCTCAACCTTATCTCCTACGCCGACGACACTCAGCTGATCATCTCCCTCACCAAGGACCCCATCACCACAAAACCAACCTCCAAGAAGGAATGAAGGCTGTCGCCAACTGGATGAAGACCAGCTGTCTGAAGCTGAACTCGGACAAGACGGAGGTCTTCATCCTCGGCTCCAACCCTTCAGCCTGGGACGACTCCTGGTGGACGACGACACTGGGGGCAGTCCGACACCCACCGACCAAGCACGCAACCTGGGAATCATCCTCGATGCAACGCTCTCAATGACCAAGGAAGTAAACGCAATCTCCTTCTCCTGCTTCAACAGCCTCCTCATGCTCCGCAAGATCTACAGATGGATCCCGACAAATACAAAAAAGACAGTCACCCAGGCCCTCGTCAGCAGCAGACTTGACTACGGAAATGCCCTCTTCGCAGGACCCCCGACCAAGCTCATCAAACGACTACAACACATCCAAATTGCCTCTGCATGACTGATCCTCGACGTACCACGCCACAGCCACATCACCCCCCACCTGAGAAACCTGCACTGGCTCCTCGTCAACAAGGGGATATCCTTCAAGCTCATCATCAACGCACACAAGGCACTCCACAAGACCGGCCCAGCCTACCTCAACAGACAGCTCTCCTTCTACATCCCCAACCGCCAGCTTCGCTCTGCCGACCTCTCACTTGCCACCGTCCCGTGCATCCGAAGAACAACCACAGGTGAGAGATCCTTCTCCCACCTCGCCGCCAAGACATGGAACACCCTCCCACTGAGCCTACGACAGACCCAAGACCTCTGACCTTCAGGAGGATACTCAAGACCTGGCTGTTCGATCAGTAGCCTCCCCCCCCGCCCCCCCCAGCGCCTTGAGACCCTCGCTGGTATGTAGTGCGCTTCACAAATGATTGATTGATTGAATGCAAGGGGCCTCATTTATGAAAAATGACGCATCGCTGCGTGAAAACAGCGATGCATCACTTTTCACTGCGCACTCCTTGCGACATTCCTGATGCGTCATATTTAATGTATGACGCATCATGTCGCAAGGAGTTACAGATACGTCAGTATTTCTGACGTATCTGTAAGCGCAAAAGTGACGCATTGCTGGAGTGTGTCACAAAAGTGATGCAACTCCAGCAATGCGTCCTTTCACATGGGGAAAGCCCCATGTGAAAGGGCTTGCGTCAGTCTTACGCCTGGTGTGAGGCAGGCGCAAGATTTTGACGCAACAGTGTCCTAAAAGTGACGCAGTGAAATCTCATAGATTTCACTGCGTCACAATTACGAGGCTTTTTGCGGGGGAACGCCCCCTCTGCATACATTATACCTGACGCAGGTATAATGTGGCGCAGGGGTTTAAAAAGTGACGCATCTACCTAGATGCGTCACTTTTTAAATATGGCGCAACAAGGTGCATTTTTTGCACCGCCGGTGCGTCACAAAAAGTGACGCACCGGCGCGCAAAACTGACGCAAGGCCTTCATAAATAAGGCCCAAGGCTTTTATGCCTGGCGCAATGGAGCAGCAGTAAAAATGGATGCACTGAGACTTCCAGGAAGGTCATCTATCCGGAAGAGTGCACACATCAACAATCACCCTCTTTTATTAAACTTTTTATTCAGTTTTCCTTAATATTCATCATCATCATAATCTTTATTTCTGCTAAAAGCCATAATAGAACAAGTGAAACACGTGAACATACATACAGACTAAACAAGCACTCAGTGCGCACTCACACACACACACACTCTCTCTTTCACACACTCACACAGACACACTCTCTCTCACGCTAAAGACAAGCATTTGCAATGCAATAGACCTCGCATTTATGTGAGTTTAAGCTACTGGCATTGTAAATAATAATGGGGCATATTACCAACGTTAAGCGATATTTATCGCAAACGATGCTTAGCAACAAATTTTTTAACGCTAAGCATCGCCGAAAATTATCGCAGAGATAACTTGCTATTAGCAAGGTTTATCTCAGAAGTGATAAAAATCCTCACGCTAACTGCCAATTGAGAGATTACTATTATTTTGTATTATTAAGCGCATGGTTGCACAAGGAACAGTGCGTCCACGCGCTGAAAATCCCACTAATCATCTCTTCAGCTTAGCTCACGGAGGAGGAGTACTAGCGCCAGGGGAAACTAAACTGATTATGTCTTGGGGAAAAGATGGGTTTTCAACCTCTGTCTGAACCTTGCTTCAGACGGTTCCATCCTCAATTCGATGGGCAGGTCATTCCAGTCTTTACTGGCCAGGTGTCTAAAGGACCGTCCTCCCATCCTTGCTCTGTGGATCCGTGGAACCACTAATAGCATGCTTCCCATCGACCTAAGAAGGCGTGAAGGACGATAGATAGGAAGCAAATCCTGGAGATATGAAGGTGCTTTTTTGTGAGCTATGCGATGGGTAATGCACATAGTTTTAAATTCAATTAGTTCCTTTATTGGAAGCCAATGCAGGCAACGCAATGCATGTTTCCCAGAGGCCCTCCTAGGGAGGTTCAGGACAAGCCTGGCAGCTGCGTTCTGGACGCGTTGCAACTGCATTAGGCCTTTTTTACTAAGTCCACATATGAGGGAGTTCCCATAATCTAAATGGGAGGTGACCAAGGCATGTACCATTGTTTTTCTGGTGCTGGGAGGCAGTAGGTCTAGGATTTTCCTCAGGACCGTCAAAATGCCATAGCATTTACCGGCAACATTACCAACATGATTAGTGTAGGCTAGATTAGAATCAAGAAGTATGCTAAGGTTTTTGACTGCGTCCACCGGGCAGGGACAGAGCCCAGTTCTATGGGCCACCCTGCAGATGTCCAGATGGAAGGACAGGGACCAACGATAAGAACTTCCGTCTTATTACCATTGAGGCGGAGATAGTTCTGCTTCATCCACCCATCAAGTGCCACCAAGCAGGCCGAGAATTTCTCAGCATCCACAACTGGATCACGGGACAAGTTGATCACCAGTTGTGTATCGTCTGCATAAGAGACTATGGCAACACCATATGACTCCACCAGTTTGGCAAGGGGTTCCATGTACAGATTGAATAACGTGGGGCGCAGAATCGAGCCCTGTGAAACCCCTTGTCTAAGACATCTTATACTGGATTATCACTGGAAAACCAACGATAATCTCTCAAAGTTTGGCGTTAGCTTGATGATAGGGGCTCACAAACTTAGCCATGATATCCACCTTCCATTGGATATCATGGCTAAGTCAGGAAAATACCAGGGGCCTTATTTATGAAGGCCTTGCGTCAGTTTTGCGCAGCTGGTGCGTCGCTTTTTGTGACGCACCAGCGGTGTGAAAAATGCGCCATATTTAAAAAGTGACGCATCTAGGTAGATGCGTCACTTTTTAAACCCCTGCGCCACATTATACCTGCGTCAGGTATAATGTATGCAGAGGGGGCGTTCCCCCGCAAAAAGTCTCGTAATAGTGACGCAGTGAAATCTATGAGATTTCACTGCGTCACTTTTAGGACACTGTTGCGTCAAAAATCTTGCGCCTGCCTCACACCAGGCGTAAGACTGACGCAAGCCCTTTCACATGGGGCTTTCCCCATGTGAAAGGACGCATTGCTGGAGTTGCGTCAGTTTTGTGACACACTCCAGCAATGCGTCACTTTTGCGCTTACAGATACGTCAGAAATACTGACGTATCTGTAACTCCTTGCGACATGATGCGTCATACATTAAATATGACGCATCAGAAGTGATGCATCGCTGTTTTCACGCAGCGATGCGTCACTTTTCATAAATGAGGCCTCAGGTGTAAAAAAAGCAGTGCTAACCCCGGTTAGCGCTGCTTTTTTTATTGCAAACAGGGATAGCGAAATCCTTGTTAATAGGAGAAATGTCGCTTAACAAAATTTCTCCTATTATTTTTCTCTGGAACGCCCCCTTTGTATCTCATTAGAGATACAAGGGGAAGTGTAGAGAAAAAGGGTGCTAACATGCAAATTTGCGTGTTAGCACCCTGTTGCTGATAGGGAGATAATTTTATCTCCGCTTTCTTGGCTTTTAAAGCCAAAAATGCGGAGATAAATCCCTTGATAATATGCCCCAATGCGTTTTATTTATGTTTCAAAAATGAAAACATAAATAAAAAGCATTGTCATTTACAATGCCAATAGCTCAAACTCGCGTAAATGCGAGACCTGTCACATTGCAAATGTTTGTTTTTAGAGAGAGAGAGAGTGTGTGGGTGAGTGTGTGAAAGAGAGAGTGGGGCATATTATCAAGACAAGAGATAAAATTATCTCCGCTTTATCGGCAGGAAACTGCCGCTAAAGCGGCTATCATGGGCTTGATAATATGCTCTATGGAATTCCAATCAAAGCCCATGTTAGATGTCCTTCACATTTAACATGGGCTTCGATTGCAATTCCATAGAGCATAATATCAAGCAGATCATCGTAGATTATCGCCGCTTCATCTGCAGTTTTCTGCCGATAAAGCGGCGATAATTTTATTTCCTGTCTTGATAATATGCCCCAGTGTGTGTGTGAGAGAGCGCAGCTAGAGAATGTGTGTGATGTGTGTGTGCATGTGAGAGTAAAAGAGTGAGGGAAGAGCGTTTGGTGCGCACGGACCTCTCCGTGTAATTTTCTCTAGTGCCACCCAAAAATGGCCGTCTCGTGCCAGGTCATTGCGTGGTGCGCGACAACTAGAGCCAGACGCTACAGATTTAACTTCGAAGCTACTTTGGTTGTGAAATGCATCTCGTGGAAGAAGCTAATGTTGGAATCTTTTCTCGTAACGCTGGAAGTCCGATTTCACTAGGTCTCACAAGCAGCCTCATCGGCGATTTATAATCATAACATACAAATATAAATGGGTTGTAGTGACCAGAGTACTCTGTACATGATTCCGCTGGCTCCTAGTGTCGTCCTTGGTATATACACAGCGTCATGCCTGGTAAAATAAAATAAAATATAAAATAGTATGATTTAAGTAAAAATAAGAAAGAAGTCAAGTTGAAAAGGCAGAGTGGGTTTAATAAAGACCTCAGCCATAAGCATCCACAGATAACTGACAAGTACAGAATCATGTGTCAAAGTACATTCTGAGAACATGGAATGCAATGAAAGAATGACATGTATTAAAGGGGAAGCAGGGGAAACAGGGGAAGGAAAGAACATCACACATCTCCCTTCTTTACAAGTAAGAGAAATAAACCAGATGAAATAGCATAAACAAGAAAGAATGCAGACTAAACATAATCTTTTAAGTGATACGGAGCACTACAAATTCTTTGACTTCTTGCAGAAGAAAAGGTTGACCTGTCTAACGGAGAATTGGAAGGAAGAAGAAAATCATTGTGCAATCTAGTATCACAACAAGAGGAATCAACTGACAATTTAGGATTAACAACCACCACACGACTCTTGTTCCAGATTCTTCCATCTTCAGTCTTTACAGCATTCCTGAAAACTTTGATAACAGCTCTAACATCAGTATATTTGGACCAGGGTTTGCGTCCAACAGGAAATCTTCCTTATTTTTAAATATCAAAGTCCCATATTTTACAAAAAAACCACCCGCTCTCCTCACCACCGTGATATCTTCTTAGGAGCTGCCGCTGGGAAGGCTACGCTTCACTTCTATCTTCGAGGAACAGCCGCTCAAGGAGAGAACCGATCATGGGGTTTGTAGTGTTGCTATGTTGAGGTCGTTCGTTTCCGATCGTCGCCAGTATAAAATAGTATGATTTAAGTAAAAATAAGAAAGAAGTCAAGTTGAAAAGGCAGAGTGGGTTTAATAAAGACCTCAGCCATAAGCATCCACAGATAACTGACAAGTACAGAATCATGTGTCAAAGTACATTCTGAGAACATGGAATGCAATGAAAGAATGACATGTATTAAAGGGGAAGCAGGGGAAACAGGGGAAGGAAAGAACATCACAGGACCCCTAGTGATGACCCGTGGAACAGCACCCTTTCAAATGTCTTTTTAGGTGGAGCCTAGACAGCGCATGCGCTGTCTCTCGACATGGTGATGCTACTGAATGGAGTAGCAGCACGCCCACGGCTTGTGATTGGTTTCTTCATGTGCCTTTCGGCGCACTACTTTTACGATTGCCTCAGCTTCTGGTTTAAAATTGTTGGGGCAGATTTGAGAGAAAGTGACTCTGTGCCTTCCGCAAGCCATTTGGCTGCGCCTCACTGAGTCACTTTCATAGCACAGGAATGCAACATATTTACAAGAATATGTTGCATCTATGTGCTTCCCCATGCACTGGCGCACAAACTGCTGCCATGTGCTGGTGCAGGCACCCTTGCACCATGGTTAGGGAAAGGAGAGTGTGTGTTCCATAAGGAGTCAATATTGTACTTGTTGGGATGAATGCCCGTTCTTTCAAAATTTCATATAGAGGACATGACTACTTCAGGTTGCAGTGTGACGTCTTTATTGTGAAACATGGACAGCCGACACGTGTTTCGCCCCCTATTGGCGAATTGCGCCGGAGCTTTCTCAAGGTGCAGAAGGCTGGAGAAACGTGCAGTCCGGTCCCTGCTTGCGGCTATTCCAAGGGGACCGGACTGCTACGCTTCATTGGTCTCAGTGCCACAACGCCAAGTTAGGCCCAAGCCCATGAGTGTCGCAGAGGCAGCCACTTTAATTGCTCTTTCACCATCGACCAGTGATGTTGGCGTTGACTCATCTCAAAGTAGCATCCAATCAACGCAGTGTTACTCATCTGATGAGTGTTCAACCACAGCCGCAATGACAACCACAGGTGCAACAAGGAGAGGCGCAAGGAGAGGCGCAAGGAGTGGCGCAAGGAGTGGCGCAAGGAGTGGCACAAGTAGAGGCGCAAGTAGAGGCACAAGTAGAGGCGCAAGTAGAGGCACAAGTAGAGGCGCCTCTACAGGCACATGGAGAGGCACAACTGCCCACAATGCTTGTTCCTTCAGAAGTAGGGGCACATCAGGAAATCGAGATTCAAGCGGAGGTATCATCCAAGCAAGCCACTCCTCCTGATGATCCATTGTCTTCCAGATCCCCAGCAAGGAAAAGGTCAAGGAGGGCTAGTACAAGTTCTTCTTCAAGCCCCCTTCCTTCTGATGATCTAGATCTTGATTGGCACCCACCAATGCAGTCTGAGAGGGAGGCACGCCATGAGCCGACAAAGCTAGGTAAAAGGAAGGTTGCAGCAAGGCTTTCACTTATGGGTGATGACGAACAAGAAGTAGAAGTGGTGTATTCTGCTGCTGATGAACAGTCTGACGATGACGACCCAGTCATCACAGTCGTCACTCCAGCCCCAGCGGGCATGCAGCAGACAGACATTTTTACCCAATCCAAAAATTCTGCTGTGCAGGATGTGTGTGGCGTGGCACCACAGGTGGTACCACCACCAACACAGGTAACTACTACACCAACACGACCTACAGCTTCAATATTTTCTCATCAGAAGGGCCGGCAGAGACCTCCATCCAGCTCGACCTCCATTACCTCAAGTAAGTGGTGCACAACAGAGTCAAATTCCGCCACGCCTATCCTCCACTTCATCTGGCATTGAAAGTAGCACCTCCACCACCACCAGAAATCTCAACTCTCCAGTTTGGGACTTCTTTAGTATTATCAAAAAGGCGGAAAACCTAGTCATTTGTTCGATTTGTAAATAAGTAGTTAGTCGGGGTAAGCTTGGTACCAACTGTGGTATTGGAGACCAGAGAGGTTATCTCAAAAAACACCACATTATCCAGTGGGAGGCGCACCTAAGTAACATCCGGAAAGTCAAAAGTAAAAATCCAAATGTAGACATTGATATTGCATCTGATGACGAGGAGGAGCTGATCGTGCAGGGGGGAGGTGAAGAACCAAAAGATATTTTTTCTGGGACACACAGTACCCCTGGCAGCAGCACTGCACTGGTAGCGCCCACACCCTCCTCTAACCCAGCAACATCAAGGAGGCACAGTAGTCTGGTAAAGAAAGTAATGCGAAAAAGTACATCAATGAGCCTAACTGAGTTGAAGAGGTCTGGATCCTCATCACATATGAAAACGGTCCAGACCACCATTAAAAGCATATTTTGGTCGGAGGCGCCATTCGAACGCAACCACCCAATGTAATGTAATGCTGGCTAAAATGTTAGCGCGGACCTTCTCCCTTTTTCTTTCGTGGAAGGGGTGGGTTTTCTAAAATTTGTAGCAACAGTCGGCCCTAAATGGAAGGTTCCTAGCCGGTCCTATTTTGCCAGAGTTGCGGTTCCAGCACTACATCAAGATGTGCTGGAGGTGATTGGGGCAGCTTTGCAGAAGAGTGCTGTTCACACTATCCACCTGACAACAGACATGTGGACCAGTTCCCAAGCCTTTGATTACATGTGCAGCACTGCACACTGGGTCTCTTTTGCAGGGCTTAGAGACAAGATAGCTGCAGTTGTTGACAGTGCCACAATTTTTCAAGCTACTCGGAAACATGCAACAGTTGCCATGTTTGCCATGGAGAAATCTCATACTGCAGTAAACATTTTGGAGGAGTTTAACAGTAAGGTCTTAAAATGGCTGCATCCAAAAAAGAGCATGATTGGTTATGTTTCCACGGACAATGGCAGTAATATAGTTAGGGCCATGGCTGATGGTGGCTATTTCAGAGTGCCGTGTTTGGCGCATAGTATTAACATTGTTGTTCAAGATTTCTTGAAAAAAGAAAACAAAGTCAGCAAGTTACTGACCACCTGCCGAAGAATCTGCACACATTTCAGCCATTCTTTTAAGGCCCGGAAGCAGCTGAGGATCATTCAACGTGTCTCTAGAGTGCTAGTCAGAGGACTCATCCAGGAGGTTGAGGAAATATAATTTTTGATCGAGTAGTGTTCCCCAGCGAGTACCCCACCGTCTCCATGTACCAGCTTACAGTGCATGTTATTTCCCTCCTGTGCCAGCTACAAAGACGCAAATACATTTGCGTCCATCTTTAACTTGTCCTCTTTCAGATCCGCCATGAACGGATTGAATATTCAGTTTCTATATATGCTGTGCCACCGTCTTTTTGTGGTACACTTTACACGTTTTTCAGCTCTGGCGAAGTAGGCCCAGAATATGCCATTGAGCCTTTTTCGAGTTCTCTCCTGCTTTCTGACTCCGAGGGCCTCAGCCCAGGCTACCTCTGTGCCAGTGGCCCCCACCTTACTCCTTGCGCGGCTCCGGCGCATAGCCTAACCTCTGCCTGCCAAGACCGTCTTCAACCTTCGAATTATCTGCTCCACTCCTCGAAAACACATTCCTGTCTCGTAGCTCAAGTAAACATCCTCCCAGCTGCAGGAGCAGAGGGCCCAGTTCTTCTGTCTCCGTGCAAGTAATTCATAGACTCCGTTGCCATGGTAGGCTCATGCCCCCTCACCCTGCATGCCAACACGTAGACACATACATACAGACAGTATAGAGTAGTCTCCGCCCGAGAGACCTTTTCCCTTCCAGACACTACTGTTCCTTAAACATACGATACCAGATACGATTTGGGATTAGGTTGATCTGACATCCCAGACTTATGTCTACACTTATGTCTACACTTGTAGTGCTAAACGTCAAGTCCTTTCACCCTCTGGATATACGTCAGACACACGTCAATCTGCTGCGCGCGCATCTCTGCCTTATATTTCTGCTGACATTGCAAGATTCTCTTATGTATCCACCCATTTTGTGACCTCATGATCAATGACGTTTCTAGTGTACGCCTTCATGCACGCCTATTATACCGCCTTTTTAATGACGTTTAATGACGTTTCCATGTTTTATCTCTACTTTTCCAGCTGTTACGCCTACTATATGCTCATACATTGTAATGCATTGACTATATATATGTATTTCTGTAAACAATATGTTGTCTGTCTTCCCTTCCTGAACCCTGTGTGGTGAATGGAATGGTTATGCCACCTTGGCTCGAGCCAATAACCCAATTCCTTTTACAGGAATAAAACCCTTTTGAGTTTACCTCAATATCCCGGATTTTGCCTCTTATTTTTCTGAGTTATTCTTATTGATTATTGATAGCAAATTAAGTATAGGTAATCGATTTTACCACAGTTCTGGCGCCCGAATAGGGACCCCTCCCCCACCCCACGCGCCGGCGGTGCGTTGCAGGCCTAGCCCCCTGCCACAGCCGGACGGACAATTACGCGTACCCGCAGGATTTCCTGTATCTCCCTCAGGCCAACGGAGGTGACTGAGGCTGCGATCGACACCCAGACGAGGCGGTGAGGCGTGCGGAGGATCCCAACCCGAGCCTAGCTGAGAGAGCAAGATCCGTGGTATACCGAGGCCCGCCAGGTTCCGAGGTTCCGAAGTTTCTGCGTCGAGTCCGAATCCAGTCCGTGTCGAGTCCAGTCCAGAGTTTCCGAGGCCTTCTGTTTCCGTGCTTCCTGGTGAGTACCGTTGCTAGGGACGCATCCTGACGTGCGCATTAGTTTGTGCCGGTCAAGACAGGTTCGGGTGCACGAGCCTGGTCTGCACTGTTTAGCAGTGTATCTGTACTGTATAGCAGTATATCTAGTCTGCACCTGTATAAGGTGTATCCGTGCCGTTTAGCGGTACATCCTGTTACACTTGTCACTGTTACCTATTAATGTGATGTGAAATGTTTTAATGTGTCATTCAAATGTCGTGGTATGAGTGAATGTTCGATTTTCATTGTTGTGCTTAGACGTGTCTTATGTATAGTGTGTTCATATCTGAGTAAGAATCAAGTAGCCGGATTTCAGAATGCCGCTGTTCTCTAAACTAAGACAAATAAAAACCCGGAAGGGGGTTCTAGAAGAAGCTGTTCCCATTCCACCTAGGGACACTCCAGGGTACTTTATGTACCACAAACACGGTCTAGATGCTGTTTTATTTCTCGACTTATGGGTAGACTACACTAAAGAATTGTCAGAGAATCAGAGATGGCCCGCTGCAGGGACATGGGATGCAGATTGCATCATGAGAGTAGAAGAAGCATTATGGAAAAAGAAAGCCAGACAGTCACAGAAAGATGCCATCGAGTTATGGCGTAAAGAGTCGCATAGGCGCACAGAAAAAGCTCACAGACTAGAAGAAAAGAGTAAGGAAGAACCCGACAAGGTCCGAGAAAACGCATTAGTTGAGGAAGGTATCAGAGTAAAATTAGAACAAGTAGACAGACAGCGTAATACGCTTATGAATGGCATGTTCCCCATCCTATCAAAAGGCCTGCCTAAGGCCTCTCCAGAAATACCGAAGGACCTACCACCCCCATTGCTCCCGACTAAGACACATCCGAGGACAGCAAAGGACGTTTTCCTTTCTTCCTACTTAGATGATGTTGCTCCCACCTATGTTAATACTCCATTACCTGCCCCCTTGCCTGTGCCAGTGCCTGCGCCTAACGGTCTGAACCCTTATGCTCTTCCTCCCCCACAAGCTACTCCTCCCCAGAATCCTCTTCCTACTTCTCTTGATACAGATCCGACTAACCCTTACGGAGCCGGTGCCTCAGGAGGCGCGGCCGGAGGGGCTGGTTACCAGACTCCGCCACCGAACCAGCGCCTGAGTCTTAGAGAAATAGCGCAACAGCGTACACCTAGAACAGATATTACATTTTATGGAGATCGCCTTGCAGATTGTAGATATGATCCAGTACCTGGTAAAAAGAATGATATAGACATGTTACTTGCATCAGTACGTTTACGACGAGTTACGAACTTCTTAATGTCACTACCTGAAATGACAGAACATATGGATCGAATATATAAGTTTGTGCAGACAGGAGTAGGGCCTGAAAGCATTAAGGAGGCCATGGAGCATCAGAAAGTAGATACTAAAGCCAAGTTATTACGGTTTCTTATAAACTGTTTTATTCGAGAAGCAGATAGGCCAGGTGCGAACCCGGAAGATTTGAAAGCACTTCACAAGTGGGGCCGACATATATCCGATGGACAGCATGACAAAGAAGCTAGTATAGAGAACATGTACCGAAGAATCAGGACTTCAATAACTAAGATGCACGAGAAAAGACAGGCTGCACTAGAAGCAGATGCAGATAAACGAGAATCCTCAGAGGAGGAGGCAGAGGAAGAACCAGAGACACTAGCACAAGCACAGTTACCAGTCAGAGATAGGGTCGCGTATGTAGGTAAAGGAAGGCCGTTTAAAAGTCCAGTGCGTCTAGTGCTCCCAGAATGTAAAAGAATATATCAGGAAGCCATGTGTAATCCTAAAACGCCCGAACACTTATTTCAAGCCACCGACCGAGTACTTCAAGAACGCATGGGGTATCATGCACTTGATTCTATGGATGAACAAGAATTAGCCAGGTCAGCCGTGCAATGGGCTGACAATTCTGAGAAATATGGTGATGATGTGCTAGCGCATACGTTTTTGAACTTGACACCGAGTGAACAGCGTTTAGCTGGTATGTACATGATACAGCATCTGCTCTTATTATATAAAAGCCAGCATTCTGATCCTGGTCCCCTGCGTGACATACTAATAGAACTGGTCACGAACAGATGGAAAGGTTTAAGTACTGATCTAATTAAAGTAATTCTAGAACACCGCCACAAGTATAGTACATTCTTATGTCCACAGATCAATTCAGTACCCGTTATGGAACGAAAGACCATGTATTACATGGACAGACAGAATCCGTTGCGAGAAGTGCACCCCGTACAGAATGCAGACCACACGCTTAGACGCGTATTCGTGTATACTCCAGTGACTAAAATGGAATTATTGGAAATGAAGAAATTAGTACCCAGTCACGATAAAGACCCTGCAGGTTTTCACCGCGAAATAAAAGATATGTTATTAATGGGCGATTACACTTATCCCGACCTTATGAAAATACTGAAAGTATTACTGCCTCCAGGCATATATGAAAAACTCAAAGAAAAAGAGTGGGAGGTGGGTGATGCAAAGATTGATTGGGCTGCATTAGAGGATGAAGAGAATACCCGAGTGCCAGGCATAGGGCTTGGAGATAAAGTTAAACTGTTACCAGGTTTATTAGTACAAGTGTTGCCACGTTTATTGAGTATGAAAAAGGAAGATTGGGGTGCAATTTCAGCATGCAAACAGAAACCTGATGAAGACACTAGTGATTTTTATACACGATTTGAGAAATGTTTTGGTATTAACAGCGGTCTGAAAGCAAGTAGCGAGTCATATCCACATCTTTTTGTAACGAAATTAGTCGAGAATTCCCTACCCCAGGTCAAGAATAGAGTACTGAAAGTAGAGAGCACTTGGCAAGCTAATACCCCTTCGCAAATGTTACAAATGTTACAGTATCACCAGAATAGACTTAGAGAAGAACAAGAACATGAACAGAGACGTATGAAGGATACGAAAATGAAAATGTTAGTTGCTCAGTCAGTTCCTGCTGATGGTCAGAAAAAGGGTGCGAACCAATCTAGTAATTCGACAGTTCCCGTAAAAGGTGTATGTAATTATTGCAAGCAGCCAGGTCATTATATAAATGAATGTGCCGTTTTGAAACATAATATTGCCACGGGCAAGACCAAAGAGAGACCACGTCCTCCTAGACAAGATCAGACTTCACAACCAGTATCCCAGAATACACAGCAGATCGCACCCATGCCAGCTCCTTCACAGACAGTAGCGATACCTCAGCAACAGCCCATTCCTGCAACACAAACCACGACACAGCAAATGTATCAGTATGCACAGAACGATTACCCTGATTACCAACGATACACATGAAACAGCCTAGAGAGTGAATTCCGCTTGCCCCTTATTGAAGTACCTGTAGATCAGAGTGGTCCTTATGTAAATAGTCAAGTTTTAGGGAAAGACAGAAAGTTTCTCATTGATACAGGGGCAAGCAGGACCACGATAAGTCACAATGAAGTACCAGGGGCACCCCTCTCAGGCTCACAGAACGTGTCCCTCGGATTTTCAGGAAAACCGATTATCAACGAAGTGTCACAACCCCTCCCTCTTGCAGTAGGTCCTTTGACACGGACTACAGATTTATTGCTCACGAAGTCATGTCCGGAAAATCTGTTAGGCATAAAAACACTGAAAGCTTTAGGAGCTATTATTTGTTGTTCTCCCGAGGGAGTACGACTATTTTTGCGAGATTTCAAAGGCCATTATGTATTGAGAGATATGGATCCCAGACTACAGAACGTCCCTGCCCACCTGTGGGCGCAGGGCCCCACTGATGTAGGTTGCATGCACATTACCCCATATCGAGTCACACTTAAAGCAGGAGTGGTATTACCACGAATTCGACAATACAAGTTACCCCCAGATGCTGTAGTGGCTTTACTGAAAATCATTGACGAGCTCATCGCACAAGGAGTGGTTGTGGAAACCGACTCTAATGTGTGTAATTCTCCTATCATTCCTGTTCTTAAACGTACTGACCCAAATTCCCCACCTGTTTATCGATTGGTTATTGATCTGCGCGAATTGAACAAGTGTATTGTACCACAGTACCCTGTGGTTCCAGATATCTCTTCGTTACTGACAGCTATTGATTCCGAAGCAGCGTTCTTTACTGTAATCGATCTCAAGAATGCTTTCTTCAGTGTCCCTATTGATCCGGAGAGCCAATATTTGTTCGGATTCAGTTTAAATGGACGATCTTTTAAATTTGCCCGTGCACCTCAAGGATTCACAGAAAGCCCCAGCATCTATAGCCAAGCATTGAAAAAACAACTAGACAGTATCCATATGCCAGTTCACACTGCTCTGCTTCAGTATGTCGATGATCTGCTGATCACCGCTCGAAGCGAACCCGAATGTGAAAATGCATCTCTGATTGTTTTGAACTTCCTGGCTGACAAGGGACACAAGGTGTCTCCTTCGAAGCTACAATTCTGTGTTCAGCAAGTTGTGTACCTGGGTCACTTGCTGTCCAAAGTGGGGAGACAGCTCACACCTGATCGCATTCAGTTAATTGTTAACATGTCACCACCCAGGACACAAAAGGAAGTGCGGGCCTTTATAGGCCTAACTTCATACTGCAGACAATGGATTCCCCAATATGCATTTCTAGCAAAACCACTCATTCAGTTGACAACACAGGAGGCAGCGACTTCGTCTGTCCTCCCTTGGACTCAGGAACATACACAAGCTTTTGAAGCCTTAAAGAAAGCCTTATGTCAAGCACCTGTTTTAGCAACACCATGTTACAGTAAGCCTTTTACACTTTTTGTTACAGAACGTGATGGTACTGCATTGTCAGTCCTCACCCAGGAACAAGCAGGTTCACATAAGCCTTGTGCTTATTTTTCCAGTACATTAGACCCAGTAGCACAAGCCCTTCCAGCATGTTTGAAATCAGTTGCAGCTACAGCTTTAGCAATTAGACAGAGTGATTCTATTGTGTTAGGACATCCATTGACAGTACAGGTTCCACATTCTGTAGAAGTCCTTTTGAATCGAACTCAGACCCAACACCTGACCATAGCAAGATTGACAGGTTATGAATTGACATTGTTTCAGCCACACATCGAAATCAGACGCTGCAGCACATTGAATCCTGCCACGTTATTGCCAGTAAATGGAGTAGATCCATTGGCACATGATTGCATTGAAGTTATTACTATCACAACAAAACCCAGACAAGACTTGACGGATGTTCCGTTACCAGATCCAGACCTGACACTTTATGTGGATGGTTCATGTATGAGAACAAAAACAGGTGAATTAGTGGCAGCCTACGCCGTCACGACAGACACAAAAGTCATTGAAACGAATTGTATTGACACCTTGTCAGCCCAAGCAGCAGAGCTTATTGCTCTGACACAAGCATGTATTCAAGCCCGAAATAAGAGAGTCAACATATATACTGATTCACGTTATGCATTCGGAGTCGTTCACGACTTTGGAGTCCTCTGGCGAGAGAGAGGTTACTTAACTTCTCACGGTGCCAACATCCAACATGGTCCCCTCATTCAAGCTCTGTTAGACGCAATACATCTACCCACTGCAATCTCTATCATGAAATGCAAAGCACACACTAAGGTTACTGATGTCATTTCCCAGGGTAACGACCTGGCAGACCGAACCGCAAAGCAAACTGCTCAGAACCGAACTCATGTAACTGATCAGACACAAATAGAGGTACCAGCACACTGCATGACAGTTAGGGATCCCGCACATGATGTGATCGACATACAGTCACATGCAACACCAGATGAAATTAAGGAATGGACTAGACTAGGAGGGGTCCAAACAGACCAGGGATGGATGACGAAGGGAAAATCTACATGGTTTCTCCCCGATTCTATGGTACAAGTCATCATTAATACAATACATAGTCCTGCACACCTTGGTGAGAAAGCAATGCTAGACAGTATTCAACACATATGGTCCAATAAAAATTTACGGGCAGCAGCCAAACAGAAAGTGCGTACTTGCATGATTTGTGGTCAGTTCAATCCAGGTAAAAGCATCCCTGTAGAGCAAGGTGGATTCCAGCCTCCCGACCACCCTTTTGAAGTCCTCCAGATGGATTATATCCAGATGGAACGGTGTCGAGGATTCAAGTATGTTCTTGTAGTCGTGTGTGCTCTTTCCCGATGGGTAGAGGCATACCCAGTTCCTGATTATACTGCTCCGACCACTGCCAAGCAGTTGGTTCGTGAATACTTCCCGCGGTATGGTTTGCCCCGTATCGTGTACTCAGATAATGGTCAGCCATTCTCATCCGAACTCGTGAAACACATTACACTTCTGTTAGGTTACCAGTGGAAGTTCCATTGTGTCCGGCATCCCGAGGCAGCAGGTCTCGTGGAGCGCCATAATCAAACACTGAAAATCCGACTTTCCAAGATCTGTAGAGACAAAGGTATAGACTGGATAGTTGCCTTGCCGGTCGCCCTCTTCTATATGAGGATGGTGGCCCATTCCCGTTCTGGACTATCCCCGTATGAAGTGGTCTTCGGTAGGCCACCGAATATGTGGGGGACGCCCATTCCGCGTAAAATAACTGATGTTGATTGTCTTATGCTGACAGATTACCTTGCCTCCTTGATGTCTGCACTACAATCTTGTCGTTCACAGGTAGCTGCAGCCTTTCCCGACAATACTGAGACGAAGCCCCATGAAGTGGTGCCTGGCGATTTCGTATACGTGAGGAATTTTGATCGGAAGAGTCCGCTGGAGCCCCGCTGGCAATCGCCGAAGTTGGTTCTGCTTACAACGAGGACAGCTGTTAAGATTGAGGGCAGGAAGGGATGGCTGCATTCCAGCCATATTTAAAAATACTTTGGACTTCCTTCGGACTTGGACACTAAGCCCTGCCCTCCTCCACAAACTGACACGAAACTCCCTTTGGTTGAGAAAACTGCTTCAGAAATTTACAGACAAAAGTTACGATCTAGCAAGTCAGACAGTTTAATTGTTTAAGTCCTCCCCTAGGTGAATCGGTTAAATTAGTTTCTGACATGTATCCCCTAGATCGAGATAGAGAGACAGATAGACAAAGACAACATAAGAAAAAGGCGTATTGCAAATCACTTCGTAGTCGCTGTATAGTGACACTACTTGTTATGTTTTTCCTATGTTTGCTGGTTATCACTGCTAGTATTCTTCTGCATATATACTACCCTATATTCAAGCGTGCTACTTATAATGCTACTACTGAACATTCTTTTAGTGAACTCCCGCCTCATGAATTATCATATAGACTTGCGCTGCGCAACAACACTTTCATTAGTATGTTACATCACTCCCATCAGGCTACCAATGCTACAAATTGCTGGATATGTGGTCGACTCCCTCCTTACCAAGAAAACAAGGGTGTTTTGCCCCTTTTTCCGTACCCGTTCACTCACAATGGCACATGTGCCGCATGGTTTAAAATGCTCAATTCCCTAGTTTCTACTGCTGCTATTTATGAAGGTAACTGGGTTTGGGGTGACCTGAACTTAGTCCTGCTTAAGGTATGCTACCCTGACAAGGAGGGACTCCCCGTTGACACTGGAACTGATCTAGAAAACGAAGTATATGGGTTAGGAAATTACACAGTCACTTTCATGATTTTATCTGTCGAATCCGAAGCTGCTCCTGTTCTACCTGCTATGGCAGTATTACCTGTTACTGGTGAACTATGTGTTCGCAAAAATGGTTCTGTACACGTAGGTCATAGTAAATGCACCACTGTAGTCGAATTTACTGATCATGGTAGATCCACGTTTAGGGCTTTACGTCATTCCTATTTTGTTTGTGGTTATACCGCATATGTCCGTTTGCCTTTAGACTGGGATGGCACCTGCTATATTGCATTCCTTCTGCCACCTGTTTTTCTAGCCCCTCCCGACTATCATAGAAACACCAATCTGATTAAGCATCGATATCAACGAGATCTCCCGCTTGTCAATTATAAAGAAACTACATGGGAACAATATACAGATTTCAATAAAGGTTTCTTCCCCTACCTAGGTACTGTTTCAAATAGTAAACTAATCCGTAGATTAACCAGAACCCTCGAAGCAGTGGTACTTGAGACCGCTTCAGCTCTAGGTAACTTAACGGAGGAGCAGTCCGCTATGCGGGTTGTTGTTCTTCAGAACCGCCTTGTTATTGACGTCATCTTGGCAGATAGGGGTGGAGCTTGTAAGGTCATCGGGTCAAGCTGCTGTATTTTCATCCCTAATAACGCGCCATCCGTGTATAAAGCTATTACACGTCTCCATAAGATTGCAAGTTTAATTCATCAGACTCCAGGCACCTGGACTTGGTCCGGTTGGTTCTGGACAACGTTGTCAGCCTGGGGGTGGAAGATCCTATCCCTCCTAGGTATTGGTTTTCTCGTAGTATTCAGTTGTTGCCTGTGTATCCAATGTGGACCAGCAATTTGCGGCCTGTGTGCCACTTCATGTGTTCCACGTTCAAGTTCCCATTCAAAGCGTATAAAGCAAGAAGAGCAATTGATGTTAAGTGAACAAGTCGATCAATTAATGAGAATCGATGTTTCATGAAGGGTCCGTGGGGAACAAGGAGGGAATGAGGAAATATAATTTTTGATCGAGTAGTGTTCCCCAGCGAGTACCCCACCGTCTCCATGTACCAGCTTACAGTGCATGTTATTTCCCTCCTGTGCCAGCTACAAAGACGCAAATACATTTGCGTCCATCTTTAACTTGTCCTCTTTCAGATCCGCCATGAACGGATTGAATATTCAGTTTCTATATATGCTGTGCCACCGTCTTTTTGTGGTACACTTTACACGTTTTTCAGCTCTGGCGAAGTAGGCCCAGAATATGCCATTGAGCCTTTTTCGAGTTCTCTCCTGCTTTCTGACTCCGAGGGCCTCAGCCCAGGCTACCTCTGTGCCAGTGGCCCCCACCTTACTCCTTGCGCGGCTCCGGCGCATAGCCTAACCTCTGCCTGCCAAGACCGTCTTCAACCTTCGAATTATCTGCTCCACTCCTCGAAAACACATTCCTGTCTCGTAGCTCAAGTAAACATCCTCCCAGCTGCAGGAGCAGAGGGCCCAGTTCTTCTGTCTCCGTGCAAGTAATTCATAGACTCCGTTGCCATGGTAGGCTCATGCCCCCTCACCCTGCATGCCAACACGTAGACACATACATACAGACAGTATAGAGTAGTCTCCGCCCGAGAGACCTTTTCCCTTCCAGACACTACTGTTCCTTAAACATACGATACCAGATACGATTTGGGATTAGGTTGATCTGACATCCCAGACTTATGTCTACACTTATGTCTACACTTGTAGTGCTAAACGTCAAGTCCTTTCACCCTCTGGATATACGTCAGACACACGTCAATCTGCTGCGCGCGCATCTCTGCCTTATATTTCTGCTGACATTGCAAGATTCTCTTATGTATCCACCCATTTTGTGACCTCATGATCAATGACGTTTCTAGTGTACGCCTTCATGCACGCCTATTATACCGCCTTTTTAATGACGTTTAATGACGTTTCCATGTTTTATCTCTACTTTTCCAGCTGTTACGCCTACTATATGCTCATACATTGTAATGCATTGACTATATATATGTATTTCTGTAAACAATATGTTGTCTGTCTTCCCTTCCTGAACCCTGTGTGGTGAATGGAATGGTTATGCCACCTTGGCTCGAGCCAATAACCCAATTCCTTTTACAGGAATAAAACCCTTTTGAGTTTACCTCAATATCCCGGATTTTGCCTCTTATTTTTCTGAGTTATTCTTATTGATTATTGATAGCAAATTAAGTATAGGTAATCGATTTTACCACAAGGTGGCAACGCATTGGAACTCAACCTTCTACATGCTTGAGCGTCTGTTTGAGCAGTACTTGGTAATCAATGAGTATGTCTTTAACGCACGGGGTGCTTCTATAAAAGACATGAGGCTAAAGGTTGAGGAATGGGACCTTGTTAAAAGCCTGACAGACATGCTTCGTCCTTTTGAGGTCTTCACACGTGAAGTCAGCAGGGAGGACTGTACTTTGGGCAAAGCTATCCCATTGATGCGCATGCCAGAGCACCAACTGAAGGCGGTGTCTTCAACGTTCCAAGATGATACTGAAATGCAAGACACATATCAGTGGGCGGAGAGCTTATTAACCCACCTACTAGCCAATGCAAGGCTTAAAAGAATAAATTGTGATCAACATAACATTTGTGCCACTATTCTGGATCCACGGTACAAAAAGGCACTGTCCAGCAATACATTCATTCCTTTATATGAAGCAGATGTTTCAAAGTACAAACATTGGCAAGCTCTGTCAGCCACTCGGTTCGGAAAAGAGTGGCAGGAAATTGAAGGAACCACTACAAGTACTACTGAATCAGCAGGCCATCCGGCATCAAGGTCCACTTCAGTGGCCGAAGGCAGTCACTTTCCCTCAGAGCCGTTACCGACACCAGGAACCGTATCATCATTATCACCTGCACCAGGCCCAGCCATATTATTGTCGGAAGCGGATTGGATAACTCATCAAGGGTTTGCTCGTTCCGGTGTTGATGCAAAGGCCACAGATCGTACGCAAAGTGGAGCACCCCTGGATGACCTGGAGTGGATGGTGCAGGCCTATCTGGATGACCCAACAGAGGTCTTCTTTGATCAGAACCCATTGCTGTATTGGTATGGCAAAAAGGGGTCAATGGCCACTGATCACCAAGGTGGCTCTAAATTATTTGTCTTACCCACTGGCAAGCGTGTCTTCTGAACATGTTTTCAGTGCTGCTGGTGCCATTGTAACTTCAAAAAGGACCCGCCTCTCTCCCAAAAATGTGGAGAGGTTAACAATGATCAAGATGAATCAGCACTTCATACCACCAGATTACAAAATATATGAATGCACGCAGGAAGAAGAGGACACCGACTTAGGTGACGGAAGTTCTTGTCTGTTAGCTGACCTACTCCCGTTTCAATTCAAAGAGTTTGAGGACGAGCTCTACTTCCCTGACACCTAGGGCTGAAATACTGACTTTCTTTTTTTCATCCTTAGTCATTTTTATTCCTGTGTGTCTTTCTTTGTTTTGCAACTTATAGCACAACAAAACTCTAATCACAACAAATCCATCAGCAGCACTGTCTTCGTCTTATTTCCTTATTAAAGGTGCCGTTGTCTGCATTCCTGAAGTTCACAAGTTCACAACTCAGTCATGCTCCTCTATCCTCTTCCTCTAGATTCCCCCTATCCATTTCCCTCAAGGCAGATGGCTGGATTACGCAGAATCAAGAAACTGTTGCTTCACAGACGAGTCCCCTCAAAAGAAGTGGGACTGGAATTACTGACTATATGCTGGCTGTTACTTCTGAACTTGACACGAGAAGCTGCCCTGTGGGCCTTCACTTTAAGAATGAGATGCGGACAAAAAGTGGAACAGGTAATGAATGATGAGATGGCATGCAGTGGACAACACTGGCTGTCTGTCTCTGATGAAAGCGATTGCTGTTTGTTTGTTGTGCATGATGTTAATCCTATGTGTTCTGTTATTATTTAATCTTTTACACACTAAATGTAACTCAAGTCTACTCTGTTTTTACCTTGTTTAATGCAAATTGTACTTCTGCTGCAGGGGCCACCACGTTGCATTTTTTGAATATGGAAAATGTCCTTGGACTCACTGGGCCCGATTCACAGAATGAACTTAAGACTCAATCCTAAACTTACTACTATTTTGCTATTCACAGAATGCACTTACTACTTTTGGCATTCACAGAATGAACTTACTACTTTTGGTATTCACAGAAGTTAGGTTATGTCTTAAGTTTGTCTTAAGACAGACTTAAGACAGACTTAAGACAAAATCCTAACTTCTGTGAAAACCAAAAGTAGTATGTTCATTCTGTGAATGCCAAAAGTAATAAGTGCATTCTGTGAATACCAAAATAGTAGTAAGTTTAGGATTGAGTTTTAAGTTCATTCTGTGAATCGGGCCCACTGTGTGTAGACTGTGACTGCATGAACAATATTGAGTTTGCCAATACCATGATGATGATGATGAGTCTAGATGATCAAAGTTACATAATATCTTTACAGTCACTCACTAGGATGGATGGATCATCATCATCGGTTTACCGAAGAACTATGGCCATTTCATGAGTGGCAAACAGGTAAACAAGTCAAAAACAACCACAGCAGAACCGGGGGCCCGATTCACAGAATGAATTTAAGACTCAATCCTAAAATTACTACTATTTTAGTATTCACAGAATGCACTTACTACTTTTGGCATTCACAGAATGAACTTACTACTTTTGGTATTCACAGAAGTTAGGATTTTGTCTTAAGTCTGTCTTAAGTCTGTCTTAAGTCTGTCTTACCGCTGGAGTTTTGCGCTGGCTGTATGACCCAGGGGCATCGGAGGAGGATGCAGCTGTTGTGGATGTTGTTTACTGTGTGTCATCCTCGTCCTCCTGAGCCACCAGCTGCCGATATCTGGCGACAATTGCCTCCAGCTCCGGTTGCCGGGCCCGGATAGCCAACTACTTCCTTGTTAGTTTAGAAGAAGTATCTATATGAAGAAAGAAAAACATACTGTAACCAATGCTCTTTAAGATTAACACAAAATAATTCAGCGATAGTTGTGTCACATTAGCACTAGCAACTTGCAAGCACAGTACATAACATTTGTGGCATGTATCTATCTAACCTCCCACTTTGTGGGCCTCTGCTCTAACATTAGTGGGAGTTTCAGGAATTCTACGAGCACTATATGGACTCATTACATTAGACTCAGACAGTACACCAGTCTTCTTCTTCTCTCTTGTTTAGCAAAATTGGTACTTAAACTTGTGGAAACCGGCATAATGCCAGCGCAGTCAACTTGCATCCAAGAAAAACAGACACAAACCATGATGGCGCAGAATTGCGATACTGTTACCAGTCCAGTAGATGCAGGTGGTGAAGCTCTTACTTTTCGATTATGGGTGGCACGGGCCATACTCTGTTACAAGGGCTAGTGCTTGATTAATTTAACTTTCACCCTGCCCTGCCTCTGACTACTACAAAAGGAAAATGAAGAAAATAAATAATATGATCATCTCTTCCTTCACAGGATATATGCTTACAGAAGGGATGACTTTAGGTGCTTTATTTTTGATTGAGTGAACACCGATAGGCCACACATGAATGACAGAGTTGTAAAAAAATTATTAACAGAGGTAGTGAGTGGTCCCCGTAATCGCCGGAGGAAGGCACTTGTGAGTTGTGACTTACTTGACTTGATAATGTGAACTATACAATATAGATACACAATATATGCTGTGTGTTAGAACCGGCTGTCTCTAGTTGGCAGAGGTATGCACTTCTGACAAATAGGGACACACCTTTTCTAGTCAGGGTAAGGGGATCACACCCTTTGATAACCCCTGCTCACCCCCTTGGTAGCTTGGCAGAGCAGACAGGCTTATCTCAGAGGCTGTGTGTTAAGCATTTATGACCACATACAGTAATAGAGTGAATACACTACAAATGGACACAGTAGTATTATAAAAATAAGGATTTTTATATAAGGCTTAGCACAAGACCAAATAACGACAAAAATATACCACAATCTCAATAAATACTCTTGGAAGGAAAAATAATAGTTCAAGTGTAGTTTCTTCTTAGCACAAAGTCTTTAGTATCAAAAGTAACTCTTCTTCGGTAAAACACAGTTCTTGGCAACAATGTAATCCACATGGGAGTCACACGACGTCGAGGCAAAGTTAATCCAAAGGTTCGGCGTCGACCGCGAGGAGCGCTACGTCGAGCCCGGAGTCGCACAGACCCCCACAACACAGTACCTTTGAAAAGCGAAGCACACGATGATCAGCGGCGTCGAGATGTCCGGCGTCGCGTCTCCGGCGTCGATCCGGCCTTGGAGTCTGGGCGACCTGCAGCGGCGTCGACCGATGTCGGGCAGGAGCAGCGCTCACGAGCCGAAGCAGGATACGGCGTCGTCGTCGATGATCAAGTTGCAAGAGTGAGCAGCGCTCACGGCGTCGAGAGGGCTTCGAAGTCGATGCGATCAGCAGCGGTGCAGACACGGGGTCACTTGGAGCTGGAGCCGAACTCGCTACTCACTGGCGGTGCTGCTGGCGTCGATCGGGCCCGGCGTCCGGCGTCGAGGAAGCGGGACACTGGAGCCGTTACTCACGATGTCGAGCTGGATTCGGCGACGTCCGTCGGCGTCGAGATTGCTGGTTCTTTC
Organism: Lissotriton vulgaris; assembly: GCF_964263255.1. Classification (NCBI taxonomy): domain Eukaryota; kingdom Metazoa; phylum Chordata; class Amphibia; order Caudata; family Salamandridae; genus Lissotriton; species Lissotriton vulgaris. Next base: position 253,116,634 of record NC_141686.1, on the reverse strand, counting down.
AGAGGTGCTGGATTCTCAAGTTCCAGCAACAAGCACTTTTAGCAAATGAAGTCCTTTAGCTCTGTGACTTCAACAGGAGGCTGGCACTCTTCCAGCCCTTGGAGATTTTCTTAGCTAAGCTCGAGAGTACACACACAGTTCCTCTCTCCTAGTTCCTTGGCAAAAATAAAGAAGCAACTGCAGGATTCCCCCAACAAACAGCACACTGGCAGAAGGGGTAGGCAAGTCCTTGGATCAGCAGGCGAACAGAAAAAAATGGAGGAGAGACTCAAGCCAATGATGTCAGGTCTAACACTGTGCTTGCAAACTACTCTTAGTCATGGTAGTATTCTGAAAAAATTACAACTTCTACTTTCCTTTGCTTTGCTACTCTGGCACGGACATGCTCTTCAAAGTAACACTCTTCATCCATTGACCGTATACATATACCTATGCTATCTATGAGAAAGATACCATCCAGGCATCCATCAATTCAAAGTAAATGTCAATCATTCTTCTTGATGTCTCAACTAGTCAAACCGTACTTTTTCTCACCGAAAAACAACCTTTTTATTTTATTTTGTAAACCACCAGCCATGCAACCATGCTTGACTTGCCTTTGAATTTGAACCAAAGGATATATTACGCACACATACATTTTCTGTTTCACCCACCCAGGCAGTCCTCTTTTCTTTCTCCTTTTACCCATCCTTGCTTCAGCCTTCAACCGGCCATGGATCAGATTCCCAGCCACTTCTGGCAGCATTCAAAAACATGTATCATTCTTTGCCAGCCATTAATTTAACTCGCTTGTCCTTCCTTACACCCTTCTTTCCCTTTTGGTTCATCCCATCCATCAAGTTCATCTCTGATCTGACTTGGCTTCTCGATAAAACTTTCACAGCTGAGTTGAAATCAAATTTAGAGGAGACCCTTGGTTACTCGTCAACCCACCGCCGCTAATTCTATTGCTAATGCGAAGTCAAGGGTAACTGTCTTCTACCTGGTTGGCAAAAACGTAGTTCTAAATTTGTAAGTCTTCTTTTTTTTTTTTTTAATTTGTTTTTATTGCAGAGTTAGAAACCACAGAATACAATTAGTCAACCAGTCCACTCGTGACGTCCCCCCCGATCAACAGTAAAACGTATACCATACACAGCCATTCAGCCCGCATCCCGGAGGCCGGGCGGCATAGTACTCTACGTAGTAGGAAAACCTCACGGTGAGTGTCCCATAGGGACCATGGTCGAAAGATCGTTTTACGTATCTGCATTTTACCCCCCCACCCTCAACAATACTACCATCAGCCATTCCACTTGCGCGATCAATGCTACTACCCGCTCCCGGACCCGCCCCGAGCACTATAGAGCCCACCATTCCCGGCCACTCCCCTTAGCCATCCCACTCTCCGTGCAGCGCCCCACTGGCCCTACTTAACTCGAAGTCGCTCTCGCGGACAACCAACCCCTAGGCTTCCAACCCACCCTGAACTCCCACTGAACAACCCCCCTATGTCCCCACCCCGGCAACTGCTATTGGTGTGCTTCTTCCTGATGTGTAGTATGGATCCCGCTACAGTGTCAAATTCAACTCTGAGTTAGTACGCCTCGCAGTGTCCACAGGTCCGATTCACTCAGTCCTCATCTTCTACTAAAGAGTCACGCAAAGCCTGCACCACCAACTCCCACGCACGCGCTGCATCCAAGGCCTTCTCATTACCAAGTTTGACAGCCTGCTTCATCCGGAGCACACTCTCGCATTCAGACCACCGCAGCAATTCATTCTTCCACCTCCGTGTGGACGGCCCGCCCTTGGACTTCCAATGCCATGATATTTCCCTTTGCGCCAGTATCAGGCCCAGATCAATAAATTTGCTCGTTACCTTGGTGTGTTTGGTGTGCGGGAACCAGAGCAACAAACACGCCGCCATATCGAAATCCACCTCCCTATCGGTCACCTCGTTTAGAAGGTCCCCTACCTCCGCCCAATAGGCCTCCAAACGCGGGCAACCCCAGAACAAATGATCCATGTCCGCTCCTGAAGACGAACACCGCGGGCACCGAGCATCTTGTACCTGGAAATACCGCCGTATTTTTTCGGGGGTCAGGTAGGCCCTATGGAGCACATAGAAATGCACTTGTTGGAAGCGCGCGTTTCTCGTGCCTTTCCACGTGCGCCGTAAAATGTGGCCCCACGCCGTGTCTGGGATGGGCCTGCCCACACTCGCTTCCCATTTAGCCTTGGCCCCTGGAGCGGTTCCAGTCCCTCGTTCAGCATCCTGTTGTGGAGGCATGTCACAGCCTTGAAGGTGCCCGCTGCCATCACCCCATACTGACACGCCATAGTCGTGGTCGGTTCCATGAGCCCTCCTTTCCAGTGCTTCTGTATAGCAGCCACCACCGCCGCATGCAGGAGGAACCCCCCGTCAGGCAACCCGAACTGTTCCCGAAGCACTTCGAAGGGTGCCAGAGCCCCATCGATGTACAGGTCGCCTACCACCTGTAGGCCCGCCTCCTCCCAATCCAGCAATGGGGACCAATCGCCCCCGTGTGGCAGGGCCGTTAGCATACCGATCGGAATTTCGGGCGCATAAGGCCGCGTCGCCTTCGCTCTCCTAAGGCTCCTCTGCCAGCACAGCCTGAGTGTCCGTTCCTCCATAGTGAGGCCCCGCAACTCAAGTCTCTGCTGCATGACGATATAGGACAGCACATGGCGTTGTATCCCCAGCTCTCGGTTCTCCTCCGGTCCCCTAAACACCCTGGCCACATGTTGCGTGAGGACCTGCAGTTGCGCCGCCAAATAATATAGTTCGAAGTCAGGCACAGCCATACCCCCCTCAATCTTGGGGCGAAGCAGCGTGCTCAGAGCCACTCTACGGCGGCCATGGCCCCATAGGAAACCAATGACCATCGTTCGCAGGTCTCTAAAGATCCCCTGAGGAATCCAGATAGGCAACGTCCGGAAGTAGTACAGTAGGCGGGGAAGCGCCACCATTTTCAAGAGAGCAATCCTGCCCAGAACCGTCAGCGGGAGGGTCGACCAGAAGGACATGCTGCCCCTCAGTGCCCGAATGCACCGACCTATGTTGCCCTCTAATAGGTCCGCGGTCGCGTGGTAAATACGGACTCCCAGATAGATGAAGCAAGATGGCTCCCAAACTACCCCCAAGTCGCGAGCAGGGTTGGGCGACTCCGCTCTCAGTGGAAACACACAGGTCTTTGCCCAGTTGACCATAAGGCCCGACAGCCGGCCAAACTCTGATAACAGGTCCATCGCTCCTCCCAGGGCCCGCTCCGTATCGCCGAGGTACAGGAGTAGGTTGTCCGCATACAGAGAGATGTAATGCCGCTGCCCGCCGCTGTCTATCCCCGCGTATTTTTCACCCGACCTAGCATGGACCGCCAAAGGCTCCATCGCCAGCGCAAACAATAGGGGGGAAAGGGAGCACCCCTGTCTCATGCCCCTACCCACTGGGTATGCCGCAGACACCAGACCACCCAGAAGTACCCGCGCCGTAGCCGAGGAATACAAGACCCTCGTCCATCGGCGGAACCCCTCACCTATGCCAAACCTTCCCAGCACTTCGTCCAGGAAAGTCCATTCCAGACTATCAAAGGCCTTTTCAATGTCGACGGACAGGACCGCTTGGGCCCCGTCCCCATCCAAGATGGCGTCCATTATCCCCACCAGGCGGCGAATATTCAGCGCCGTGCTCCTCGTGGGGATAAACCCAGCCTGATCCCTGTGCACCAGGCCCGTCATGTGTGGGGCCAGTCTGGTAGCTAGAATTCGGCTCAGGATCTTGTAGTCCACCGTCAACATGGACAGCGGGCGATAGGACCTCACGTCTGTTGCATCCCTGCCGGGCTTTAGGAGCGGAACAATCAAGGCCTCACGCATGGACCCAGGCAAACCCCCTGTCTCATAAGCTTCCGTGTATACCACCAGCAACCTGGGGGCCAGGGTATCAACATACTGCTGATAAAATTCTATTGGTAACCCGGCCACCCCTGGCGTTTTATTACGAGCCCTATGTTTAATGGCCACCCGTATTTCAGTGAGCGTGATTGGGCCGCCCAACTCCTTCGCGTCCTCCTCATCTAGGACCGGAAGCTGCCTCGCCCCTAGGTACTCCGCAATTTACTGGACCTCCACTCCCAACTGACTCTGGTACAATTCCTGATAGTACACCCGAAAGCACTCCAACACCGCCGCCTGGGAATACACCATTTCCCCCGTGCGTTGCTAATGCTAAGGATCGAGCAGCCCCTGAGTTCCGGGTTCGCAAGTCTGGCCAAGAGCGTGCCCACCTTGTCCCGTTCAGCATGCGCTCTAATGGCGTATTGCCTGTAGTCGTAACACCTCAACAGTTCCGTCGCGGCGGCGACCACTTCCTTCGCCTCCAATAACCGGGATTGTAAGTCCGGCCTGGCCGGCCTGCGGCGCTCCAAATCTCTCAAAGTCTCCTCCGCTTTCACAAGTGCATTCAACACAGTCGTACGAGCATTCGAGAACCTACCCAGACACACCCCTCTCACCACCACTTTCATCGCATCCCATTCAGTGGACCTGCTCGTGGCCGTACCCTCGTTCTCGCCAAGGTAATGATCGATGCCTTGCTGGATAGCGTCACTAAATACTGAGTCCTCCAGTGTGTCTGGTCGGAGCCGCCATGTTGGTATCGCTGAGCGCTCCTGCTGCCACTGAATATGTACCAATAGGGGGTTATGATCCGAGATGGTTCTAGCCAGGTACTCCGTGTGGGAAATCAATGGGGCTAGGGACCCACTACAGAGCACTGAGTCTATCCTCACATGTAGTGCGTGGAGGGCTGAGTAAAAGGAATAATCCCTGACGTCTCTGTGCTGCTCCCGCCAAACATCCAGCAACCCCCATCTGTCCTGCCAGTCCTTCCTGTGCATGGCCAACTTGCGCACCGGGGAGTCAACAAGGGGAGGGTGGGACCTATCCAGAGCCACATCCGTGATCGAGTTAAAGTCCCCCCCTAACACCACCGAGCCCACCAGGAAAGAGGCCAAGGACCCAGAGAGGCCATCAAAATATCGGGCCTGATCAGTGTTTGGCGCATACACACAACAGAGAACCACATCCCTTCCATACAGCCTCCCCTCCACCGCCACTAACCTGCCATCAGGGTCCACTACTTGATTCAACACCTGGAACGGTATCCCCGCCCTCACCCAAATCAATACCCCCCTGGCATATGCTGAGTATGTGGTGCCGAACACCTGGCCCGGCCATCTTTTTTGCAACGCAGCGCACTCTTTCTTGGTCAGATGGGTTTCTTGTAGCATAGCAATCTGGACCCCCCTACCCACCAGGTATGCGTGTACTTTGTGGCGTTTGACCATAGTTTGCAGCCCTCGGACATTCCACGTTAGGCATTTCAAGTTAGGTAACGTCCCCATACAAACATCGATCAGTCCGAGTCAAACAACGAGAGTGCACATCCCCTCCAAAGCAGTTGCCCCCCCCAAAACAAACCCTGAACAGAAGAACACCCCAAACCCCACTCCCCAGGACAGAGCCTACAAACCCAGTGTCAGCCCCAATCCAAACCTCGAACCAACTACCCATTCTCCTAGCCTGTGGTCTCCACCACAGGAAGCCTTAAGGGCCCAAGGGGGGTGAGTTATCGCCGACCCCAGCTAGCGGAGCCCACACCCCGCGCCCACATCCCACTCTGCGCACTCAGCCCCCCTCCCGGCAACCCACTCATCACCAACAGGATACCGCCCTACCATTAGGTCGTGTCCAAGTCCCAACACAGTCTCAACCGTAAAATATCCCATCAGAGGTCTGGGGGGCCACCACCGGCCCCTTCGAGCTCTCAGCTTCTGAGAGGTCTTCTCCTGTCCTGCTGCCTTCCCCGCCGGAGTCCGTTTCCACCAAGTCACTGTTCTGTTGCGATCCCGTGATGGCCGCCGTCGCTGCAAGCGCATCTCTCTTTTCCGCAGCCATTTGAGCCTCCCGTTTCTCCCGTTGGCGCCTGTTGCGGGACCTGATGCGCTGCGATTGTCTGATCCAGGGTTGCTTAGGCTGATCTCGCCTACTTTTATGCGACCTGTCCGTCCCCGCTCTATACGTCTCCAGCCACTGCCATGCCTCGTCCGGAGTCAGGAAGAAGTACGTAGTCTCGTCCAGTATGACCTGCAGCTTGGCCGGAAAGAGCAAGGAATATTGTATGCCCTCTTCCCGCAGCTCCTTCTTCACCGCTAGGAACGATGCCCTGTTCCTCTGGACCGCCTGAGTGTAGTCCGGGAAGATCGTGACCTTGCTGTTTTCCACCTCAAATGGGCCTGACATTCTAGCCCTCTGGATGAGGAGGTCCAGGTCCTTATAGTGGAGGAGCCGCACCACCATCGGTCGGGGGGGGGCAGCCAAGCCCTGGTGGGCGAGCAGGCACCCTGTGGGCTCGCTCCAGAGTAAAGAAAGGAGTAAGCCCCTCCGGTGCCACCACTGTACGAAGCCAGTTCTCCATGTAGGCCACCGCATCCTCCCCCTCAATTCGTTCCGGCAGGCCTACGACCCGCACGTTGTTCCGTCTATTGCGGCCTTCGGCATCCTCCGCCCGTCGCTCCAGCGAGTCCAACCGGGCCAGTATGTCTGTGATCTTGTGTTCCGCGGTAACCACCGACGGTTTCAGGTCCAATAACAACTGATCATGGTCCTTGACCTTATCCGCCAGCTTCGCGTGGTCCGCTCGCAGTAGTCCCAGTCCCGTGGCCACTTGTGCTATGTCCTGGTGCAACGCTTCCTTGGTCGAGGCGATCGCATCGAGTATGGCGTCTAGACGTCGGTTCAGCCGCTGTTCCTGGTCCAACTCCGGCGGGGGAGTCTCACCCATCTGAGACGACGCTGCTGCTAGGCCCCCCTCTCCGCGTTCCGCGGGTGCCAACCCTCCGGCCGCCGCCATTACAGGTTACTGCGTCACAGGCCAACAAGCCTGTCCAGTTCCAGCACTCGTGAATCGGCGCCAACTCTCCGATACTGATCAGGATCAAGTGCCACCGCCGATGTCCTCAGGTCCAATGGTCAGCGTGGTGAGCACCTTTCGGCCGACCCCCTCGGAAGCCTGGGGGGGGGAAGGGAGAAGATAGAGATGGCGGCCAGCGAGGGTCCCCAAAGCCCGGGCGGAGCGAATCACTGTCCCTTGACCTCCGGAGCTGTCGCCTTGTCCCCAATGCCTCGATCGGTCGGTTGCAGGGCCTCCCGCCAGCCGGCGACAACTCGGCTCAAAGTCGATGTCCGGAGCCGCCCGACCTCATCGCCGCCATTTTCTTCTCACTCTCGGCAACACCTCGGCCGTTGCCCAACTCGGTCTCCTCGGGGCCAGCAGTCCCCTAGCAACTTTCCGTCCGTGCCCAGAGGTCCCCTCGCACTTCGTAAGGCAGGAGAGTCGACCTCGGGCGCCCAGGGTGCAAAAAGCAGGAGAATTAGCGGGATTCCTCGCAGAGCTGCGAGCTCACGCCGCCATCCCGATCGGCGTCCAACCCACGCCCCCAATTTGTAAGTCTTCTTAACAGTAAAGTGTACTTGTACTGTCCAACATATACACCCCTGCAGCGAGCCTACTCTGCAATCTCAATAAGTAAGGAATATAATAGCTTACCACTGCCCGCCAGTACCTTGGCATCCCCCACAGTAGTTCTTGCTGGCAGTGGCACCGCATCTGCCCCTGGAGTGACCACCTCCGCGCTGGCCCCGGCACTAATGGTGGGCTGTGCCGATGGTGTTACGCCTAGAAAATACATTTAATATTTTTAGATGCCATATACACCACTCCCTATTTTGTCTAGGAATGAAAAAATATGTTACTAGTACTGCATGAACAAATTTAATGATTTGTGACTCTCTAGTCTAAACTAAAAAATTCCCTTTCCTAAGGGAAGGGTGGGGCATATTACCAAGCAATAGCGATAATTATCGCTATTGCTTGGTTAGAGACAAAAATTTATCGCTGACCTGCGGCTATTTTTACCGCAAATAAACCTTGGTATTACCAAGGTTTATCGCAAATGCGATAAAAATCGCCGCAATGCATGAATATCGCTGAAAAGTCAGCGATATTCATGCATTACCGAGCTAATGCTCTTAGCCATGTTATCCACCTCCCATTGGATAACATGGCTAAGAACTGCTCAGGGCAGATGTTAGCTTTTGGAGATATTTGCGCTTAGCGCGAATATCTCCAAAAGTTGGTAATAGGAGATAGCGATGTTAGCAACTGTTTTCAGTCGCTAACATCTTGGCACGCCCACTTTGCATGTCATTAGTGATAAATATCACTGACATGCAAAGTGGGGCCCAAGATGGTCGCTATCTCCTACTAGCTGTCGCTAACTGGTGTTAGCGACAGCTAGGTAATAGGGAGATAATTTTATCTCCGCTTTCTTGGCTTTTAAAGCCAAAAAAGCAGAGATAAATCCCATTGATAATATGCCCCGGTGTTTTTTATTTATGCTTAGCCATAACATGTGATGCTACACTTTTTGGCACAACTGATGAATGCTTGCTTTTTAACACACACCATTTGTCTCATAACAGACAGAAGCTTCCCTTCTACAAACAAGAGCAACATGTTAGTCGGAGTCGTCATCATCACCAACAAGACTTTAAGTTCCAACCAGGTGAGGGCTCTCCCACAATTAATGTGTGAAATCAGCCACTTTTCAGTTTTCAAGCATTCACCGTTTATCTTATATGAAGTTGATTTTAATAAATGTTTTTATATAATGCACAATTTAAATTTAATATACAGAGTACACACAGAGCTAGTTGTTTTACTTTTAATAAAGCTTTAAAACTTGCATAGCCTTTGTGATTTTTGGTCATGAGTGAGTGAGCGAAAGGGTTTGCAATTTGCAAGCATGAGTCTGTGTCTCTCAGAGGTCTGGACTCTGACTCCGTAGTCTTATGTTATGGGTTGTATAATCATTGGGGATCATCGCTGCATTCGGGAGCTAAATAATGACTCTGACACACTAGCTGGTCAGTAAGGAGATTGGGGTTTCAACTTCTGTTATGACTGAGGTATGTGGAAAGTCTAACTGCGCCTATTATCACCAATGCCCTATTTCTGTCCCTGCAACAGTAGTAGTATGTCTTCCTATCCAATCAAAAAGTAAACTAGTATCTTATTCTTGGTGGCCATTGACATTTTATTGTTGGGAATTGTCAAAGCATAAACATTAAGAAGACTTCAATAGACGTTATGGACAACCCAGAGGACTGCACTCAGTGCTTAGAGATATTGCTGAATAGGAGTTTGGTTTAACACCTTTTGCCAACTGTGCAAGCTTAGCTAGCTACATAGACAGACTAATAATAATCTAGTAGTAGCACAGAGAGTCATAGTAGAGGCAGGATAAGAATTTAGAAACAGTCTATAAGAAAATCAAAGACGATTTTGGAAAAAATATTTGGAATAAATAGGTGCTGTAAAAGATAGGGAAGTATAATTATTAATATTAACAGGAAAACTTACTGGAGCCAGCAGAGGAGCCCTCGGAGGACCGATCCTGGCCTTCCTGCTCCGCCGGTGCCGCTACCTCCTCCTCTGTCCTCTTGCCCCTGGGGGGACCAGATGTACATGAAAGAAAGACACAAACATTGATGATTGTTGTCAGGCAAATCAAACATTTAAAAAAAACAATAACAAATTATTTTGGGGAAATAGACAACAATTGCACTAAATTTATTGACCTATCTAATGTGGTCTACTAGGATATTAGTATTGGTGGATTCGCGGACCGTCTACTTGGAAAGGTATGTAACTCACTAAACCAACTACAAAAAGGTTCTACTAGGACTTGCAGGCAGCACTCCGCAGCACACGAAGTGACAAACACAGTCAGTCATGATTGCAGACCACTAAAAAGTTTCCTACTAAATAACCAGTCATAATAGTTCAAACTATCAATCCACCATTACTATCTCTTCTTAGTGGCAGGAGTACAAAGGAAGGACTGAACTTGAGTATCTAGTGTCTAGCATTACGCAGTTCTGTAAAGTACACTCATACAAAATCACTCACGCCAAATGAGCACAAAATTGAAAACAAGTAAGCATAGTAGCACCACCAGTGAGCAGGTGAGCACCTGCAATCACAGAAGCTTTTGAAACATAATTTACCTGCAATGTAATCAGCAGCATTCTTGCTCTTCGGAAAAAACATATATTTGCAATATCATAACACAGAGCAGGAGAAAACAAAGTAGTGATTAAATAGCTACTAGTACTCACCAAGCCCAGGGATCTCGACGCCAAGCAGGTCGAGCAGGTCTTGTTCCCGGTCCAGGATGTCGTACCACTGGTGCTTCGCCTGGTTGAAGGTGCGCCGGACCCCAGACTCCCGATACGTGGCCTGGCACACCTTACCCCATAGCTGGCGACACTCCCAAAGCCCGTACCCGGTACCGGGCTGCCACCTGCCGCGACGGTCTTGGGGAGGTGGCACTGTACAAAGAAGACCAGTGCGGCCACCTCCACTGCACTGAAGATCTCCCTGGGACTTACAGCCTCCCCCCTTAAGCGCCCACAAGGGAGACGGCTACAGGGTGCGGGACCCTTACCCTTCATGTTTTTGCCGGCTCCCTTTGCCATGGTCCTGGACAGTTAAAGGAAAATAAAATAGGAAAGAATAGGGAAAAATTAAATAAAAGAAAAGAGAGTTAAAAAAAGTAGTTTTTAAGTTACGAAAAGTAGAAAAAACCCACAAACATAGATGTACAAAAATAGAGAGATAGATAATGAGTAAACAAGATTTAAAAAAAGTTCAAACAAACGAACCATAGCAATGAATGAAAAACAAGATGGCCGCGCCCATTACGACCACGTAGGTAAGTTCGCGCGATATTTCCCCCGCGAGCATGCAAAAAAGGACGCGAACACGCAATTGCGCCCCGCACGTAGGAAATGCACAACACGAGCATACAACTGGCACCCGGAAATGGAAATACGCAACGCGAACACTGAAAACAAGATGGCCACGCCCATGTACGACCACATGGGTAACTTTGCGGTAGCCACACTGAAAAAAACCCAGCAAACACGCAAAAATAAAAAAATCCGTAAATTCGCAAAAATTCGCGGATTTTGCAGACCGCGAGTACGATTTTGCGTGAAGTTGCGTAACGCGAATTTGCAAAATTCACCCATACTTAATGATCATGCAACGCGGATACCCATGAGGGCCACAACACACCCCGCAACCACCCCAGGCCCCTCCCCGGCCCTCTCCCCCACAGACATACAAATACCGTGCACAACACAAGAGCAACAACAAATGCACAATGATGCACAGTGCCAAAATAAATACACATATGTGTGGCCAGAAGAATGTGAAACAGTCCCACAGCACTGAAGTAACAACCGAAAACTTTAGTGAAACACAAAAAAAACAGCAATGCAGAAGACTCCGGTCGGGTCCGCCAGGGACAATCTCGACAACACAGCCTGGAAAAGAAAGCACAAAATCAGGACGTGTGTCATGCACACATCAAAGGAGCGAGCAACAGAGAAGGAAAGTGAGCCAGAGAGAGAAAGAGAGGGAAGGAAAGGAAGGGAGAGAGAGTGAGAGAGAGAGAGGGAAGGGAGAGAGACTGAGAGAGACAGAGGGAAGGGAGAGAGAGACACCACCCCCCTGCGCACACAGGCCCCACTGCTCACCTGCTGCCACCGATGTGCACATCAGTAGGCACACCGCGTGCCCTGGTGAGCTCCAGGCCCCGGTAACGTGACCATGGCGTGGGTCCACATGACGCTGAGTCAACAATGGCAGTGACCACATCAGTGCACACATCATCATCGCAGGCTGCACACCCGCTCAGCAATTACGTGTGCCACCAACCCTGTGCAATGCCAGTCAGCGCCACATGGTGGCAGGCCCGTGTCGGCTGCAAGGCCTCGGGTGCCAATAACCCTGCGCTACGCCAGACAGCACCACGTTGTGGTAGGTCCATGTTGCCCGCAAAGCCTCAGGTGCCACTAACCTTGAGCACAGCAAATCATGGGCCCTTTATGATTGAGCACTGTGGAGCATCCGTCAACCAGTCACCACTGGCAGAGGGGAGTGTGACGTTGTCGGGCCCTTATATTTGCGGGGTCACCTGGTCTGTGACGCCTGTGCTGGATGGGTGTGGGGTGTGTGCACTGCAGACCTGCCCTCAGGGAGTGCCCGTGACATGCTGACAACTAGACCGGTGACCTGCACACCACCAGTGAGTACGCCTGCGACAGGTAGCTTTATGGGCCCCCTCGGAGCATAGGTGGAGTGATCTGGCTTGGCGTACGCTGGACCAGTAAAGGGCTTGAAACAATGTCTCGAGTGGGTCATCAGAAGTCATGTCATCGTGGTAAGCGCTCTAGTGGTCAGCTGCACTCCTCCCTACTTAAGGAGACGTTATGCAAGCACGCAGTGCACACGTGCAGCGGGTGTACCGAAGGCACACCAAAGGCAAGCCCGTCTGCGCTCGTCCGCGCACCGATCGCGCCCAGTGCCAGCCATGCTCCATCTTCAATCTCCTGTCTCACTTATTGTAGAGATGAACTTATTGCTATAGGTGAACAGAAGCATAAGGCCCTTGACAGCAGGGGACAGACTTGCGGTAAGGACATCCTTAAAGAAGCTATGTCAAAAGCTCTTAAGTGTGGTATGGTTAACGTGAGATCCCTTGTAAAGCACCACTCGGAAATCTATTCATTGCTAGAAGACCAGAATATGGATGTTCTGTTTCTTACAGAAACTTGGACACAACCAGATAGGGAAGTTGAGTTAGGCTTGGACTGCCCTCCGGTCTTTAAAATATTCCATAAACCAAGGGCGGGTGGGAGAGGTGGAAGGGTGGGAATTATACATAAGAAAACTTGGAATCTTGCCCCAATGAGTGAAGAGGAAGTACAGGGTTTTGAGTTACTTGGGTTCTCACTCAAGGATAACAGTGGCCATTTGTGTTCCGGAATACTCTGTTGTAGACCACCTGGAGGAGTTGCTCCTCATTATCAAGAATTGATTGATGTGATATAAAATCTTTCACACACTCACTCCAAACTAATGACCCTCAGAGATTTCAATCTCAGGGAGAATGCAAACCATGAGACTGCTTTTAAAGAACTATGCCAAGCTTGTGAAAATACCAAACTACAGCAGCTGGTGTTGCGTCCCATTCACCAGGGATGTCATGTGTTGGACCTAATCATCGTCAACAAAACGGACGTAGTTGTGGGGGAGATATTCCCACTGTGTTGGACAGACCACTTTCTGGTCTTTTTTTACTAAGGTCAGCCATTACAAATAAACAAATCTCCAAACCGGTCAACATTCGACTGGCAAGGGATTGGTCTAAACTATCAAAACAAAAGAGCTCCCACGACCTACTAATGGTAGTAGCTTTGATATTAACAAATCGGTGGATGAGAACTCTATGAATCTGTGTGATCAGATTATTAACACACTAGCAGCCCGTCCCGACGTTGTCCGGGTATGAATTTCTGCCGGCCAGTAGTATATTGTTTCGTAGGATTTCGTTTTGATAGCATTTCTTATCTGTGACAGGCCTGTGAAATGCTCCGATTCACAGTGCACTGCTGATGCACTTAAGAGTGCGCGTTCAGTAGTGTGTGAACTCGAGTATCCCTACTTAATTTTCCTTGCAATATTATATAGCGCGAACTCGACAACATGGCATGAGCACAATTTACATTACAGAAGAACACATTCATTTGTGGTAGGCACGGGGAGACAAAGCGATTTGCCTGGAATCACAGGATGTTGAGCTGATGCCGAGATTCGAATGTAGCTCCCCATCTCTAAAGTTCGTAATTCTAGAACTTGTGGTGGGAGGTGTGTCTAAAAGTGTATGTCGGTGCTGGGCATCAATGAGAGAGACCTGTGCATTTTTCCAATCGGTGGTGAAAAAATATGAGTATGTTGCTGGAGATGTGAGCCGCCGTGCCACCAATGTACTTACGGGGGAGGGTAAACACCCATTATTCCGCAACTTTCTTTCCGCATACCATCACTCCGCATACTTTCATTATGAAAGTACCATGACTCCGCAACCCGTGGCATTACATTTGATATGCTTTTACCACGCATACATTTACAACGAAATTCATTGTAAATGCATGAATGATAAAAGCATGTTTTTTTTTAAATGTTTGGATAAGGCAAGTATGGGTATAGGGGTATATGTTTTGGGGTACTGAGGTATATGTTTTTGGGTGTTTGGGTATTTTAAGGGTTCAGATATAGTTTTGGGTTCTGGGGTACAGGGGTATTTTTAGGGTTCAGGGCTAGGTTTGGGTTTTGAGGTATAGGGGTATTTTTAGGGTTCAGGGGTAGGTTTGGGTTTTGGGGTACAGGGGTATTTTAAGGGTTCAGGGCTAGGTTTGGGTTTTGGGGTACAGGGGTATTTTTAGGGTTCGGGGCTAGGTTTGGGTTTTGGGGTACAGAGCTATTTTTAGGGTTCAGGGGTAGGTTTGGGTTTTGGGGTACAGGGTTATTTTAAGGGTTATGGGCTAGGTTTGGGTTTTGGGGTACAGTGGTATTTTAGGGTTCAGGGGTAGGTTTGGGTTTTGGGGTACAGGGGTATTTTTAGGGTTCAGGGGTAGGTTTGAGTTTTGAGGTACAGGGGTATTTATAGGGTTTAGGGATAGGTTTGGGTTTTGGGGTACAGGGTATATTTATAGGGTTAAGATGGGTTAGTGTTTAAGGGTGTTGGGGTATTTTATAGAGTAAGGCAGGGTTATGATTATGGGGTGCAGGGGTATTTAAAGTAGGGGTGGGCAGAATTGGCGCGTACTTGGTACAATAAATCCGCAATATTTCGTTCTGTCTGATTTCCAATTATTAAAACAGAAACCTCATATATTCTAGGTAAAATAACAAGTATTTCTACATGCTAAAATGCATATAGTCATTTCACAAAAGTGAAATTAGCTTCCAGCAAGCCGTGAGAGAGGTGATGATTTTGAGATCAAGCCCCTGCAAAGCATTATGGGACGAGATTAGCAGTGGGAAGTGAATATTATAGTATCCAAATAATTCTACAAAGAGCTGCAGTTCATCTCGTCGTCCCTAGTTGTCCCTGATGAGGCAAATGCAATAGCATTTAAAATATTATACATCAAGCTGCAGTTCACCTCGTGGTCCCTAGATGTCCCTGATGAGGCAAATGCAATAGCATTTAAAATATTACACATCAAGCTGCAGTTCACCTCGTTGTCCCTAGATGTCCCTGATGAGGCAAATGCAATAAGCATTTAAAATATTATACATCAAGCTGCAGTTCACCTTGCCGTCCCTAGATGTCCCTGATGAGGCAAATGCAATAGCATTTTAAAATATTATACATCAAGCTGCAGTTCACCTCGTCGTCCCAAGATGTCCCTGATGAGTAAAATTCAAAAACATTAAAACCATTTCATGAATGCTAAAAATTATGCTAATCTTATCCCATAATGCTTTGCAGGGCCTTTTAGTTGTATTTTTGCCCATAACTGTGCTTGGGGTGGTTCTAAGAGAATGGGACCTCCACTGAATTACTATTTAAAGGGAGCAGGAATGTATAGAACCTGGGAAGAAAAAACAACACTCGTGACGGAATGCCCCCAGCGATTGTCACGCACCCAGCACACACCCACAGCACAATGCAGACACGCCCACAAGGGACTACTTTGCTGGCACGGTTCCTTTACCTTTTAAATGTATATGGTGGGCGTCTGCATAGCCTATGTCCTTCTGCTGCAACTGCCCTTTCCAACGCTGTATTGGGTGTGTGGATTGGCGCTGTAGTTCCCGAGTTTACCTTGCCAAAAGGTGTCTGTTCTCTCTTTATAATAGTAGTATAGATTAGATCGGGTGGCCCCACTGAAAACGTTAAAATCAGAAAAAAGCCATCAGCTCCATGGTTTAATGGGGAGCTGAGGTTGATGAAGACAAAATGTAAGCAGGCAGAGAGAAAATGGAGTAGGAAATATGAGGAGACAGATACAGCTGTTTTGAAAAAACTATTACATACTTATAAAGCGATGATGGGCAAGGCAAAAGCTAAATATTATGAGGAAACTATCCTGCTAACGCCTAATAAGTCCAAACACTTATTCGGCATAGTAAGACACATGTCTTATCCCGACAGTGCAAAGAATAAGATCCTAGCCTCACAAGAGCTTTGCGATGGTTTGGCAGTGTTTTTTGAGGAAAAGACCAATGTAGAGATGGACAGTGAAGATGATATGTATGTATCACTTAGCAGCATAACTTTACATGAAGAATCTGCCAGAGAAATTAGGACGGCTCTGGAGTCCTTCCAGGTCCCTCCACAAGAAGAATTTAATGTAATTCCAGCTGGCATCTCCTCAAGTTCTCCCTTGGACCCGCTTCCACATAAGATGTGGAAAGTGTTTGGAATGGAGCTCTTCCCGTATATCTACCAAATCTGCTGACAGTCTCTAACTAATGGCACAGTCACAAATTGCTGGAAAAAGGCAGTTGTGTCTACTTTATTAAAGAAAGCTACACTAGACTCCCAATGTCCCTCTAATTACAGACCTATTTCCTTGCTACCTACCCGATAAAGATCCTAGAAAGAGTAGTGAGTAAGTCCCTCTCAAAATATGTGGAAAAAAAACATCTCCTAGATGATGTTCAATTTGGGTTCCACTGGGACATGGCACCGAAACTGCCTTGGTGACAGTCCTTGATGACCTTAGAATGTGGGCTGACAATGGCCAAACAGCCATACTAGTGTTACTAGATATGCCAGCCGCAATCGACATGGTCAATCATAAGATCTTGATCAAGAGGCTCAAGGAGAACGGAATTATGGGCACGGCATTGGACTGGCTGCAGTCCTATCTTTTAAACAGGCAGCAGGCAGTGGCCATGACGCCATTTCTCTCTCAGAATAGCCCAGTAAAACATGGCGTTTCACAGGGTTCAGCTATAAGTCCAATCCTTTTGAATTTTTATCTGCGCCTACTTATTTCCCTTATAAAATCCTTTGGCATTGAAGTTATAAATTATGCAGACGATACCCAACTTGTCTTCTCATCTGAGGGCAACAATGTAGTCCCCTTGGAAAAATTTAACAGCTGTATGCGGAAAACAGCAGGCTGGCCCAGAGATAATTCTCTGCAATTCAATGGCGATAAGACGGAAGTACTATGCTGTGCAGCAAGTAAAGCTCCCCGTCCACTGCCAGTGGATTTCTGACCAGTCCCTGCAAATAATCCCTCGCTGCCTGTTAAAACAGCCCGTAATCTAGTAGTACTACTAGATAGTAATCTACAACTAGACTCCCAAGTGAATAAAACAGTGAGCACTTGCTTATCTCTGCTTCGAGCTCTTTGAAAAATACTCCCTTATTTATCAGCTTCAGCTAGACCCCAAGTGGTAAGGAGTATCATTATGAGCAGATTAGATTACTGTAATGCCCTACTCCTGGGTGCCCCAGTCTCCTTGCTAAAAAAGCTGCAAAGGATACAAGTAATCGCAGCTTAGATTGCATTAAACAGACAACGCAAAACCTCTGCCTCGCTTGCTCTAAAAGATCTTCACTGGTTACCCATTGCACAGAGAGTTCAGTTTAAGGCACTCTGTATTGTTTATAGGGCAGTACCCAAAATGGGGTCTAAGCTCTTACAGAGGAAATTCCTCTGGTATTCCCCAGCTGGAACTCTCTGTTCTTCTTCAACCAAACTGATATGTTTTCCACATTTTAACAAAGCTCAATTGGGAAGCAGATCGTTCAGTCTTGTAGCTTCTAAACTTTAGAATGCACTGCCAATAGAGCTCAGACAATTCAACACTCTGCTGTGGTTTAGGAAGGAATTGAAAACAAGACTTTTTCCCAGAGCATAATCTCTCAGTCGCCTCGGCTTGACTCTTCTGAATTTCAGTTACGCACAGTGTCCTTTTACAGGTAATCTCAGTGCCAGGATACCCATTGGGTGGCAGCTGCACTATAGTAATGTCACTTACATTACATTACAATGTGTGTGTCCCTGTTGCAGTGTCCACGGCACCCGGGACACAATAGGCAATGTAGCACACAGTGACTGGCATGTGGTGTGCAACTCGAGTCCAGTTTGCTTGTGAGGACGTGATCTATAGTGCAAACTGAACTGCACCATCTATTGTACGCCGAAAGGAGTCGAAGTACATATGAGGGATGATGATGCTACCTTTAAGGTTGCACATAAGCACTTGTGTAGAGAAGTGTACGCTGTGCTGACAGTGGAAGAACTTCCACTTGATATGAGAGAATCTGTCTCACTTGAAGTGTGGGACTTCACAGGAGAGGAAATTGGACTGATCAAAGGAGTTGAGCCAGTAAATATGAAGGTTAAGCAAGATGTTGAGTCCGCTAGAACATCAAAGTACAATTTGTCTCCTGAGACCATTGCAGGGATCAAACCTGTAATCGAGTCCATGATCAAGCAGGGATAATGGGTAGCCGTTGTAATTCACCAATCATGGGAGTACAGAAGCAGAGCCGAAAGTTCAGGATTGTGCAAGACCTGTGAAAGGTCAACACAATAGTTGTCCCCTGTTGTCCAGTGGTACCGAATCCATCAGTGATATTGTTTCAGGTCCCATGTGAAGCTGAGTGGTTTACTGTGATTGACTTCTGCCAAGCATTCTTTTTGATATCTCTCCACGAAGAAAGATAATTTTTATTTGCTTTCAGGCTGGAAAATCAGGTGTTAACATGGTGTCATATCCCTCAACAGTATACAGAGCGTCCATCGATCTTTAATCAGATCTTAAAGAAGAATCTTGAGAGTTTCTTATTGCCACAGAACTCAGTTCTTGTGCTTTATATAGACGATCTCCTAATAGCATCAGAAACCGAGGATGCCTGCAGGATTGATACAATTGCCTTACTGAACCATCAGAGAATGGACTCAAGGTGTCTCCAAACACGCTACAGTATTGTATGAGTGAGGTTCAGTATTTGGGTCATCGGATTGAGAAAGACAAGAGGAAGGTGTCACCAGACCTAATTGAGACAATTATGAATATGCCCGCACCGACCACTTAGAGAGAAGTGAGAATGTTTCTGGGAATGATTGGGTACTGTCGGCAATGGATTCCCAACTTCTCTTTCCAAGCAAAGCCTTTGCAAAGGTTGACACACAAAGATGTGAGTGATCCGGTACCATGGGACCATGACTGCCTAGTGGCATTTTTTAAATTGAGAGAGAGCACATGTCGTGCTTCGGCATTGTGGATGCCTGATTACAACAAGGTGTTCTCACTTTTCTGTTACGAGAGAGATACCCTTTCGGAGATACCCTTTCGGGGGTTGAATTCCAGCGCTATACAAGAATATAAATAATAAAAAAATAATAATAATAAAAGAGAGAAGGGGTTGAGGTTGTGCATTATCAGTGTTGACTCAGAGTCATGGATGTGTCCATAAACCATTTCTAAGCTACCTTAAATCCAATAGCTTCTGCGTGGCCCGGATGTCTCAAGTCTGTTGCTGCAACAGGTGTCGGCATTGAAAGATGTGAAAGTATTGTGATGGGTCATCCTTTGACAGGGTATATGCCGCATTCTGTTGCATTGTTAAGGACCATGACCAAGATGCAGCACCTGACCAATAATAGGTTTAACGCGATATGAGTAAGTCATACTTGCTGCAGAGAATGTGACAATAAAAAGGTGTTCTGTTGTGAATCCTGCTACATTGATGCCAGGACCAAATACTGATGATGAAGATTGTGAGGATCATGACTGTCTCGATGTAACTGAACTATGCACCAAGCAAGACCTGACATTGTTGATGAACCTCTGCCTGACCCTGATGACATTTTATTTATTGATGGTTCATGCTTAAGAGACAATGTTGGTCAGGTTAGAGCAGTGTTTGCTGTATGTACCATTACAGGAGTGGTTGAGGCTGCTTGTCTAGAAGGTGTACATTCTGCACAGGTAGCTGAAATCATTGCCTTGACTCGTGCCTGTTTGGTCGCTGATCAGATCTAAATTACTATCTAGAGTGATAGTTAGTATGGGTTTGGTGTGGTTCACGACTTCGGACAGTTAAGGTCACAGAGGGGATTCATGACATCATCTGGTTCTCAGAAATGGGGAGTATGTAAGACATCTACTAGAGGCATTACAGTGTCCAAAATAAATTGCCGTTGTGAAATGCGCAGCACATAGAAGGGGGACGGAGTTTGTCTCATTGGGAAACAACTATGCCGACAAAGTCCCTCGTTTTTGTGCAGAACAAGGGTGTATATTCACAGGAGATTACACAGGAGAGAGCCAAGAGAGAACCGAGCTCAACCAACAATATGTTAGCCATGGCAGTCCCTTGGGAGGAACTCAAGCGACTGCAGGATGGGGTTTCAGAACAAGAGCAAAATGGATGGATCAGATCAGGGTGTGAGAAAGGAGATGTTGATGTTTGGGTTTCAAGTAATGGTCGAGCAGTGTTACCAGAAAACCTATTGCACCCGATGGCGAGACAGATTCGTGGTTCAGTGCATTTCGGAAGAGATGCGATGGTGCAAGTGTTTAGACAGATGTGGTACAATCCACGATTTCGCGCGGTTACTGAAGCAGTGTGTCAAAGGTGTGTTACTTGTTAACAGATGAATGCTGGAAAGAAAACTGTGGTCACTTTGAGTCATATTGGAAGGTCAGGAGGACCCTTCAATAGAATGAAGTTGGTTTTCATTGAGATGCCTATATGTAATGGGTTGAGGTACATTTTGGTGGTGGTGTGTGTTTTCTCACAGTGGGTGGAAGAATATCCAACACGAAGATGTGACACTCTCACAGTAGCTAAGCTATTATTGAGGGAGCTCATCCTGAGGTTCGGTTTTCCAACCTCTTTTGAGTCAGACAGAGGAACACACTTCCACAGCGAGGTCATGAAATTGCTTTGTACCGCTTTGAATGTTGACCAGAGACTGCACTGCAGCTATTGAAAAGAGGCTTCTGGGATTGTGGAACATATTAATGGGACTTTGAAAGCCCGGATGGCAAAAGTGTGTTCGTCGACATCTTTGAAATGGCCTGATGCTTTGCCTCTTGTGTTAATGAGTATCCGCAGTGTCCCAAACAGGAGGACTGGGTTATCTACTCATGGGATCTTGATGAGGCGGGTGATGCGATTTCCAGCAGTGCCAGCTACAGCTTTGATAAACATCACTGATGACTTAATTATTGACTATTGCAAGGGACTAGCTGATGTGGTCTGTCCTGTGTCCCAGCAGGTGCTGGCTGCAGCTGTTGCAGCCTCGAATGATCTGTGCCATGACTTGTGCCCAGGTAACTGAGTATTGGTCCGTAAGCACGTGAGAAAGAATTGTCTGGATGTCCGCTGGAAAGGCCCATACCAAGTGATACTGATCACGAACACAGCAGTGAAGTGCGGAGGATTGCCAAACTGTGTGCATGCCTCCCATACCCGCAGAGTTCCAACACCCTTGGAAGAAACAGCTCCTCTCTCGACTGTTAATCCAGCTGATGTTGCAGGGCCACAAGAGAGGACAAGTCAAGCTGTGAGGGTTGCTGACGCAGCTGGTTGTGCACCAGAACAAGCAGAAGAGGGTTACATCAATCAGAACTCTAACATTGACTCGGATGAAGGAAGTGTCATTGTAGGTGGCGCAGAATCAAATTCAGTAGAAGAGGGAAGTGGTGCACAGGGTATACAGGGAGAAAGCGAAAGAGTCAGCAGAACAGAAGAGGTTTGGCCTGAGAGACAGAGGAGACTGAATCTGAGGTTGGCTCCTGAAAGAGACCTTGCTCCTGTGTCCAAGAACTCTGAATCAGAAGAGAGTGAAGAAGGGCAAGCTCGAAGAGGTCTGAGAATAACAAGACGAATGAGAGTGCCTTGTCAGAGATACGCTACCCCGGAGTGGACGTACTTTGTGACTGATGCCAGGAGTGGTGAGTTCCGGGAGGTTGAACTCCATGACAGTGATCAGCAACAGTCCAAATGTGAAAATGGATGTGTTGCTGTTGGTTCCAGGACTTGAAATCGAAGGAGTGCTGACCGTCACGGTTCCAAATCCTCCAGTTTTGAGCAGAGTTCGTCATTTGATTTAGCACAGATTAACCTTTCCTACATTTGGTTATGAGGCTCCGTCTCATGAAGTGATAATTCTTCGTCTTGAACTCTTGCAACATGTTCTAGAGATAATTGGAGCAGATCTTATTTTGGACTGAGGGTGAACTTTTGTTGTAAATACGTTTAAAAAGAAGATAACCTAGACCCGAGTGGAAGAAGAAGAAATTTAAGGACTTTCCGTAGAGGAAGGAGGAGGGCTAGGGAAGTCTTTCGAACTATGTATATACGGAACTAAAGTACTGTAAAGGGATTTTCCAGTCTTTCAGAGTGTTGTTTGGACTGATCAATCAATCATTACATTTGTAAAGCGCGCTACATATCCGTGAGGGTCTCAAGGCGCAGGGGGGGTGGGGGGGCTGCTACTGATCAAAGAGCCAGGTCTTGAGAAGTGTTCTGAAGGCCAGCAGGTCCTTGGTCTGTTGTAGGCCGGTAGGGAGAGTGTTCCAAGTCTTGGCGGCGAGGTAGGAGAAGGATCTGCCGCCGGCAGTGGTTTTCCGGATGCGTGGAACTGTGGCGAGGACGAGGGAGGCAGAGAGGAGGCTACGGGTGGGGGTGTAGAAGCTGAGTCGTCGTTGAGGTATGCTGATCCGGCATTGTGTAGAGCTTTTTGTGCGTGGATGAGGAGTTTGAAGGTGATCCTCTTGTTGAGGGGGAGCCAGTGCAGGCCTCTCAGGTGGGGTGTGATGTGGCTGTGTCGGGGGACGTCGAGGATTAGTCGTGCTGAGGCATTCTGGAAGAGTTGCAGCCGTCTCAGGATCTTGGTTGTTGTTCCAGCGTAGAGGGCGTTTCCGTAGTCCAGTCTGCTGGTGACGAGAGCCTGGGCGACGGTTCTTATCGTGTCGGATTGGATCCATTTGAAGTTCCTGCGGAGCATTCGGAGGGTGTTGAAGCTTTGGATATGGAACAGAAGGGCAAGTTGTGTGTGAAACATGTGCAGACCTATTATGATAAGGTCTATGTAGGACAGAGTGTATGTGTTCACGTTTTCACTATGGAAGAGTCTGCAAAGAACTTCCTCAAGGATCGGTCCAAGTGATACCAACCACATATTATGTGTAAAAAATCACATATCACATATTATGTGTGTGGGAAAAATGTGTATGTGAGATCGCCTGTGAATTGGTATGGTACATTTTATTTGGGTATATTATCTTCCCGAAGATGTATCATTATCATGCATAGGATCTGGAACTTTTGGATGGTGTAAAATACCATAGATCAAAGAGAGATGCGAGTGCAGGAGCAGTGATTAGAGATTTCTTTAGTGCAATGATACCAAGTTTGGGAGTGATCCTGAATGATGTGAAGATCAGAACGCTAGCAACTGTTGTTGATAAGTTGTTAACAAATACAGCTAAGTCGTTGTTGTTTGTGGATGGATAGATGTTGTTGATAAGAACGATGGTGATGCATAACCGTCTTGCTTTAGAGGTTTTATTAGCAAAGGAGGGTGGGGTCTGTAAAATGTAAAAAATTCAGGAAAGTTGTACATATATTCCAGATACATTAAGGATCTGGAAAAATATATAGATAACATCACCTTGATCCATCATGAGATTAAGGATTTGACAGAAGAAGGTGTTCGGGAAAAGATTTTATTTATTTTATTTATTTATATTTAAATTTATAATGCGCAACAGCTACCCGCAGTGGGTTTCCCGGAGCAAAGGATAGACAGAAGAAGAAAAACAAACCTCTCAACAGCACCATGAATCAGCTAAAGCGGCAGGCAGATCATTGGAAAAGTATGGTTTTCAACTTTTTCCTAAAGCAGAAAAGGTTGGTTTCTGATTTTAAAGTAATGGGTAGCGTGTTCCAGTATTTGGGGCCAAGATGGGAGAAGGCCCGGCCCCCCATCCTTACAAGCTTGAATCTTGCGAACACAAAATCGCAATTGTGAGAGGATCTTAGTGTGCGTCTAGGCTTATAGGATTGGACCAGACTCTGTAAGTATTTTGGGGCCGAACCCTGCTTGATTTTAAAGAGGTAACACAGGGCTTTGAATTTAATACGACTGGGGATCCTCAGCCAGTGTAGATCGCGAAGGGCCTGTGATGCAGATAGTCTCCTCGGGATGTTACAAAGAAGTCGGGCCGACGAATTTTGAACAACCTGAAGTTTGTTAATGGTGGCAGCGTCCGCACCGAGATAGAGGACATTACCGTAGTCCAAGCGAGATGTTACTAACGCCTGGATGACAGTTCTCCTGGTGGCATGAGGCAGTATCCATAGAATTTTCTGGAGCCATCGCAAGGTGGCAAAGCAGATGGCGGCCACCTTAGTGGCCTGCTGTCTCATAGAGAGTTTGTCGTCTATGAAAAAACCGAGGCTGCAAACCACAGAAGTTGGCTGGGGAAGAGATCCCATGTCACTGGGCCAGTGGTGGGGGCCCCACAGATCTTTATTCTTCCCTAAGATGAGAATCTCGTTTTTTTCACCGTTTAGTTTGAGGAGATGCCTCTGCATCCACTCAGCTATACGTGACAGTCCAGTTTTCAAGATCGATACACTGTTGCACTCGCTGCTCGAAAGGGAGAAAACAATTTGGGTGTCATCGGCGTATGAAAAAATAGTCAGCCCAGCGTCCTCCGCGATGGTAGCCAGGGGTCTCACATAGATGTTGAACAACAAAGGGCTGAGTATGGACCCGTGCAGAACGCCGTACGCCGATGGACAAGTGGCAGATGTGGCTTTAGAGGAAAAGACTTGGAAAGTGCGCTCACTTAAAAAGGAGGCAATCCAGGCCAGTGCCGGACCGTCCACTCCCAGGGACCGAAGAGAATTCAAGAGGATGAAATGGGACACGGTATCGAACGCCGTGCTCAAATCCAAAAGGATGAGTGCAGATGTTTCCCCGCAGTCGATACCGTGTCGCAAGCTTTCCGTCACCCAGAGTAGAGCGGTGTCTGTGGAATAATGCGCACGAAAGCCAGACTGGGAAGAGTGTAGAAATCCCAAGCTTTCCACAAGATGGTTTAGCTGAATGTTAACATGCCTTTCCAGCACTTTTGAGAGAACAGGCAACAAGGATATAGGTCTGAAATTGGCGAGATTAGACACATCGGCTCTAGCCTTTTTTAGGAGAGGAACAACCATTGCGTGCTTCCAATCCTGTAGCACATGAGATTCTGTTAATGATACGTTAAAGAGTTTCATGAGAACCCGCCGAGGTTCCAGATCCAGTTGTTTAAGAATTTTCGCAGGTACAGGATCACGAGGTGTGCCAGATCTTACGCTGCTTAGGCAGGAGAAAAACGAAGTATCATCGAACAATTGCCAGTTAGTAACCTTCGCAGTAGGAAGTGGCTGTTCGATCCCTGCCAGCTGTCCCGATTGATGATCATTTGCAGTCGGGGGAGCACTCATAGAGTCGTATATGCGCTCAACTTTGGCAATGAAAAAATTCGCAATAGCGTTGCACTGGGCTTCCTCTAAAGCTGGGGGTGTCGGGATAGTGTCCGCTCTTGTCAGTTTTTTGACAACAGAAAAAAGGGTGCGGGGGCAATTCTGAGCTTGCGTCACTGTACTCACAGTGAAAGCAGCTCTCGCAGTTTTACATTGCAAGTGGTATTCCTTTAGAGCCTCTTTATAAGCAGTCTTCCGAGAGACCGAGTAGGAGTGCCTCCATTTCCTTTCTAGGGCCTTGCATTTGGTTCGTAAGGCCTTCAGGTCAGCGGAAAACCAAGGTGCAGGAGGACGGTTGGACCTATGTTTTTTCGAGGTGAGCGGAAGGAGGGTGGTTACGGCATTGGTGAGCCATTGAGAGACAGCGGTATTCAGTTCCAAGACTGAAGCCTCATTGTCCTCAGGGCGGGTGTCCATAAGGTGCTGGTTCAACTTAGTAATATCAAGTTTACCCCACTGATGTATAGATTCACCCTTATTGCGACCACTGTTTACAAAATTCTTAGTGTAAGGTACAGAGAAGTGGACTGCGAAATGGTCGGACCACTCCAGTGGGCGAGCACTCTGAGAACAGTCAAAGGGAAGATTAGAAAAGATGGGGTCCAGTTGGTGTCCAGCAGAGTTAGTGGATCCAGAGTTAAGTAGTGGAAGGTTAAGAGCCTCCAGATCAGATATAAAACGCTTGCTGGTGGTACATAGTGGATCTTCTAGGTGCAAATTAAGATCGCCAAGAATGGAGAAATGTGCTGCCCTAAGAAGTAGAGGAGCTATAGTCTCGGCAAGAGATGAAATCCAGGTGAGTGCATTACCAGGGGGGCGATATACCAAGAGGCCCGATAAAGTAAATTGAGGGTTGATTACTAATTTGAGAAGAGCGGTTTCGCTTCCTGATAGGGGAAAGGCTTCAAGCTTACAGGTGTAAGTAGACTTGAAGATTATTTTATGTTAAATGTTATGTTAAATTTAACTTATAAAGCGCACGTACGCCCATAGGCTTCATGGCGCTGTAGGAAGTTTTCAGAAGCACAACACAACAACAGGAGGACAACTTAGAACATCTAAGGATAGGCTTCCCTAAAAAGCCAGGTCTTAAAGGCTAGTCTAAAGGCTAGAATATCCTCGTGTGACCTTAAAGAAGCTGGCAAGGAGTTCCAGAGGGAGGCAGCAAGAAAATGAAAGGAGCTGCCGCCCTGACGTTGTTTCCTAACAACCGGCACCGTGAGCAAGCTTTTGTGACCAGAACGGAGGTTGCGAGAGGGGACGTATCTGGCAAGCAAGTTGATGATAAATTTGGGGCCTTTGCCTTGTAGTGCCCTAAAGATAATGCAGCCGGTTTTAAAAGCCGCCCTCTGGGCTACCGGCAGCCAATGCAGATCTGCCAGGCCTGGCCTGATGGACTGCCATTTAGGAAGCCCACAGATCAGCCTGGCCGCCTGATTTTGAACCAGCTGCAGCCTCTTGAGCTGCCCGGCTGGAAGGCCCAAATATAAACTATTTGAGTAGTCCAGCCTAGACAGCACAAGGGCGATGGTCACCTGTATCAGGGCAGAATGGGTTAGGAAATGGGCAATCTTTCTAATCTTGCGCAGCTGAAAGAAGCATGCGGAAACAACTGACCCTACCTGACTTTTCAAGGAGAGGTCTTCACTAAAGGTGACTCCAAGGCTCTTGACCGTGCGGGATTTGGAGGGGGGATTTCCCATCTCCGGAGGCCAAAATTGAGGTCCCCAGCTGAGTTCGCTCTTCCCAGGCAGGATCAGTTCAGTCTTGCCTGGGTTAAGTTTTAGGTGGTTAAGGCCCATCCATCTCTGGATATGAGCCATGACCTCCCTAAACTCAGTGACAGCGTCCGGCGAGCCTAGGGGGAAAATCAATTGCAGATCATCTGCGTAGTTAAAGATCCACACTTTGAATTTCCTCAAGGAGTACAAGAGGGGACGCAAGTATAAATTAAATAAAAGGGGAGACAGGGAAGAGCCCTGAGGGACACCACAGTCGTTCTTAACTCTAGGGGCTGTGAAGGTGCCCAGTCTCACTGCTTGAGTTCGGTCAGACAAAAATGATTATGGCAATACCCCCTCCTTTCCCAGAGTCTCTGTCCAGTCTCACCATTACATAGTTGTTCGGAACAGCAATGGCGATATCGGGACCAGAGCTATCCTGGAGCCAAGTTTCAGTAAGAAACAGCGCGTCGGGCTGCTCTTCGATAAGGAAGTCGTGGATATGATGTTTATGTTTCGGGAGGGACCTGCAATTAATACTCCAGAACAGGAGTGTAGAGCAGTGAAGATGAATTTTTGATCTCCTTCGTCTGCCACGAGTGCGAGTCTGGCGCAATGCCTTACAGTTGGACATTCTGCCAGTACGGAAACTACAGCCAGCGCATTCAAAGTTGTGGGCCAAAAGAGAACAGGAGGTACAATTGGTATATATACAGGGATGTAGGGAATTTAAATCCTCACCAGTATAAGAGTAGTTACCACCGGAATTAGGGGTAGGAGTCATGGCCCCTGGGCCCGTTCTGGCGCGGACGGGCGCAGACGGGCTGAACTCTGGCGTAACTCCGGCAGAAGTTCGGCGGTCCCGCTGCGCGTAACCGCTGCGCATTGGCGTGACCCCCTTATGTAGAGGTCTAGCGTCCTTGTGACGTCTAGACCGTCCAGCAAAGTGGCGCCGTCAGGCGTCCTACTCACCTAAGATGGCCGCCGCTATTAGCAACCGGGACAAGGGCCCGCAAATCGCGGTGCAATACAATTACTGTGCAGGTAAGTGGGCAGTAAAAGTGCAGGTAAAAGCAGGGGTAAATAACACAAGTTAAATGAAATATCAAACAGGTTTTTAAGATAAAAACGCGATAACGCCTGACAAACGGCGTTTAAGCAGCAGTTGTAGGCGCAGCGCGCTATGAGCGATCTTCCGTGGTGGCAGTCTATTGAGTGGTCAGTAAAGTGGCCGAGCGCCTAGTTCGAAGAGGTTTTGGTAAAGTGGGAAGCTGGTTTGCATACTTGGGAAAAGGTATTCTTGGATACATTTTGAAGCCACTCATTATCAATGTGGTTTGTGTAATTTGCTTGTGTGGATTTGCTAGAGCCTATCAGTGGTACAAGTCGAATCAAGTTGAGAAATCTATTAGAGAAAATTAGATGAGGATGGCAAAAATGGAGGACAGTCACTATCAAAATATCAAGAGTTGAGAAAGGTTTTGACAGGGATGAATGGCAACGAGTTTTGTTTAGATCGGTTCTTTCTCCAAGGGAGTTGTTGAAGGTGTGATGACACTAGTCATCAAAGGGGCAACTGATAGAGCGTAATGCTATTCTGAAATTTGTAGGGAGGGGTACATCGTAATCACAGATAGTCCTCACCCACATATATATTCTGTGTGATATTAATTTTGTTTAGTAGAGAGTGGTGTATTTAGGATGGTGTATTGATAGAGTGTTAGAAATCGCTTCCTTTAGGCCAAAAGAAATGTATTGTTGTTTATTCTAACATTGCTTCTCTTGATATATTACAATTAGTAAATGAAAAAGCTCATGTGATCAATAGAAATGTGATAATAAATGGAAGAATGTATTCGATTAAGTATAGTCATGCTACTTGTAATGATGGATATAATGTATAGGCGAAATAGCATTTTAAATGTTGCCTAAATGGTTTAGTTCATGTATAATGTGATGTGTTAGATTTAAACGTGTGCCTTATTAAAAGTCTGCACGTATAGGTTTGCTAATGATGTATGAAATATAACTGAATAATGCCTAGTGATTCAACGTATTAGCCTGAGAATACATAATGTGTAAGGCCTAAGCAGGGTACTTATCCCTCGACTAAAACCAAGGGCAGAGCCAGCTCACACGGAGCGCAGTAACATCCGTGCACTGTGTGGCCATGGCTTTTCCGCCTTCAACCACCCTGTAACAATGTACATTGGCCATGGGTATGGATAATCACGAATGCTACTATGACACAAGGAACTTATTCACGTAACATGGACAAATGTTTTATCTTTATGCCATTTTGTGCTTTTGTATGTAACTCTTGTCATGAGTGTTTTTAAATGTATGCTTTTATGATTTTAAGAAAATCGAATAAAGCTAAAGAACTGTGAACATAATGTGTAAGGCCTAATTGCATTAAATTTTTAGAGAAAGGCCTATTTGGTCTTAATTATGTTAGCGGGATATTGTAGGCTGAAATTTATTTTCCCTTGGGAACGCTCTTATAGAATAGTCAGCAGTTTTCTGCAAATGGAAAGTTTTCTCGTCGTTAACATGCTTCAGTTGCAGGTGCAAGGACACACGTCTTGATAGGCAGAATAACCCTTTGTATCAGGAGTTAGGATCGTAGGAGAAGTAGCCATGGGAGTGTACAGGAATGCAGATATGATACTTTCAGTGGAGAAGGTGCCTGGGACCCAAGGTCGAATAAATGTGGTTGGATGAAGTCAGAGTTTCAGTGGAAACGTACGGGGAAAGAAAACCTGTCCGAAGAGGCGTGGAAAAGGCGCGTTCTACTGTTTTGTGATTTTGAATTAGGGACAGTGCCCCGGAGGGTGGAGCAACTGAGGACTAGAGGGGAAGCTAGAAGGAGCATCTTAGAACGAGCTCTGTAGCTTTGGCTACTTACCTATGCAAAGTGAGCGCAATTCTAAGGAAGTCTTCACTACTGACACCTTTTTCTCTCTTGCCTGGGGATTATGTTAAGTAGGGATGTCACCTTAGTGGTAGTGAAGGGGTAGAATAATTGTTTTCCTTTCTAGGTTAATGAATACCAAATTAGAGATTGGAGCAGTCATTGTGTGTTTGATGCTTCTTGAACTAACTATATTCTTATTATTCTGATTCGGATGAGACTCCTTCATAGGATCATGTTTGTATTAGTGCCCATCTATTTTCTCAATCTCCTGATGAGGTGTCTGTATGTTCAGTTATTGTTGGCTTTGTAATAAACCCTGAAAATGTTATCTCGGAGTTAGTGGTCCTTTAGAGTTCCAAATTGATTATGTGATTGAATTGGATTTTCTCCCCTTCACACTATTCAGCAGATAAAAAGTTCCTGGCGGCCCGAGAGGATTCTTAGGGATGGTAAGATAAGATAAGAATCTGGCTTTATCACTGTCGCAGGAAAACTGGTGATATTGGCTGTTAGCAGCAGCTTGTGAATGGTGCGATGAATTTATCACTACTTTGCCTGTGATAAAGTGCCACTAGCTAGGCGATGTTTCCTTGAGAATATGCCCCTGAGGCTTTCACACGGATAGTCTTGCGGAAAAAAAAAGAAACGTGGAGTTGCACCTCCAGCCAGCTCTATGCCTGTGGCTTGCAGTTTGCCATAGGATTGCCTTTGAAGGAGCTGCATGGCCCGTAGGGGCTCTGTGAAGTGAGCACGAGCTGCGGGTGAAGTCTGCATTGCGAGTAAGGAGATAGCTTGTGACCCAGCTACGTCCGTTGTGTGTGGAGGGTGTGGCGGGGTGTCCGCAGGCGACGCTGAGAGCGTACCAGGCTTTGGCGGTTTTGGGGGATTTTTAACAATGTTCAAACTTAAAGACCAAGGGGCTTATTTACAAGCCCCTTGCACCACTTTTGCATCATTTTTAACATGGGAAAAGTGACACACCGGTGGCACAAGGGGCTTGTAAATCTGCCCGCATGTGTTAAAGTTATGCAAACACATATGAATATATTTTTCAGACACAAAAAGATAATCGGCTAAGGGGCATATCAACAAGCAACGGCGATAAATATCGCTAAGCGTGTTTAGCGCTACTTCAGTTATCGCCGGCTGTTGCTGGATCTTATCGCCCGGATAACGCTTTATCAACAACGCTTTTATCCAGGGCGATACCAAATCCAGCAAAAGCAGCGATATGCGGGAGTATCGCTGTAAATTAAGCCATATTCCCGCAGCAATAGGGGAAAGCTTGATGATAACCCCGGGTGGTCCTAACCCGCCAACCCACCCCCTATCCATACTAATATAATAAAGAGAGAGCCCAAACCTTTGAGGCGGGTAATCTCAGGAACCACAGCACCAATCACAACACCCAATACAGCGTTGGAAAGGGCAGTTGCAGCAGAAGGACATAGGTTATGCAGAAGCCCACCATATACATTTAAAAGATAAAAGAACCGTGCCAGCAAAGTAGTCCCTTGTGGGCGTGCTTGCATTGTGCTGTGGGCTTGTGCTGGGGGGCGTGACAAATGCTGGGGGCGTGTGGTACGTTCCGCCCTTCGGGCTGGACTGTTCCCATGAGGCACAGGGTCAATGCTGATTTGCATATGACCATGTGTGAACTGGGGTGGTGTGGAGTGCAAAAAAATGATGGATTTAGGCCCAGATCTCTGTACTGGGGTGAATGTATGACATTGTTCTGCATTCTATCGATCAACTGTTGTTTTTGCATTTGTCACCCGAATGTGATGGGTATGCTCAGACGTGAGTCCCATGCTCTCCACACCACTGGAGTTAAGCTATCTTGGCTGAAGATGGCTGATAGCCAGAAATTGGTCCTAGGATGTTTGAGTCATGTCTAGGAAAGACATGGTTTGGCAGGTCTGCCTGGAGTGTTCCCATGAGGTGGTATGGAGTGTAAAGAATATAATGGAGTTAGTATAAAGAAAATTATGGAGTTAGGCCCAGATCTCTGTATTGGGCTGAATGTATGATACTGTTCTCCATTTTGTGTCACCTACTGCTTTGCCTTCAACAATTTGTATAGTTTCATGTCTATTGATTATGTACTTTTTTTAATGTGATTTTAATTGAATGTTGTCATATCAAAAAATAATCATAAGAAAAGAAAACAAAACAGAAGAGAAAAGAAAAAAATATAAATATTTGCACCTTTAAAGAAATAATGAAGATATCTATACTAATATAATAGAGAGCCCAAACCTTTGAGGCGGGTAATCTCAGGAACTACAGCAGCGTTGGAAAGAGCAGTTGCAGACACCCACCATATTCATTTAAAAGGTAAAAGAACCGTGCCAGCAAAGTAGTCCCTTGTGGGCGTGTCTGCTTTGTGCTGTGGGTGTGTGCTGGGGACGTAACAATCGCTAGGGGCATTACGTCACAAGTGTTGTTTTTTCTTCCCAGGTTCTATACATTCCTGCTCCCTTTAAATAGTAATTCAGTGGAGGTCCCATTCTCTTAGAACCACCCCAAGCACAGTTATGGTCAAAAATACAACTAAAAAGCCCTGCAAAGCATTATGGGATAAGATTAGCATCATTTTTAGCATTCATGAAAGGGTTTGAATGTTTTTGAATTTTACTCATCAGGGACATCTTGGGACGACAAGGTGAACTGCAGCTTGATGTATAATATTTTAAATGCTATTGCATTTGCCTCATCAGGGACATATAGGGATGGCGAGGTGAACTGCAGCTTCATGTATAATATTTTAAATGCTATTGAATTTGCCTCATCGGGGACAACTGGGGACGATGAGGTGAACTGCATCTCTTTGTAGAATTATTTGGATACTATAATATTCACTTCCCACTGCTAATCTCGTCCCATAATGCTTTCCAGAGGCTTGATCTCAAAATCATCACCTCTCTCACTGCTTGCTGGAAGCTAATTGCACTTTTGTGAAATGACTATATGCATTTTAGCATGTAGAAATACTTGTTATTTTACCTTGAATATATGAGGTTTCTGCTTTAATAATTGGAAATGTGACGAAACGAAATAGTGCAGATTTATTGTACTAAGTCCGCGCCATTTCTGCCCACCCCTACTTTAAATACCCCTGCACTCCATAATCATAACCCACCCTTACTCTATAAAATACCCCAACACCCTTAAACACTGACCCATCTTAACCCTATAAATATACCCTGTACCCCAAAACCCAAACCTATCCCTAAACCCTAAAAATACCCCTGTACCCCAAAACCTAGCCCTGAACCCTATAAATACCCCTGTTCCTCAAAACCCAAACCTACCCCTGAACCCTAAAATATCCCTGTACCCCAAAACCCAAACCAAGCCTATAACCCTTAAAATACCCCTGTACCTCAAAACGCAAACCTACCCCTGAACCCTAAAAATACCCCTGTACCCCAAAACCCAAACCTAGCCCTGAACCCTAAAATACCCCTGTAACCCCAAAAAGCAAACCTAGCCCTGAACCCTAAAAATACCCCTGTACCCCAAAACCCAAAACTACCCCATAACCCTAAAAATACCCCTATACCCCAAAACCCAATCCTAGCCCTGAACCCTAAAAATATGCCTATACCCCAAAACCCAAACCTAGCCCCGAACCCTAAAAATACCTCTGTACCCCATAACCCAAAACTATATGTGAACCATTAAAATACCCAAACACCCCAAAACATATACCTCAGTACCCCAAAACATATACCCCTATACTCCAAAACCCAATCCTAGTCCTGAACCCTAAAAATACGCCTATACCCCAAAACCCAAACCTAGCCCTGAAACCCTAAAAATACCCCTGTACCCCATAACCCAAAACTATATCTGAACCATTAAAATACCCAAACACCCCAAAATATATACCTCAGTACCCTAAAACATATACCCCTATACCCATACTTGCCTTATCCAAACATCGAAAAAAAAACATGCTTTTACCATTCATGCATTTACAACGAATTTCGTTGTAAATGTATGCGTGGTAAAAGCATATAAAATGTAATTCCATGCGTTATAACGGCATTGCGGAGTCATGGTACTTTCGTAATGAAAGTATGCGGAGTGATGGTATGCGGAAAGAAAGTTGCGGAATAATGGGTGTTTACCCTCCCCCGTAAGTACATTGGTGGCACGGCGGCCCACATCTCCAGCAACATACTCATAATTTTTTACCACCGATTGGAAAAATGCACAGGTCTCTCTAATTGATGGCCAGCACCGACATACACTTTTAGACACACCTCCCACCACAAGTTCTAAAAATGCAAACTTTAGAGATGGGGAGCTACGTTCGAATCTCGGCATCAGGTCAACATCCTGTGATTCCAGGCAAATCGCTTTGTCTCCCCTTGCCTACCACAAATAATGTGTTCTTATGTAATGTAAATTGTGCTCATGCCATGTTGTCAAGTTCGCGCCATATAATATTGCAAGGAAAAATAAAGTAAGGAAACTCGAGTTCACACACTACTTAACGCGAACTCTTAAGTGCATCAGCAGTGCACTGTGAATCGGAGCGTTTCACAGGCCTGTCACAGATAAGAAATGCTATCAAAATGAAATCCTACGAAACAATATACTACTGGCCTGCAGCAATTCATACCCGGACAACGTCGGGACGGGCTGCTAGTTACATATATAGCTAAGTCTCAATTTAAGCTGACATAAGATTATGGCGATAACTGTGGTTAGCATGGGTTTTAACATCACCATAGGTGTCAGGGCACAGGCTTCTAAATACCGCGATGTGCGGTTAGAAACTTTTTCCATGTTGTTTTCCACAGGAATGCCTACTTTGCATCTTATTAGAGATGTGATGCAGGGCGTTAACAAAAGCAGTGCTAGGACAAGGAAACACACGCTAGCGTGTCTTTGCTAATACTGAGATGCCATTATCGCCGCTTTTCGGCTGAAAACGAACGCAAAAGCAGTGGTAATGGGCTCGATGATATGCCCCATCATTCTCACAATCAGGAAATAACTTAATTACTATTAGACAAGAAACAAAGAAAAAAATCACCAGGTCGCATGGGGACTTAAAACGAGCATTTGCAATGTAATAGGACATGCTTTTATGCAAGATCTATTTAATTTGAAAAGGGAGTGCGGGTAAAAAAGCACTAACAGGACTGCGGGGTGGTGGTGGGCGAGAAATCACGGACCGTGGTTGGGGGAGGTGAGGGAGGGGGAAGCATTGGAACTAAATAGTTTTGAAAGTAAAAGGGCCAGTAGCCATGGAAGGATACAAATGACTACAAGGCCATCAGGAGGAGGGACTAACAAGGCTAAAACCAATGGGAAGGCAGCATTTAGGACCTAAGCCAATAGAAAAGATGTGCGGAGAGGTGGTGGAGCTTACACGGAGCTTCCATGGCATACTCAATACTGCTGCCTCCCAAGCGTGCAGCACATGCGCTGCTACGCTTGGCTTGACCTAAAAAGGTACATTCAGTTTGCTAATCAAATTACAGATGCCAGTAACGTGG
This sequence comes from Lissotriton vulgaris, assembly GCF_964263255.1. NCBI lineage: Eukaryota > Metazoa > Chordata > Amphibia > Caudata > Salamandridae > Lissotriton > Lissotriton vulgaris. The sequence goes on along the minus strand of NC_141686.1, from coordinate 253,080,978 downwards.
AATTGGGTTACTTTTTTTATTAGAACATTCAAGAAATAATATAGTTATGATATAGTTGTGCTTTATTTTCCCAAAACTCCCTCCCCTGATTTGTGAATTAATTTGTCAAATTAGCTGTTATCAGAAAGGCTACCCTGCAATTATACGTCTGTGGAGTGTAATGAACAATGCGACATGCATTACTTTAGTAAACACAGAATGGGTTGTTTAATTGGTGCGGTTAGTCGACTCCATGGTGTCCATTACATAGAATGTAAATGGATGATGGTCTGAATCAACCCTGTCAACGTCGGCACGTCTTGGCACGTGTACCCTGCAGTAGGAGCGTAGCATTCTTTCCATATCTGCAACAGACTATACCTAATTTACATGATAGCAACATGTGACAAGCAGTTTGCATGCTGAACTCCACAGCACGCACATTCACCCTCCAAACTGTCTTACGGGGTTTGAAACATGCTCTTTCATTTTACACAGAGATCTGTGCAGCAGGTGTTCAACCCACTGTGCTATATGCATCTGTGTCAACCCTGTCTACATCACAGGGACTCCAAATCTTTCCTCGCCATGCTTCTCATTCTGACTCTTGGGTTTACAGACATGGGGGTGGAGGGAGCGACTAGAGAAAGTGACGTCCTTCCTTCATGTAAGGAGGAGAAAAAGAGATGGAGTGGTTGGATTGAAGAAAACATTTTTATATAATAATTTAAACCAGTGCACACTCATAGAACACTTAAAAAGATGCGTAGGGCCAACAAATGCCATGCATGCCAGGGCCATGCACGTCCCAGCTATGAAATCCGAAGTGTCATCGCCTTCTTCAGACTGCCTATGAAATTGTGCTATCTTTTGCTTCCCTAAGCCTCCCTCCCTTAGTCGCAGCTCCCCCCCAAACCCATGAATTCTCACCTTCAGTTTGCAACTGAATAGGTGATTTAATGAGGGGACAGTGGGGAAATGTGTGTTCAGAGGCCGGTCACTGCACTGTAACAGGACACAAAAGGGCAGCCGATTAGGATCAGCAATGGGAAGCTGGGAGTGGAGAAGGGGTGGAGGATACAGATCACGAGGGGCTAGGGGGTCTTGCGCCTAAACTTGGTCTCCGCAGGTAAGTTTGTTAGGATGGGAGACACTTGATGTGGATGGCTTTTAGGGCCTCTTTGCTAATGGTATTTGCTTAATAAACCAGATACAAATAAAGGGCATCAGGCAGTGAGGGTATCTGTTCCGAGGTAGCCCTGCCCCAGGTCATTATGAGTCAGAGCCGCTGACTGAGGATTATTCACCATCAAACGGGCTTGGAAGGGTATGACTCGGCACATCAGCCCTATGTTTGTCACTTGGGACAAACGGGCCCTGTTTACCCTGTCTCCTTCACCAAAACTGCAATTACCAGAATGCATTGGAATAGCCAGTTTCACAGTTGGCAGGAGGGGTAAATCGATGAGATCAGCAAACCTAACAGATACACACATGTCAAGAGCCTACAATACAGGGCCGGACTGGCCATAGCGGGCACCGGGCAATCCCCCGGTGCGCCGCACGGGTGGGGGGCCGGTTTGGGGCCTCTGGGGGCCGTTTTTGTTACAGGGCCGTTTTTGCAGCATCCGCCCTGTAACAAAAACGGCGGAAAACCGGCACTGACAAAGAGCTCGGCGGCACCTCCAAATCCCCCCCCCCCCCGGCCGAGCACTTTGCCAGGGCCGGTTTTGGTTCCCAGTCCGGCCTGCTACGATATATTTGCTGGCGTCTAGATTTTTGGGCTAGTGTTGTGATTGGATAGTGTTAGGGTTAGGGCTCCCATTGGCTGAAGGGGTCTCCTGATTACTAGGGCTATAAAAAAGCAAGGCCTAGGGCGTCTCAGCCCTGGCATCGAGGCTAAGGGCAGAGAAGACAAGGGCAGTTGCCTGTTTGAGCTTGTTAAGGGCAGAGAGGACAAGGGCTGTTTCCTGTTTGAACCTGTTAAGGGTAGAGAGGAGAAGGGCAGTTTCCTTTTTGAGCCTGCTCGAGACTGGTCGGGACTAGGGCCAGCAACACACTCACACCAAATGTACACCACACACAACACTATGCACAGATTAACGTACCAGCCTGCACTACAAACCCAACCAAACCACATCTACACACCCTACTATCCCAACTACCACACATATCCACCATCACCTACAAACAGTACACAACTCAATCCTATACCACTAACCAATACACTCATCACTAACACAACGCCAATCAACACCATACATAACTACATCCCATTCAGACACACTCTCCCTGCTGTAAATACACCTAGCAGACCACCTTTTATCACTAACAAACGTATAATCGTACGTAGAACAAAACTACATCTTTGGTGTACATGTACATATTTCCATTGTGCATCTATGTACCTTCCATGTACTTGGATCTGTGTGCCTGTTACTTTTCTCCCGAAAAAGCATATCCAATGCACTACCCTATTTCTCATCCTGTGCCTCTATCAATATATTTAATCTACATATACTTACCTCCTTTATGTATCTATATACTTTCAATATAATTATGGATCTACATATTTATCACTTTCTTCTAATTTAGCATTTCCAAAGCACTACCCTATTTCTCAGCCTATACTTTGCTCAATATATCTTCTAGCCCAACCTTCTGACTCATCTCACATTTCTTCTACTACTCCTTCCAATGCACTACCCTATCTCTCATCCTATACATCTATCAATATATCCTCTGCATCCACTCTCTCATTTTTCCAAACCCCATACCACTACAATTGCCAAAATAACCCTTTCTACTCTACCCCTCCTTGCATCATCTGACACCTTCTTTACTATACCGATCCCCTAAAACAAACCTTTCTAAACTCTTTCCTCTGAGTCCTCCCCTCCAAAACTCCTTTTTACTTATCCAAAAGCCTACGCCTATTGCTAAGACCTAAAAAAAAATCCCTCTTTTATCCCTCCACTATCCTTTTCAATCGAAATTAACAGACTAACATGTTCACTTCTCAAATTCCATATTAAACTATACTAATATACTACCCAAATGACAGAATAACATATCCACTACTCAAATTACTTCATATTTTTTACTATACTAATTTTCAACTGTAATCCTTTATGGGTTCCGGAGTGGCGTGCTACTCGCCAGAAAAGCGATTCAACACCCATCAGGGGTAACAAGTGCTATATGAATGCAAATCTTTCTTCCCCTTTTATCCCTCCGCTATCCTTCTCACTCCAAGTAACTGACTAAGAACCCTAAAAATATGCCTGTACCCCAAAACCCATACCTATCCCTAAACCCTAAAACTACCCCTGCACCCCATAACCCAAAACTATATCTGAACCCTTAAAATACCAAAACACCCCAAAACATATACCTCAGTACCCCAAAACATATACCCCTATACCTATACTTACCTTATCCGAACATTTTAAAAAAACATGCTTTTACCATTCATGCATTTACAACGAATTTCGTTGTAAATGTATGCGTGGTAAAAGCATATAAAATGTAATGCCATGCGTTATAATGGCATTGCGGAGTCATGGTACTTTCATAATGAAAGTGATGGTCTGCGGAAAGAAAGTTGCGGAATAATGGGTGTTTACCCTCCCCCGGTAAGTACATTGGTGGCACGGCGGCCCACATCTCCAGCAACATACTCATATTTTTTCACTACCGATTTGAAATGCACAGGTCTCTCTCATTGATGGCCAGCACCGACATACACTTTAAGACACACCTCCCGCCACAAGTTCGAGAATTGCGAAGTTTAGAGCTGGGGAGCTACTTTCGAATCTCATGTTATCGAGTTCGCGCTATATAATATTGCATGGAAAAATAAAGTAAGGAAACTCGAGGTCACACACTACTGAATGCGCACTCTTAAGGGCATCAGCAGTGCACTGTGAATCGGAGCGTTTCACAGGCCTGTGACAGATAAGAAATGCTATCAAAACGAAATCCTACAAAACAATATACTACTGGCCGGTAGCAATTCATACCCGGACAACGTCGGGACGGGCTGCTAGTATATATATATATATATATATATATATATATATATATATATATATATATATATATGCAAAACACTTCCCAGTATTCACCGCCCGAACGGATTTCGACCAGGATACGGACCACACAGCAAGATTTCCAATTTTCAAAAGTGCTTTATTTTCTCATCCAAACAGACATGGCGCGTTTCGTCCGGTTAGCCCGGACTTGATCACATGACATGTCGTGACCACCACAGTGTTTAAATACTGATTCCCTCTAACATAGGCTCCTCCTTTCTTAAGGAAGGATGTAGAAAACAGACTATGACTATGACATTTAATCATGTATTTCTTTAACATTGATTTATACAGATAAAAATGCCAATAATACCATTTTTTTTAAAAACATTATTTAAAAAATTGTATTCATATTATGTCTTATGTCAGATATACTGGGCAAGTGTCCTATATATATATAACCCTAAAGCCACCCTACACCAATGTTCCCTCTAATTTTTTTCCTCTGTGTGCGGCAGTGTGGGGTCTCAATCTAAACTCATGCTAAACAAGTGAAAAGACGGGATTTTCACACATAAATCGCCACGTTAAAGGTCTTATGGCAGGTTTGCAATTTAGACACACACCATTACATAAATTGGTTATACAGGCAAGTACACTTCTGGTTTAGAAAAGCACAAGACTCCAATGATAGTACCATTATAAGATTTTACTGCTGTAGATGTAATGTTACTTGTTGTATTGTATATCTGGATGCACAGACGGAAAGAAGCAACAAAATACCAGCCAGGCGGCACACTAGGCTAAGCAGAGAGATTTCTAACTTGCGTGATATCTAAAAGAAATTCAGAAAGTCCAAAAAACCGACTTGTGCTTTGCAGGTTGTTCGATTGGACTTTGGTCAGCCAACTTCAACTAGGCACAAGCCAGGCCGCCTTTAACACTGCGACAATGTTTGTTGGCGCCCCCCAATAGCCACCTCTACCATGGATTCCCTCACTAGCACCCTTTAACAGCGGCCCTCAAGTCTCCAGAACTACTGGCTCTCTGATTCATTTAGTATTATAGCACCACTCATACCAGTGTAGGGTGTCAGAGCACTTTACATAATACACACATTGCACAGAGACAATCATAGTTGTGTAAATCAGCGTATTGGAAGTGTTACATCAGACAAGACTACAAGGTGTAGTGTAGGAGTCATCGATACTAGTAGGCAATATAGTTTAACCATGCTTATTCTGGTAAAGTACAAATTCAGAATTCAAAATGTGACCCCATTGTTAGAGTTTCTCTTAAAAACAAGAATTGTTTTTTTACCCAAATGAACCCTTTTGGAAAGATTAGGATAATAAATGACTGGGCAATAAAACACATTGCTCTAACATAATACTTGCAGTTAACACGCAGCTGTTTGATGACAGTTAATCAGGGGTGTGGAATTTTCCAAATAATCTAGTTGTCCAAGGGACAAAATGCCACTGAGATCTACATGTCCTGTAAAAAACACGTGTCCCACCTACTCCAATCCCTCATCAAACATAAGGGCTTTGGCTGACAGAGAAACATTAACCCAATTTCCGTTTTTATCCACATTTTAAAAAAAATACAGATAAGAAAGTAAATGGTTTTCTGTCTGTATTTATCTGTAAAAATTAGTAAAAACGGAAAACAGGGAGCCTTAATTATGAAGAAAAAGTTAGCTTTGGTGAAATAAAATATTTGCCAAAGATCACACAATTTAAGCATGGAAGCCCTTTTTTTTAAATTAATCAAGCAAGGTTCTCTCTCACAAAGAGTATGTAAATAATTCTGGACCATCAAGAATTCTGCAACATCACAAATAGCAGATAACTACTGTAAATAAACTCTGCACTCAAGAAGGATATTGCACAATGTCACAACTATGCACAACTAATTGCAACCAGTACTTACTTAACTCACTGCTTAAAAAAAATCATGATCACTAATAAGGAACATCTGTCGCCAACAAGCCACACCTATTCAGAATACTGGACTATCTTGATTATGGACTTTACCTCTGGTGTGCGTCAACATGTTTCGGAACTCAGTGTTCCTTCTTCAGGACGGGTGCACAACTTCCCAACCCTACTCACGTGTGTTTTTTTAGTAAAAAATGTTGTTTTCTAAACTTTAGAAAAAAGTGAAAATGTAAATGTAATAAAGTCCGCCAAAATAGGCCTCTTTCCTCCCTGCTATACTCCGCTGGTAATGAGTATAGCAGGGAGGAAAGAGGCCTATTTTGGCGGACTTTATTAGGAGTCCACCTACCTACCCTGGCTTTCTGGACATGCTCGTAAGACAAAACATGACAGTCTAAATGAGACATGCAACTGCATGATCCCGACAAAACCGCTGTAGGCACACTATAGCCTAGTTTCTCACTGTAAATACATTTTCACTTTTTTCTAAAGTTTAGAAAACAACATTTTTTACTAAAAAAACACAACCGGTGGAGAGGGTCCGTTTTATCCTGGACCTCACTGTGGCGACAAAGGTACTCGGGGGCGCCCAAATCCCTGGGCTGGCCAAAGGAAAAAAAACGGGTGCTCCTAGGACCCTCGTTGTCGGGTGAGAGGGTAGGTGATGAGGGTTTCTTTCTCCGGTGCGTAGCTCCAATTTTGGCGGGAAGCCGGGACACTTGCCAGGTGGGGGTTCAGCCGTTTGGCGGGTCCCGCTGTGTGAGGCGTCTCGCTGCAGCTTTCACTCACCAGGCGGGGGGGGGTCAGCCAGTCGGTGGGTCTCGCTACAGCTTTAGTGGTGCCCTCTGGTCCCGATCTAGTGGCGATGGCTGGTTTTGGAGTGGGGGCAATGGCGCTGGCAGCCAGCCGCGTGAGGGGGGTGCTTTTCCGGAAAGGGGATCCGCCGGCGGGCGGGCTCCGGTGTGAGGAACTTTCTCCCCTTCTAGATGCGGGTCTGGAGGCGATGTCTTGTGGTGGGGTCAGTGCGGACCTCCGGGATCGGGATTGCAGACTGGAGGCCAGGCTCTGTAGATGTGGTGCGTCCTTCTTCTGCTCGCCTGTCCCCTACAGCTATGCGTAATGAGCCTGATGGAGTGAGGAGGAAAAGTGCAAAATTTTATACACCCCTCGTGAAGTTAAAATCCCATAACACTAATTATTATTAATTGTATGCTGTGGTCAAATAATCAACATAGTTTAAAATGTACATTACATTACACGGGGATATTAACCTTTGCTTACATGTTGCAAAAATAATTAACTAAATTTATATCGTTACTGTGTTGTGCATTAATGCCAAACCGAAATATAATTGCATGTACCGTTTATGTGCAAATTTACAAATTATAGTAAAAAATAAATGCCTAAATGTGGCTTTTTGCTAGGTAACGACTAATACGGTATTTTTAGAAAGGGGGAGGGAGACATTTGGGTCTCATTACCTTGTTTTAATATTATTTTTTTGTTTGTTTTCATGATAGTTCCAAAAGAGGCCTCTGAGGCCTGTAAGAAAATGGCTGCGTTAGTTGTACTCGAGTGACTGACAAACTGCGCATGCGTGACTGGAAAAAGCTTCAACAGCGATGAGCGAAGCTGACTGAGTTTGGATGAAAGGTTCAAGGCCACTGTGTACTGCCACATCAGGATGACTGCCAAGATAATCGGATGTTAACCCGAGAGAGGCGTATGGGAACTTTTCCCTATGCTGCAGAATGCAAAACTATGCACCCGAAATTATAATAGACAATTGGACCTAACATTTTTTTTACCAAAATGAATGTTACATGACCGGTAATGGTGGGCCGATACCCACCCACTAAGGAGTGAACCAATGAACTGGCGAGTTGATGATCAAATTGCCTAGCTAGCAAGATTTAGTTAGAAATAAGGTATAAAAAACCCTTGATTTGTGCGGAAGGGATCGCTCTTTTCGATTTCCTGGGGAGATGCTGACGGACTGAGGACTGATGCCCTTTTGATGTAAGATTTGGGACTTTGTGCATTTTTCTTTGCAGGGTCTTATTCGAACGGATGAGGGTATTTAGTTAGGGTCGTTGATAGAGACAATTGGAACTATCTGACTTTGCTAAAAATGCTAACTTTCTTAAATTGCTATGCAAACTTCAATAAATAATTGTTTTTCTGAACTTTTTAATAAAATGATCACTTTGATTATCAATTGTAAATGTAAATGTAAATGTCAAGGTATTTGTAGAGCGCACTGCCACCAAGCGGTTTCCTGGCGCTATTACTCATACCGCTGTGGAACCCCTCCTGGCTTTCCCTGTGAAGTGTCCACTCCTGGGCACCCCCAGGGTGAAGCCAGGCATCCACAGCGCTGTCGTTCCACACTAGGGAGTATATTATCAAGGCAGGCGAAATGGCATTATCGAAGCTTTAGCGGGCGTTTTCGGCCGCTAAGCGACGATATTTCCATTGCCGTATTAGCAAGCTGTCGCTAACAGCAGTTAGCGACAGATTTTAGCCGCTAGTGAGCAAGAAGGTCAAACCGAGCTCCCCTATGGATCTTATGAGGCCTGCCCAATTTAGGGATTCCCTACCTGTACTTCTTATGCCTTTATGTCAGGTAATCAATTCCTCTTTCACCACTGCTGTGGTGCCTTTCCTATGGAATCAAGCATGGGTGGTCCCCTTGCGGAAAAAACCCTCACTGAACCCGACTAAGCCGGAAAGCTTCCATCCCATATCTCTACTGCCTTGGGCTGCTAAAGTTTCTGAGGCCCACACCAATAACATTCTCTCGGGCTTTCTGAACAACACAGGTGTCTTGGATCGTTCCCAGAATGGTTTCCGCCCTGGCCACATCACAGAGACTGCGCTCTTAGCGATGAGCGAACACCTGCGGACCATTCTGGATGAGGGGCATACCGCGGCCCTGATGCTGCTTGATCTAAGCGCTGCTTTTGATACGTTCTCTCACCAGATCCTCCTACGTTGCTTAGAGGAGGCTGGGGTGGTAGGTCTTTGTAGAAATCAATGAAGTCTACTAGACAGCTCTTGTAGTGGTAGTTTATTCTTCAAGTTACATCTTGGTAATCCTAAACTTACTACTATTTTGGTATTCACAGAATGCACTTACTACTTTTGGCATTCACAGAATGAACTTACTACTTTTGGTATTCACAGAAGTTAGGATTTTGTCTTAAGTTTGTCTTAAGACAAACTTAAGACAGACTTAAGACAGACTTAAGACAAAATCTGAACTTCTGTGAATACCAAAAGTAGTAAGTTCATTCTGTGAATGCCAAAAGTAGTAAGTGCATTCTGTGAATAGCAAAATAGTAGTAAGTTTAGGATTGAGTCTTAAGTTCATTCTGTGAATCGGGCCCCTAGTTCCTTTCTTCATGCTCAATTTCTGACATCCTGAGAAAGTGCATGTCTGAAGGATCAATAAAGGGAAAAATATTTGTGCTGGGACAGATTACCCTATGCAATCAATATGCCTACAGCACTTACCTGTGTTCAAATAGGAGGGTGGAGATTCACTCATCAATGGACCACCCATTCACATAGTGTTCAATGCGTCTCAATGCAATCAAAGAGCATTGAGCCTTAAAAAAGGGCAGTTCCATCAAGGAGCAGGCACCTCCTTCTTCAAGGGAGGGCTTTGTCCTGCAGCAGATTGTTGATGCTTGTTCAACAGACTTTCGGGCCTGGGTACAGACAATAAAGCATCTAGAATAGTGATTACAAGGGATCTAATTTCATACAAATGCCTTAAAATTAAAATTGACGTTTTAGTAAAACCAGATTTTTTTGTTTTATTTTAATTCATTTTCTTTGCTTGTTGGATGCGTTCCTTGCTTGTGTTTGTTGTACTCTACTCCCACCCAGGCCTGGATCCCCACCAGGCCTTACTATGTGGGAGGGCTCCGACCAGAGGGTATGGTGTTCTGAATCTGGTGTTCATGACCTCACCCATCCTCAAGTTGCCTCTCATGAAAGCCTCTCGGTCCAGCATAGCGCCACCGTTCTACTTTAAGGCACATGCCTTATTTGAAGCACCTCATTATTCCATTCGCCCAGCATCTTTCCGTTCTATCACATCCTCTCTTCCAAGCAGAGACCTATCTTACATCACCTCTTTTTTAAGTGCCACTCATCTTGAAATCAAATTTCTATTAAATACCTCTTTCCTGTAGCGCCTCTCTTATTTAAAGCGCACCCCTTTTTTGATTTCTTCCGTGAAATGTCTATTTCACATAAATTACCTTCCTTCCTTAAACCTTCTGTCTTTCCCTTAAATTACCTCTCCCTTTTCAGTAAAGCGTCTCTGCCTTGTAAAGGGCCTCGGTCTTTGCCATGCGCGCACACAGTTTGCATACACAATACGCCTCTGGGCTACACTGGCCCTACGAGGTTGTACTGAATAGAGTATCGAGCATCAAGAGGCACACTTTGGACACTGCCTGTGGCTAAATGAGTCCTGTAGCTTTAATAACTCGGGAAATAAACCAGGCCAGTCCAGCCCCTCCCTCCTCAGTGGCTGCCATGGAGCAAGGTTGCGCACGTAAAGCGACTTGCTCGGATTCAACCCTCTCAAAATAATTTGTAACATATTAATTAACATGTTTTGTAAACTAATAATTGCACCACACAACATTTATAGTATCTAAGGGAAGCTTTTCTATGTGCTTTTACTAACCATAACTCTATCGCACTAAAAATAGCCACCGCAATGCGGAAACTGTACTGCGCATGCGTCAGTCATACTCATGTGACATGACGTATTTACTCTGCCTGGTGGGAAATCTTTGCTTCTGCGCACTAAAACTAAGATGGCTACTCTGTGTCTAAACATGCTGCAGCTTGCATCGCCGCTTTTACTAAATTGTTCATTCTGCTTAAACTCCTAATGCTGTAGTTAAAATAAAGTAATGGGAGTAGAGAAGAGATAAGTGGTATACAGTGCATTCATTTATTCTTTGTTCTAAAATTGTTTCTTTTCTATTTCGCAATAGCTCGTGTTTGGGCCTGGTATGTGTTGTAACTCCATTTTGAAAGCCACACCGCGCATGTGCAAGAGTCCAAGAATCCTCAAGCAATGACATTGAATGGGTGCCAAAGAGAAGTCTTGACTGAGATGCGCCTGGGAGCGTGAACTCTAAACCCTGCAAGAAGAAGCTGGACTGTACAAATAATACAATGTTATTGATATTGATACATTCACTGCCGGGTGGAATAAAAGTGCATGGGAAAATAAAGTTAATGGGAGGAAACATCAATCTGAAAATTGAAAAGATGATCTCATAACTGGTATGGTGTGATGACCTCTCCTAGCCTTTTGTCCAATCAAATTGCGGGAATACACGAATTCGCAACATTGGGGGGTGGTACACTGCCCTGGAAAATGGTATATCTAAGGTAGGCTTAGCTAGCCAGATTGTCCGACTTGTCCGAGTAGCAGATCTGTCACTGACCCAACGCACTCAATAGGGGATCGAGAGCAGAGGTGCTGGCGAAGCACTCTGTCAGAAAATTCGATAACCCAATCGGGGTTACTGGGAAAATCGATAACCCAATCGGGGTTTTGGGAGAAGATTCGATAACTCAATCGAGGTCCAACTGGTAGCTGCAGAGAGGGGTGTAACACTGGCGTTACACTTAGCTAAAGGAACCTGGTTCAGTTTGCATCCATCCTAATTTGGCTTTCACCTGCCCTGACCTGTACCTGTGCTGTCAAACTGACACCTGAACCATTCTAAATCGAGGAAATATCCTCCGACTTATGGGAAACTTACCAAGTTTTGTAATATATCAACAAAAGATATCGAAACAGTAGGCTTTCAATCAAATTCTGAAGGCCCTTTGCCAATAACTCTGATAACAGTACCCAAATGTCCAATTGCAGACTCCATAATGAAGGAGCATGGTTGTTTCCGTGATTGGGGCATAATAATAAGTCAAGTCGCTCCAAAGGTTTATCCAACACCTCTCTTATATACTGAAAGTAATTAACCCCTTTACTGTTAAGGCAATATTTTTGGGCTCATTTAGTTTCCATTGAAATCAATGAAAAGTGCATGACGAGTTACCCTTGTCATTAGCATCGAAGAGGTTAAAAAAAAATCACTGTCTGATGAACCTAAAGCGGTGTTTTCCGTATAAAAAAATCCCCAGGGGACAATAAACTGTGAAGTTGAATCTTCTTCAATAATAACGAAGAAAGCAGATCGAAATGAAGTAAATGACTCGTGGATTAAGGTATCCCTTCATGGCTCCAAGGATCACTGACAAAACTTACCCCAAACTCAATCACAAGAAAGTTACAGGGTAGTGTCTAACTTGAAGTTATGCTCATGGAATATTAATGGCATCTCCGGTCAGCGGATGGAAGCTAAAATCCAAAGTATTTCAACGGAAATACATATAATATTACTGCAGGAAACATGGGCAATAGACCCCTTTATGTTAAAACATCACACGGGTTACTTTGAACCAGCTGTAAAACATCAGAAATGAGTTAATTTTCACGAACAATCCTAACCTTCAGGCCTTAAAAATACCTTCTAAACCTGGAATAAATATTCCGAATAAAGTTTTGACTCTAGTAAATGTATATTTACCTCCGAACAGGTCTTTAAAGAATACGCTGATCAGTGCCTTAAATAATCTATTACTAGAACAAATATTGGATGAGCCTCTAGCCGACTATATCGTTACAGCGGATTTTAACGTCAATTTACTAACGCCCCTAGCACGGAGCGAATTTGTGCAATCTCAAAATCAACAATGGGCAATCCCTGACCCAATAATGGACCCTAATCACATTAGTCGATCTAATAAAATCGGGGTAAAGTTGGTGAGGGATATGGAAGCGTTAGGTCTAAGAATATTGAACGGCAGATTTCCTACTGATTCTCCGCCGGCCTGCTCATTTCATTCAAAAAATTGTTCTTCTCGAATTGATTACACCCTGACGTCTTTATCTATATTTCATAAGGTGATATCCTACTCCTTAATCAAGATGATGGAAAGTGACCACAGCCAGCAAATTATTGACATCAACATAATATGTACAAAATCTAAATCTTTCCTGACAATTCCTGGAGAAATCTGTTCTGCTAATTATACTAAACTAACATGGAAACCGGCAGACATGGACACGATCACTGTAAGAGCAAAAAAGTTGTTGATGGATTCCATGGTCGAAAAAAGTTTAAATCCCATTGAACAATGGGAAAACTTTACACACAAAGTAGTCACTGATAATTTACCATCTATAATCGCCCAAGAGAGGAAAAGCTCATATTGCAAAAAAGGGGAAGATGCAGTAAATACGATCTTTTTACCTCATGCTATAAGGAAACTTAGAAGGCAATGAAACAGACTGAGAAGACACCTAAAGAGGACTCGTCTAACAAAGCTATAGGAGCCTCATTGGTGAATATCAATTGTAAACTAAGGAAACTGATATGGAATGAAAAGAATAAAGCAAGACAGGACCTATGGACAAAAATATTCCATGCAAGCTCAATGGTAAATTCAAGGGAGTTCTGGAGACTTATTAATTGCTTATCTAGACCAAAGAATATGGGAATTGGATCAAGTTTATCCGAAGAAAAATGGGTAACTTTTCTACAAACTCATCTCAATCCAAACCAAGGAACTTTGATACAACCTAATGTGGAAAGTTCTCTAACAAAGAATTGCAAAGAAGGAGTGACAGACGTGAGTATAACTCCCAGTCAAGTGGCAAGATTGATAAAAAAAACAAAAAGATGGCGCCCCTGGGCCGAATGGCATTCCCTTTGCATTATTTAAAGAATTGCCGATTTCTGGTCAGATCATCTTACAGCTGTTTTTAATGATGTGGTCAAGAGAGGGGAAATACCAACCTCGTGGAAAGGCTCGCTTATAATCCCAATATTTAAAAAAGGCAACTGGCAACAGTCAGAAAATTACCGCTTAATTACCTTGCAGGATTCAGATGCAAAGTTGTTTGCCAATATCCTTTTAACAAACCTAAGTGAGTGGGCAAAAGAAGTGCAGGTAATACCCCCAAACCAAACAGGCTTTGTCAAAGGTCTTGGCACAACAACAAATCTTTTAATATTAGCAATATTAATTGAAAAGGCAATAATTGCAAATCTACCTTTATATTTGTGTTTTGTAGATTTTAAATCTGCCTTCGACTGTGTTGATCACGAGCTTCTTTGGACCAAGCGTGCAAAACAAGGAATTCCAGCCAAGCTGTTAAAAATGATTAAACTTTTGCATTTTGATACTTGGGTTAGAGTGAGGATGGGTAATGGCTCAACGGTAACTAAAATTATTCCAACATCGAATGGGCTTAAACAGGGCTGTGTGTTAGCTCCCCTACTTTTTAACTTATTTTTATCCGATCTCACCTCTGACCTTAATGTTATTAATGCCCACCCACCAAGGCTGGCTCAAACTCCGATATCAAACCTGCTATATGCGGATGATGTTGTTCTAATGAGCTATACAAAGGTGGGGATGCAACGACAAAAATTATGGTAATCACCAAAAATGTACGTTTAAAGTATGTGCATACCTGGTTTTTGGAAGGTAAAAAACTGGAACAAGTAAATGATTACAAATACTTGGGAGTAATTTACAGCGATAATGGTAAGTTCGTTCATCAGAAAAGTGAAATTACAAGGAAAGCGAATTCCAATACCGCCACATTTAGATCTATCCAGAAATCCATTGGAGATTTGTCTTACCACCCTCTATTAAAATCAATATCTGCTAAACTATTGCCTTCCCTAACATATGGGAGTGAGGTGCTCAATGGGAGCGATGCAGAGATTATAAATACTTCGGTAGCAAAAACCTATCGTCATTTATTTTCACTCCCTAAGAATGCCTCACAATCACAAGTAAGGTTGGAATTTGGTCTGAACGACCAATCTTGTGCAAGAAAAGGAAACATAATGAAGGTGTGGAACAGAATTAAAAATGATTATGACAACGAAATATCCCGCCTTCTTTGGCAAGAAGCAAGCACCAACCGTTCCCTAACTATTTTCGCCTATCTAAAATCGGCAATCAAGGACTTTAGTTTAGCTCCTATTTGGAACAACACGATCAAACAGGAGAGTTTCAAGAAGACAATAAACAAAATCACGGACTATCTTTCTTTGATCAAGGACAAAGATAATTTTACTAAAAGACACCATGCGTGGCCAATAGTAAATGGTTTTAAGAAAAAGAAGATCCAAACCTATTTGCAAACATCATGGACGAAAAAAATAAACAAATCTTTATGAATGCTAGGTTTGGTATCTTTCCAGGTTCATGTCATTTGGCACCATGGAAAAGACCTGAAGAATTCGTGGCGTGTATTCTTTGTAAATCTGGTCAAGAAAACATCATACACTTAATGTGCCTTTGCCCGAACCTGGAAGTCGAAAGAAAAGCTGTTCTTAAGAAACTATTTAATGAACGTGGTATAAGGACCTGTAGACAGGCTCTTATGGCAAGCTTAGATCCCGAAGATTTAGCAATTAATTCAGCATTTGTGAAATTTCTTATATTGGCCAAGAAAAAGTTGGACGCTGGTGTTTGAATTTTTGTGTAATTACTGTCAAGATGATTAATGGAATAATTTTTATGGGTCAGACTTCGTTTTATTGTTTTATGAGAAGTATTTGAATACATGCAATGCATTAGTATTTAAGTATTGTATACATTTTTATCCGTTTGTAAGATTTTAATTAATTAATCAAACAAATAAATAAACATGAAACAACATAAACATGAAACACACATGACACCTGAACCTTCGGGAGTCCTGTTTTCTTGTCCCAGCCCGTGGCCAGGGTTGGTCGTCATACCATTCTAGGTAATTATAAAATCCAAGTGGGTTCGTCCTTGTATTGTCTCCCTTTCTCTACGTTCCCTATGTTCAAATGCTTAATGACAGTTCTTATCAAATCTTCGCACATTTCGCTTTCATTGTTGTTCTAATTGAACAAGCTATAATTGAATTTTTGGGGACATTGACATTTACGAATTTACTTAAAGTGTTTAAACCTTTCCTGAGTTTGTGGTTATTTAAAGGTAAATGCAAACGTTATTATAATACCTATTTGTGCTAACTCCCTTGAACCCTTAGGACTTTAGGTACCAGCGACAAAGATTGGTAAGTCAATGGTATAGGTCCCAGTAGGTAAATTAAACTTGGTAGGCGCAGGGAAAGGGTCACCTGTTCAAAGTGTTAATGTTGTTTTATGGGCCAAGGCGAGTATGGTAAAACGAGCAGGTGAACCTGCACGCCCTATCAGCTGCCACCAAACTCTGATC
The DNA here is from genome assembly GCF_964263255.1 of Lissotriton vulgaris. NCBI lineage: Eukaryota > Metazoa > Chordata > Amphibia > Caudata > Salamandridae > Lissotriton > Lissotriton vulgaris. The sequence continues at coordinate 253,064,690 of NC_141686.1, read as the reverse complement.
TGGGCGACACTCGAGTGACCTGCCAAGGAGGTGCATGCAGAGCGTTTGAGCTGCCTGTGCCTTGAAGACCATAGTTTGTTCTGCAGCCTATCTCCAGAGCCCACCGCCCCCCAGACCAAGCAAGCGCAGGACTGGCCTCTGAACAGACTAGTGTGTTTATATGTTAATTGATGGAGCCCTGTACCCTGGAACATGAAAGCAGGCACAAACACGACCCCTGTGCATGGAAGTGCTACGCCCCTCCCTGTTGCCCCTCCAAAGTGCACCCCCAGTCTTCTGCCCAGTGCCCACCCTCCTGACCATCAACGTAGCTTCATTTGCCTGCTCCAATGCTGCTGCGCGGAGGCGGGCAGCCAAGGGGCCTTCGCAATGCCCACCTATACCTACCCAAACCAGAAAAGACATCACATGGCAAAGGTCATAAACATCCTCACAGGGGATGGGGAGGAGAGGGGTGTGGAGACCTGGAGACTATTCAGAAGGGGCACCCGTGCCATTTTTCCAATGCAGAGAGGGCACTGTGTCTCGTGATTAGGTGTCACCTGTGGAACCAGCACACCAAAGTTCTCATCTCAGCTATATCAAGCCACGAAACCATGTGACCCTTGACAAATAGCACCGGCACCACACAGGAGGGCAGCCGCAAAGAGAGTAAATTCATAGCCCCTACTCCTCTGCGCATGGCTACAGCAACTACATGACCTACGGCGCCGAGGTGCCCGCCTTCTGTGCGCGGCTCCGGGCAAGGCCAGGGGGTGTGAGGAGGCTGGGCACGCTCAAGAGAGAGCCACACACTGTCCCAAATCTGAGTCTCCTCCAGGACTGACCTGCGGGGCTGGCAGAGGCCGTGCACATCACTGCATGCAGGCAGGGGCCATCAGATGCCACACTTTCTTTCACAGACCTGCGCCGGCGGAGACAACTGCACGCTATCTAATTTTGAAAAGCGGAAGCCTCAGAGGCCCGGCCGGGCCCCAGCGTGCGCATGCGCACCAACCATCTAATAAATAAAGAGGCCGTGGCATGCGAGCACCATTTAATTCATGAAGTCTTGAAGAGAATTGATTGCTGGCTCCGTTGAGTGGGGGTGCCCCTGGAGCAGGGGCCGCCCGCACTGCGGGGGCTGAGGGGGTCTGTGTTACACCCCTGAATAGACAGCCTGAAAACACGCGTGGAGTGCTTGCAAAACAAAAATGTTACTATTAAAAAATATGCGTTAAAACACCCAAGAGCTGTTCTGTAAGTTAATGTTATAAAAGCAGTACTGCTTTAAAATTAAGGTGCATATCAACAACAGACGGCGTATCGCGAAGAAAAACTGAAATTTGGGCGGGAAACGGGAGATTAACACAGACAGGGGCGGGAGGGAAAAGAAGCAAAATGGACAGGATATGGTAGACGGCCTGAAAACACGCATGGAGTGCTTTCAAAACATTAATGTTACTATTAAATTAAATGCGTAGAAACACCCAAAAACTGTTCTGTAAGTTAATGTTATAAAAGCAGGGACAAGCGGGACTGCTTTAAAATTAAGGGGCATATCAGCAACAGACAGCGATAAATATCGCAAAGCGCTTTTATATTTACTAGCAGCCCGTCCCGACGTTGTCCGGGTATGAATTGCTGGCGGCCAGTAGTATATTGTTTTGTAGGATTTCGTTTTGATAGCATTTCTTATCTGTGACAGGCCTGTGAAACACTCAGATTCACAGTGCACTGCTGATGCACTTAAGAGTGCGCGTTCAGTAGTGTGTGAACTCGAGTTTCCCTACTTTATTTTCCTTGCAATATTATATAGCGCGAACTCGACAACATGGCATGAGCACAATTTACATTACAGAAGAACACATTGATTTGTGGTAGGCACGGGGGGACAAAGCGATTTGCCTGGAATCACAGGATGTTGAGCTGATGCCGAGATTCTAACGTAGCTCCCATCTCTAAAGTTCTCAATTCTAGAACTTGTGGTGTTGGGAGGTGTGTCTAAAAGTGTATGTCGGTGCTGGGCATCAATGAGAGAGACCTGTGCATTTTTCCAATTGGTGGTGAAAAAATATGAGTATGTTGCTGGAGATGTAGGCCGCCGTGCCACCAATGTACTTACGGGGGAGGGTTAACACCCATTATTCCGCAAATTTCTTTCCGCATACCATCACTCTGCATACTTTCATTACGAAAGTACCATGACTCCGCAATGCCATTATAACACATGGCATTACATTTTATATGCTTTTACCATGCATACATTTACAACGAAATTCGTTGTAAATGCATGAATGGTAAAAGCATGTTTTTTTTAAATGTTTGGATAAGGCAAGTATGGGTATAGGGGTATATGTTTTGGGGTACTGAGGTATATGTTTTGGGGTGTTTGAGTATTTTAATGGTTCAGATATAGTTTTGGGTTATGGGGTACAGGGGTATTTTTAGGGTTCATGGCTAGGTTTGGGTTTTGGGGTATAGGGGTATTTTTAGGGTTCAGGGGTAGGTTTTGCTTTTGGGGTACAGGGGTATTTTAAGGGTTCAGGGCTAGGTTTGGCTTTTGGGGTACAAGGGTATTTTTAGGGTTCAGGGCTAGGTTTGGGTTTTGGGATACAGGGGTATTTTAAGGTTCTGGGCTCGGTTTGGGTTTTGGGGTACAGGGGTATTTTAAGGGTTATGGGCTAGGTTTGGTTTTTGGGGTACAGGGGTATTTTTAGGGTTTAGGGGTAGGTTTGGGTTTTGGGGTACAGGGTATATTTATAGGGTTAAGATGGGTTAGTGTTTAAGGGTGTTGGGGTATTTTATAGAGTATGGGTGGGTTATGATTATGGGGTGCAGGTGTATTTAAAGTAGGGGTGGGCGGAATTGGCGCGAACTTGGTACAATAAATCTGCAATATTTCGTTCCGTCAGATTTCCAATTATTAAAACAGAAACCTCATATATTCAAAGTAAAATAACAAGTATTTCTACATGCTAAAATGCATATAGTCATTTCACAAAAGTGAAATTAGCTTCCAGCAAGCAGTGAGAGAGGTGATGATTTTGAGATCAAGCCCCTGCAAACCATTATGGGACGAGATTAGCAGTGGGAAGTGAATATTATAGTATCCAAATAATTCTACAAAGAGCTGCAGTTCACCTCGTTCTCCCCAGTTGTCCCCAAGAGGCAAATGCAATCTCATTTAAAATATTATACATCAAGCTGCAGTTCACCTCATGGTCCCTAGATGTCCCTGATGAGGCAAATGCAATAGCATTTAAAATATTACACATCAAGCTGCAGTTCACCTCATGTCCCTAGATGTCCCTGATGATGCAAATGCAATAGCATTTAAAATATTATATATCAAGCTGCAGTTCACCTCGCCGTCCCTAGATGTCCCTGATGAGGCAAATGCAATCGCATTTAAAATGTTATACATCAAGCTGCAGTTCACCTCGTCGTCCCAAGATGTCCCTGATGAGTAAAATTCAAAAACATTGAAACCCTTTCATGAATGCTAAAACTTATGCTAAGCTTATCCCATAATGCTTTGCAGGGCCTTTTAGTTGTATTTTTGCCCATAACTGTGCTTGGGGTGGTTCTAAGAGAATGGGACCTCCACTGAATTACTATTTAAAGGGAGCAGGAATGTATAGAACCTGGGAAGAAACAACAACACTCGTGACGGAATGCCCCCAGCGATTGTCACGCCCCCAGCACACACCCACAGCACAATGCAGACACGCCCACAAGGGACTACTTTGCTGGAACGGTTCTTTTACATTTTATATGTATATGGTGGGCGTCTGCATAGCCTATGTCCTTCTGCTGCAACTGCCCTTTCCAACGCTGTATTGGGTGTTGTGATTGGTGCTGTGGTTCCCGAGTTTACCTGGCCAAAAGGTGCAAGTTCTCTCTTTATAATAGTAGTATAGATCACCGTCTATCACTGGAATTTATCACCTAGTTAGAACGTTATCAACAATGCGTTACTCCAGTGCAATAATATTCCAGCAATATCCAGGGAAATGGGCCAACATCACTGGAAAACCAGCAATGTTGCATTCAAAATGGCAATAACCTTGATGATACGACCCTGCGGCCGTATCACCATAATCCACCTCCCATGTTAGGTATGCATTAGTCAAGAATTTAACAGACGTTAAATTCCTGCGGTAAGGCATAGTTAACACGATGATTATTATCACTAAGGCTCTTTGCTGATATCGCGAAGTTGCCTTAGCAATAATTTCCCATGTCGTTTTCCCAGCCACGCATACTTTGCATCTCATTAGCGTTGTTTATCGCTGAGATGCCAGGCATTGGGAATTCAGCAGCTAACATGCGCTAATGTATGTTAGCGCCGCCTTGTTGATAGGGCGTTAAAATTATTGCTGCTTTAACGGCAAAAAAGGGCCGCTAAAGCTGCGATAATGCCCTTGATGATATGCCCCTAAATGCGTTAAAATACACAAGACCTGTCCTGGGACTTAAGTTTATAAATGCAGTGCTGAAAGCAGCGGGGGCAGGAGGTGAACAGCCAACAAACACCAAATGCAGGCAGCCTTTGGTAGAATAATTGAAGAGAGGAGGACAAAAATAAATCCTCACAAAGCCACCAAACCCGCAGTCCCGCAGTCCCGCAGTCCCGCAGTCCCGCAGTCCCGCAGACCCGAAGGGGTTAAAGTCACGTAGTGATGTGCGGGGAGAAACACACAGGGGGAGCATATTAGCAATGGGTCGTGGGCTCCAGAGGCCACCAATAAACACAACGGGGCAGATTTACAAGCCCCCGGCGCCACCAGTACGTCACTTTTTGTGACGTACTGGTGGCGTATTTGAATGCTCCATATTTACATGTACATGTACAGGAAAAGCCACCCTCCGTCGCTTTTCCTGTCCTTCTAAATATGGACCTTTAGACGCAGCATTTTACGTGGAAGGGGCGTTCCATCGGTGTTGCTGTAGGTGTTCCCACGCAACACCCATGGAACCAGACACAGTTCCAGGTTTACGAGGAATCGTTAATCTGGAAATGCTTGTGAAGCGGCGCAACGAGGAGAAATGTTTTCATTTCTCCTCGTTTTGTCCTCTTTCAATGCGTGCTGCATTCTACAGCACGCATTGAAAGAGGAAAATGCCTATAGTGATTGTTTTTGTGCAGGAAGGTGCCCCTTCCTGCACAAAAACAATCTCCCCATGACGCAGGCATCCTTGCACCATGGCGCAAGGGTGACTGCGCCGGCGCATGGCAGCAGTTTGTGCACCAGCGCAGGGGGAAGCACAGAGATGCAACATATTCTTGTTAATATGTCGCATCCCTGTGCTTTGAAAGTGGCTCAGTGCGGCGCGGCCAAATGGCTTGCGGAATGCAATGAGTCTCTTTCTCATAAATCTGCCCCAACAATTCTAAACAAGAAGCTGAGGCAATCGTAAAAGTAGTGCGCCGAAAGTAACGTATTAGGCCGATCGTGAGATGCTCCATGAATAAGGGCCAGTCTCCAGGGCGTGAACAAAACAGCAAAAGGAGGGACAAATGTAACCTAATCACCAACCAAACCAAGGTAAATATTATACATCTCCTGTGCCTCTGTCCAGAACTAAGAAATGAAAGACTAACATTATTAAAAAAGATATTTAATAAAAGAGGGATAAGGACTTGCAGACAAGCATTGATTCGATGTCTTTCCCCAGATGATGTACCCATTAATTCTGCTTTGACAACATTTTTAACAATTGTATCGAAAAAATTTGAATATAACATTGATCATTATAATGATCATATTCTCCATTAACTCTTAAACATATGAATTTGTTTTATTTAAACAGTTTTAATAATGAGTGTATATAATTTTAAAGATTTACCGCTATTTAAAATGCAATTTTAATGACGTATTGTAATTCAAATGTACATAATGGAGTATTTACCTTTTTGTAAAGATTTTAATTAATCAATCAATAAACAACTACTACACTAAAAAAAAAGGTAATTTTGAAAGGCACATGAAGGAACCAATCACTAGCCATTGGCGTGCTGCTACTCTATAGAGTATACAATGTCGAAAGACTAGGCTCCACTTAAAAAGAAATTTGAGCGGGTGCTGTTCCACAGGTCATCACTAGGAGTCCCTTATCAAGTCTACCAGGCATGACACTGTATATATACACACCAAGGATGACACTAGGAGCCAACAGGGTCATGTACAGAGTGCTCTGGTCACTATGACCCATATGTATTTAATTATAATTATTATAAATTGCCGGTGAAGCTGCTTGTGTGCCATGTAGGAATTTGACTTCTAGCGATATGAGAAAGCCTTCCAACATTAGCTTTTTCCATGAGATGCTTTCCACCAGGGCTTTAAGTGGGAAAAAAACTAGGGGTGCTCTAAAAGGACCGGGGCAAACCTCAAAGGGTTGTGGCCTATCTAAGTAGGGGTGTGGTCTAAATAAAGATAACTAGTGTACAATGTGACTCTCCTGGCATGATTTCATGGCTGTAGAGACCAGTGTCCCGTACAGGAACAAGCCGGCCCGGCAGGGGACGGGCAATAACAGTGCGGGCCTCCATCTGGGTGGGAGAGAGGAGCAGAGACTACTGTCCCCAGCTAGGCCGTTCAGGTCCCTTTCGGGCCACGTAGGACAGCCGAATGATACGCAAAGACACCAAAAGGGCCAACATGGCATCTAAAAGACCAGCTCAAAACTGGCCCTCAGTCACAGGCCCATCCCTCCCTGCCTGAGTGCCTGCCTTATCAATCCGACCTTGGCCGACAGCAGGCGGACAACTAGAGCCACATTTTGGGGGGGATTAGGGGGGTCTACGTCTTCCTGCCATAGGCAGAGTGGCTCCAAGAAGGGGTGAAAACACAACAAAGGCCTCATCAAAAAGTAGATGGTTTTTTAAAGACCTGTGAAGTACTCGGGTGAGGCTGCAATTAGACGGTCGCCAGCCCGCGACGCTCTCTCAGCCCGGGCTGACACACACGATGGGGGGGCTGAAGCCCGGTGAGCCCAATGGGTGTTCCGCGCCTGGACAACAGTCATTCCAGACTCTATAAGCAGCTGGAGGTGGGTCAGTTCTAATGGTACTCAGTACCCCGTTAGTGCACCTGCAGCGTGCACACTGCCCTGAGGGGTGGGGTCTATTTCAGCCTCTGTATCAGCTGACACCACCCCTGCTTACACATTGATGCAGTATATCCCCCTCCCGCACCCCTGGTCCAGCCAGATAGATCCCATGTCCAACAGAACAAGCGAGAAGCACCCCAAGAAGCCGGCCCCCCCTTACTAGACAGACGGCAGACACCGGGAGAGGACGTGGCGGGGGACTGGAAAAAACAGATATTTATTCATTCACTTATTAAACAGGAACGCGCATTGGAGGGAAAACGTTGTAATTTTTTTTATTCTGCTCTATAATGTAAGTGCAGGGCGCAATCAGCAGCCCAGGGGTTATTATGGCCGAGAATAATGTTCAGTGAATTTCATGCTCTGATTGGTTGAAAGCCGTGAATTGTGAGTGCAGCAGCTGAAGGGAAAGCTCCCTCCGCCCCCAAACCCGTCCCCCAAACCACCGAGCGGGGAGCTATTGACATGCATGAGGGTCCTTGTGACCTTAAAAAATATATTGCACTTTGTTGTACAGTGCTTTGCTCTACTCTTGGGCCAGCACTCTAGATCTCTGTGTGTGTTCCTAGTTCTGGAGCTCTCCTTCGCCCTGTTGGCAGTTGGAGCTCTGGTCAGATGAGGGATGGACCTACCTGTATCTGTGCTGCAATAAAGCTGTTTCTTCAAATACCTGTTCCTGAGGTCTTCATCTTATTTACAACATTTGGCGACTTGGACTGGTGATGCATCTGACCACAGCTTCCTCGTTTGGTTCTGCAACCTAAGAAGATATCACAGTACGGTAGCGCTCCAACTCCCTCGTGAACCCCGTGTGGTATACAGCGTGGATCAACCATTCCATGGTAATAGTGACTGCAATCTCTCAAAAATTTCCAGAGGATTTTATCTCCCGATTTCCGCATCGTCAGGGTGAGTGACGTCATTCCTCCCAACGTCTCTTCGCCGAAGCTGTCTGCGAATCCCACATCATCTGGTGAGTCGCGTAGCAACCATTGTGCACGCGAGCGGCGTCACTGAAGCGCATTTCTCTTCGTGCGCGTCTATCCACGCTGTGGTTCGAACGTCCGACGTGTGACGGAGCTCACGCACGACGTAATCGGCCATTTTGGATGTTTTCTCTTCACTGTGTTTCGGTGGTTGCCTAGGATACGCAACTCGCCGAGAACTTCACTGTTTTTGACGGAAACAGTGCAGAGAGTCAACGGATCTTCTTTATCCTGTTGGAGTAAGCGTTTATTTCCAAAGTATTACATTTACAATGCTATGCTGACAGTTTTCCTCATAAATACAATTTTATTCTTTACTCTTATTTTGTGGTGTGAGAAGTACACCTAGCATCATAATCTTCACCTTCTATTCGTGACTGTGTTAGACAGACCTCATGGCTCAATCAATTAATGTTGCCCTTCCACCGCAATTCTTAAGTGAGCCAGGCAATCCATCCATAACGTGGGAAGACTGGATAGTCATGTTTAACAATTACATTGAGGCCCTAGATGGAGAAGATTTTTCACCTAAACGTAAGAAGGCTCTTTTAATGACCACTTTGGGTAAAGAAGAACAGCGTCTTTTCAAATATCTACCGCAAGTACTACCTTCTGGGTCACAAGTTGACTTAGACGAATTTAAAGAGGCAGTAGTAAGACTAGAAACCAGGTTTGGTAAAGAAGAAAACCTTGTACTGCAGAGATATAAATTTTATAAAAACAAACAGTTGGCGGATGAGAGCATTGACGAATTTGTAGCAAGATTACGTGAATTATCCGTTAAATGTAACTTTGGTCAGATGGCAGACGAACTGATTAGGGACCAGCTAATTGTTCAAGCCAACAACAGGAAAGTCCAAGAACGACTATGGGCAGCGAAGAATCCAACTTTGAAAGTTGCTATAGAGTTAGCTAAAGTGGTGGAAGAAAGCGAGAAGTGTATGAGAGAGTTGCAGAAGAGTGGTTTGGAAACAAAAGTTGCAGAAGTTTCCAATAAGAGTGTTGTTAGTGATAATAGTGATGATGAAGCTACAGCTATTGCCATTGTTAGGAAAAAGGGATATGTTCTTCAAAAAAAGAATGTGCAGCAATCATCAAATAGTAAGAATAATCAAAAAATGTGTTCTAGGTGTGGGAGTTTTTCACATACCTCAGATGGAAAATTCTGTTTTGCAAATAACAAAGAGTGTCTACGTTGCGGAAAGGTGGGCCACTTTGCAAAAATGTGCAGAAATAGAAATAATTCAAGAGTAACTGTGATTAATGAGTGTGAAGATTTGAAACGTGATGTGAACAAGATATTAGTTCTGTCTGATACAGTATGCTCTTGCAGGGACCGAAGGGGAAATGCTTTTAAAGATGATTTTATGATTGATGGGAAAATTGTCTCTCTCATGGTTGACACAGGTTCCAAGTGGACCATCATTCCAATTTCATTGATGAAGAGTGTGTGGGGTGAAAGAGCGCTGAAGGAGTGTGACATTTTTCCGTCTGGTTACCAAGGCAAGAAAATTGACATGCTAGGTTACTTCGAGGCCAAGATTGATTTTAAAGGTAGATCAGCACCTGGTAAAATATACATTTCAACTGATGGACCAGCTATTTTAGGTCGTCACCATCAGTATGATCTGCACATTGTAGTTGATCCAAGGTCTGATAACTCAGTTTCTATTGTTGATAATTCATCTTTAGAGGAGACATTGAGTAAATTTAAGAATGTTTTTAGAGATCAATTGGGGGAACTTATAGGCTATTCCCATCGCATTATTCTCAAGGAGGGTAGTTCTCCTGTCCAGCATAAAGTGAGGAGAGTCCCTTTCGCTTTGCGGAATGAAGTTAAGGCTATTATAGAGGAAATGCTTCAGGGTGGCATCATTGAACCTATAGAGGCGTCCCCGTGGGTTTCACCAGTAGTGATTTCACAGAAACCGGACAATAAAATTAGGTTCTGTGTGGACCTGCGTTCATTGAATAAATGTGTCGTTGCCGATGTGTTCCCATTACCAAACATTGGTGAGTTAGTCTCGACTCTCAAGGGGGCAAAATTTTTTAGTAAGTTGGACCTTAAACATGCGTACCATCAAATTTGCCTAGATGACAGGTCCAAACATATGACTGCATTTATCACCAGCGAAGGGACATTTCAATTCACGAGGCTACCCTTCGGACTTGTCTCTGCCGCTAGTGTATTCCAGAGACTTGTTACTGAGGTCTTTAAGGGTCTTGATAAAGTATTATATTTTCAAGATGATATCTCGATCTATGGAGATTCTTTGGAGGAACACAATAGGATTTTACAGGACGTATTACGAAGGGTGGATGAGGCTGGCCTAACGTTGAGAAGGGAGAAGGGTGCGTTTCTGTTGAAGGAAATAGAGTACTTAGGCTTTTGTCTGTCTGAGGAAGGCATTAAACAAAAAAAAAACTTATTAGAGGCCATTGAACTAGCTCCCTCCCCCGTTGACAAGGATCAACTTCGGTCCTTCATGGGTTTGATCGAGTTTTACTCGAAATTTGTGAGAGATTTCTCTTCAAAGACTGTTTCTCTGAGATACTTGCTGAAAAAAGGTATCAAATTTAATTGGACTACTGAGCATGAATCTTGCTTTAAAATGATCAAAGGGGAACTTAAATCTGCCAATGTCCTTACCCCTTTTGACACTGCTCGGTCCTCTATTCTGATGGTTGACGCCAGTGCTATAGGTCTTGGTGCGGTTCTCTTACAAAAACATGGAGGGGTAGAAAAAACTATTCCGTTTGCGTCCAGGCCCCTATCTGCCTCAGAGTCTAATTACTCTGTTATAGAGCGTGAAGCTCTTGCTGCTGTCTGGGGCACGAGTTATTTTAGAACCTACTTGTGGGGGTACAAATTTATTCTTCGTACAGACCATAAACCCCTCTTAAATGTTTTAGCTCCAGGTGGCGCTGGAAAAGGGTCTCCAAGGTTGGCGAGATTGGCTTCTCGCCTACAGGACTATCAATGTGAGATTGAGTTTGTTCATGGCTGGAAAAACATCCAAGCAGATTGCTTGTCACGGCTTCCTGTGCCAGCCACTAGTTGTGACTCTGAAGATATTTTGGATGACCTAGCTGTTGCCATAGCAGAGGATGTTTTGTTTGTGGGAGGTGGTTCTTTTTCCCACGATGAGTGGTCAAAAGGCATGGAGGAAGATCAAAGCTTAAAGGCTGTTATAAATCTTGTCTCGAAAGGAGCAAGAAGGGAAAGCACAGTTGATCCTCAAGTTAGACTGTTCTTGAAGGTCTTGGATGACCTTTCTTTAGAAGGGAAAGATATTTTGATGCGGGGTGATCGCTTTGTTCCTCCTAGCTCATTAAGAAGTAGGATTCTTGACTTAGCCCATGAGGGACATTTGGGTCAAAGCCTCACCCTACGTCGTGTTAAACAAAACTTTTGGTGGCCCTCTGTTGACAGTGATGCAGTGGATTGTGTACTGAGGTGTAGTTTCTGCAAAGAAGGGGAGAAGCGTTTGAAAGTTCTGGGATCTCAGTCTCCACAAAAAATTGGGTTTGAAGGCGTTCCTTGGCACAGTGTCTGTTTAGATTTCATAGGCCCCATGAGTGAGTTACCTTCAAATCAACGCTTTGCCATTGTCATAATTGATTGCTTCTCGAAATGGCTTTGTGTGCAGTTTGTCAAAGAGATTAACACTGACACCACCATTAACTTTTTGAAGGGTGTTTTCTTGAATGAGGGTTATCCTTCTGTCCTTATTTCGGATAATGGCACTCAATTAACGTCCTCAAAAATGACTTCTTTTGTACATGAATGTGGCATCAGGCATCAGAAGACAAGTCTTTACAATCCGCAAGGAAATGGTCTATGTGAAAGGGTAAATCGTCTTGTAAAGGGGGTGATTCAAATGTTTGTGGAAAGTGGTTGCTTTTCGCATGAACGTGTGCAAGAACTTGTATGGGCTTACCGGTCAACACCACATAAGAATGGTGAAAAATCCCCTTTTGAATTAATGCGTGGGCGTGCACCTGTGACAAGATTGACTCCCGCTTGGTTGAAGTGTTTGGATAATGAGGTGCCTCTATCTCAAAGCAGCACTCCCTTACCCATCTCTGTGGGTGACCTCGTTAAAGTAAAGCCGGGTAGGTGCACTAAGGGTCTTAGCAAATTTAGAGGTCCCTACAGAGTTAAGAAAGTCTTCCCACATTTTGTTGTACTGGCCAATGGGGAAAGTTGGAATTATAGGAGAGTAGCACTATACCAAAAGAGGAAAGATTCTTCTTCTGATGACCTAATTCCTAGCGGGCCGGGTGGTTGCAATGGCTACTTGTTGTCTTCTGGCAGTAATTCTCCTCCCACCCCTTTGCCAACCGGACTGGGGGAGGTAGGTAGTGGAGATGCTTCTACTTCCTTGTGTGCGCGTGGTAGTTCCTTGGTTGATTCTGCTCCTGCTACTTTTGTTCCCACTTCTTCTTCTTCTTCCTCGTTTGAAGTCAGGTTGAGGAGCCCTCGCTCTCGTCGTCCACCCACCTATCTGAATGACTATGTACATTGATCTTTTCTTTTCTTTCCTTTTCTCGTGTTTTCTTTTCTTGCAAAGGGGGAAGATATGTTGTACAGTGCTTTGCTCTACTCTTGGGCCAGCACTCTAGATCTCTGTGTGTGTTCCTAGTTCTGGAGCTCTCCTTCGCCCTGTTGGCAGTTGGAGCTCTGGTCAGATGAGGGATGGACCTACCTGTATCTGTGCTGTAATAAAGCTGTTTCTTCAAATACCTGTTCCTGAGCTCTTCATCTTATTTACAACACACTTGTTGACCTAAGCCAATATCCGAGCATGCGCACAACAATGTGCATGCTCTCACCAGTCCAAAAAAAAGAAAGGAACAGACTACCTCTGCGAGACCCAAAACAGAGCCAGTTTTGAAACCCGTCAGGCACAACCACCTAATAAACCTGCTTTTCTCAATGAACCTGATATATACGTTAGAAACTATTAACACAACATATCATCAAGGATCTCACCTACTTTTTACAGAGTTATGGATCTGAACACAGATCCCCCAAAATTTGTAACGACAGTTGATAATCATCACCACTCAAAGTGCGCATGACATTCAACACATCGAAACTCAAATTAGCAGTTTGGTGTGGCCATTTTCACTCTATTCAGTATGAGAAATCTTAGGAACGTTGTGGTAACTTTATAAATGTAACTAAATGCAGCAAGAATATAACGCTAGCACGTGCGCATATAGAATAGATCCTCATTCTCAATGTTACAAAAACATTTTTGCCCATGACAATGAAATGGAAGTGTTTGTGGCGTTGCAGTGCCTTCTGGGTATGCAAATTTCTCCAAAGCAGCTGGTTGTTGTCAGGCAGACTGCCCTCTAGGGACAGTTGATGACACTGCAGCTACTGCTTAGTGGACATGTTCAATCTTTCCCTCCCTCTCTCTCACACACACACACACACTCTCTCTCTCACACACACACACACACACACACACACACACACACACACACAAACACACACTCTCTCTCTCTCTCTCTCTCTCACACACACACACACACACACACACTCTCTCACTCTAAAAAAGAAACAGCGGCAAAGCCTTTGGTTTGTAATTTTTGTGCTTAATAATTCTTTGGGGGGTGGGGGGGGGGGGGGTGGTGGGAGGGAATGATTACAATATCTCCGGCCGAATCAGGAAATACCGATTGTAATGGGGGCGGTGGTGTTTACTTCATTTACAACATAAGTGCATCAGCGCCTCGTTGGGTGTATCAAGCGCTATACAAAAAGAATTACAATGCAAAACAAATCCCAGCCAGAGCCCACAGGCCGAGCACAGAAGCCAGTGTTGGGGGCTCGGTCGAGGGGCTGCTGCAAGGGGGTGGGGCCGAATGCCACCAACAGTAACAGGATTAAAAGGAAGAAATCCTTGTTCACTGCTGAAACCCATGACTTGATGGAAGTGCACAAACATAAGGGGCATGGGCTTGGTGGGGGAGAAGAAATGGGACGGGCGGATTGAGGTGAAGAAGAACAGAAATTTGGGCGGGAAGAGGGAGATTAACACAGACGGGGGCAGGGAAAAGAAGCAAAATGGACGGGATATGGTAGACGGCCTGAAAGCACGCTTGGGGTACTTGCAAAACAAAAATGTTGCTTTTAAATTAAATGCATCAAAACACCCAAGACCTGTTCGGCAAGTTAATGTTATAAAAGCAGAGACAAGCGGTGCTGCTTAAAAATTAAGGGGCATATCAGCAAGAACCCTGTGTACAATTATCGCCGTTTTATCGGCAGGAAACTGCCGCTAAAACGGTGATAATGGGCTTGCTAATAAGCGTTATAGAATTCCAATAGAAGCCCTGCACATCTAACCTGGGCTTCTATTAAAATTCTATAAAGCATATTAGCAAGCCCATTATCGCCGTTTTAGCGGCAGTTTCCTGCCGATAAAGCTGCGATAATTTTACGCAGGGTTCTTGCAAATATGCCCCCCAATGCGTTAAAATACACAAGACCTGTCCTGGAAGTTCAGTTTATAAATGCAGTGCTGAAAGCAGAGGGGGGCAGGAGGTGAACAGCCAACAAACACCAAATGCAGTGAGGAGGACAAATATAAAAACTCACAAAGCCACGAAACCCGCAGTCCCGAAGGGGCGAGTGTCACGTAGTGATGTGCGGGGAGAAACACACAGGGGGAGCACATTACCAATGGGGCGTGGGCTCCCGAGGCCACTAATAAACACAATGGCGCAGATTTACAAGCCCCCTGCGCCACCAGTATGTCACTTTTTGTGAGGTACTGGTGGGGTATTTGAATGTTTCATATTTACAAGTACAGGTAAAGCCACCCTTTGGACTTTTCCTGTCCTTGTAAAAATGGCCCCTTTACACGCAGCATTTAGTGTGGAAGGGGCGTTCCATGGGTGTTGCTGTGGGTGTTCCCACGCAACACCCATGGAACCAGACACATTCCCAGATTTACGAGGAATCGTAAATCAGGAAAGGCGTGTGAATCCTACACCTCCCCAGGGGCGGCGTAGGGAGGCGCATTGAGGAGAAATGTTTTCATTTCTCCTTGGTTTTTTTTTCCTCTTTCAATCCGTCCTGCATTCTACAGCACTCATTTAAAGAGGAAAAAAGCCTTGCACCATGGTGCAAGAGTGCCTGCGCCGGCATATGGCAGCAGATTGTCTGCCAGCGCAGGGGGAAGCTCAGAGATGCAACATATTCTTGTAAATATGTTGCATTCCTGTGCTTTGAAAGTAACTCAGTGCGGCGCAGCCAAATGGCTTGCCGAATGCACATAAGTCACTTTCTTGTGAATTTGCCCCAACATTTCTAAAGCAGAACCTGAGGCAATCGTAAAAGTAGTGCGCCGAAAGTAACGTATAAGGCCGATCGTGTGATGATCCATGAAATAGGGCCAGAGTCCAGGGCGTGAACAAAACAGCAAAAGGAGGGACAAATGTAACCTAATCACCAACCAAACCAAGGTAATTTAAAAAGGCACATGAAGAAACCAATCACAAGCCGTGGGCGTGCTGCTACTCCATACAGTAGAATCACCATGTCGAGAGACAGCGCATGCCCTGCCTAGGCTCCACCTAAAAAGAAATTTGAACGGGCGCCGTTCCACGGGTCATCACCAGGGGATCCTTCCATGACGCTGTATATATATGCCAAGGACGACACTAGGAGCCAGCGGAGTCATGTACAGAGCGCTCTGGTCATTACGACCCATTTATATTTGTTTGTAATGATTATCGCTGGTAAAGCTGCCTGTGAGGCCTGTAGGAGCCTGACTTCTAGCGATATGAGAAAACTTTCCAATATTAGCTTCTTCCACAAGATGCTTTCCACAATCAATCTAGGGCAGAAATTGGGTCCCCCTAAATTGAGCAGCATAATGGTTAATTTTTATTATTTTTAGACAATGATTTGGACCTAGACTTTCACAAGATCCTCAAAAAATGTCCTCGAGCTATCATTTTTTGAATTTTTATTTGGATCTACCTGTCTAGCCCTCAGTCAATCAGTCAAGCCAGCTTTGCCACACCTGCCAGCCTGCCACACCTGCCAGCCTCGACCTCCGTCCGGCCAACTCACTTGGCGTACTAGCCCAGGGGGTACTAGGCATGGCTTATCTTTTAAGCCGCCCGGTCTGTCAGCTCTGCCCTCCCTCCAGCAGCTGACCAGCCAGCCCAAAGCGGGGAACCAATCCGCAGTGAGCCATTAGCCGGTCAGCCTGCGGGAAACCAATCCTCAGTCAGCCATTACCCGGTCAGCCTGCGGGGAACCAATCCTCAGTCAGCCATTACCCGGTCAGCCTGCGGGGAACCAATCCTCAGTCAGCCATTAGCCGGTCAGCCTTGCACTGATGGGACCCAGGAGGGTTTCACCACAGGGGGGTCAACTTATTTTATTTAATTTTATTTTATTTATGCATTTTTATACAGCGCAGACTTTACCCGAAGGCGTCAGAGCGCTTCACAATAGAAACAGAAAATTACAAATGAACAAATTACAAAAGCAGACGATAAGTTACATGAGGTAAAAGTGACAATTGTGAGCAGACAAAATACATGAGGTAGCAAACAGTGCAATACAGGAGGACAGAGTGACAAGTGCGCAGGTTACAAGAGAGAACAAAGTACACATAGAGGTGTGTTTGACCTGCACGCAAGATCTACATATGACGTTCCCGTCATCTCTTCCGTCGCTGCTCGAGAGTTTCATCGCCACACAAAGTGCAATGATTGCATCCCAGCTGACCGTGCTCCTTCTAGGGACTATCAAGAGAACTGCACTTGATCTGAGCCAAACGGAGAAACAATCGCCACAGAAAGAGCAGATGAACCTTGACAACCGACTAAATTAGCCCTAAGTTTGGGAATTTGTCCGTCATCCTTTTACAAAGAAAATACTTAGGAAAATTACGGTAACTTTACAAACGTAACTAAAAGCAACAAAAATAGAACGCCAACACATGCGCGTATAGAGGAGATCTTGATGCTCAATGTTACAAAAATCTATTTTGCCAATGACAATGAAATGGTAGGGGCAGATTTACAAGCCCCTTGTGCCACTTTTGCGTCACTTTTCCCATGTTAAAAGTGACTCAAGGGGCTTGTAAATCTGCCCCTAGTGTTTGTGGCTTTGCTGTGGCTTCTGGGTATGCAAATTTCCCCAAAACAGCTGGTTGTTGTCAGGCAGACTGCCGTCTAGTAACAGCTGATGACACTGCAGCTGCTGCTTAGTGGACACCTTCTATGTTTCCCTCCTCACTCACTCTCTCTCACACACACATTCTCTCTCACACACACTCTCTCTTTCACACACTCACTTACACACACTCTCTCCCACTCTAAAAATCAGCGGCAAAGCCATTGGTTTGTAATTTTAGGTGTCTGAGGGCCCGATTCACAGAATGCATTTAAGACTCAATCCTAAACTTACTACTATTTTGGTATTCACAGAAGTTAGGATTTTGTCTTAAGTCTGTTTTACGTTTGTCTTAACCCCTTGCATGCTGATGACTGGACGGTTCCGTCATCAGCGTCGGTTGAGCTGTGCTGATGACGGAACAGTTCCGTCATGACTCCGCCCGCGCAAGGCGGAGTCAGCACAGGCGGGGAATGCGCCCCGCACGCAAGGGGTTAAGACAAAATCCTAAATTCTGTGAATACCAAAAGTAGTAAGTTCATTCAGGGGGGTCAGTGGCAGTGATCCTCCTGGACCTAAGTGCGACCTAAGTGCGGCCTTCGATACTGTCAACCATGGAGTGTTGACACAATGCCTAGCAGAGTCAGATGTCACAGGAGTGGCCCAGGAATGGCTGGCCTCTTTTCTGGAGGGGCGTACCTTCGAGGTTTGGGAAGGCAACGCGAAATCTCCTCCCCTTCCACTTCACTCTGGGGTGCCTCAGGGCTCATCCCTGAGCCCCACGCTATTTAACGTGTATTTGGCACCCCTGGAGGGTGTGGTGTCTCCGTTTGGCTTTAAGACCATAAGCTATGCGGATGACACTCAGCTAGTGGTGGGTCTGACACAGCTGGAGAAACAGCCTGAAACGCTCCATTCATGCCTAAGAGAGGTGTTTGACTGGATGACCAGGTCATCGCTCAAATTGAACAGCTCAAAAACTGAGCTGATGATCTTGGGCCACTCAAGTTTTGCCCTCTCGCCGAGCAGCTGGCCCAACTGAATGGGCACTCCGCCTGACCCAAAGAAGGAGATTAAGAGCCTGGGGGTCTGGCTGGAGCCTGATCTGTCCTTTAGGACACACGCCAAGAAGATCGCTGGTGTGTGTTATGGACTGCTCCGATCGGCCCGTAAGGTTCTCCCCCTCTTACCTGAACTCTCCCGGAAGCTGTTAGTCCAAGGTCTAATCATCTCACGCCTGGACTACAGTAATGCACTCTTTCTCGGAGCACCGGAAGCAACGTTCAAAATCCTGCAACAAGTGCAGAACGCGGCAGCCAGGCTGCTGCGGAACGTTCCGGCCAGGCAATCAGCCAGACCCGCTCTAAAGGCACTCCATTGGCTCCCGGTCAAAGAGAGAGTGACCTTCAAGACCCTCTGTATTGCTCACAAGAGCATTCAGGGGAAAGGACCTGCTATTCTGAAGGACATGATTCGGCCCTATAAGCCCACTAGAGCCTTACGCTCCGATAATAAACACCTTCTTCCGATAAAGAGAATTAGGAGAGCCCGTTCAGGTGGCAGGAGCTTTTCTATCCATACTGCACACGCCTGGAACTCCCTCCCACTCTCACTACGCTCTGAACCAAACCTGCTCAGGTTCCGGAAACATCTGAAAACTTATCTATTTCCAGAATAATTCCAGATCTGTTCTGCTCCACACAGGCAGCTTGCTCTGATTCTCTATAAGCGCTGGGATGCCCCTGGGTAACCGTGCGCGGTACAAAATTCGTTAATAATAATAATAATTCTGTGAATGCCAAAAGTAGTAAGTGCATTCTGTGAATACCAAAATAGTAGTAAGTTTAGGATTGAGTCTAAAGTTCATTCTGTGAATCGGGCCCATAGTGCTTAATAATTCTTGGGGGGGAGAGGGGGAAAGGGGAGGGGGGCTTGGGAATTATTACAATATTTCCGGCCGAATCAGGAAATACCGATTTTAATGGCAGCAGTGGTGTTTATTTTATTTACAAAATAAGCGCATCAGCGCCTCATTGGGTGTATTAAGCGTTACACAAAAAGAATTACAATGCAATACAAATCCCAGCCAGGCTCAGCTGAAGAGCCCTTGCAGGGAGGAGGAGTAGTATCGGTCCCATACTCGGTCTGATTGGGTCAGATGAGCAGGAACCCACAGGCCGAGCACAGAAGCCAGAGTTGGGGGCTTGGTTGAGGGGCTGTTGCAAGGGGGGCGGGGCACCAATGCCACCATCCTAGGCCAGGATCACACACCCACTTATTTGTGCTTTTTAAACAGTAACAGGACTACAAGGAAGTCTTCTGAGGCAATCGTAAAAGTAGTGCGCGGAAAGAAACGTATAAAGCCGATCGTGAGATGATCCATGAAACAGGACCAGTCTCCAGGGCGTGAACAGAACAGCAGAAGGAGGGACAAATGTAACCTAATCACCAACCAAACCAAAGTAATTTTGAAAGGCACATGAAGGAACCAATCACAAGCCATGGGCGTGCTGCTACTTCATACAGTAGATACACCATGTCGCTAGACAGCGCATGCGCTGCCTAGGTTCGACTTAAAAAGAAATTTGAATGGGTGCCTTTCCACATGTCATCACCAGGGGTCCCTTATCAAGTCTAACAGGCATGACGCCTATTTTAAACTGGATGCTGCGTCCGATCAGCAGGCGCGGGTAGCCCGTTAATGGCTAGCACGTCTTCGCCCGTCCGCGCCCCGAAGGCGACCCGCGCCAGCCATGAAGCCGGTTTCTCACCGAGGGAGATAGGAGCTAGAAGGTTTATTAGTAGAAGGGAACTGTGGGCTTTGGATAAGGCAAGGTGCGGTGGTGGGGAGAAATGGGGAGTACTCCAATGTTTATATAGGACCTGTCCCATATGTCAGTTTCGCTTTCATGCCAGGATGCCTGCCATCGCCCTATGCAGTGAGAAGGAGAATAGAATTCGGGCAGCCCTTAATAACGCTCGCTCTATGGTGAAACATGCTTCAGATATATGTGAAATCCTTTCAGATGGTCACTTAGATCTGTTATTCATTACTGAAATTTGGCTTCAGGAATCTTGTGCCCCAGTGGTCGAGCTGGCTATTCCTGTGGGATTTAAAATCGCACGGCTAGATCGTACGTCGGGGAGAGGAGGGGGGATTGCTGAGGTGTATAGGGAGTCTTTGGCCTTCTTGTGTGAGACCACTGCGGGCTTAGTGGAGGGGAAGGCTAATAGATTTTTTGATTTGGCCCACCTTACTCAGTGGGTAAAGTTACATTCCCATCAAGGGGGACATATATTTAACCTGGTGTGTTCTAACTTTGCCTTGTCAGTGGATGATCCCCTTCAGGTGACTTGGTCAGATCACCATTTGGTTCAATTTTCCTGGCCTATAGGGAAGCAGCCTTCCTCTATTACTCCGGCTCATAACAATCCTGGTCGGAAGATTGATATTCCGGCTCTTTCTAGGGTCCTTGCGGAGACCTGCCCGGCGCATGCCTCAGATCTTGAGGAAGCAGTGGATAGATTTTCCTCCTGGATCAGCCAAGGAGTCGGTAAGGTGCTAAAACCCCGTTCCACTAGGCGATTGAGACCTATGCCTTCCAAACCATGGTATTCAGGCATCCTTACAAGATCTTAAATTGGATTGCAAATCCTTGGAACGCTGCTGGCGGCCGTATTACTGCCCTCTGGCAAAAAATGCTCTATGTTTAGCGCAGAGAGAATACTATGCAGATATTAGGGAGGCAAAGGGGGTTTTTATGCTGATCGGATAGCAAAAGCCAATAACAATAGCAAGGAGATTTTTGCCATTGTGAGAAGCTTCTTGGCACCAGCTGCTCAGCGAAAGGCCCTGCCTGTCTCCGCTCAATGGTGTGAGGAGCTGTCTACTATTTTTGTTGAGAAGGTGCAGATCATTCAAAACAGTTTGGGGCCGGTGGATGTGGCAGCGTGGGTTTATCAACCCCCTTCCCTCCCTGCACCCTTGCCATTGGCTCCTATGCTTAGGAACGTTGAGCCTATAGCTGGATCTGATATCTTAGCCATCCTTAAATCCCTCAAATCAGGGTCCCCAACTGACCTGTGCCCTGCCAGAGTGCTGGCTGGGGTCACAGAAGTGGTATATCCAGAGGTAAAAACATTATTAATCTATCTATTCAGACTGCTGTGGTTCCAGGGAGACGGAAGCAGGCCAAGCTTCGACCTCTTCTGAAGAAACCTTCTCTCGACCCGTCCAAACTTGTCAGTTATCACCCCACATCTCTTCTGCCGGTTCTGGCAAAGGTTTGTGAGAAGGTGATCTTTCGTCAGCTAGACACCTATGTGGAGTCTTCTGGCCTCCTCCATCTGGCACAGTCTGGCTTCCAGGCTACTCATAGTACTGAGGCTGTGCTAGTGGAGGTGGCTGAGGCGATAAGGGAGTGCATGGATGCAGGCGG
This sequence comes from Lissotriton vulgaris, assembly GCF_964263255.1. Taxonomy (NCBI): domain Eukaryota; kingdom Metazoa; phylum Chordata; class Amphibia; order Caudata; family Salamandridae; genus Lissotriton; species Lissotriton vulgaris. Next base: position 253,043,013 of record NC_141686.1, on the reverse strand, counting down.
CAGAGCAGCCTTGATTCTACTTGACCTCTCTGCTGCCTTCGATACGGTGCCCCACCAACTGCTCCTTGCTCGCCTTTCTAATATAGGCATTGCTGGCGCCGCCTGGGACCGAGTTAGGTCTTTTCTGGAAGATCGTTCCCAACAGATATGGATGACCCCCTGTTCCTCTTCGGCCCAAAAATGCTCATGGGGGTCCCGCAGGGCTCTACCTTGAGCCCTTTGCTCTTTAATATCTACCTGACCCCTTTGATTGCTCTGGCGGAGTAATTGGGTGCAAACATAATTGCATACGCAGATGATACCAGGCTTTTATTGACATGGGAGGATTCTGACCTGTCCACGGACCTCGCTCACAATTGTCTCTCTGCTGTTTTCAGCTGGTTGGCGCAGGCACAACTTAAGTGCAATGAGGACAAATCCGAGATCCTTCTATTTGGCCAGTTTCTGCCCGCCTTCAGAGAGTCCTTATGGCCTTCTGATTATCCCGCCCTAACTCTGTGGGCGCCCCAGCAAAATATCTTGGGGTCTGGTTTGAGGAGGATCTGCGGTTCGAGGAGCAAATCAAGAAACTCACTGGAGTCTGTTTTAGCACCCCTAAACACTGAGAAGGTTCTTTCCTGTGCTTCGAAGGACGGCCAAGGAGATGGTGCCGCGGGCTCTTATTCTCTCCCGCATAAACTATGCCAATGATCTGTATGCGGGTATCTCTGGGTACCTACTTAATAAGCTTTAGATCATACAGAATGCCAAGGCTAGACTACTGATTAACATCTCTAGAAGGTCTAGCATAAAGCAGAAACTACATGAGCTGCATTGGCTGCCTGTGGCCCAGAGAGTGCAATCTAAGGCTCTCACTCTGGCTCACAGAGCTTTGCACGATCTTGGACCATTGTACATTAGGAAGCGTTTCTCCTTTTATATGCCTAACAGACCACTGGGCTCTGCCTCCCTGAGACAGATGGAGATCCCACGCTTTCGAGAATGCGGCTGGGGGGCCAGTCTTTGTCTGTTAAGGCAGATACCCTTTGGAATTCTTTGCCTCTGTCATTGCGGCATATCCAAAGCCTCACACTTTTTAAAAAGCAACAGAAGACCTTCCTCTTCAAGCAGTTATGTTACCGGCTCCATTCCATCAGGTCACTGTTGTACGTCGCGCCAGGACACTCCGGAGTATTAGTGCGTGCTACAAATTCATTATAACATAACATATATACTAAAGACGACACTAGGAGCCAGCGGAGCCGCTACTTGTGTGCCTGTAGGAGTCTGACTTCTAGCGATACGAGAGAGCCTCACAACATCAGCTTCTTCCACGAGATGCATTCAACAATAAATCTAGAGCAGAAATTACGGCGTTTTCAATAAAAGTATTTATTGAACAGTCTTCTTTCTCATACAGAAGAAATGAACTGCTACAATCGTAATGCAGGTTGCAAAGTATAATGCATACAGCGAGAATAGTATTATAAAATAATACTGTAAGCGCATTGTATGGTTTCTAATTCATATAAAAGTACATACATAAATACGAAGGCTAAAAGTTATTTGAAAACTCCATGATTTCTAGGACAAATCAATATTCAAGCAAGGGGATGTCCCTGACTGCTGAAGCCGAGTTTTCCAAGAAATCGTTGTGGCTTTTTGGAACTAGTGGAAGTAGCCATGCCTGTATTTGGAATGGAGGGGTTATGGGATGGGTTATGTCTAAACATGGACATGATTTGAATGCCTATATTAGGGCAGATGAATTGTACCTATATAAGGACATGAATCGAGAAAGTTGCGCTCGGATCCTAAAATGGCATACAACACCCACTCCACTTTATTATGTTCGATATTACTAAATTCTCAGCATCTAAACATATCTAAAGCATGATGTGTAAAAATCCCTCCCAAAATACATAAAATGCATTCGAAATGGTTGTACACGAAAATAAGCATTTGTGCTGTATGCATTTAAAAAAAGCAATATTTTCATTCAAACCATGCAGTGTGACATTGGAAAATGCTATATCAGAATGAGTCATGGCTCTTAAATACAGAAGAAAGGTCGAGACCATTCCATGACAGAATATATAAGCAGTTTTGGTTGTGAACGAGGTCAAATATTGTCTCTTTGGAAGTGTTCAAAGAATTTGTGTTCTCTAGTTCTACTTTAAGCAGATTACTTTGTGCCCAAAACAAATTCAATTTTGGAAAAAGTAAAATCGTAGAAAAATAGAGTTCTAAAGCTAGAAGTTTTGTTTTGAAAAGTGAAGGTTGAATTCAGAATTCAGAATCATCAGAACGCTGTGTGCCAAATCAAAAGTCAGTGTCATTGTTTGGAGAAAACATCAAATCTTCTAAGCTGGAAAAGAATTTGTCTACTACTGTAGATGAAAGTTGGACTACCTCGTTAAGCAGATCAATCGTACATAGATGAGAAGCATCGCCGTCAGCGTCAGTCGCATTAGCAATGTTCGCAGTAGATGGTACCTGTGTGCCTGTTGTTCTACATATCTCACCACCAGCAATTTGTGTCGATGAGACCTCCATGAATGCCGTCATCGGAATTGGTAGCCGTTAGGGAACAACTGGTCCAGGCAAAGTATCAACTTCCGCTGGCATGACTGATGGGAGTGTCAGACATATGTCTAGAACGCATTCTTCTCCACATAGCAGGCATCGTAGAACAGGTAAGATGCAATCTTGCCAGATTGGTCTGAATGATAGAAACCATGTGATATTTTGATCTCTTCAGCGAGCTAAGCCCAAAATTTGGATTATGCGCTCACGACACCTCATTGCCAGAAGAGTGTTCTCCACAGTGATCTGGGCGTTGTTGGTGGATTGGCTTGCCATATCAAAGCAGAAGTAGCAAACATATTATTCCTGCTGCGAGCCCCAAAACGAGAGGCAGTCCGCCAAATACCAAGTGCACGAAGTTTGGAAATATTCTGAGGACTGCTTCAAAACGTGCTAACAGTCCTGAATAAACTGTCTTAAATATATGTACAATACCACTCGTATCAGACATGTTTAGGATACTACCGAACATTTCTACGAAATGTATAGGGTAGTTTGTGGATAAAAAGGCACGGATCTCCGCAGAGGACCTTCCAACTTGCAGATCATACGTCTCTTTGGACGAGGTCAGTGGCACAGTTTTTTGTAAATGAATGGCTTTCATTCTGCTTAAAGTATCAATTAGAATAGAAGAGATGTTCAGTGAAGGCCATAATGGTGACTCCCCGTCTGTCTTAGCTTTAGGAAACAATACTTGTATACAACAAGTGACCCTGGCTGACACAGTTACGAGATAGGCTATACCTGGCAACATGTCACAGCAGCTGTGATCATTCAACATAATGTAGCTTCCATTAGAAAGCTGCCTAAAAATGGATCTATCACTGCAGCTGGAGAACCTTGCAGTTGGCAGGAAAAGTTGGTCAGAGAACCATCATAGGCTCCATGGTAATTAATACCCTGACATAAAAGTGTACCGCTTAGTGCGCTGTTGCAATTTGTACCACTAAGTAATACTTCTATTCCCCATGTTATCAAGCCCATTATCGCCACTTTAGTGGCAGTTTCCTGCTGTTAAAGCGGCGATAATTTTAACACTGGTCTTGGTAATATACCCCTAAATATGTTAAAAGACACATGACCTGTCCTGGAAGTTAAGGTTATAAATGCAGTGCTGAAAGCAGCGAGGGGCAGGAGGTGAACAGCCAACAAACACCAAATACAGGCAGCCTTTGGTAGATTAATTGAAGAGAGGAGGACAAAAATAAAACCTCACAAAGCCACCAAACCCGCAGTCCAAAGGGGCGAGTGTCACGTAGTGATGTCTGGGGAGAAACACACAGGGGGAGCACATTAACAATGGGTTGTGGGCTCCCGAGGCCACCAATAAACACAACGGGCAGATTTACAATCCCCCTGGGCCACGAGTATGTCACTTTTTGTAATGCACTGGTGGAGTATTTGATTTGAATGCTCCATATTTACAAGTACACGGAAAGTTCCTGTCATTGTAAATATGGCCCCTTTACACGCAGCATTTTGCGTGGTAGGGGTGTTCCATGGGTGTTGCTGTGGGTGTTCCCATGCAACACCCATGGAACCAGACACATTTCCAGATGTACGAGGAATCGTAAATCTGGAAATGCGTGTGCATAATACGCCTACCCTTGGGAGGCATAGGGAGGGGCAACGAGTTGAAATGTTTTCATTTCTGCTCTTTTTTTCCTCTTTTAATGTGTGCTGCATTCGACAGTACACATTGGAAGAGGAAACTGCCTGTAGTGATTGTGTTTTTAAAAAAACAAAAAATATTTGTCGATTCATATATATCATGCAGGGCTCCGCACACCAGAGTCATATGCCAAAGCAATCTCAATACATTCATTACCGTAACCGACTGTAGTTTCTCCTCCCCCTTGTACTCCCCCCACAAGCAACAATACAAAACATAGGGGCATTAAATAAAAACACCCCCATCCCCAACTCCCCCCTCCCACTCCTACCCCCAAAGATCACACAAATCCATTCTACCACTTCTACAGTATTAAAAGGAAATTGTTCAGAAGGTCCCAGACCAGGCCCACCACCCCCTTTGCTCCTTCCCCCTCTTCCCCTTATACAGAATCCCCGGCTCAAACCGGCTGCATAGACTCCTCTATCGCCGGAGGTTCCAGCCAGAGACCTCGATACTCCGCCCATCGGTTCCAAATTTTATCCATACTAATATAATAAAGAGAGAGCCAAAAACCTTTGAGGCGGGTAATCTCAGGAACCACAGCACCAATCACAACACCCAATACAGCGTTGGAAAGGGCAGATCCAGCAGAAGGACATAGGCTATGCAGACGCCCACCATATACATTTAAAAAGTAAAAGAACCGTGCCAGCAAAGTAGTCCCTTGTGGGCGTGTCTGCGTTGTGCTGTGGGCTTGTGCTGGGGGGGCGTGACAAATGCTGGGGCCTGTGGTACATGCCGCCCTTCGGGCTGGACTGTTCCCATGAAGCACAGGGTCAAGGCTGATTTGCATATGGCCATGTCTGAACTGGGGTGGTGTGGAGTGCAAAAAAACGATGGATTTAGGCCCAGATCTCTGTACTGGGGTGAATGTATGACATTGTTCTGCATTCTGTCCATCAACTGTTGTTTTTGCATTTGTCACCCCGAGTGTGATGGGTATGCTCAGACGTGATTCCCATGCTCTCCACACCACTGGAGTCAAGCGATCCTATCTGAAGATGGTAGATAGCCAGAAAGTGGTTCTAAGATGCTTGAGTCCGGTCTAGGAAAGACTTGGATTGGCAGTTTGACCTGGAATGTTCCCATGAGGTGGTGTGGAGTGCAAAAAAATGATGGACTTCGGCCCAGATCTCTGTATTGGGCTATATGTATGACATTGTTCTGCATTCTATCCATCAACTGTTGTTTTTACATACCGCCCTTCGAGCCATGTCTCATATCTTTGCTGGAGGTGTGGGCGGTTGTGTCAAATATTTCATTGTTTTTTCTTCCCAGGTTCTGTACATTCCAGCTGTGGGTGTTCACCCTGCTCCCTTTAAATACATCTGCACCCCATAATCAAAAGCCAACCTTACTCCTTAAAATACCCCAACACCCTTAAACACTAACCCATCTTAACCCTATAAATATACCCTGTACCGCAAAACCCAAACCTATACCTAAATCCTAAAAATACCCCTGTACCCCAAAAACCAAAACTACCCCTGAACCCTAAAATACCCCTGTACCCCAAAACCCGAACCTAGCCCTGAACCCTTAAAATACCCCTGTACCCCAAAACCCAAACCTACCCCTGAACCCTAAAAATACCTCTGTACCCCAAAAACCCAAACCTAGCCCTGAACGATAAAAATAACCCTGTACCCCAAAACCCAAACCTACCCCTGAACCCTAAAATACCCCTGTACCCCAAAACCCAAACCTAGCCCTGAACCCTAAAAATACCCCTGTACCCCAAAACCCAAACCTAGCCCTGAACCCTTAAAATACCCCTGTACCCCAAAACCCAAAACTACCCCTAAACCCTAAAAATACCCCTATACCCCAAAACCCAAACCTAGCCCTGAACCCTAAAAATATGCCTGTACCCCAAAACCCATACCTATCCCTAAACGCTAAAACTACCCCTGTACCCCATAACCCAAAACTATATCTGAACCCTTAAAATACCCAAACACCCCAAAACATATACCTCAGTACCCCAAAACATATACCCTTATACCTATACTTACCTTATCCGAACATTAAAAAAAAACATGCTTTTACCATTCATGCATTTACAACGAATTTCGTTGTAAATGTATGCGTGGTAAAAGCATATAAAATGTAATGCCATGCGTTATAATGGCATTGCGGAGTCATGGTACTTTCATAATGAAAGTGATGGTCTGCGGAAAGAAAGTTGCGGAATAATGGGTGTTTAACCTCCCCCGGTAAGTACATTGGTGGCACGGCGGCCCACATCTCTAGCAACATACTCATATTTTTTCACCACCGATTTGAAAAATGCACAGGTCTCTCTCATTGATGGCCAGCACCGACATACACTTTTAGACACACCTCCCACCACAAGTTCTATAATTGCGAACTTTAGAGCTGGGGAGCTACGTTCGAATCCCGGCAACAGGTCAACATCCTGTGATTCCAGGCAAATTGCTTTGTCTCCCCGTGTCTACCACAAATTAATGTGTTCTTCTGTAATGTAAATTGTGCTCATGCCATGTTGTCGAGTTCGCACTATATAATATTGCAAGGAAAAATAAAGTAAGGAAACTCGAGTTCACACACTACTGAATGCGCACTCTTAAGTGCATCAGCAGTGCACTGTGAATCGGAGCGTTTCACAGGCCTGTCACAGATAAGAAATGCTATCAAAATGAAATCCTACAAAACAATATACTACTGGCCGGTAGCAATTCATACCCGGATAACGTTGGGACGGGCTGCTAGTATGTTTATAAGGACACCCCCCTGGCCACAAATATGGGTTGCTCCAGACCCATGCAGAAGTCCAGAACATTTTTTCAAGCCGCCCCCAAGGGGGCCCTCGTCTCCTTCCAAGCTTTGGCAATGTCTTTTTTCGCCAGAGTAAGGCTGAGCAGCAGAAGGTGTTGTTTATAAATGTTGCCCCGCCCACCCCCTCAATTACATGCAGCAGTGCCAGCCGTGGTGTACGGGTATGCTCCCAGCCCAAAACTTCAGAGAGGCAAGCAAACACCCCACAATTCTGAAAGGCACATGATGGAACCAATCACAAGCCATGGGAGTGCTGCTACTTCAAACAGTAGATACACCATCTTGATAGACAGCGCATGCGCTGCCTAGGCTTGACTGAAAAGGAAATTTGAACGGGCGCCGTTCCACAGGTCATCTCTATGGATCCCTTATCAAGTCTACCAGGCATGATGCTGTATATATTCCAATGAAGACACTAGGAGCCAACGGAGTCGCTTATTGTGTGCCTGAAGGAGCCTGACTTCTAGCAATATGAGAGAACCTCCCAACATCAGCTTCTTCCACAAGATGCATTCTACAATAATTCTAGAGCAAAAATTATACCTCATCCTGTAAGCCAGCAAAAAGAATAACCTAATTTCTCTTTTTGACAAAAATATGGATCTAGAGTTACTCAAATTCCTCTCAAAACTGGTATATTTCGATTGTCAGTGATCATTACCACACAGAATGCAGATGAACATCAGAGTAAGTTAATGCAAAGATATACATTATAAACTTAGGAAAATTACAGTAACTTTACAAACATAACTAAAAGCAACAAAAAAAATAACGCTAACACGTGCGCATATAGAATAGTTCCTGATTCTCACTGTTAGAAAAAAAACTATTTTGCCCATAACAATGAAATGGAAGTGTTTGTGGTATTGCAGTGGCTTCTGGGTATGCAAATTTCCCCAAAACAGCTGGTTGATGTCAGGCAGACTGCCCTCTAGTAACAGCTGATGACACTGCAGCTGCTGCTTAGTAGACATGTTCAATTTTTCTCTCTCCCTCTCTCTCTCTCTCTCTGTCTCTGTCTCTCTCACACACAAACACACTCTCTCTCTCTCTCTCTCTCTCTCTCTCTCTCTCTCTCTCTCTCTCTCTCTCTCTCTCACACACAGACACACTCTCTCTCTCTCTCTCTCTCTCTCTCTCTCTCTCTCTCTCTCTCTCTCTCTCTCTCTCTCTCTCTCTCTCTCTCTCTCTCTCTCTCTCTCTGTCTTACTGTAAAAAGGAAACAGCATTAGTTTGTAATTTTAGGTGTCATAGTGCTTAATAATTATTTGGGAGGGGGGCTCGGGAATGATTAGAATATCTCCGGCCGAATCAGGAAATACAGATTGTAATGGGGGCGGTGGTGTCTACTTCATTTTCAAAACAAGCGCATCAGCGCCTCGTTGGGTGTATCAAGCACTATACAAAAAGAATTACAATGCAATACAAATCCCAGCCAGACTCAGCTGAGGAGCCCTTGCAGGGAGGGGGAGTAGTATCAGTCCCATACTCGGTCTGATTGGGTAGGATGAGCAGGAACCCACAGGCCGAGCACACAAGCCAGAGTTGGGGGCTCGGTCGAGGGGCTGCTGCAAGGGGGGAGGGGCCCCAATGCCACCATCACAGGCCATGATCACACACCCACTTCTTCTCGCTTTCTAAACAGTAACGGGACTACAAGGAAGAAATCATTGTTCACTGCTGAAACCCAAGACTTCATGGAAGTGCACAAACATAAGCAGAGGCGTAGGGGATGCTAAAATTCTGGGAGGGACAGGGACAACCTTGTAGACTTTCTAGTGACCCTATACAAATCACCGCCCGTTAAACAAATACAATCCCATATTTTCGAAGAGAAATATTAAGAAAAGCAGGCATGTAGGGCCCAATTCACAGAATGAACTTAAGACTCAATCCTAAACTTACTACTATTTTGGTATTCACAGAAGTTAGGATTTTGTCTTAAGTTTATCTTAAGACAAACTTAAGACAAAATTAAGACAGACTTAAGACAAAATCCTAACTTCTGTGAATGCCAAAAGTAGTAAGTTCATTCTGTGAATACAAAAATAGTAGTAAGTTTAGGATTGAGTCTTAAGTTCATGCTGTGAATCGGGCCCATTGTCACAGTTTGCATTATGCTTTATTGTTATTTACATTCATATAGTAATCAGACCAAATGTTAATAAAACATGTATATGAATCTTGCATCTTCATGCGCCAAGCAAACAAAGGTCGCTGACTTAGGGTGGGGGCATCGTGTTTGCAAGTGCATTATGGTTTGAAAAGTACATGCTGTATTCCTGGTCTCCAGCAATTTTCAGTCAACAATAAAAATGTGAAGATAACTTCGGTGATTAATTTTCTTTATTGTGAGAGATCGGAGGTTTGTCTAGTGGAAGTTTTGACTCATGGTAAGGTAGCCACAGTGCGGTAATATGCCTGCTGCAAAGAACGTGTACCACGCCGATCACAAAATGCATATCATGTAAATAGGTCAGTGAGTTACTGCTTTTGTCTAAGAGATTCTTTTGGTATTGGCAGTTTATAAGTTAAAATCCTAACATTGAACAGTGAGTTATTATTAACCGTCATCAAAGAGCTGCATGAAAACTTCATGGTATATATTAGAACGTTATGATTTTTCCCAAGTCTTTCCTTAGCCTAATGTTAGAAAATGGGTTTATTAGGATAGAAATCACTTCTGAATATTACAGAGAACCCCCCAACCATGGTGGTATGTTTTAAATTCTGATTGTGTGCTTCTCTAGTGTTGCAAAGCCACCCTGGGCACTCCCCAACGTTTTGCTGACTGGTACTGGTGGTACCTGACTTTGACTGACCCAGGCCTCTGCCTAACCAGGCCCAGAGCAGTGCTATTCTGAAAGAGACACTTAAAAATACAGTGAAAACACCTTCATACACTAGGGTGCATGATGGGTTAGGGGACCTCTCCTATAAGGCCCTAGTACATAATAAGGCAGGGGGATTAGAACTACCTTTAGGTCCTTAGAATATAATAGGGCATGGCAGTTTAGAGGCAAACAGCCCTTTCTGCGCTTACATGTTTGCACTGCTGAAGCCTGAGGTCTGTTTAAAAGTAACCCTGTGTTGTGGGACTGCTTTTAAAATGCAAATTGTGCCCAAACTCGACTTTTGAGTCTGGGGAACTTACAAATTGATCGACTACAATGTAGGGGCAAAATTAAGTTAAGTGTAAAAATATTTTCCACTTAACTATGGCTGTATCTTATTTGCCACATAATACATCATCTGCTGCATAATCTAACGATTTCACCCAAAACAATTTTGTATTTCAAATGGATCTGAAATTACTAAAAGAAATGTAACTTATGTTGCTGTGAAGAATAGGGCCCTTTGCAAAGGTTGACTGGTCACTTTTCCCACTGCTGCATTTGTATGTTGCACAGGTACTAATGAGGCAAAAGCTTTGCAGAGGCTGTTAGTATGTATAAATACGTCAAAATAATAAAGTTTCATAAAATGTGCATTCCGCTGCAGCCTTTTTATTGTTGCATGATTTAGTCAACACTGTGACATAATGTTGGCCTCCATTGCTGCATAACTCCAGTGGCCAGAAAGCAGGCTGCACATGTCAAAAGTGTTTGTGCATGAAGCAGAGACCAAGAAGTTTGCAAACTTAGGGGCTGATTACGATGGCAGACAGACTTCAGTCTGTTCACCATCGAATCGGGGAATGGGGCAGACTGCCTTCAATGTAGCGAGCGCACGATAGGCATTACAGTTGTCCGCCACTACGGTGTTTCGCAGTGCCTATCTTTTACATTGCAGCAGGCGCTGAGGGCTGCATCATCCGCCGCAATGTCAACAAGCATTGGCATAGCTAATAGGTCTTGCATTTGGGACCCTATAAGTATTTAGTTATGCAGGACAATATCCTTGGTGCAACAACATAAACTGTTGCATGACTAAACACTTATAAGGTCCCAAAGGCAAGATCTATTGGCTATGCCAATGCTTGTTTAGTACGGACGGTAATAATGACATTAGGTTGGAGGTGGGAGGGGTTATGAGGACGGATAGGCAAGCTTGTGAAGGGAGGATTGCGTAAGAAGGATGGTGCGAGAGAGGAGCAGGGGAGGGTGATGCAGGTATGGACGTGGGCAGATTGTTTTCTATAATAGCAATATCCATACTAATATAATAAAGAGAGAGCCCAAAACCTTTGAGGCGGGTAATCTCAGGAACCACAGCACCAATCACAACACCCAATACAGCGTTGGAAAGGGCAGTTGCAGCAGAAGGACATAGGCTATGCAGACACCCACCATATACATTTAAAAAGTAAAAGAACCGTGCCAACAAAGTAGTCCCTTGTGGGCGTGTCTGCGTTGTGCTGTGGGCTTGTGCTGGGGGGGGCGTGACAAATGCTGGGGGCGTGTGGTACGTTCCGCCCTTCGGGCTGGACTGTTCCCATGAGGCACAGGGTCAAGGCTGATTTGCATAAGGCCATGTCTGAACTGGGGTGATGTGGAGTGCAAAAAAATCGATGGATTTAGGCCCAGATCTCTGTACTGGGGTGAATGTATGACATTGTTCTGCATTCTGTCCATCAACTGTTGTTTTTGTCACCCCGAGTGTGATGGGTATGCTCAGACGTGAGTCCCACGCTCTCCATTCCACTGGAGTCAAGCTATTCTGGCTGAAAACAGCTGATAGCCATATATTGGTCCTCGGATGCTTGTGTCTGGTCCAGGAAAGACTTGACTTGGCAGCTTGGGCTGAAAGATTCCCATGAGGCTCAGTGTCAAGGCTGAGGTGATGTGGAGTGCAAAAACAGTGGTGGATTTAAACCCAGATTTCTGTATTATTAGGGTAAATGTATGACATTGTTCTGCATTCTGTCCATCAATTGTTGTTTATACATTCTACTCCTTATGCCATGTCTCATATCGTGTGATGGGGTGGGAGTGTGGGTGTGGGTGTGGGTGCGGGGCGCGCGTTGTGTCAAATATATCATTGTTTTTTCTTCACAGGTTCTGTACATTCCAGCTCCGGGTGTTCACCCTGCTCCCTTTAAATACTCCTGCACCCCATAATCAAATCCCACCCTTACTCCTTAAAATACCCCAACACCCTTAAACACTAACCCATCTTAACCCTATAAATATACCCTATACCCCAAAACCCAAACCTATACCTAAATCCTAAAAATACCCCTGTACCCCAAAAACTAATCCTATCCCTGAACCCTAAAATAACCCTGTACCCCAAAACCCAAACCTACCCCTGAACCCTAAAATACCCCTGTACCCCAAAACCCAAACCTAGCCCTGAACCCTAAAATACCCCTATACCCCAAAACCCAAACCTACCCCTGAACCCTAAAATACCCCTGTACCCCAAAACCCAAACCTAGCCCTGAACCCTAAAAATACCCCTGTACCCCAAAACCCAAACCTAGCCCTAAACCCTTAAAATACCACTGTACCCCAAAACCCAAAATTACCCCTAAACCCTAAAAATACCCCAAAACCCAAACCTAGCCCTGAACCCTAAAAATATGCCTGTACCCCAAAACCCATGCCTATCCCTAAACGCTAAAACTACCCTTATACCCCATAACCCAAAACTATATCTGAACCCTTAAAATACCCAAACACCCCAAAACATATACCCCTATACCTATACTTACCTTATCCGAACATTAAAAAAACATGCTTTTACCATTCATGCATTTACAACGAATTTCATTGTAAATGTATGCGTGGTAAAATCATATAAAATGTAATGTCATGCGTTATGATGGCATTACGGAGTCATCGTACATTCATAATGAAAGTATGCGGAGTGATGGTCTGCGGAAAGAAAGTTGCGGAATAATGGGTGTTTACCCTCCCCCGGTAAGTACATTGGTGGCACGGCGGTCCGCAACTCCAGCAACATACTCATATTTTTTCACCACCGATTTGAAAAATGCCCAGGTCTCTCTCATTGATGGCCAGCACCGATATACACTTTTAGACACACCTCCCGCGACAAGTTCTAGAATTGCGAACTTTAGAGCTGCGGAGCTACGTTTGAATCTCGCCATCTTGTCAACATCCTGTGATTCCAGGCAAATCGCTTTGTCTCCCCGTGCCTACCACAAATGAATGTGTTCTTCTGTAATGTACATTGTGCTCATGGCATGTCGAGTTCACGCTATATAATATTGCAAGGAAAAATAAAGTAAGGAAACTCAAGTTCACACACTACTGAATGCGCACTCTTAAGTGCATCAGCAGTGCACTGTGAATCGGAGCGTTTCACAGGCCTGTCACAGATAAGAAATGTTATCAAAACGAAATCCTACAAAACAATATACTACTGGCCGGCAGCAATTCATACCTGGACAACGTCGGGACGGGCTGCTAGTCACTGTATAAAACTGGTCTTCTAATTGAAGTCTTTTCCACTCCGAATGTCTAGAAATAGACAGCTATGGTTGGTGCTTGAGGGCACTGAGGTTTCAGAAGCATAACAAGCATAAAAAAAGATGGTTGTGTAATTCTATAGTTACTGTTGTGCTTGAATAAAGACATGACAAGCTTGATAAGCTAAGATGATCTGACATTTAGGCACTGACTGTCCAACCCGATGCATATGTACATATTTTTAACTTTCTCTTTTTCTTTTCTTTTACATCTCTTTGCCCTTTAAATGTTTTTCTTAAAACATTTATCTTTTATGAATCTACAGTTTTTTACAATGATCGTATTATGCTTCGCTTTTGTAAATGATTATAAGTAATCTATACTACTATTATAAAGAGAGAACAGACACCTTTTGGCCAGGTAAACTCGGGAACTACAGCGCCAATCCACACACCTAATACAGTGTTGGAAAGAGCAGTTGCAGCAGAAGGACATAGGCTATGCAGACGCCCACCATATACATTTAAAAGGTAAAAGAACCGTGCCAGCAAAGTAGTCCCTTGTGGGCGTGTCTGCATTGTGCTGTGGGTGTGTGCTGGGGGCGTGACAATCGCTGGGGGCATTCCGTCACGAGTGTTGTTTTTCTTCCCAGGTTCTATACATTCCTGATCCCTTTAAATAGTAATTCAGTGGAGGTCCCATTCTCTTAGAACCACCCCAAGCACAGTTATGGGCAAAAATACAACTAAAAGGCCCTGCAAAGCATTATGGGATAAGATTAGCATAATTTTTAGCATTCATGAAAGTGTTTCAATGTTTTTGAATTTTACTCATCAGGGACATCTTGGGACGACGAGGTGAACTGCAGCTTGATGTATAATAGTTTAAATGCTATTGCATTTGCCTCATCAGGGACATCTAGGGACGGCGAGGTGAACTGCAGCTTGATGTATAATATTTTATATAATATTTTAAATGCTTATTGCATTTGCCTCATCAGGGACATCTAGGGACGACGAGGTGAACTGCAGCTTGAAGTGTAATATTTTAAATGCTATTGCATTTGCCTCATCAGGGACATCTAGGGACCAAGAGGTGAACTGCAGCTTGATGTATAATATTTTAAATGCTTTTGCATTTGCCTCATCAGGGACAACTAGGGACGACGAGGTGAACTGCAGCTCTTTGTAGAATTATTTGGAATACTATAATATTCACTTCCCACTGCTAATCTCGTCCCATAATGCTTTGCAGGGGCTTGATCTCAAAATCATCACCTCTCTCATTGCTTGCTGGAAGCTAATTTCACTTTTGTGAAATGACTATATGCATTTTAGCATGTAGAAATACTTGTTATTTTACATTGAATATATGAGGTTTCTGTTTTAATAATTGGAAATCTGATGGAACGAAATATTGCGCATTTATTGTACCAAGTTCGCGCCAATTCCGCCCACCCCTACTTTAAATACCCCTGCACCCCATAATCATAACCCACTATATCTGAACCCTTAAAATACCCAAACACCCCAAAACATATACCTCAGTACCCCAAAACATATACCCCTATACTCATACTTACCTTATACAAACATTTGTAAAAAAAACATGCTTTTATCATTCATGCATTTACAATGAATTTCGTTGTAAATGTATGCGTAGTAAAAGCATATAAAATGTAATGCCATGCGGTATAATGGCATTGCGGAGTCTTGGTACTTTCGTAATGAAAGTATGCGGAGTGATTTTATGTGGAAAGAAAGTTACGGAATAATTGGTGTTTACCCTCCCCCGGTAAGTACATGTGGCACAGTGGCCCACATCTCAGCAACATACTCATATTTCTTTACCACCCATTTGAAAAATGCACAGGTCTCTCTCATTGATGGCCAGCACCGACATACACTTTTAGACACACCTCCCGCCACAAGTTCTAGAATTGCGAACTTTAGAGCTGGGGAGCTAGCTGATTCCAGGCAAATCACTTTGTCTCCCCGTGCCTACCACAAATGAATGTATTCTTGTGTAATGTAAATTGTGCTCATGCCATGTTGTCGAGTTTGCGCTATATAATATTGCAAGGAAAAATAAAGTAGGGAAACTCGAGTTCACACACTACTGAACGCGCACTCTTAAGTGCATTAGCAGTGCACTATGAATCGGAGCGTTTCACAGGCCTGTCACAGATAAGAAATGCTTTCAAAATGAAATCCTATGAAACAATATACTACTGACAGCAGCAATTCATACCCGAACAACGTCGGGACGGGCTGCTAGTCATACAATAAAGTAGTCAGTACTGGAACCAGTACTGGATATAGACATGGATGCATAGAGTGCTTCTCTGACACGGCTAAGCACAGTATTGTAATAACAAAGATAACATCAAGGGAGCTACAATGCGGTGTTGGTGATAGTGGCGATAAACTCATCAGCAATTTCTCGTTAGAGAAGATGTCTCTGTTTTCACGGATGCAGCTAATGTGGGCGAATCAGGGACACTGCTTCACATCATGAGGTTTATATTTTATACAAACATGTCTTTGAGTCCATCCATCCATACATCCATCCATCCATCTATGCAGTCAGGCTGCTTGTGAGTTAAGTCCTTGTTGCTGACTTCATCTAGCTCACAGTGCTATCATTTCATATTAAGGGCAGGTGTATGTAATTCAAATGCACATAGCATGACATGACTTAACATATCATAACGCAGCATAACATAAAACGTCATAACATACCACAAATTAAAATAGCAAAACATAACAAAACAGTAAATCCATAACAAAAAATAACATGCCGTGTATCTGTTATCTGAAAGCCACAAGCTCGAATCCTGCAAGGCTCGGTTCACCTGTTCATACTTTTAAGCTGAATATAAAGAGAACAGTGGGCTGGGTAATGACAAAATGCTTTTCTTTGCAGTGGGCCATACGTAAGTCATTAATATAAAGTTTATATCTGGCAAATGTATGAAAATAAGTCTGTACATGGAGAAAATAATTCTTTATCATTCGTTTATGGTCCCACCCACAACTACCTGTGTGTAATAAATAGCATCTGTTCACCTATGCTTATGTTTGTGCAGGCACGCATACTTACACTGACGTGCGCAGTTAGACCTGTGCACCCACTTTCATCTATTTTCTAAATGTTTTTTTATCTAAGATTGTTTTTTGCAACTGAGCAATACCAAAACCTTCTAAAAATTACAAAAAAATAAATAAATGAAAAAAACGGGAACTAAAAACATCCTTCTCTGTTTCACACGGTGCCGCTCTTTGTGTCGCTCGAAGTCCAAAAGCAGGGGGCACTGTTGTTCATGTATCACAGAACCAGCTCGAGCCAAGAATGTGCTTGGAAGGTTGGCTTAATAACCTGGCGGGTTTTTTCTCTAAAAGACAGCAGCCGATGATCAATACCGTCATGAGAGCTTGAGCCTCACTTCACGAGGGTTCTTTAATGCATTTTCAATACAACGTCTCATGCAGTAAAGAGGTTTTAAAGAATAGAGCACCCTCAGGGCAATGCGCACTGCCTGGTTTAATGTTTTGTTTTATATTTGCTTAACGCTGAATACAAAGGGGAATATCATCAACGTTTTAATGGACGTTCCTCAACGTTATTTTATCTTCCAATTAATGATAGAAGCCAAAACATAAAAAAAAATCTTTTATTGCGTTTTTTTAAAGCCTCCCAGCAGCATGTCATTTGCTGGCCACCCCTCTGTAGTAAAACAAGCATTGGTTGTGCGGCCATTAAAGAAACGGCACACCTATAGGATATTCATTAGGATGTTATTTCCCCTCATCTCCCTGTCCAACTCATTCGGTTTTTTTAAATCAGTCTTTTAAACATTTGCAAGACAACCAAAGTACTGGGAGACGACCTGGTATTGGTTGTGGACAGTATGTGAGACAACCGAAAATACCCTAAGTCTATCGACCCCTTTGTATTTCACTTCTGCCTCGGAGAAGTAGGCGCTTTGTTTGGAGTTCACCTTTCAACACATCGCGCGCTGACCTCACTGTTACGGAGCTGGGAAAAATGTGATATACAAGAGCGAACATCGTATGTCTGATATATGTGCTGAGACAGATGATGGAATTTAGCGGGGCTGCTGTTTTCTTTGTGGGTGGCTAAGCAATTTCGCAACAAGTTAATATTTATTTTCTTCGGAACGTGCAAACATGCAAAGGGTTAAGTTTTCTAAGTGGCAGTGAACATAATGGGCATTTCAGGGTTGGAATTAGGGGCCATATTATCAAGCAAGGGCGATACATTATCGCCGCTTTTATCGGCAAAAAACTGCCGCTAAAGCGGTGATAATGGGCTTGATAATATGCCCTTGCGAATTCCCATAGAGGCTCAGGTTCTGGTGTTAACCATATTTCTTGAAAATATGGCCCTATGTTTTTTGCCATTCAGTGAGGCTATATTTAGCAACTAAAAGTATGTACTGAATGAAGTGCAGGGTTTCTGGTACAGTGTTTTAACCATATAATGTTTTACAGAATGTAACTTATTTCTCATCATGCTAAATGTTTAAAGTGCAACAAAGCACCCTCAAAGGGTGTGTAACTACTTCTGTAAAGGAGATGGGAATCAGTATATACTCAACAGAAGCTCATATATGGCTTTGTTCAGCTTTCGAACTTCATGTAGGCGCGCATGTAAGGCAGATGGCGGCACCGTGAAAGTGAAAGTAATCGCGGCTGTAAGGGTGCCCACGAGATGGCGCCTCTGCTCGTGAGCACGCGCCCGGGCACATAACCGCAAGCTCTAGGCCACCACCAATGCGTGTGGTAGCATTTTCTAAAGTCCTTACTAAAAGTCTTGACAGGACAGTGCATGCGCTGGATCAGGCGAGACCTAAAAATGGACATGTTACATATATCACTGCACTACGTGGCATGCACAATGCGGTGCCTGCCACACGGTGCAGTGATTTGTAGGGGGGCATCATAGATGCCCCCCAGGTCCCATGTCTGGGGGCTGGGGGCGCTGGGGGGAAAGGGGCCTGCTACGGGCTCCCAATGTCCCTAGACAACAGTAATATGCTGACTGAAAAAAAATGAATAACACCTTGGAAAAAGCAAACACTCATAGGGAATGCAAGAATAAGCAAAGCACGTGAACTGTAATCAGTAAAAATATTGTTACCTTAACGGTTTTAAAATCATTATTCATAAATCAGCAAGTAATTTTGCCTGAAAAGTTCAGGACATGGCTACAGGACCAGGAAGGGACCCGTTTTAATGTCCATTGCTTATATCCTTTCAAAATGTAAGCAGTGTGGTTTAAAAAAGACCACATCCCCGAACACAGAGCCGCAATTTATAAGCTAAAATAATTAAAACAGTTGAAAAACGATCATATTAAACGTTTCCACTCCACCTGGTGTTTATCATCCAGTTTTAGGGCACCACTCCAATCATATACACTTAATTCAAATTTTTCAGAGTCCACATCCAATTAAGAAGTCTTGATATTTTCTCAATTCGTTTTTTATTTTCTTGTACTCAAAAGAATCATCAGCCAAAGCGTTTCGTTCTGACCACCAGAACTTCTTCAGGGCTGGAATGATCAAACATATATAAAGACAAACTGTCACATAGATATATATAAAAACTACATATAAAATTGTACATACAACCATATAAATACATATAAAAACATGACACATATGTGTATATTAAAAACACAACCATAGCATTACATGACAATAGATTTGCAGTGTGTGTAATTTTTTAGAGGATTACAACCTCGTTTCCCTTTTTAACAATCGAAAATTTCTCAGTTATTCCTAAGGTACTGGACTCTTACTACAAGAATTGGTAATTTCGAAATGTAAGGTAGTACAATAAGAGATAATACTGCAACATTACGATAGTTGAAGATTCAAGTAAAACAGACAACAGTCAACCAGATATTGCCGTCCCTTTTGGAATGGTGCACTTCCTCACCCTGGGAAAACAATGTTGTTCAAAGAAAGTAGTGCTTTCACTGGCAAACTCTGTAAAGTGGCGCTAATGTGAGTGGGTTTAACTAACAATCTGGCCTGTCTGCTGATCACTCTTTATTGCTTTGTTTAGGTATTTAATTATTTTTTCACTCTGTGCTGACCACTCTGTATTGCTTTATTTAGGTTTTTAATTATCTTTTATCTCCGTCCTGACGTTTTTCTATTGAATAGAAAACGGTCAGAAAATGAGGACATTTCCAGTCAAAGTGTTCCAACTTTTTTGGATCCATTTCACAGGGGAACTAATGAAGAAAAGGAGAGGCAAGAGAGAGTACAAGAGCTGTCTCTTGAAATCAGCGCATAAGGAGGAGCGAGACAGAGACAGAAAGAGATGGAGGAATAAAGAGAGAGAAAGGGGAGGTGGGCAGCTGCCAGAGGCAGACCAGGAGAAGTTGACACTGCCCATGCCTTCTCAGGGCATGAAGGAATAGAGACAGAGGGGCATATTTTCAAGGGCAACATTTTATTGCCCTATTAGTAAGCTGTCGCTAACAGCAGTTAGCGACAGCTTGTAGGCGATAGGAACCGGTTTGGGGCCCGCTTTGCATGTCAGCGATATTTATCGCTGATGACTTGCAAAGTGAGCGTACCCAAACTGTTAGCGACTAAAAGCATCACCGCTATCACCGATTATCAATGCAGGCGAAGCGATAAAAAAAATTGCGCTAAGCGCGAACATCGCAAAAACCTATTGCCTGCCCAGACCACTTCTTAACCTGTATATCCAATGGGAGGTGGATATTCAGGTTAAGACCCTATTGGCAATGATGCCTGAATATTACTGGATTTCCAGCGATATTCACACATTGAGCCGTCATCGCCGGATATATTATCGCATTTGAGATAAGCGTTGCTAATAGCACGTTATCTCTGCGATAAAACCAGGCGATGCGAGGCGATAAAAAAAAACTTTAAGCTCAATTAGCGATAATTATCGCTAGAGTTTTTTCCTTCTCTGCCCTTCCCAGAACGCAGAGCCTTCCTACAGCATAAAAAATGGCAAAGGGCGGGTAGCCTCTGACTCCAGGCAGGTCAAGTGCAGGGACATTAGGTGGCGCTTTCACGTACTAATGGCCCTGCGAATAATAGAAAGGGGAGGAGAAATTCTTTTGTCCCCTTGTCCCCCCCACCCTTGTGCCCTGTATTCCCTCCACTCCAAAATCTGGGTGGATATATCCCCACGTCCCCCACACTTCCTACGCCCATGAACATAAGGGCCATGGGCTTGGTGGGGGAGAAGAAACGGGACAGGCGGATTGATGGGAAGAAGAAACAGAAATTTTGGGTGGGTGGAGGGAGATTAACACAGACAGGGGCGGGAGGGAAAGGAAGCAAAATGGACGGGATATGGTAGACGGCTTGAAAACACAAATGGAGTGCTTGCAAAACAAAAAAGTTGCTTTTAAATTAAATGCGTCAAAACACCTATTCGCTGAGTTAAGGGCACTTTATCGCAGTCAAAGTGGCGATAGATTTATCGCACCATTCACAAGCTGCTGATAGCTGCCGATATCGCCAGTAATCCTGCGATAGCAGCTGCAAAAAACATCCCCAAAGATGACAACTAACGCTAATGAGATGAAGAGTAGGCATTCCCGTGCAAAAAGCTGTGACCACTCCACTTCGCAACATTCACAACGACCAGCCAGATCGGTGATAAGATTACAAAACGTGCGATTAGGCGCATTAGCAGCAGGGATTTAACACCTGCTCTTACCTGGTGTTAAGTCAGACGGCAACCTGCACCACAAAAGGGAGCCCAGCCCACAGCCACAACTGAAGAACATCAGATGCCATGGAGCTACTAATCTTGCAGCTGGGAGTCCCAAGAGGGCTACAACACCCATCGCTACAAACCCCCACGAAACGCTCCCACCATCCCCCCGCTTTCCTGCGAACTACCAAAGAGGCAGTGCAGACAAAGACAGCGGACCTTCAGAAAATGCACCAGCCTCACAGACTTAAAGCCGGAGGAAGTCATTGCTACTACAGGTTCAAAAGGACAACCATCCTCTGCATTTCCCACAGGCTGATGGTACCAAAACAGCGGACAATCAACATCCCTCCGCAGACAACATTGATGGCTGTGCTGCACCTGTTGGCCTCTGGGACCTTCCAGCCAACAACGGCCAAAGTCGGAGGAGTCTCACAGCCAGCCCTATCAAAGTTCCTTACACCTTTCTTGGATGCCATCATCAGCTTGGTACCACAGCACCTTTACTTACCACACACTGTGCAGGAACAGCTGGAGACCAAGCAAGGCTTCTATACCTTAGCTGCCTTCCCGCAGGAAGCACACACATTCCATCAATGTGCAGGCAATAGTCGACCACCGGGGACTTTTAATTAATGTTGTCGCTAACTACCCAGGCAGAGTGCATGATGCCTTCATCTTCCGACAGTCCATCATCAACAAGCGCTTTGAGGCTGGCACCTGTAGGAATGCATTGCTCGTTGGTAAGTACCAAATGAACATACTGTTGTAATCTCCTACCATTGCTACCTTTCAATGGTATGTTCCATTCCCCCCCTCCTCTCTCCCCGTGTTATCTGTCCCATGGAATGTTGGTAAGGCGTCTGAGATAGCACGTTCATGAGGCGAGCGGAGTGCAAGAGACCGGACGTGAATAAACCAGCTCTTCCATACCTTCATGTGTGCTGTGATTTATTCTAACAAATTGGCGACGGGGCTGCGCGGGGGGCAGGTCCTGGTCTTCCCCCGTTTATCCAGCACTACCGTGAACCACTACGCCGATCCGAGGAGTAACCGTGAGTCTTCAGTGAAATGCAAGGACTGTAATTACCGCTAAGCGTTAGTGTATTGGTGGAGTATAAGGTGTGCTTAATCTGCTCCGCATGGCTCTGCGCTTGGTTCCTGAAGAGGTTAATTTTCTCACAAGTACGGAAGGCGTTTGTTATGAAGTGAGGCCAGCGCTACTGATGTGATCGCTCTGGCCGCTCCGTGAACTGTCATGGGAGAATGTCCAATGTTATGAGGATCGGCGAATTAGCCGTAGTTTCCTCGGACTTTTGGTATTAAGGTCACGGTGCCGATGTATATGTGCAGCCGACTATTTCCCTTCATAAATCAGCCGCGTGAAGAGCTTTGCGCGAAGCTTCATTAAGGAGAACTGTCATCTGTATTTATAGCTCCGACGCCACCTTCTGCCAGCAGCTATCACTGCAGGGTGAGCGCACAGGCATTAGTCAGTTTCTCTATCAGCTGTGGAAGGTGCAGAGGTTTTCCGCTTTCGAGCGGGTGCCCGGGATATAGTTGATGTGCGAAAAGTAACACCATAGCACCTGGCTGACCGGCAGATTTCCTTGAAGGGAGCCTGGTGTTGAAGAAGAGCCCAACACCAATTCACACAGCCAAGAGGAAGCCCTTTGGATTACTATGGGGTTCAGGAGCCGGTTGTCTTGATCACGCTGACAGGCACAGCTTACATTTGAGAGGCTTGTCAGAGTCTGCTCTCCGCTTATCACGCTGATAGGCACAGCTATTAAAAGACCCTATATTTTTTAGGTGCCTTCTGTTCTCATCATCACGCTGATAGGCACAGCTATTATAAGACTTAATCCTTAACATTGGAGGCTGTTGGTAGAAAGTCCAATATGTATATGATGCTGAATTATCAACCTTGAAAAGTTTTAATCTGTGGAAGTGTTAAGTTACAGGTTGTGTGTACCCATCCTCAGCTTTGTGCTTATCCAAGTGTTAGGTAGTGTACGGGAGTGAGTAGGGGTAGTAAGGGGTTATTAAAATGGCTACAGAAATGTCAATGTCACAACCACCTCCCTTCCTCAATGATGACGGTGAACCCCTCACTCCATGGAAGAATTGGGAAAGGATTTTTTAATCTTATTTAATATCTATAGGAGGCAACAGATTTTCATCGGTTAGGAAATTGCACATTTTGTTACATAATTTGGGCAAGCATGCCAGAAAGATTTATGATAATTTACCTGAAATTGAGAATGAAAGCAGTGGTAGAGGTGGGGAAGGTGATGCTCCACCAGATGTATACCTTATTGCTTTGAAGAAACTAGAAGCACAGTTTGGTAAGAAAATTAATGTAGTGTTGGAGCGACACAAATTCTTTTCAATGTCTCAATGAAACCATGAAAGGGTAGTGAATTATATTACAGTCCTTAGAGGTTTGTCTTCAACCTGTGATTTTGGTAACCTCATTGATTCTCTGATCAGAGACCAGTTGGTTAGGTGCACTTCAGATAGGACAATACAAGAGAAATTGCTTGCTGATGCCCCAGATTTGAAACAGGCGGTGGATATAGCAAAAAGCATCGAACCCACAGCATTCTGCATGAATGAGATGAAGGAGGCAGTTGAGGTGAAACAGGTGTGTGAAGAGGAGGTACTGAAAATGTCCAATAGGCAAGACAGGGGCAAATATGTACAAAAAGTGGGTCCCTTCCTGAAAGATGAATCCCAAAAGATGAAATGTTTCCGTTGTGGTAATCCAAATCACCTTGCTAGTAGTGTAAAGTGTCCAGCAAGGGGTGCCATGTGCAGGAAGTGCAACAAAAGGGGACATTTCACCAAGGTATGTCATGATATGAAAAAAGAAGGTGACCCCCATGATTTTGGATGATGAGGAGCCCAGAGGGGACATTGTATTCATGGTTAATGAATTGCTTGAGAGTTCAGACTGTAATTACCCAGAGTGTGAGATCATGCTTGACAATGTGGCCTACAATGTATATGCTGATTCATGTTCACCGTACACACTTATAAATGAAACTATATTTAAAACTAGGTCTGCTGACAAAGATTACGAAGTATTGCCCCCAGACATCAACCCAGGAGGCTACAATCGTGATACTATACCATTGGTGGGAATGGTCACTATGCACATCCGATTCAAGGAGAGAGTCACTGTGGGAAAAGTGTATTTAACGGAGAAGGGTTCGTGTTTACTGGGATGGAAACATCAAAAGGACCTAGGTATTAAATTAGACCTCAACGCCCCTGAACCAGTGTACCTGATAGAACAACCCAGTATTGGAAGTGAGGTGTGTGAGGAATTCCCTGAGGTATTTTCCAGTGAGTTGGGGTTATTGAAAGGATTCTTTCACAAAATAAAACTGAAAAAACATTACAAGCCTACGGTACATAAAGCTATATCTGTGCCATTGGTGGTGAGAGACTCTTTAAAAAAAGAACTGGAGAAGTTGGAATCCATTGGGGTGATTGAAAAGATTGAGAGTTCTGAGTGGCTCGCCCCCATTGTGGTAGCTTCAAAAGGAGGTGGCAAAGGGATTCGGTTATGTGTGGATCTTAGGGATCTCAATGCCAACATCTGGGTAGAGAGGCATCCTCTCCCTAGAATAAACGAGATGCTTAGTGTGTTAAAGGGGGCAACATTTTTCAGTGTTTTGGACCTCTCGGCGGCATACCACCAGGTTGCTCTACATCCAGAGTTTAAAAGCCTGACGTCCTTCATTACGCCATTCGGAGCATACCAATATAATCGTATGCCATTCGGGTTGGCGTCCGCGGCGGCGGTCTTCCAGCGCATTATGCAACACATCCTTGAAGACCTAAATAAGGTCCTGTGCTTTCAGGACGATATACTAATTTATGGAGACTCAGAGGGTGAACACAACCTGATCTTAAGAGAAGTTTTGTGCAAGTTGAGTAAAGCTTGTTTTACCATTTTAAAGGACAAGTGCATACTATATCAGGCGAGGGAATTAAACCAAAAACTAGCCTGGTAGATGCAGTATTGTTAGCACCCGCTCCTACTACCAAAGAGGAGCTCAGATCCTTCTTGGGATTGGTTGAATACATGACTAAGTTCATTGAGAATTTTTTTAGCCACACAAGCAACATGAGGGAGCTTTTGAAAAAGGGTAATACCTTTGTTTGGAATGAGGAGTGCAAAAAGGAATTCAAGTATGTTAAGTCAGCCATCGCAAAAGCACCCACATTAGGCATGTTTGATCCTAATGAAAAAACTACACTTACTACAGATGCTAGTAGCAAGGGCCTAGGGGCATCCCTCACTCAAAGGATTGGTGGATGCGAAAGAGTAATCGCTTTCGCTTCCAGGACACTGAAGGACCCAGAGTCTAATTACTCTACCATCGAAAGGGAAGCCCTAGCGTGCTATTGGACAATAAATCACTTTAAATTCTTTCTCTGGGGAATCACCTTTACACTAAGGTCTGACCATAAACCGTTAATTCCATTATTCTCTACTAAGAACATTGAGAGGGCCACACCAAATGGATACTGGCATTACAAGGTTACAATTTCACCATGGGTTATGTGGCTGGTGAAAAAAATACCATAGCAGACTGCATGTCAAAGGTTGCCTATACAGGGAGAAGACACTGTGAGTGGGCCACCAGAGGAAGCCATTCTCGCAGTGGAACATCCGGCTATCAGTAAGGAGGAGTGGGAGAGTGAATCCCAAAGAGACCCGGAGTTAAAAGAACTGAGGAAGTTGATTGAGGATGGGTGGCCTGAGCATAACAGTGAGTTAGCTGAAAACCTTAAACCTTATTGGACAGTGAGAACCGAATTATCCAGCATGAATGGTCAGATATGGAGAGGGAACAAAGTCATTCCCCCGGGTGGCATGAGAGATAGGATCACAGTGTTAGCACATGAGGCTCATCCGGGAAGGAGCATGACGAAGAGTAAAGTGAGACAACACTATTGGTTCCCCAGCATGGATGGGTTGGTGGAGAGCATGGTAAAAGACTGTGAAGCGTGTGGTAGAAGTGACAAATCTAAAGTGGTACATAAGGCACCACTCATTCCAGTGGAAGTTCCGAGTAAACCATGGGACAAGTTGGGGATTGACATAATAGGGCCCATGAACTTACTCAATGCCAACCAGAGATTTATGTTTGTAACTATAGATTACCACTCTCATTGGATCAGTACCAAGTTTGTCCCCTCAATATCGACACAGGACATGATAGAATTTTTGAAGGAAGTGTTTGCTACAGAAGGTATTCCGAGCACCTTGGTGACAGACAATGGTGTCCAATTTATGTCAGATACTATGAAAAAGTTCTTGTCAGAGTTAGCCATCTCGCACATAAGAACACCTTTTTACTGTTCCAAAGCTAATGGCATGGTGGAAAGGGCAAATAGGATTTTGAAGAACTCTATTCAAATGGCTGTTACAATGCATGAACCTGTAGAGGAGGCTGTTAGAAAAACACTATGGTCGTATCATTCCTCCCCCAATGCTGTGACAGGAGTATCCCCGTTCGTATCCCTAAAAGGGAGGAACCCAGGGTCTAAGCTCAACCCCAACTGGTTGAATGGGGGCAGTCCGGTGTGGGTGGACAGGAAGTCTGTGAAAGAGAAGGTGGAACTACATCAAATGGAGTACAAAACCAGGTACGACCAGAAGTGGGGCACCACTAGCAGGAAGTTCTTTGTTGGACAATGGGTAGTGGTCAAAAGACCAGCTGTAGGACGTGCAAAAGTGTCCTCTTTCTCAAAACCTGTAAGAATACAGAGAGTGAACAATAACTCGCTGATGCTAGAAGACGGAAGCACATGGAGCATAGACAATGTAAGTGCCTGCCCCGATGTATGTGTACCAATGGCCAATGGCAAGGGAAGCCAGGATGTTAATTCGTCGGACATTCAAGAGACCAGAGGGACCAGGGTGCGCCAGCCACCAGGTTGGCAAAAAGACTATGTAACTTAAATTGCTCAGTAGGTTTCCTCTTCCGAGGACTGTTCCGCTTTATTGTTAATTCCTGTACAGGGGGAGATGTGTTGTAATC
Source organism: Lissotriton vulgaris (assembly GCF_964263255.1). Classification (NCBI taxonomy): domain Eukaryota; kingdom Metazoa; phylum Chordata; class Amphibia; order Caudata; family Salamandridae; genus Lissotriton; species Lissotriton vulgaris. Next base: position 253,015,796 of record NC_141686.1, on the reverse strand, counting down.
TCCTTTCATTGCTACCTTACAATGGTATGTTCCATTCCCCCCCTCCTCCCTCCCCTTGTTATCTGTCCCATGGAATGTTGGTAATGCGTCTGAGATAGAACCTTCATGAGGCGAGCGGAGTGCAAGAGACCGGACGTGAATAAACCAGCTCTTCCATACCTTCATGTGTGCTGTGATTTATTCTAACACATACCACACACATCAACTCCACAATCATGCAAATCACAACTCTGGGAATGCACACGTTACATAATCACATACAAAATGCCAAACGATATGCCCACTTACGAGACACGACAACACAACTTACTATGGTAACCTGGGCAAGACATGTACACAAGCCATCCACGCTGTGGTGCCTCAGCCACACAATAGCAGAATGTGGGGAGAAGTGGGAACCATGCATGTGCGAAGGGGGCAAATGACCCATGAAAGAAAATGTTCACAATGCTGAGTGCGGCGTAGATGTGCTGGACAGACTTCAATATGCAGACCACATACATTACCATGTCGACATACTCTGCTGGGGTTTGGAGTGTAGTAGACAGTGGACACAACCATGTGACCTTAGCCATTAGGGTAGATTACGGAAATGTAGCTTTTTATGTCCCCCGTGTAAGCGTAAGCGGAGTACGCCAGGCCAGCACAGCGGTGTGAATAAAAAGCTTGTTGCTCTGGGCTTGTTTCTCATCCGGAATTGCCAACGTGTCTGACATGGCGGCTCCTCTCACCCTGCCACAAGGCAGATGCCGTGAGCGGTCGTGCCTGCAATCCTGTGCGCTTTTTGCAACCCAGGCCGCTGGTCCCCAGACTGGTCTTGGCTGCCCCTGCGCACCCAGGCCTCTCTGCTCCCCTGCAGACACTGGCGTGTGTCTACGAGGGTCCACGATGTGCCGGTGCAAGCTGCCCGCGACAGTGGCAGCCTCCTCACAGGCCCCCAGCACACCTTTCTCATTGATGTACTCCATCGCTGCCTCCGGCCTACACTGCGGTCAAGTAGGTCACACATTTGGAACTGAGTCTTGATTTAGTAAAGGCTGAGTACATACCATTGTATACGCCTCATGGCAGACTGCACCCCTTTCTACTCCGGGACCACTAACTCTGTGCAGCTCAAGCCATGGACCCTTGCTGTTTGAATTTTGGATTTCTGAATATCTGATCACTAATGCGTGTGTCTCTGTTGTAGTGTTGGTGCCACCCGTCGCGCAATGGACAATATTGAAATGTAGCATGCCCCCGGAGTGCGTCCTCGGACAAAGGGATAAATGAATGAACGCAAGACCGCTCGGGGTCCAGTAGATACATGCCAACTGTTTTGTGAGTCGCTATCATTGCAGCATAAGCCAAAGGTCTACTCTCAACCGCATCGGTGGGTTCAGACGGACATGAACTCTACATCTGTGTCCGCCCTATCCTTACCATAGGCCTACACAGATGTTGCCGGCCACCTTCAACGTGCAACATCACAGAATCGTTGACAGGCTTGTGGACATACGCAGACAGGCATGACAATGGTGTGCCGTAGGAGTGCAAGTGAAGCAACAGCGCTGCGCCCACTAGAAAATAGGCTCGGGGGAGGTAGGAGGTAGGAGCAGCAGTGATGCTACGTGATACACATTGATGCTGCTCATTTGCTACAAGCAGTACATGTTATACAGGAATCACTGAGTCATACATACATCTCACACACCAATGACTAAGGGCCCGATTCACGGAATGAACTTAAGACTCAATCCTAAACTTACTACTATTTTGGTATTCACAGAATGCACTTAATACTTTTGGCATTCACAGAATGAATTTACTACTTTTGGTATTCACAGAAGTTAGGATTTTGTCTTAAGTTTGTCTTAAGTCTGTCTTAAGACAAAATCCTAACTTCTGTGAATACCAAAAGTAGTAAGTTAATTCTGTGAATGTCATTAGTCAAAAGTAGTTAGTGTATTCTGTGAATACCAAAATAGTAGTAAGTTTAGGATTGAGTCTTAAGTTCATTTTGTGAATCGGGCCCCTGGTGAGGCTGCCAATACATCACGCAGAACCAACAATTGACTCATGTCTCTCTGCACTGTCACATGTGTTCAAGGATATGCACTCTGCACTTGGATCATGACACCCCTCCAAGCCCCGAACACACAGGCCGAGAGGCAGTACAATTGGGCTCACAAACACACCATGGTGTCATGTTCCAGGTGCCTGGACACATCACAGGTGGAAGGCTCCTGTACAGCCCAGACATTGTGTGCAAGATGATCGTTGCATGTTGTGTGTTGCACAACATTTGTCTACGCACCAATACCCCATGGCTAAAACTGCCTGATGCACAGGACGATGATGAGGAAGATGAGGCAGGTGGACCACCCACCACTGGAGCTGCAGGAGAAATGGCCCATAGGAACAACCTAATTGACAATTTCTTTTTTCGTTTTCAAGCCCCTCACCGTTGCAACCTACTCTCATGCTATACTGTCTATCTGTGATGCGAAGAGGCACAATTATTGCGACTCACAGATCCACTCAATATAACTCACTCTCATTCATTCTCACTCACTCCCCCATCATGTGACAAGATGGTAGATGTTCAGGTGAGAGCTTGATTGCAGTGAAACTCCGGGCACTATATGGGTCAAGCCTGAAGTGCCTATGGCTGTATGTACAGAAGATGCTGCAGCAGATCCAATGGGTGAGTCGGAGGCTTGCCAGGGCTCTTAGGCCAGAACTAGGAATTCTCTGGGCCTGGAAAATCTGTCTGGTGGCTGGTGATTACCTCTCTATTAAGCTTGGTGTGCAGCCACCTGCTTACACTATTGAAGCGCACTACGTAATGACCCTAAAGGGTTCAACAAAAATTAATCAATTAATCGAAAATAAACTTTTTTTCATATACAACTCCAAAACAGTATCTTGTTCACCTTCAAGTGTCTTTTCAATTCAATGTTTCAGGAAATAAATGAAAATAAATACATAATTGAAGGTTCACTTCAGATAAGACAAGTCTATCAAGACATTAATGTTCAAATCAAACAATATCCGCAAGCGTGTTTGCTTTGACAACCCCAATGCATTTGAGGTTTCTAGAACCCTTCTTTAGGGGAAAAGGCTTCATGAACTGAGAAATGATAATAGGACACCTACTCATGATGCCTTAAATGTTTTCAAAATCTGCAACGTCGAAACAAAACCGTCATGCAACTCTCTTTCTGATTTGAATATTAGTAATTGAACGTTCAACAGATTCACTGCGCCACCTCGTTGATAATTATGAATCCTCTGTGGAGTTTATCCGTCAAACCTCTGTGCTCAACGTCTACATGAAAAAAAGGTTTTTGGTTAATTGATTAATTTTCGTTGAACCATTTAGGGTCATTACGTAGTGCGCTTCAATAGTATACTCAGGTGGCTGCACACCAAGTATAGCGTGTATTTTTCCTAAGGATATTGGCAGATCCCATGAATGAAGCTGCACACAGTGACTCATTTCAAGTATAGAGTACCGACAGTAGAAATTCATTAACAAGGTGTGCAGGTTGACGCAATTTATCAGATTATCTGTCTGTGACAGAACTGGTCCTCAGAATGAAATAAAATTCAGGGGCATATTTACAAGTCCATATCGCCCCGGGAACGTTACTTTCTACGACGGTCATGTGGCGATAGGGGCTTCGCCTTATTTACAAGGCAGCATTAAGCCACATTATGTGGCTTAACGCTGGCATGTCAATAAGGCCCCCTTTTACGCTATACTTAGTGTGAAAGGGGAGGTCAATCAACCTCACATCCGTCATGTAGTTGAAATGTCCACGGCTTCCATCAAACAGCATGCTCCTCAAAAACAGTCACAATATACATTGTCATGCAGTCTGTATGTACACATGTACAATGCGTTAACATACATGGGACACACTGTTAACCTGTATCTCCCCTTTACATTGCAGAGGGAAAATCAACCCCTCCTTCAAAGCAGACTGGACATCTCTTCAGTGAAGATGAAGAGGACCCCATGGCCATTTGCTCCGACACCCTCCAACGGCTCGTGGAGAGTCTCCGCACCCCACCTCCAGGAGCAGGGCAGCTCAGCTGCATCGAGGTGACCCCACCCCCTTCACAGACCACACAGCAGGAAGCACCCACCACCACTGCTGGCTCCCACCACCTCACGCAAAGACACATGGCCTTTCAACGCCGTGTGCTAGACTGCCAGAAAGAGCTGGCTGAACAGGTGCGGCTGGTTTCGACTTCATGGCAGCCCATCAGGGACCACTTACAGTCACTAATGGACACCCACAGTCCGGTCAATGCTCTACATCAATCCTTTTTGGCTGACCTCACTGGAGCCATTACTCGGATACAAGAACTGTCTAGTCAGACAGGCCCCAGCGATGACAGCAAGGAGTTGGCACAGCTCCTTGCTGTAAGTGAGATTCAAGTTTTCACTATACAGGAACCATTTTTACAATTACATCGTAACAAAGTGGTCCTAAGAACAAATCCAAAATTCCTTCCTAAAGTCATTACTCCATTTCATCTAAATCAATCAGTGGAGTTGCCAGTGTTTTTTCAAAACCCAGTCTCTGTAGCAGAAAGAGCTCTTCTGAAGGATAATGGAGAACATGGAGCGGATACAGACTGGAAGGATGCCTGCCACGGCTGTACACCAGCGAGATGGAGCTGGGATCTACCATGCCCTGCAGATCCTCATCATGGCATTGCTGCCACAGAGGCTGTCCTAGAAGACTGCTGCAGGAACTTCGACACACACATCTCTGCCCCCTGATGTGTCAGTGACACACAGTGATGCAGCCATGACACCACCACACACACCTGACACAGAAGACATGTCAGCGGACTAAGATGTGGATGGTAATAAATCTGTTTGTGAAATGAGGTTGTTTCATTCATCCCCACCATATGGCCTGTTCCTGCTTGGTTCAGCCCTCTTCATCATGTCCTGGAACAACACCTTCCACTGTCCCCCGAAACACCCTGCGACATTCACCTGGACCCCGACATGGACTGGCATATCTGCTCTGGTTACCAATGACACAGTAATCCGGCTGCGGACTGAACTCTTTCTCTTCCGATTAACTTATCATTCCACAAATGACTGTGGTTGCCCTTACACTGGGCAACCATGTAATGTTGGGTTTGCATGGCAATGTACTGTTCCAGTTCTGACACTCCACAGAATGTGAATAAAACATTCCAAATCACATAGTTGTGTCATGTCTATGTTCCATCAAGTATAAAATTAAGTATGAATGTTGGGATATTAATTGCACAAAAAGGTACACCCTGGGAAATGACATCAATGCGCATGTTTGAGCCTGACCCACGTGGCCATTTAGATGACTGTGAAGGTGCGAACTAGCTGTGGCCTCATTGCTCATGAACAACAATCTCGCAACCCCCCAGCGTAGCCCCAGGTCCATGCATTATATAGGGCTGTGTGTAAAAATTTCAAATTCGGTAGTAGGGCCAAAGTAGTGCCCCCCATCACATGTGACAACTGAACATCTCTTCGCATACCCCCTCACACTCAACTGTGTGGACACAGCCTGTTGTGATGGACCACATTGATCCTCATGGCAAGAAGTTGGACACCATACTCACATTGCTGAACACACGTAAGAGCACAGGTCTACCAGAAAATATCCAAACCACAATGTCTGGCTCACAGAGGTGGAGCTGGCAATAGGGACTCACCCCTAAGTGAAATGCATCAGTCAGTCCCTCCCTGTGTACGGACAATGCTCATTGAGGCACACAATTTTTCGTTCTAATCAACACTCATTACAGTTGAACACTAGTGAAGTTGCATTGACTTTATTAGCATGTGTGTGTCAGTACGGGCAAGACAAGGGCCACAACATGCAGACCAATGCTTCAGACACTAACAGGCAGCATTGGAACATGTAGAGGTACAAGAAATGGGGAGGAATAATTGAACACCAATCATTATGGATGGCAACGGTATCAGCCCACCTTGCCTTGATAGAATAATCATGTGATGTTTGGTGTATGCTTATTGCCCCATGTCAGGGGACACGATTTACAGCACTTGGAATCTGCATCCTACCACCTTTTTGGGCTGGCACTGGTGTCTCCCGGTCTACTGTGAGATCTGCAGTAGTTCCCAGCCTACTCCTCTCGGGACAATCAATCCAAGTTGTAGGAGTGGCAAACAAGAGAATGACTAACCCATTGACTGAGTCGATTCCTGTGAGAATAGGAACCTTCCCAGACCGACACCAGTTTGTGGTGTGCGACTTGAGTCCAGTTTGCTTGTGAGGATGTGATCTATTGTGCAAACTGAACTGCACCATCTATTGTACGCCGAAAGAAGTCGAAGTACAGATGAGGGATGGTGATGCTACCTTTAACCCCTTCGCTGCAGGGGTTATTCCCCTGATGTGCTGGGGGGATGGGGGCATGCACAGCGCACACATGCTCATGATGTGCACCTCTAAGGTGTGTTAAGTTCCCTAGGACATCACAGTACAATGTGTCACCTGAGACTATTGCATGGATCAAACCTGTAATCGAGTCCATGATCAAGCAGGGAATTTTGACGGAGATAATGGTTAGCCGTTGTAATTCACCAATCATGAGACTACAGAAGCCGCGTGGGAAGTTCAGGATCATGCAAGACCTACGAAAGGTCAACACGATAGTTGTCCCCTGTTGTCCAGTGGTACCGATTCTATCAGTGATATTGTTTCGGATCCCATGTGAAGCTGAGTGGTTTACTGTGATTGACTTGTGCCAAGCATTCTTTTCAATACCTCTCCACCAAGAAAGCCAATTTTTATTTGCTTTCAAGCTGGAAAATTGGGTGTTAACATGTTGTCATATCCCTTAAGGGTATACAGAGAGTCCATCGATCTTTAATCTGATCTTAAAGAAGAATCTTGAGAGTCTCGTGTTGCCACAGACCTCAGGGCCTGATTCACAGAATGAATTTAAGACTCAATCCTAAACTTACTAACTTACTACTATTTTGGTATTCACAGAATGCACTTACTACTTTTGGCATTCACAGAATGAACTTACTACTTTTGGTATTCACAGAAGTTAGGATTTTGACAAAGATGTGACAGTCTCACAGTTGCTAAGCTATTATTGAGGGAGCTGATCCCAAGATTCGGTTTTCCAACCTCTTTTGAGTCGGACAAAGGAACACACTTCCACAGCGAGGTCACTAAATTGCTTTGTGCCGCTTTGAATGTTGATCACTGCATTGCAGCTATCGACCAGAGGCTTCTAGGATTGTGCAACATATTAATGGAACTTTGAAAGCCCGTATGGCAAAAGTGTGTTCATTGACATCTTTGAAATGGCCTGATGCTTTGTCTCTTGTGTAAATCAGTATCCGCAGTTCCCAGACGTGAGGAAGAATTGTCTGAATGTCCGCTGGAAAGGCCCATACCAAATGATACTTATCAAGAACACAGCAGTGAAGTGCGGAGGGTTGCCAAACTGGCTGCATGCCTCCCATACCCACAGAGTTCCAGCACCCTTAAAAGAAACAGCTCCTCTCTTGACTGAAAATCCAGCTGATGTGGCAGGGCCAGAAGAGAGGACAAGCCAAGCTGTGAGGGTTGCTGATGCAGCTGGTTGTGCACCAAATGAGCTGATGAGGGTTACATCAATCAGATCCCTAACATTGACTCGGATGAAGGAGGTGTCACTGTGGGTGGTGCAGAATCAAATTCAGTAGAAGAAGGAAGTGGTGCACAGGATATACAGGGAGAAAGTCGGAGAGTCATCAGAACAGAAGAGGTTTGGCCCGAGAGACAGAGGAGACTGAATCTGAGGTTGGCTTCTGAAAGAGTCCTTGCCCCTGTGTCCGAGAACTCTGAATCGGAAGGGAGCGAAGAAGTCAAGCTCGAGGAGGTCTGAGAAGATCAAGATGAACGAGAGTGCCTTGTCAGAGATACGCTACCCCGGAGTGGACGCACGTTGTGACTGATGCCGGGAATAGTTGTTCCGGGAGGTTGAGCTCCGTGACAGTGATCAGCAACAGTCCGAATGTGAGAATCGATGTGGTGCTGTTGGTTCCAGGACTTGAAATCGAAGGAGTGCTGACCATCATAATTCCAAATCCTCCAGTTTTAAGCAGACTTTGTCATTTGATTTTGCACAGATTAACCTTTCCTGCATTTGGTTATGAGGCTCCGTCTCATTAAGTGATCATTCTTTGTCTTGAACTCTTGCAACATGTTCTAGAGATAATTGGAGCTGATCTTATTTTGGACTGAAGGCAAATTTTGTTGTAAATAAGTTTAAAAAAAAGATAACCTAGACCCGAGTCCAAGAAGAAGAAATGTAGGGACTTTCCCTAGAGGAAGGAGGAGGGCTAGTGAAGTCTTTCAAACTGTTTAAATAAGGAACCAAAGTACTGTAAAGGGATTTCACAGTCTTTCTGAGTATTGTTTGGACTGATCTGAACTTCGCTTGAAAAGAAAGAAAGAGAATTAGTTCTGAACAACTCGATAAAGACAATGGAGGCTGGAAATCCGAACCATTGTTCTAAATATATGATAGGTACACTCTTAAGGGGAGTGATAATTTCAATAGTAGCAGTGATGATAGTGTCAATAGTTGTACCACACAAGGTAGAAGATGCAGTTGTGGGGGAGAACTCCTACACCTAGTACTTCGACCAAGAAAGAGGGTATCATGGGAGCTGAAAAAGCTATGCGAGCTCAAAATAGTCGTAGATTGCATGTAGATTTATCAAAAGGTGATTTTAGGCTTAATGGTTATGGCAATCTGCTATATGAATACGTTAAGGCGATGGATGCGAAGGATTGCTATGTGTGTATGAAGTTATCTTCCTCAGTGGATGAGGGTATTAAGTATCACCATCTTCCATTGACGTATGGGATTACGTGCAGTTTGTTTCTAAGTGGCGTTTTATGGACGAATTCATTATGAGTATTTCTTTTCCAATTATGATGTAGTACTTTCAGAGGTGCAAACAAAAAAGTTTTCCTTTCTGTGTCATTCACTATACATAGACTCTAGACCAGGGGTCTCCAACCGGTCGATCGCGAGCTACCGGTAGCTCGCCGAGACCCTGTGAGTAGCTCGCACCGAGGGCTGCTCAATTTAGTAGCCCATTAGTGTTGTTTGGGCTATTTAGGTTTTTTTCTTTGTCCGTTGCCCGCCCTCACCCAAAGCAGCTGCTCCGATTGGCTTAGCTGGGGTGGGGCGGGACGAAGAGGATGACGTTCCTCTCCTCAGACTCAGTCTCGTGACTGTTAACGGCTTTCGCACTCCCAGTCTTTCCCTCACTGGCACCACACTGTCTATTGTGCAAGTGTGACGTGTGCCAGTGCGGAGCTCAGCAGGCGTGGCAGGGTGGAGCAGTTTCCAGGCCTGAAAGAACTGCCGGGTCCCGCGCGTACAACCTTGCACCAGATTAGCAGCAGGTAAACCACAACACCCTTAGTTTAGGCCGCCCCCTGTAAAAAGTAATGTAAAAGAGTGAAGTCGAAGCATTTTCAATGACCCTGCATGGAACCGCTGCCCCGTTCCTCTACTATGTGCATTGTGACTGTCTCTATCGACGCCAGGCCTGATCTACGCACCCCTGGCTTTTACTTGCTGGCTTTCACAACACTCATGCATCAAAGTACTGTCGACACCCACGCGTGCATTTTTCATCATTGCACTAAAAAGCAACTCGGACAATTTGGGGTCGGGGATCTGCGCAGATATACAGCATATCTGGCAGATCCCCGACCCAAAATTGTCCGAGTTGCTTTTTAGTGCAGACTCGACGGTGCAAGTGTCGGAGGTTGGGGTGTGTTCTGATTAGGCTCCACTTGCAATTGGCCATCTGTGATCTACACCAGGGCTTCCCCTTTGCACAACACTACTAAGGCCTCACAGTAGTTTGATTAATAATTCTCCGCACTTTCGCTCACAATCCCTGCCCTCTCTCGACACCCATATTACGTCTGCGGAATCTTAATGTTGGTAAAGTAAACCCATGCTAACCTAGGCCGTCCCCAAATTTGAAGGCAGGTCAGAATGATGGTGAGCTGCGATCCTTGCTTTTTCCATCGCCTCTGCTTAGATGTCTAATTTTCATAAGTGATATGGATGGATTCTGGATGAATGAGACGCAGACATACCGCTCTGGGGCACGGCTCCTGGGCTGCGTGGGGAGATGCAGGCGGGGGTCGAATAGAGAAGATGAAGTTCGGCCAAAAGAGAAGGGAAATTAAGATGGATGGAGACACAAAAGGGTAAACTAGAGGTGAGAGAGGGAGCGAGTGAAGAGGAAAGTGGAAAGAGATTCAAATGAAAGAGAATAAGGGAGAAAATGGAAAGACACGTGGAAAAATAATAAAGAGGAATCAAAAAAGGGTAAATGGGAGATGTAGGAAGAATGATCTGTAAAACAGACAGAGGGTTGAAATAAGTAAAAGAGAAAAATGAAGAACCCCCTTATCCGAAAGAAGGTGGGGGGTTCTTGCGAGTAACATTAAGTGGTGGAGGACTTCCTTCACCATGCAGCCCTCTCGCTGGCAAGTGAAGTGCAGCCTTCTAGAATCCAGAGCACTTGGTCCACATTGCGGTGGCACCTAGGGTCCTCCTTCGTGTTGCAAGCAGGAAGCCGAGCTCTTTTGCGTTGTCAGCAGCACACACAGTTTTAGGGTACTCAGTGGTGCAGTGAAGAGGTGATTCGATTATGTCTTTGCACCCCAATTCATCTCAGACTCAGAGTTTATTGTGCGCCACCATTGCCACCCTGAAATCTTGTTCGGCCCCTCAGCCACACACACTTGACTGCTTCAGTTTCACCGGGGGAGCAATAGATACCCGCTGGTCCTGGTCACAGTGTACTCCTCCTTACCATCCCCCGTCCTCCACAGTTACACTCCACATTGGCAAAGGCCACACCGAGTCCAAACTCCAATCCAGATACACCCACCCCCAGGCACCAGAAACTGTTCAGTACAGGGCCATCAAGCCACCTGAGCCTGCACCTGCTCTACCTCCTCACACAGCTCACAGTCCTTAGCTACGTCACCACTTTGTACTCACTGGCCACTGTGCGCGCTTCAGGGACACAGGCAGTTCTGGCTTCCCAGCTCAGGCCCCTCCACAGTGAGGCCTTGACTGCTCCATGGTGTTGTGTGGTCACTCGGGATATTATAAATTGGTTGTGTTTTGGGCTGTTTGTGGGACGATTTTATTGGTTGGTGGTCTGTGCCAATGCTTGTCTGGATTTTCGGCTATTTGTGTGACGATTTTATTGGCAGGTGGGCTGTTTTGTGTTGTTAACACTGCACTGCATTTAAATTTTAACATAATATGATGCATTCGTATTCTTTCCCTGTACTGGCACACAAACTGCTGCCCCCTAGTGCCAACACAGGCACCCCTGTGCCATGGTGCAAGGTTGCCTGTGTTGCAGACAGATTTGTTTTTACACAGGAAGGGGCACCCATGCTCCAATCACGGAACGCTTCGCTGGGGTAGAGTAGTGACAGTTATTGATAGGTCCTGATTTTTATGCTATTAATTGAAAGGTCGTAAAGCGGTTTGGCAACAGCACACATGCAAAGTCTTTGCTTTCAGCGTTATTGTGTTCAAACCACAGTATGGGCTCTGAAGAAATAGGCTTAATGTCAATTAAACTGGGCGGGGGGTCTCTCGGAAAAATGCGCGAGTTGCTTGGGGTTTAGTAGCTCACGGCGATTTTCACTGACCAGAAGTAGCTCTCACTACACAAAAGGTTGGAGACCCCTGCTCTAGACCTTATCATACAATTTTGAATAAACCCTGAAGCATATATCTCCACACACAAATTTTAAGATGTTACCTCGATTTTATTTTCTAAAAAACTGGCATTTGATGCCAAAGTACCATAATGTTTCATACATTTAATACAATATTCATAATATATCCAAAAATTGTCAGATTTTAACAAAATACACAATGTACATATTAAAAACAAATTACAATTAAAAAAAAAGTCCTTTTGTCAACACGTTTCGGTGTCTTGTTCTTATTTTGTAAACACCTTCCTCAGGACAGGTCAATATTTAAAAAAAAACATCAAATCTGAAAACAAATACATACAATTAATATCAAAAAAGTTTGTGCGGATTTCCCTATACTTCATCTAGACTTATAAGTATCATAATAAGGTCAAATGAGTCTTACATGTATCTCAGATTTTTCAAGTTATTCAAGTTATCCTTCGAAGTTGACCAGTAATACATTTTTGGTCCTTCTTCCAGAGGTTCAACTGGACATCCTCCTATATTTAGAGATAGCATAAACAGGTTCCTAAGTATGGGTCATGTATTTATAGAAAACGATTATCCCTATTTAACTTGTTTGCAACTGAAGTAACTGGTTAAACTACTTACATTTATATCAGTATTTTAATCACATGATATTTTTCAAAATGCAGGGGCATTGTCTTGGGTACTGTTGCTCCTGAGGGGAATTGGTTCCTCCTTGACTATTTATATCGAGTACGCCTTTATCTTGATAGTGTCACCTTTCAATTCTCGGTGTACATAGATAGAAATGCACCTACAGCTAAAAAGAGAAAATTTCATCAGTGATTCTACATATATCTGTCGATTTTTTGTTAATTAAAAGACTGAACATGCTAACTCGATGTTCATACTCCCATTTCAGTTTATATACCATCATTCTCTTCACTTTTAGTTTAGTTTAACCCGTTAAGCGCGCCGAAAATTCCGCCCCAGTGCGGACGTTCGATTGCGCTAACGGGAATGGAACGTTCAGCGAACGTGCGCAGCACTAGCGAGGTAGTGCACGCGACGACCGCTGAACGTTCCCCGCACTTAAGGGGTTAAAATCCAGGTGTATTGACAGGTTCGTACTTCCCTGGTAAACCCACATGTCTAAGGGATAGAATTAGAACGTATAGCGTTTCATAATTCCTTAGAAACAAGCTTCTTACTGCCCATATCGGTTACGGAAATAGCTCAGAATTCTAACGCATAAGAACCGTTGGAGCCAATTTCTAATATCGGGCTTCTAACAACAAAAGGTAACAGTTATACGTCTAACTGCAGGCTCACACACATCTAAGCTAAATCTCGTGCTCCCAAGTGTGTTTGGCGTATTCCTTACCTGGCATAAAAACGAGTGATCATCCGCGTCGGCCACCTTCAGGGTTCCTTAATGGCATGGCCACGGGATCCTCACTACGCCTCTATATATCTCCCGCCTAATATTTTAATTGACTAATTACACTAATTGTTTGTATGCTGGTTGTCATTATCCTAAACCTAATCGCGCTTCTGCATCACGTGATTAGCCCGCGTACGCGTCACCGGATGTTTATGTATTTTTTGGTTTGTGAGCGCCATTTTGGTAGTTTTAGATTCATTTAATGACGGTATTGTTATCTACCAACCATAAAAGCACCCCTAAAACGTGCGGTGATGATATTGTTAGTATAATCATTTACATTCAGTACTCTGCTAGTGTTATCGGAATTAATCTATTTAGTTCCGGGTTTCCAATGCATGATACTTTGTGTCTCATAAAATAACCAGCAGCGGTTCCCTGTATATTAAACTTGTTGTGAACCTTTTTGATCATGTGTCTACAATACAAAAACTTTTTTTTACATATGAGGTTATTTTTCACAGCCACACTATACTCATTCACCATCACGAAATTTACTGTATTACCACATATCAAAACCTTATACATAGATAGTGTAGTCAGACATTATTCTCCATAGGAAAAGTGATAGTGCATAAATACAATGATTTTCATAGGCCTATTTAGTGTCTAAGTATCAAAAATATAAACATCAGAACTATGTCATAGATATTATTTACAAACTGTACATCGAATGTATTTACATTATTTATACTCTTTTCATTGCCACCATTTCTACATATACAGAGGGTGGGGTCTGTAAAATGTTGAAAGTTCAGGAATGTTGTAAATATATTCCAGATAACAGTAAGGATCTGGAAAAATATATAGATAACATCGCCTTGAGCCATCATGAGATAAAGGATTTGACAGAAGAAGGTGTTTGCGAAAAGATTGGAAGAGGCTTTGGTAAAGTGGGAAGCTGGTTTGCATACTTGGGAAAAGGTATTCTTGGATACATTTTGAAACCACTCATTATCATTGTGGTTTGTGTAATTTGCTTGTGGGGATTTGATAGAGCCTATCAGTGGTACAAGGTGAATCAAGTTCAGAGATCTCTTAGAGAAAATGAGATGAGGATGTCAAAACTGCAGGACAGTCACTATTAAAATATCAAGAGTTCGGAAAGGTTTCGTCAGGGAAGAATGGCAATGAGTTCCGTTTAGATCGGTTCTTTCTCCAAGGGAGCTGTGAAGGTGTGATGACTCTAGTCATCAAAGAGGGAACTGATAGACCATAATGCTATTCTGAAATATGTAGGGAGGGGTGCATCATAATGACAGATAGTCTGCACCCGCATATATATTCTTTGTGACATTAATTTTGTTTAGGAGAGAGTGGTGTATTTAGGATGGTGTGTTAATAGAGTATTAAAAATCGTTTCCTTTAGACCAAAAGAAATGTATTGTCATTTATTCTAACATTGCTTTTCTTGATATATTGCAATCCATCTATACTACTATTATAAAGAGAGAACTTGCACCTTTTGGCCAGGTAAACTCGGGAACCACAGCACCAATCACAACACCCAATACAGCGTTGGAAAGGGCAGTTGCAGCAGAAGGACATAGGCTATGCAGACGCCCACCATATACATTTAAAATGTAAAAGAACCGTGCCAGCAAAGTAGTCCCTTGTGGGCGTGTCTGCATTGTGCTGTGGGTGTGTGATGGGGGCGTGACAATCGCTGGGGGCATTCGTCAAGAGTGTTGTTTTTTCTTCCCAGGTTCTATACATTCCTGCTCCCTTTAAATAGTAATTCAGTGGAGGTCCCATTCTCTTAGAACCACCCCAAGCACAGTTATGGGCTAAAATACAACTAAAAGGCCCTGCAAAGCATTATGGGATAAGCTTAGCATAATTTTTAGCATTCATTAAAGGGTTTCAATGTTTTTGAATTTTACTAATCAGGGACATCTTGGGACGGCGAGGTGAACTGCAGCTTGATGTATAATATTTTAAATGCTATTGCATTTGCCTCATCAGGGACATCTAGGGACGACGAGGTGAACTGCAGGTTGATGTACAATATTTTAAATGCTATTGCATTTGCCTCATCGGGGACAACTGGGGACCACGAGGTGAACTGCAGCTCTTTGTAGAATTATTTGGATAATATAATATTCACTTCCCACTGCTAATCTCGTCCCATAATGCTTTGCAGGGGCTTGATCTCAAAATCATCACCTCTCTCACTGCTTGCTGGAAGCTAATTTCACTTTTGTGAAATGACTATATGCATTTTAGCATGTAGAAATACTTGTTATTTTACCTTGAATATATGAGGTTTCTGTTTTAATAATTGGAAATCTGACGGAACGAAATATAGTGGATTTATTGTACCAAGTTCGCGCCAATTCCGCCCACCCCTACTTTAAATACCACTGCACCCCATAATCATAACCCACCCTTACTCTATAAAATACCCCTACACCATTAAACACTAACCCATCTTAACATAAATCTACCCTGTACCCCAAAACCCAAACCTATCCCTAAACCCTAAAAATACCCCTGTACCCCAAAACCTAGCCCTGAACCCTAAAAATACCCCTGTACCCCAAAACCCAAACCTAGCCCAGAACCCTAAAATACCCCTGTATCCCAAAAGCCAAACCTAGCCCTGAACCCTAAAAATACCCTGTACCCCAAAACCCAAACCTAGCCCTGAACCCTTAAAATACCCCTGTACCCCAAAACCCAAACCTACCCCTGAACCCTAAAAATACCCCTATACCCCAAAACCCAAACCTAGCCCTGAACCCTTAAAATACCCCTGTACCCCAAAACCCAAACCTACCCATGAACCCTTAAAATACCCCTGTACCCCAAAACCCAAACCTACCCCTGAACCCTAAAAATACCCCTGTACCCCATAGCCCAAAATTATATCTGAACCATTAAAATAGCCAAACACCCCAAAACATATACCTCAGTACCCCAAAACATATACCCCTATACCCATACTTGCCTTATCCAAACATTTTTAAAAAACATGCTTTTACCATTCATGCATTTACAACGAATTTTGTTGTAAATGTATGCGTGGTAAAAGCATATAAAATGTAATGCCATGCGTTATAATGGCATTGCAGAGTCATGGTACTTTCGTAATGAAAGTATGCAGAGTGATGGTATGCGGAAAGAAATTTGCAGAACAATGGGTGTTTACCCTCCCCCGTAACTACATTGGTGGCACGGCGGCCCACATCTCCAGCAACATACTCATATTTTTTCACCACCAATTGGAAAAATGCACAGGTCTCTCTCATTGATGCCCAGCACCCCAGCTCCGACATACACTTTTAGACACACCTCCCACCACAAGTTCTAGAATTGCGAACTTTAGAGATGGGGAGCTACGTTAGAATCTCGGCATCAGCTCAACATCCTGTGATTCCAGGAAAATCGCTTTGTCTCCCCGTGCCTACCACAAATCAATGCGTTCTTCTGTAATGTAAATTGTGCTCATGCCATGTAGTCGAGTTCACGCTATATAATATTGCAAGGAAAATAAAGTAGGGAATCTCGAGTTCACCCACTACTGAACGCGCACTCTTAAGTGCATCAGCATGCACTGTGAATCGGAGTGTTTCACAGGCCTGTCACAGATAAGAAATGCTATCAAAATGAAATCCTACGAAACAATATACTACTGGCCGGCAGTAATTCATACCCGGACAACGTCGGGACGGGTTGCTAGTACTAATATAATAAAGAGAGAGCCCAAACCTTTGAGGCGGGTAATCTCAGGAACCACCGCACCAATCAAAACACCCAATACAGCGTTGGAAAGGGCAGATGCAGAAGAAGGACATAGGCTATGCAGAAGCCCACCATATACATTTAAAAAGTAAATGAACCATGCCAGCAAAGTAGTCCCTTGTGGGCGTGTCTGCGTTGTGCTGTGTAAATGTAAATGTATAGGCATTTATATAGCGCACTACTTACCCGGAGGGTCCCAAGGTGCTTCGACCGCTGCGAAACCCTTCCTGGCTTCCCTGAGAGATGGTCCCTTAATGGGTATCTCCAGGGTGAGACCAGGCATCCCCAGCGGTCTGGTGGGGCCGTTAGTGAAGATGAGGCAAGCTAATGCCCAGAGTTGCCGAGTGTGTTCGCTGATCAGAGTGGGCACCGAGGCGAGAGAATTATCGTGTCCGCTGACCCTGGTCCAGAAATCTGCCGCACCGGGAATCGAACCCTGGTCCTGGGCCGTCCTCTATTCTCGGGTCTGCCGCCTCTAACCAGTGAGCCACACTACTTCACTTCACTGTGGGCTTGTGCTGGGGGGGCGTGACAAATGCTGGGGGCGTGTGGTACGTTCCGCCCTTCGGGCTGGACTGTTCCCATGAGGCACAGGGTCAAGGCTGATTTGCATATGGCCATGTCTGAACTGGGTTGGTGTGGAGTGCAAAAAAACGATGGATTTAGGCCCAGATCTCTGTACTGGTGTGAATGTATGACATTGTTCTGCATTCTGTCCATCAACTGTTGTTTTTGCATTTGTCACCCCAAGTGTGATGGGTATGCTCAGACGTGAGTCCCATGCTCTTCACACTACTGGAGTCAAGCTACCCTGGTTGAAGATGGCTGATAGCCAGAAATTTGTCATAGAATGCTGGAGTCCGGTCTAGGAAAGACAAGGCTTTGCAGTTCGACCTGGAATGTTCCCATGAGGTGGTGTGGAGTGCTAAAAATTAAAGATTTAGGCCCAGATTTCTGTATTGAGCTAAAAGTATGACATTGTTCTGCATTCTGTTGTTTTTACATTCTGGCCTTCATGCCATGTCTCATATCGTGTGCTGGGGGTGTGGGTGGGTGCGGGGCGCGCGTTGTGTCAAATATTTCATTGTTTTTTCTTCCCAGGTTCTGTACATTCCAGCTATGGGTGTTCACCCTGTTCCCATTAAATACACCTGCACCCCATATTCAAAAGCCAACCTTACTCCTTAAATTACCCCAACACCCTCAAACACTAACCCATCTTAACCCTATAAATATACCCTGTACCCCAAAACCCAAACCTATAACTAAATCCTGAAAATACCCCTGTACCCCAAAAACCAAACCTACCCCTGAACCCTAAAATACCCCTGTACCCCAAACCCAAACCTAGCCCTGAAACCTTAAAATACCCCTGTACCCCAAAACCCAAACCTACCCCTGAACCCTAAAAATACCCCTGCACCCCAAAAACCCAAACCTAGCCCTGAACCATAAAAATAACCTTGTACCCCCAAACCCAAACCTACCCCTGAACCCTAAAATACCCCTGTACCCCCAAACCCAAACCTAGACCTGAACCCTAAAAATACCCCTGTACCACAAAACCCAAACCTAGCCCTTAACCCTTAAAATACCCCTGTACCCCACAACCCCAAACTACCCCTGAACCCTAAAAATACACCTATACCCCAAAACCCAAATCTAGCCCAGAACCCTAAAAATATGCCTGTACCCCAAAACCCATACCTATCCCTAAACCCTAAAACTACCCCTGCACCCCATAACCCAAAACTATATCTGAACCCTTAAAATACCAAAACACCCCAAAACATATACCTCAGTACCCCAAAACATATACCCCTATACCTATACTTACCTTATCCGAACATTTAAAAAAAACATGCTTTTACCATTCATGCATTTACAACGAATTTCGTTGTAAATGTATGCGTGGTAAAAGCATATAAAATGTAATGCCATGCGTTATAATGGCATTGCGGAGTCATGGTACTTTCATAATGAAAGTGATGGTCTGCGGAAAGAAAGTTGCGGAATAATGGGTGTTTACCCTCCCCCGGTAAGTACATTGGTGGCACGGCGGCCCACATCTCCAGCAACATACTCATATTTTTTCACTACCGATTTGAAATGCACAGGTCTCTCTCATTGATGGCCAGCACCGAAAAAACTTTAAGACACACCTCCCGCCACAAGTTCGAGAATTGCGAAGTTTAGAGCTGGGGAGCTACTTTCGAATCTCATGTTATCGAGTTCGCGCTATATAATATTGCAAGGAAAAATAAAGTAAGGAAACTCGAGGTCACACACTACTGAATGCGCACTCTTAAGGGCATCAGCAGTGCACTGTGAATCGGAGCGTTTCACAGGCCTGTGACAGATAAGAAATGCTATCAAAACGAAATCCTACAAAACAATATACTACTGGCCGGTAGCAATTCATACCCGGACAACGTCGGGACGGGCTGCTAGTATATATATATAGATATTTATATATATATATATGTATATATATATATATATGCAAAACACTTCCCAGTATTCACCGCCCAAACGGATTTCGACCAGGATACGGACCACACAGCAAGATTTCCAATTTTCAAAAGTGCTTTATTTTCTCATCCAAACAGACATGGCGCGTTTCGTCCGGTTAGCCCGGACTTGATCACATGACATGTCGTGACCACCACAGTGTTTAAATACTGATTCCCTCTAACATAGGCTCCTCCTTTCTTAAGGAAGGATGTAGAAAACAGACTATGACTATGACATTTAATCATGTATTTCTTTAACATTGATTTATACAGATAAAAATGCCAATAATACCATTTTGTTTAAAAACATTATTTAAAAAATTGTATTCATATTATGTCTTATGTCAGATATACTGGGCAAGTGTCCTATATATATATAACCCTAAAGCCACCCTACACCAATGTTCCCTCTAATTTTTTTCCTCTGTGTGCGGCAGTGTGGGGTCTCAATCTAAACTCATGCTAAACAAGTGAAAAGACGGGATTTTCACACATAAATCGCCACGTTAAAGGTCTTATGGCAGGTTTGCAATTTAGACACACACCATTACATAAATTGGTTATACAGGCAAGTACACTTCTGGTTTAGAAAAGCACAAGACTCCAATGATAGTACCATTATAAGATTTTACTGCTGTAGATGTAATGTTACTTGTTGTATTGTATATCTGGATGCACAGACGGAAAGAAGCAACAAAATACCAGCCAGGCGGCACACTAGGCTAAGCAGAGAGATTTCTAACTTGCGTGATATCTAAAAGAAATTCAGAAAGTCCAAAAAACCGACTTGTACTTTGCAGGTTGTTCGATTGGACTTGGGTCAGCCAACTTCAACTAGGCACAAGCCAGGCCGCCTTTAACACTGGTGGAGCCCTTCTGCGACAATGTTTGTTGGCGCCCCCCAATAGCCACCTCTACCATGGATTCCCTCACTAGCACCCTTTAACAGCGGCCCTCAAGTCTCCAGAACTACTGGCTCTCTGATTCATTTAGTATTATAGCACCACTCATACCAGTGTAGGGTGTCAGAGCACTTTACATAATACACACATTGCACAGAGACAATCATAGTTGTGTAAATCAGCGTATTGGAAGTGTTACATGAGACAAGACTACAAGGTGTAGTGTAGGAGTCATCGATACTAGTAGGCAATATAGTTTAACCATGCTTATTCTGGTAAAGTACAAATTCAGAATTCAAAATGTGACCCCATTGTTAGAGTTTCTCTTAAAAACAAGAATTGTTTTTTTACCCAAATGAACCCTTTTGGAAAGATTAGGATAATAAATGACTGGGCAATAAAACACATTGCTCTAACATAATACTTGCACGCAGCTGTTTGATGACAGTTAATCAGGGGTGTGGAATTTTCCAAATAATCTAGTTGTCCAAGGGACAAAATGCCACTGAGATCTACATGTCCTGTAAAAAACACGTGTCCCACCTACTCCAATCCCTCATCAAACATAAGGGCTTTGGCTGACAGAGAAACATTAACCCAATTTCCGTTTTTATCCACATTTAAAAAAAAAATACAGATAAGAAAGTAAATGGTTTTCTGTCTGTATTTATCTGTAAAAATGGAAAACAGGGAGCCTTAATTATGAAGAAAAAGTTAGCTTTGGTGAAATAAAATATTTGCCAAAGATCACACAATTTAAGCATGGAAGCCCTTTTTTTTAAATTAATCAAGCAAGGTTCTCTCTCACAAAGAGTATGTAAATAGTTCTGGACCATCAAGAATTCTGCAACATCACAAATAGCAGATAACTACTGTAAATAAACTCTGCACTCAAGAAGGATATTGCACAATGTCACAACTATGCACAACTAATTGCAACCAGTACTTACTTAACTCACTGCTTAAAAAAAATCATGATCACTAATAAGGAACATCTGTCGCCAACAAGCCACACCTATTCAGAATACTGGACTATCCCAGAGCATGGCACAAAAAATGGACAGACAAACAATATCCACCTGCTTCAAGTAAAACTGTAGATACAAAGACCAAAAGAATCCCGGACTATGATTAAATAATATAACGTCAACGTGCATTTGCAGACCTATTAGAGGCAGAACTGTAGTGCATTGCAATGCTATTTATAGAGGCCTGGCTCCCCTGTTTCATACAAGTCAGAGTGGTCTACTTGTGTGTTCATTGGCAGAGGTGCCCACAGCCTGTTTTGTTTCCGTGATTTAATGTCTACTTGTCCGTCGGACAAAATAGACATTAAATCTTCTTGCCCAATGATAAAAACAACATGGTTCGGGCGTTGGGCGATATGATTCCCCACCCCTTAATAGCTCAATGCTCTATATTAGGATTTTGACTTACAAACCACAAGTAACAAAATGAGCTTTCTTACAGAAGCCGTAACCCACTAACCTATTTTCATTTATTCACTTTGTTATCTGCATGGCACATGTTGTTAGCAGGAGACATTTTAACCCACTGTAGGACCTTTGGGTGTGTCAAAACTTCCACTAGACAAACCTCTATCTCTTTCCAGCAAGACTATTAATCACCAGAGTTATCTAGACATTTTAATTGATGCCTGAAAATAGCTGGAGGCCAGGAACATGCATGACATCCAACTCTTCACACGAGGACAACACCCTCATTATATGTATAGTCAGCTGCATGCAGCAAAGCCTCGCAGCGGCCTTCGTCCATCTCCATGCACAGCTCACAATCTGGCAGCCAACTACTGCTGTGTATAACTTTTAGGAGGCTTGGCTGCAGCAAGCCCAAAAGCACGATGTGTGCTTTACACATAGCTGCCAAGGTTTCAGATTGCTTGTGTGTGACATTTTCATAATTACAGTGTAATTCTGAGTGACATTTCAACAACTGAATGACCCTTTCTGGCGAGTAAAATCCAGCCATGGAAAAGAGGAGAAACCTATAAATAAAAGGAATTACAGCTATCTGAGGGGTGTAATGTCTCATCTTTATGTTTCCGTCATCTTCATTGCTTGATTTTGCTTGAAAGTGTCACTCTCATTTGTTGAAATGTCACTCAAGATTACACTGAAATTATAAAAATGTCCCCCATAGCAATCTTAAACCTTGGCAGCTATGGCCTCTGTCCCGCCCGAACTGTCAGCTGAGCAGAGCGCACATGCATATGCCCGAGCCAGCCACAACAGAGACCTGTAATACTAGTGAGGAGGGGCTGTTGAGGTGACATGATTGAAATTGACAAAATAGAGGCGGGAGACACCGCCTAATCCCTTCTTTTCTTTTGCTGAATTTGTTCTATAATGGGCTGTGGCTGCGGGCTGTTTGTGACCCTTTGTGAAGACATTTAGCAAGTCCAAAAGCACGAAACGACGTGCTTTTGGACTTGCTAAATGTCTTCTCTTAAGGGAGCGCGGTTGGGGGCTGATTGTGAGCCATTGTGAAAATGTTTGTTAATTGCAGCGCATGCCGGTGCTGCAATTAACAAATGTTTTCACAAAGGGTCACAAACAGCCCGCAGCCACAGCCCATTAGTGCGGAGCCGATCTTTCCCCCAAACACGGAATTGCCGTTTTCGCGCCGCTCGCGTTTTAAACGCGGGGCGCGAAAGCACTCACAAGATGGATGTGTGCGCGCTTTCCTCGAGACTCTGCGCGCTCGGGGTCAGCAAGGTGCGCGCGCGCGCGCACGCGTGTTACAGGGAACACTGCCCTACACCCCCAAAATTTCCCAGCACCCCAAAACCTGAACCCTAAAATTACCCCCTACACCCCAAACCCCTAACCCACCCTCTCCCCTAAAAATACCCCAGCACCCCAAAACCTTAAACCCACCGTGAACCCTAAAATTACCCCCTGCACTCCAAGACCCTAACCCATCTTCACCCCTAAAAATACCCCAGCACCCCAAAACTTAAACGCACCCTGATCCCCAAAATTACCCCAGTACCCCAAAACCTAAACTCACCCTGAATCCTAAAAATACCCCCTACACCCCACAACCCTAACCCACCCTGAACCCCAAAAATACCCCAGTACCCCAAAACCTAAACGCACTGGAACCCTAGAATTACCCCCTACACGCCAAAACCCTAACCCACCCTGACCCCTAAAAATACCCCAGCATCCCAAAGCCTTAAACCCACCCTCAACCCTTAAAATATCCCCTACACCCTAAAACCCTTTCCCATCCTGACCCCTAAAAATACCCCAGCACCCCAAAACATAAACGCATCCTGAACCCAAAAAATATCCCAGAACCCCAAAACCAAAACCCACCCTGAATCCCAAAAATACCCCATGCACCCCAAAACCCTAACACACCCTGACCTTTAAAAATACCCCAGCACCCCAAAACCTAAACGCACACTGAACCCCAAAAATACCCCTGCACCCCAAAACCTGAACCCACCATGAACCCTAAAAATATCCCAATACCCCAAAACCTAAACCCATCCTAAATCCTAAAAATACCCTAGCATCCCAAAACCCAAACATACACTTAACCATTAAAATTACCCCTGAACCCCCATAACATATACCCCTACACCCCAAACCCCACACCCTATACTTACCTTATACTTACACATAAAAAACATATGCTTTTACCATTCATGCATTTACAACGAATTTTGGGGCATATTATCGAGACAGGCGATAAAATTATCGCCGCTTTATCTGCAGAAAACTAAAGCTAAAACGGCGATAATGGGCTTGATGATATTCTCTGTGGAATTCCAATTGAAGCCCATGTTAGATGTGAAGGACATCTAACATGGGCTTCAATTGGAATTCCATAGAGCATATTATCAAGCCCATTATCGCCATTTAAGCGGCAGTTTTCTGCCGCTAAAACGGCGATAATTTTATCGCCTGCCTTGATAATATGCCCCTTCGTTGTAAAAGCATGCGTGGTAAAAGCAGATAAAATGTAATGCCTTGCGTTGTAATGGCATTGTGGAGTAGTGGTATTTGAGTTGTCATGGTATGCGGGGTAATGGTATATGGGGTAAAAGATTTGTTGTAATGGTTGTTTACCTTTAGGCAGATGTGAACGAGAATGTGGCATTTGTTTCTTATGTATTTATTTACAAGACAATTGAGGGATGGTCTGAAAACGTCGCCATCAACCTAAAGGGAATTCAATCACTTGTGGAACGTTTCATTTTGTGTCACATTTGGATGTTCCTGATATTGCAGTGTATGCAACTGCGTATTCATGATGAACAGTCCCCATAAAAACAAACAACGCTGGGGGTGATGTTGCAGTAGGGGGGGGAACACATATAGTCCTTGCAAAAAAGAGGGGCTGCACAGCAAGGCTCAACAAGAATGTGAAGGGAAGAGTAAACATAACACTTCAGGGGCAGATTTACAAGTTCCTTGAGCCCCTTTTACGCCGCTGTTGCCTCACTTTTGTGACACAGCGGTGGCGCAAAAGAAGCGCCATGGTGCGGGGTAGTTACAACGTGAGACATTTGGGAGATGTGTCACGTTGTAAATCCCTGAGTCAGAAGGAGGCGTTCCTGCGCAGGGTAGGGTGTTCCAGCGCAGGAACGCTTCCTAAAAGTGGCTGAGTGAAATCTACAAGATTTTACTCAGTCACTTTGGGGCCCATGCTGCGTCTAAACCCTGCACCTGCTTGAAGCAGGCGTAAGGATTGAGGGAGCATTAACAAGATAGGGCCCCCAGAGCTTTGCTGGAGCTGCGTCACGCTTGCGATGGAACTTCAGCAATGCGCCGCTTTTAAGGCACAGATGCGTCACGCATCTGTGCCATTTTTGCCCATTGGTGCGCCGCATTGTAAATGCGGCGCATCAATTGTGGCGGAGGCATGGCGCGCAATAAGGGGCGCATCCCTGCTTATATGCAGGGATGCGCCACTTATTGTAAATCTGCCTCTCAGTATTTAGGGCCTGGCCACCCATCTGCCGCCACTGCTGCTGCCGGTCAAGGTGGGCTGTGGGTAAATAAACTTTAAGAGGCAGATTTACAACTTCTGGCGCACCTCTGCTAATCAGCAGGGATGCGCCAGAACAGTTCTGACACCCCAAACCACCTGTGCGCCAGCACTGATGCGCTGCATTTACAATGTGGTGCACGGATGGGCAGATAAGTGTCGCATCCCCCGGCGGAAAGGTGGCGCATTGCTGGAGTCCCGTTGCAAGCGCGATGCGGCTCCAGCAAGGCTCGCGTGCCCCTATGCCTAACGTGCTGCATCAATCCTTACGCCTGCTTCAAGCAGGTGTAAGGTTTTGACGCAGCGGTGTCAGAAAAGTGACTGAGTGATATCTTTTCCGATGCGTTCCTGCCCCGGAACGCCCACATGTGGTGCAGTTCTTTACAACGTGACGCATCTCCCTAGAGGCGTCACATTGTATAAAACCCCGCAGCATGGCGCTGGTTTTGCGCCACCACTGTGTTACAAAAGTGAGGCAAAGGCGGCGCAAATGTGGAGTACGGAGCTTGTAAATCTGCCTCCAAGTGTCTGAACTGAGGTGGCAGAGTGGGCTAAAGAACGGTGATGGATTAAACCCAGATCTTTTGACTGGGTGTGAGTGTTTGATTGATTCAGATGCTCCGTCCATCACCACCCCCTTTTGTACCCAAGTGTCTGGTAGCTTGTCCCATGCCTACAGTGCTGTTGCAGTCAAAAGCAGTAGGATGGAGTGCTGATGAGTTATCTGTGTACTCACCAGCAGGGGCGGCCTTAGGCATGTGCAAGCTGTGCACCTGCACAGGGCCGCCAAACACCAGGGGCCGCCATGCCAATATATAG
Organism: Lissotriton vulgaris; assembly: GCF_964263255.1. Classification (NCBI taxonomy): domain Eukaryota; kingdom Metazoa; phylum Chordata; class Amphibia; order Caudata; family Salamandridae; genus Lissotriton; species Lissotriton vulgaris. The sequence continues at coordinate 252,989,602 of NC_141686.1, read as the reverse complement.
CCTTAATATATTAATCCTCTGAGGATGGATACATATTTGCGTGGCGGCCCCTGGCAGGGATTTGGCGGCCTCCAGCTCTGTTCCACTTCCAAAAACCCTGACCCCCCCCCCCCCCTTCACTGGCCTCTGAGCCTGCGTTCCTCCGGGGGCCTCCTTCCTACGCTCCCTGCCCAGATCTGCCATGAACCTAGAGCAGCACCTGTCACCAGGCCTCGCTACCAGGATCGGCTGCTCTCAGGGTGTGCTGGCTGTGCTGCCTCCAGGGCAGGCTTCTCCATTCTCCCCCTGCAGCTTCTGGTCCGTAACTTGAAGCTCCTCATTAATGTCCGGAATCAATACTGCACATGTGCCCCATTGTGTGCATGCGTAATAGCACGCCACTTCCTTTTATTCCAAAACATTTCAGTCCCAACGAGCGCATGGCGCTCTACGTAACATGCAGGCTTTACGCGCATGTGAGCTACCATCATTAGAACCGCGTCTCTCGCTTACTGCAAATGTTAACTAAAAAAGCAAGCCTTATTGTGACTGCCCAACTCAGGAGGCAAGCTAGTCATTCAATTAAATGCAGCCTCTGCCAAAAAAGAAGAAAATAAGGTGCGCGGCCGCTATAGTTAAAGCATGCCGTGTTGCCAAAATAAAATGAGGGTGGAATATGACAGGCGGGCAAGAGGCCGGGGAGAGAATGGAAATAATGGGACGGGACGTTAGTTGTCAGAGCAAAGTGTGTGTCCTGCTACAGCAGCCACTGTGCGCGCCACTGCTCGCTCCTGTGGCAATACTCCATGGGAGTGGATCATACACCCATTATTAGTCATTTGCAGGCTACGATTTTTAAACAACAAACACAAAAGCCCATCCAAAGCATGGGAGGAGTCAGACCCAGGGGCGGCTCTTCCACTAAGTCAGAGTAGCGTCGCTGAACTGCTCTCAGAGCAGGAGAAAGGACAAATAAAATAATAATAACCATGTTGTTATCGTTTATTTTTTCACTACGAGCTGGGTTAGTGCAGGGCGGGGCTGGTGGCACGGGGGAGGAGTGATTTGCACACTTCAAATGGGCATGACTACTTGGCCGGCCGTCTTAGGTCAGTTAAACAGTCATGCGCACTTTGCATGTTCCCCACCAGGCTGCAATGCACAGTCTAGTGGGGAACATGCGCAGGCTACCTATGCCTGTCTGAGCACCGAACCATGGCACTAATCGCAATGCTGCATTGCAGTGTTGTGATTGGCTTAGGGGAAGTGCATGAGTTATTCCTGTTTGCAACAGAAGCCGAAGAGAGACAGTGGCCAGTAAAAGGTAAGTGTTCTTTTTTTTTGTTCCCCCTTCACCGTCTGTCACCCCTGTTCCCTGCTAGACGCCACTGGTCAGACCCCACAAAGTACAGACAACAGAGGGGCAGATTTATGAAGGACTTGCGCCGCCGGTGCGTCACTTTTTCCCATGTTAAAAATGACGCACCGGCGGCGCAAGGCGTTCATAAATCTGCCCCAGATTGCCTAACAGCGAAAGCGCTGTATTGGCTCGATCTTAAAAAAGTAGCTCTGAAACACTGCCTCAGAATGCACGCTGGGTAGGTTTAGAAGTAGCTGCTCTGAGGATGGCTAAACCCTGCAAGAGGCATGACGGATACATGCAGAAATGAGAAGCCAAGCAGGAGCAGGCACATGGCCAGGCTATGGGCGGCCTGAAGCACACACAGCAGACAGATACAACATGTCTCTGTTCGAGAGAGACAGCGCATGCGCGCTCTGTAGAGCCGAGCCCTAGAGAGATGCACGCAGCGGCACCCCAAAGAATTCCGCCCCCCCCCAGAATACCGCCCCCCTAACCTCAGTAATAAAAACTTCCATTTTAGTTGGGTCGGTCACACATCCCGACATTCCTTGAATTGTTACGGAAGCGACATATGTTATTAAGGCAGGTCGAATCTACCAGCCTCCAGATGCCTGTCTTCACTTCATCTCGCTTTGCTTTTTACCAAGAGAATACTAGATCTCTGTTAGACAAGAGACCCTCCAAAAATTATGTCTAACACTACCGCATATCACTCACCACACAAGGTGCAAATGAAAGCGCGGTATTGCGCTCTGCTTGCTAACGCTGCTTTAGCTAACTAATTTGCTTCAATAAGAATGGTCTGTGTTTATAAACTATTGCATTATTAGGCCGACACCACAAATAATGTATGACTGTCAGTTAAATATTTGCGAGGTGAAGATTTATACATCTAAATAACTTAAAATTTAAATCAATCTGTGGATGTGGTTAAGAATGAAGGCGCATGCGGTAAAAGCTGTAATGTGAAAAGGATCATGGGTATGCATATATTGTAGAGAGGATTGTGGGTAAGCGGATATCCTGTTCCACTTTGTCAATGTCCGGCTGTCATTTTGTTCCTTGAGTGGTTTTTCAACACAGACAAAATGACGGCGGAGTCTCTCGGAATTACTTCTGTTGCTGCCCCTGGTGGAGGTCGAGTCTCTGCATCAGCTCAACGTCCTGGAAGTCTGGGGAAATCAGTTCAGCTCCCTTTACCTCAAAAATGAATGTGACCTCGTGTAATGTAACTGGTTCTCGTGTAAAGCTCTCCATTACTTTTGGGCCGAGTTGACCTTATATACATATATAAAAAAATACCCGCCTTTTGGACAGGTTTTGAGATCTTAGAGAGCCAAAAGCTGAAACTCAATTAATAGGTTACATGAAGATCCTAATTTACAACAATTTAAAGCAGGGCAGCGCTGCAGTCACTTTGCTGCTCTGTCCTGCATCAAGAGAAAGGGGCAGAAATGCGCTGCATCTATGAGATATGACTCATTCGTGTCCTCTTACATGCGCTGGTGCACAAATGGCTGCCTAGCGCCAATGCAGGTTCCCTTGCACCATGATGCAAGGGTGCCTGAATTGAAATCAGGTTTTTTTTTTAGGAAGGCACACATTTCTGCACAAAAACAGCCGTTATGCCACCCAAGGGAAGGCGCAGGATTTTGACATATTCCCAGCTTCACACTATGTTGTACATTTGGGAATGCGTCAATAACCATGGGCATTGAGTGGGAATACAAAACACAACACCCATAGCATGCTTCCCAGAGGCCGTGTAAGGCAACTCAGTGACTTGCGATGTGTTGCCTTACAGCATATCTATGAACCATGACAAGCCGCACAGAGTGGCTTTCCATGACCCTGTAGATATGATTGAGAGGACTATGCCACTGGCGCATCATTAAAAGTGATGCTTCGGCGGCGGAGGCTTCTTGTAAATGTGGCCGAAAGTCTTTTGTATTCGTCTTGTATTTATCATTCTGCTCTCTTTACTTTTCTAAAGGTCTTTTTAGGAGTAGTCTTGTTTGTTTGAACCTGTATTTTGTTTATTCCTTTAAGTTTATATTAACCCTTTGCGTGCTTCTGTCGGCCAAAGGCCGTCGCGCACACTACCTTCGTAGTGCTGCGCACGTCCGTTAGCTGACGCGGCCCGCCCTCTCATTAAACCTGCCGCACCGCGGTGGAATTGCTGCTGCGGCAAACGGGTTGAACAGGAGAAACAATACCACATTGCTATGATGTTCCCTCTTTTCTTTTACTTGTTGTGCCATAATCATAACAGCCTGGTAGGTAAAATACTGGTCAAATAGCAACTCTACACCAACCTCAGAGCAACAAATGCATTCAGGCACTCCAGTGATGGCACTGGTAAAGAGATGAATAAGCGGAAGCTGGCACATCTTTATTCTGCTGTGTGTAACAGAGAACTCAACATTCTAAAACAAGCTTTTATGGCATTGCACTCTGAAACCTATGTCACAGCTATATGGAATCTATTAAGAGCCAAAAGGTTCCGTTCTAAAATATCGCAGATGCTGCACCTACCCCTCTGTTAAATAAATAAATAAAACAATTTAAAAATCAACAAATATATATATATGGGGACCCCTTTGTGTTTTTGGATATAATACAGTCGGCCCGGTCGTGGAACTGCCTGCAGCGGAAGTGCGGATCTGTGGACCACGAATGTGTGGTACCTGGGACTTGTGGTTTTCCTGATGAAGGCTACAGGTATCGGCAGGGAGCAGGTTGGAGACATGAATGACAACCCACTGTGGTAAAATGTTGTGCATGAGACTGTGAGCAACATTGAGACCCACTGGGGTTTTATTTTATTTTGCATCACTACAAACACCATAATACTCAGAGGCCCGCTGGAGCAGGGCATCTTTGAAATATAAACATGTGACTGCAGTCCTCGCAGCTGACTCTGTGTCTAGTCTGTGAACAAGTGCGTGGAAGTGTTCCAGCGGGATACCAACCTGCAGACAACTACTATCAGATATTCAGCAGGGTCCATAAAAACACACACATTCATACACCCAACCTGTATATCGGTAATCACTGCTGGGGATCAATTTTATAGAGCTAAGACTAATATATATATTTACTTCCTAATATTTATATTCATTGTCAGAATAAGCTCTATTTATGACTTATGGATCTATTTTAGTTGATTATATTAGGTAATTATGATACAGATTATTTACCCTATTAATTTAATGTGAATAACCACAGACTCAAGTACCATTTAAAATGTTTATAAAAATGATTCTTAGGAGCAAGCAAATTACAGTGTTAACTCCGTACCTCCAAATAAAGGTTGATCAAATACATCAATTTTTTATAGGATTTCAGCAACAACAAGTACCCCAGGAAAAAGATGACAGAGAGAAAAGGCACATAGACACGAATACACAGATTTATATTTACCTAGGATGGTGTGAAATCAGACCCCTCTGGCCAAGAGTTAGTGGGTCCCCTCGAAAGATTCAGGTGTCAAAAGATTCAGGACTGATTCGGGACAAGTTCTGGACAGATTCAGGATAGGTTCTGGACAGGACAGATGACCTCCTCTGGATTCAACACCTGCGTCTCACCCCTCTCTGATACTAAAATCCTCCTCAATTCTTCCGCGTTTTTTTCCCTAATTCTGTTACCTCCTCGGTTCTTCCGCGTCCAGTTCTAGATTTAACCTCCTCGGTTCTTATGAGTACAGCTCTAAGACTACACTGGCTATTCCTACCTCACCTACCTTCTAAGCCTGCTTCTCTAAAGTGTTGATCAGCATTCGGACAGCATCTCTGGCTCTCAGCATACCATCTTTGGCGTCAGCTACCTAAACTAATTTGTTTCCCCAATTATAGTTTTGTAAGGGCATGTACCACCCCCAAATGTTTCACTTTTGTGAAATTCTTTTATTCTGATTGGACAGGCATAGGGGATGATCATCACACCATACTAAAATTGCGGTACTTTTCTTCAGACTATTGTTTTAAGTTCGCCCATTAAAATGTTTATCCCAAGCTCTATTTCCCACTCATGTTCATAACATTATAACAGCATTGTATACAAATTTGCATGATTGTTTATTGAGTCTTCGGGATGTTCAGCTGTTCCTTGGCCTTGGACGGGTCCCAAGACTTGAGGTCACCATTTCAGAGTTTTCCCTTCCGCGCATGCGACTTGGTCACATTGGTTTCAGACTCCAATACCCCTTCAAGGCCCAAATGCGAACTATTAGAAAAGTCAAAGAGAACAAATATTAATTTAAAAATAAAATGATTTCACTGTATTCCACTTATTTCTACTCTATTCCCATTTACTTATAATGACTATATTTGCATTATCATTTAGGATATAACTCATTTTAGTTTCAGCAAAGCAGATGCTTGGCACGTGAGTTCCTAAGTGGCCATTTTTGTTGTTATTGCGCAGAAGCAAGCTTTTCCCTCCAAGCGTTATGTCATCATGCGCAGTTCAATTCCCCTGTTTAGAAGCCATCTTTAATCACACTCAGGTTACTTGTTAGTAAAACACCTACGCAAGCTTCCCTCTGACTAAGAAATGTAAGTTTTTGATGCAAGATTAGTATGACAAACATTTATTAATACTTAAAATTAGCATTTTATATGAGACTAGCAACCCGTCCCGACGTTGTCCGGGTATGAAATGCTGCCGGCCAGTAGTATATTGTTTTGTAGGATTTCGTTTTGATAGCATTTCGTATCTGTGACAGGCCTGTGAAACGCTCTGATTCACAGTGCACTGCTGATGCACTTAGGAGTGCGGATTTAAAAGTGTGTGAACTCGAGTTTCCTTACTTTATTTTTCCTTGCAATATTATATAGCGCAAACTCGACAACATGGCATGAGCACGATTTACATTACAGAAGAACACATTCATTTGTGGTAGGCACGGGGAGACAAAGCAATTTGCCTGGAATCACAGGATGTTGACCTGATGCCGAGATTCGAACGTAGCTCCTCAGCTCTAAAGTTCGCAATTCTAGAACTTGTGGCGGGAGGTGTGTCTAAAAGTGCATGTCGGTGCTGGCCATCAATGAGAGAGACCTGTGCATTTTTCAAATTGGTGGTGAAAAAATATGAGTATGTTGTTGGAGATGTGGGGGAGGGTAAACACCCATTATTCCGCAACTTTCTTTCCGCAGACCATCACTCCGCATACTTTCATTATGAAAGTACCATGACTCCGCAATGCCATTATAACGCAGGGCATTACATTTTATATGCTTTTTACCACGCATACATTTACAACGAAATTTGTTGTAAATGCATGAATGGTAAAAGCATGTTGTTTTTTAATGTTTGGATAAGGTAAGTATAGGTATAGGGGTATATGTTTTGGGGTACTGAGGTATATGTTTTGGGGTGTTTGGGTATTTTAAGGGTTCAGATATAGTTTTGGGTTATGGGGTACAGGGGTAGTTTTAGCGTTTAGGAATAGGTATGGGTTTTGGGGCACAGGCGTATTTTTAGGGTTCAGGGCTAGGTTTGGGTTTTGGGGTATAGGGGTATTTTTAGGGTTCAGGGGTAGTTTGGGGTTTTGGGGTACAGGGGTATTTTAAGGGTTCAGGGCTAGGTTTGGGCTTCGGGGTACAGGGGTATTTTTAGGGTTCAGGGCTAGGTTTGGGTTTTGGGGTATAGGGGTATTTTAGGGTTCAGGGGTAGGTTTGGGTTTTGGGGTACAGGGTTATTTTTATGGCTCAGGGCTAGGTTTGGGTTTTGGAGTGCAGGGTTATTTTTAGGGTTCAGGGGTAGGTTTGGGTTTCGGGGTACAGGGGTATTTTAAGGGTTCAGGGCTAGGTTTGGGTTTTGGGGTACAGGGGTATTTTAGGGTTCAGGGGTAGGTTTGTCTTTTGGGGTACAGGGGTATTTTTAGGATTTAGGTATAGATTCTGGTTTTGGGGTACAGGGTATATTTATAGGGTTGAGATGGGTTAGTGTTTAAGTGTGTTGGGGTATTTTAAAGAATAAGGATGGGTTTTGATTATGGGGTGCAGGGGTATTTAAAGAGAGCAGGGTGAACACCCGGAGCTGGAACGTACAGAACCTGGGGAAAAAAACAATGAAATATTTGCCACAACGGCACCACAGTTGATGAATAGAATGCAGAATAATGTCATACATTCACCCCAATACAGAAATTATGGCATAAATCCTTCTTTTGTTTTGGATTCCACACCACCTCAGCCTTGAACCTGTACCTCATGGGCACGTTCCAGGCCAAACTGACAAGACATGTCTTTCCTGGATTGGACTCAAACATTCTAGGACCAATTTCTGTCTATCAGCTGTCTTCAACCAGGACAGCTTGACTCCAGTGGTGTGGAGAGCATGGGACTCACGTCTGAGCATACCCAATCCACTCGGGGTGACAAATGCAAAAACAACAGTTGATGGACAGAATGCAGAACAATGTCATACATTCACCCCAGTACAGAGATCTGGGTCTAAATCCATCGTTTTTTTGCACTCCACACCACCCCAGTTAAGACATGGCCATATGCAAATCAGCCATGACCCAGTGCCTCCTGGGAACAGTCCAGCCCAAAGGGCGGAACGTACCACACGCCCCCAGCATTTGTCACGCCCCCCCAGCACAAGCCCACAGCACAATGCAGACACGCCCACAAGGGACTACTTTGCTGGCACGGTTCTTTTACATTTTAAATGTATATTGTGGGCCTTCTGCATAGCCTATGTCCTTCTGCTGCAACTGCCCTTTCCAACGCTGTATTGGGTGTTGTGATTGGTGCTGTGGTTCCCGAGTTTACCTGGCCAAAAGGTGCAAGTTCTCTCTTTATAATAGTAGTATAGATAATATATATATTCATTATTTCTTTAAAGGTGCAAATATTCTTTTTTTCTTTTTTTCTTTTCTCTTCTGTTTTGTTTTCTTTTCTTATGATTATTTTTTGATACGACAACATTCAATTAAAATCACATTAGAAAAAGTACATAATCAATAGATATGAAACTATACAAATTGTTGATGGCAAAGCGGAAGGTAACACAGAATGCAAAACAATGTCATACATTCAGTCCAATACAGAGATCTGGGCCTAAATCCATCAATTTTTTTGCACTTCACACCACCTTAGCTTTGACTCAGTGCCTCATGGGAACAGTCCAGCCCGCAGAACGTACCACATGCCCCCAGCATTTGTCACGCCCCCCCCCCCCCCCAGCTCAAGCCCACAGCACAACGCAGACACGCCCACAAGGGACTACTTTGCTGGCACGGTTCTTTTATCTTTTAAATGTATATGGTGGGCGTCTGCATAGCCTATGTCCTTCTGCTGCAACTGCCCTTTCCAACGCTGTATTGGGAGTTTTGATTGGTGCTGTGGTTCCTGAGATTACCCTCCTCAAAGGTTTTTGGCTCTCTCTTTATTATATTAGTATGGATGATTGTTCCGAGCAAGTTTCGTTTCAAATCCTTTACTGGTGGCGTGACACTCTCTCCTTCATTAGTGCCCACACACCTTTTTCTTCTCACTCAGCTTTGGCAAAGTCAGCCGCTTTTTTATTTTCGCATTGCGCTCTGGGATGCGAAAGTAAACACGCGGCTGCCTTTGCGGTACCGCTCTTGTTTCATGGAACCCTTCGAACGAATAGATCTGGGACACACCCAAGAGATAAAAATGCATAGTGGAAAATGAACCATTAAATACTTAGAAAGACGCACAATTACATATTGGAAGATTGAATTCAAGATTGGAAGCGAGTGCATTTAAATACCATTTACCAACGTTATCCTAACGCTGAGTCTGCAAAACAACCCTTCCCGGGCAGAGTTTCAACCTTTCTGTCTGTCTGTTAATATGCAAATCAACACGAGAAGGGGGCACAATGCATGATGGGCTGCATTACAGTGGGGAGAGGACAAGACTGTCGATTCAGTAAGCTCACCTTCCTGCAGTATTACCGTTCAGAAAGCGATACTTTCGTTCCAATTAGTATTAAAATTCCAGATCGCCGTAACAAAATGAGGGTCTTTACGGAAGAAACCATTCATATCTTGAGGATGCACTGTTGTTTAAAGAATGGCACCATTAATCTTCAAGACAGTTAGTGATGGAGGCACCGGGGAAACACCCAACACAAAAAAACAAGTAATACAGGTTGAACCTACCCCTACCCCACAGGCAGAACAGGAACAAACCAAGGAAAGTACACAGGTAGTAGAGGAGACTCAAGTGACAGAAATAGTGGAAGGTGAAAAGAAAGTTAAAGGGATGTCAGACATAGACTCACAAGTGGAAGACAGGGAAATAGATTCAGATTGTACTCTTATTCCTACAGATATATATAATATCATCAAAGAAGCCAAGGACAGGGCACAGGAAAAAAGGGAAAGAGAAGAACAGACCTCCTCAGAAGAGGAAACAAAAACCACCGAGGGCCAAATGCAGATGGTTAAAAAAAGAAATAAAATCAAAATTAAAAAACAAACGGCGGACCTAAGTGGTCCGGCCGCAACAGAACAGAAAGAAAATAGGAAGAAAACTCTACCAAGAGAGAACTGCTCAGGGTCCAGGTATAGTGTATTAGGGGACCTCTCAGACTCAGAAGACCTAGGATATAGCTTATTCTCACAAGAGGTAGGAGTAACCCCCCACAAAGACCTTTTTCTACAGTCCCCATACTTAGGGGGAGCAGAAGAAATTGGCGGGCAAGAGACGCAAAATAGTGAAAGCAGTCAGCAAATATGTGACAGCATCTGGTCGCCATTGAGCTTTGAAAATGTTCAGGTTTAACATGTATTGTATATCGTGCAAAGTAATCACCATTGTAAATATAATGTTCAACATCATATCATGGAATGCCCGAGGAATGGGCTCACAAGTGAAAAGAGCGTCAGTGTTTGAGCTCTGCAAAGTACAAAAAGGGGACATTATATGTTTACAGGAATGTGCAATCCCCCACTCCACGGACTACAGTCACATATCCAAATATTGGGAAGAAGGCCCCTCCAAATGGTCTGGGGGTGGAAACAAGAATGCTGGAATAGGCATTCTCATAAAAAACAAAGAAATGTCAATCCTTGATACTAAAATCATACAGCCAGGCAGAGCTATGATGGTCACCATACAATACAGAAACACCACCTTTAAGGTCTGTAATATTTATGCACCAACCGACAAGAATGAAAGAATGTCCCTGTTTGAAATGCTCCCACTTTTTATTGCAGGTGCAACCCCAATGGTGTTAACAGGGGATTTCAACTGCATCATAAACCCCACAGACAGATGTGGCAAGAAAAATTGTTACGAAATTGATAAGTCTGCAAAATGTCTCAAAAACATGTGTAAAGATTTGCAACTGTCAGATACAGGGGCAAAATCAGGGTCAAAACAAAGGTTCACATGGGAAGCAGAAAGTGGCAAAGTCAAATCAAGAATTGATTTCATTTTCACCTCCAAAAATATAAAAGCAAGGAATTATGAAACAAACGAGAGTGGTATGTCAGACCACAAAATCTTGAAAGCAACCGTTGAAATCTCAAACATGTGTCAAATGGGGAGGGGTGTGTGGAAAATGAACACCTTGTTATTACAAGAGAAAAATATATGTAAAAATTACAGTGATATGTACAACAACTTAAAAACCAGAAAGGAAAGTTTCCCATCCTTAGCAGAATGGTGGGAAGAGGTAAAAAAACAAACAAAACTTTTTTTCAGAAAACAGAGCATGATCAAAAGCAAGGAAAAGTTTCAAAAATTTGATGAAATACAACAAAGAATGATCACGCTAGAAAACCTGGAAAGGGGGGGAATGGAAGTAGGGGAGGAAAGAGAAAAAACAAAAACGGAACTGAAAGAATGGCTGAAACAACGAGGGAAAGAACACATTTTTAACTCCAGGGTCAAGATCTTTGAGGAAGATGAAAAGTGCTCAAGGTTTTTTTTCAAAAAGGCACAGCAAGTGCATAAGGTAATGAATGAACTGAAAGACACAAATGGACAAACACAAAAGGGCACAGAGAAAGTAGGGAAAATAACAACAGCTTTTTTTTCCCAATTGTACAAAAAAGAGCCATCAGATATAAGTGCATGTGAAGATTTTCTAGGGTCTTTGCAGAGCTCTTTATCCCAAGAGGAACAACAATTTCTAACCACCCCCATTTCAGGAGAAGAACTATTCCAAATCATTCAGGAAGCCCCAAAAGGATCAGCCCCTGGGCAAGACGGCCTTCCATGGGAGTTTTACAAAACTTTCTGGGGGCTTATTGCAAAGGATTTTTGGAGTTTGTTGAAAGAATGCTTGGAAAAACATGTTTTACCCCCCTCCTTTCCACAGGGCATCATAAAACTGCTGGAGAAAAAGGGGGACAAGCTGGACATCAACAATTGGAGGCCAATCACCCTCTTGAATGTGGACAGTAAGATCCTAAGTAAAGTCCTGGCAGGAAGATGCAGAAAGGTGCTGGCCTCCATCGTGCACCCAGACCAAACATGTGCGGTCCCAGGAAGGAAAATCTGGGACAGTTTGACCATCATTAGAGACACCTTGTGGTTAGCGAAAGACAGGGGGAATCCACTAGCTATCTTGGCCCTTGATTTCCAGAAAGCCTTTGACTCCCTAAGTCATGAATACCTTTTCAAAGTGCTCAGGAAAATGGGATTCCCAGAAGGTTTCATCAAAACTATTGGCTTAATATACACTGGATGTGAAAGCCAGGTCCTTATAAATGGTACACTATCTGAGGGGTTCCACATTGAATCGGGGGTCAGACAAGGATGCCCCTTATCACCGGCACTCTTTGTATGTGCAATTGAACCTCTCCTATGTGCCATCAGGAAGGACAAGTGCATAACTGGGCCTCTGGTACCGGGCAGCCAAGGCAAACAGGTCAAATGTGTAGCATACATGGACGATGTCACCATTGCTTGCACTGATACTAGATCCATGAAAAGAACTTTCCTTATAACCCAACTCTTTTCCCTAGCAGCTGGGCTACAGGTGAATGTGGAGAAAACACACTGCATGACGGTGGGACAATGGGACAAACTGTCTCAGCTCCCAGTGAAACCTTCCAAAGACCCAGTAAAAATACTGGGGATTCTTTTTTCACAGGACATGGCGGGAGAAATAAACTGGGAGAAGATCCAGACAAAGCTCAAGCAGAAAATGGCGCTCTGGACGACAAGAAAACTTTCCCTGGAAGGGAAAGTCTTGGTGCTGAAAGCAATATGTCTACCAATCCTGATGTTTATTGCCATGATTTTCCCTCCATCATACAGGTGGACAAAAGTGACACAAAGACTTTTTGCAAACTTCTTTTGGGGGTCAAAAATTGAAAAACTAAAAAGAGACACAGTTTTTAAACTACCCACAAAAGGAGGGAAAGACCTGCCAAACCTCCATGACTTCCTGATGTCACATTTTGTTAAAAACATACTGGGGAATGCAAAGAAAGACTCACATGTGGCTGCCTACACTCTGTTTGCTACAAGCTTCATCTTATCAACAGAGGGCATATGTAATCTGGACAATACAAAGCCTTTTTTACTAGAACCACCCCCTGCGTACAAAGGCATCAAGCCTTTCTTCAAGAAGCTGAAAGAGAGACAAATCCAAGCGAAGGACATCACACCCCGGATGGCCTTAAGCAAAGAACTGAAAGAAACAGACTCAGTGACAATGGTAAACAACTTATCAGAGAAGCAATCAGGGAAGGTTTGGGAGATGGTGAACCACAAAGACTTGACAAACTCCCAGAAAGACTTGGCATGGATGATGGTATCCAAATGCCTACCCGTGAAACAATTCCAACATGCAAGGAAACTGGCAAAAACAGCAAGATGCCCAACACCAGGCTGTGCAGCAGATGAATCCCTGATGCACTTCATTTGGAACTGCGGCGGAGCACAAAGCATGTGGAAGGCAATGGGACAGCTCATTAAAGAACTAACAGGACAGGCATCCCTGTCCTATGAACTGGTTCTATATGGGTTGGGCATGAATTGCAATGCAAATAAAGAAAGGACACTATGGAGAATAATAAACTGCGTGAAAGAGGCGATGTGGGAAAACAGGAACCTTTCCTTGTACAAACACCAAGCAATCACGGAAAAAGAATGCCAAAAACTTGTTTTCACTAAAATGTTCTCTTACATGTGCATAGACACCCATAGATTTGGACAAGAGTGGGCAAAGGAAACCTGGAAAATCAGGAGTTGGTCTGGATGGGTAAAATGAGAAATCTTGATGGAAAACCACCAAAGATAGCCTGATGCGCTTCTTTGAGAATGGTTAAATGTACAGCACCCAAATATAAGGGACTGCTTAAAATGTAAACCTGACAAATATTTTAAATAAAGTATATTTTTACAAAAAAAAAAAAAAAAAAAACACTGTAAGAACATATTGCGACAGTATTAGAAAGGTATATTTTGTGGAACCCTATGTTTTACGCATCATCTATCACATAAGAAATCTGCTATTGCCATAGTCAAGCTCAAAGATTTATAATTGCCTCTGGCAGCACCACTGACTCGGATGAGCATAGCTGTTTATTCCTCGTCAGTAGCTAAAGAATGCCGCTGAGACCCTCTTGCATTTAAACTGTTAGTTGAGGTAAATGAAACAGCAGTTCACCCATTGTACTATGCCCACAAAAGAAAATAAGGTGAATTACTATTTTAACTCTTGTCCTCCAACATCTGAAGAAGATTTTGAAGGCCTTCCATTTCTATAGGAATAAAAAACAAGCATTGAAAATGCAAATGGTCTCGCCTTTGACCAAGTTAAAGCCCTGTGCTTTGCTAATGGTATTGTATAGCAACGCAAATGGCTGTAACGTATTAAAAAGGCGAGACCTATTGCATTTTTAATGCTTGTTTATCTAAGCCGGTGGGCTGAGTTGGACTGCTGTGCAGGCCCGCTATTGCTGATGAGGCCAAGCTGATGTCCTCGGTTGATAGGCGGAGCCGAAAGGCTAAGCTGACCCAATGTCCGGTGAAGCTCTCCTGGGTCCGACCGGCTAATGGCTGACTGTGAAGTGGTTCGCACTGTTCGGCTGGGCTAGTTGGATGCTGGGTGAAGGGCCGGGCTGGACAGGATGGAAGGCGGTGCTAAGTACCCTGAGCCGAGGTTGTTGGATTCGTTGGCCAGGCTGTAAGGCAAGGCTGGATAGCGTGGCTGGCTGGCTTGGCTGACTGGCTGAGAGAAGGGCTTGACGGATAGGTAGATAAAAATAAATAAATAAATAAATAAATACTTACCTGGGAGGGTAGACACCACGAGGTCACTGTTCTGCAAAAGAGCTACTTTGTGCTTTTACCCACACAAATGCACGTTTAAGTGCTACTGCTGAAGCTTTGCCTGCTGAGGATACCTGCTTTCTGGACCTGCCTTCCTGCCTGCTGAGGACTCCTGCCTGCTGAAGCCTCCCGCCGCCTGGAGCTGCCTGCCTCCTAGGGCTACCTGACCTGCTGGAGCGGCCTGACTCGCTGGGGCTGCCTTGACAGCTCGAGCTGCCTACCTGCTTTGGACTGCCTTCCTGCCTGCTGTTGACTTTCTACTTGCTGTGGGCTACCTGCAGGAGCTGCCTGCCAGCTGGGGAATCCCTTGCCAGCCTGAAGGAGACCCCTACCACTGACGGTCTGCCAGTGTCCTCCACCCATCTAAAGGGGGGACCCTGTCTACTGGCCGTAAGGATTACCTACCAGCAGCCAGCTCCCTGAGGACCTCCTCTTCTTCTGGGCACAGCACAGCAGAACAGCAAGATGAGCAGACCGCTGAATCCATGGTTCCACAACACCGTAAAGCTGCAGAGGAAGGTGGAACCAGATGGCTCCACACCGCACCTGAGCAGGAAGATCTTCACTGAGCAGCTGGTAACCAAGATGGGTTTGACAGCAGCAGAAATCCTGTGCATCATGTCAGATGCACCCAAAGGCACCTACCTGCTTACCGTCATGTCTGAACAAATATGCTGGAGGTATTGGTAGATGTGGTCGTCACAATGGGAGAAGAAACTTTTCTCTAACTTCCACCTGGAATGTCAGCTCGTGCTGGAAGTCAAGAGAATGACCGTGCACATCTACAACCCACACGTCAATATCCAAGACCTGACAACCTTTCTACGCCGCCACTGCACAGTGACGAAAGAACCCTCCCGCAACCTGGACAGTGACGGCATCTGGGATGGTAAATGGACAGCAATGGTGAAGCTGAAGGAGGACCCGTCAGCCCCAGATGGAATCCACCACCCTTCCAGCTTCTCCCTAGGGCGCAACTCAAGATACCTCTACTACCCTGGGCAGCCCAAACTATGCAACAGGTGCAGCAAACCAGACCACATGGCAAGGATTGCACGGCGCAAGTTTGCAGGAACTGCAAATAAGAAAGGCACACAGCAAAGACCTGCAAAGAGGAAACCCCATGCAACCTCCGTGTGGGTGTAGGCCATCTCTTTAAGAACTGCCCAAAAAGAGCTGAATCCTACGCCCAAGCTGCCAAACCTCTGTGGAGAGACCAACAGGAGGAGGCAGACAAGCCCAGACCTCCATTACCTGCCCCGTGGCGGGGAAGGGGGACTGGGAGAGGGAAAGGCTCTAAACAGGACAAACCCAAGCCCAACGGGGACACTGCCATGGTGCTAGAGCTAAAGACACCCGGACATACCCCACCTGCCATCCCTGGGCCCAGTGAGTGCATTGAGCCAATGGAGACGCTCGCGCCAACCGCCACTGAGGACCAGGATGAAGAGCCCAGGACAACTCAGGAGCTCAGGAAAAGGAGACACTCACAGGATTATGAAGAAACCAGCAAGGGACCTGTGAGCACCCCCATCCCCTACTCCGGCTTGAGGACCTGGAAGAGGAAGAGCAGCTAGAACAAGACAACCCAGATGAGCAACTCGAGAAAGTGTCGAAAGTTCTGAAGGAGATGAGGCGCTGGCAACCTCCATGGAAGCGTCCCCACCCCCATCGCCAGCTAGAGTAGAAGAGGTGGAGACCTCCATCGAGGACCAAGAGCAAGACCTGCCCGGCACCCTGGAGAAGGTAGACCCCAAGCCCAGCCAAGAGTGTGGAGCAGCCATTGTGCAACAGGAAGCAACTGCTGCAGAGAAGGAAGGCCCAGCACAAGAGACCCAACAGGAGGCTGAACAAGCCCTGAAAGTAGCCTTGTCACTTGTGTTTGTAACCAATCGCTTTGACTTGATAATTAGTCTTTAAGTATTAAGTTAAACTCTTAGGGCCCGATTCACAGAATGAACTTAAGACTCAATCCTAAACTTACTACTATTTTGGTATTCACAGAATGCACTTACTACTTTTGGCATTCACAGAATGCACTTACTACTTTTGGTATTCACAGAATGAACTTACTACTTTTTGTATTCACAGAAGTTAGGATTTTGTCAACGTGGACAAGTCACAGGCGAAACTCTTCAGGGGATGGGACCTCTACAATGAGCCTCTCCCCTTCCCCAGCGAGGCAGGACTGATGTAGATCCTTGTCGTCTGGTTCGGAGGACCAGGGGCGGCTGCAGAGAGCTGGAACAAATGCCTGGCCAAGGTGCCTCTAGAGTCTGAGAATCCTGAGCATTGAAAGGAAGCCTCTGATGCTCAGGAACGACGCACTGCCCGTGCTGCAGTATGTGACAAAGGCCTGTCCAATTTAGCACAGGCCCTCAACAGCATGGTGTTCCACTTTGTCTGGCACTCAAAGATGACACGCTGAAAAGGTCAGTCATGCACATTAAGCACCACAAGGGGGGGAAGGCAGTCCCGGACATCTCAACGATCCATAGGGCCTGCTTTGTGTGTGGCTGCGTCCGAATAACCCTGTCAAATGTGAACAAGGACCACTCCGCCTACAAGGTGTTCCGCTTTTTCCTCCTCCCCGTGTGGAGACGGCTGGGATGGGATAAGTGAGAGAATGCAGTGACATTCCACTGGGACCTCCCATGGTCCTACAGGAAGGTAGAACATTTTGTGGAGGAATTTGGGCTGAACTGTGTTACTCCTAGCCTTTGGAAGCCCAAGACAAACCACAAAATGATCAGGCCCATGGACACCACTGAACCAGTGAGCGACCTGCCACCAGTAATGGCAACGCACGTGTGGGGGAATGTACCCTCCCCAATTCTGACCAACAGACACAAGGACATAGCATGGATGACCGTCAAGGGGGCCTGCGAGTGAGGTCATTCATGCACAGCAGAGACCTATCCCTGCACAGGAACTGCCTAAGGGACGCCCCGCAGAGGAATCTGCACACTATCTTTTCTGGGCCTGCCCCTTTGCCCTGACACTAAGGGCTGGCTTACGACAAGAACTGGTAGCCCTCATCCCCTACAAGAACATAACGGACCAGTCCATTCTTTATGAGCTGTTTCCAGGGACGCACACAGAGGAAGCTATCCAGGTGTTGGAGATTCCTCTGTTGTATGAAGGACATTCTCCTGATGAGGTAAACAGAGACCGTTGCCGCAGGATGGTTCTCAACCTGCTAAGAGACTATGCAGCAATGGACAAAAAGGAAAGTGAGGAAGAGGAACAACTGTAACAAAACCCTCCTTCCCCACTGTACTCTGTAAAATGTCAGCCCCCTTACAACCGTAATAAACACACTCATTGCAGATATATCTGAATCTCAAACTGATGGAATGTAAATGTGAAAATACATTGATTGAAAAGTTAAAGTGGACTGCCCTTCCTAAGGGGAGAAGTACCACTTCCTTAAAAACTATGTATCGCAAATTTTAAGCACTTAATAAAGTTTTTGCCTCCCCACAAAAAGTAAGCAGAGTAAGCAAATACGAATGTACAATGCACCAAACCACCTTAGTGTGAATTCAAAATCATGAATGTCACATAGATGAATACCCAGAGGCCACTGCCACTAGAAAAACAGGTAAATCTCCACATGCATGGAGAAAAAAAAACCTCTCCAAGCCCGTGTGCTGATACAAAAGAAGGAAAGGAGAAAAAATATATAATATATAAATATATATATATATATATAAATGTGACCAAGGCCTCGTGGAGGCCGAAACGTTATGCTGTCCGTGTGTTGCAGAATAAACTAAATTACACACGGAAACTTTGGGTCTGCCGTTTTCTGATGGCGTTGGTGTGACACGATACTTCGGCGCTGTTTGGTGAGAACCCGTGTGGATATATATATATATATATATATATATATATATATATATATATATATATATATATCTATACTACTATTATAAAGAGAGAACTTGCACCTTTTGGCCAGGTAAACTCGGGAACCACAGCACCAATCACAACACCCAATACAGCGTTGGAAAGGGCAGTTGCAGCAGAAGGACATAGGCTATGCAGAAGGCCCACAATATACATTTAAAATGTAAAAGAACCGTGCCAGCAAAGTAGTCCCTTGTGGGCGTGTCTGCATTGTGCTGTGGGCTTGTGCTGGGGGGGCGTGACAAATGCTGGGGGCGTGTGGTACGTTCCGCCCTTTGGGCTGGACTGTTCCCAGGAGGCACTGGGTCATGGCTGATTTGCATATGGCCATGTCTTAACTGGGGTGGTGTGGAGTGCAAAAAAACGATGGATTTAGACCCAGATCTCTGTACTGGGGTGAATGTATGACATTGTTCTGCATTCTGTCCATCAACTGTTGTTTTTGCATTTGTCACCCCGAGTGGATTGGGTATGCTCAGACGTGAGTCCCATGCTCTCCACACCACTGGAGTCAAGCTGTCCTGGTTGAAGACAGCTGATAGACAGAAATTGGTCCTAGAATGTTTGAGTCCAATCCAGGAAAGACATGTCTTGTCAGTTTGGCCTGGAACGTGCCCATGAGGTACAGGTTCAAGGCTGAGGTGGTGTGGAATCCAAAACAAAAGAAGGATTTATGCCATAATTTCTGTATTGGGGTGAATGTATGACATTATTCTGCATTCTATTCATCAACTGTGGTGCCGTTGTGGCAAATATTTCATTGTTTTTTTCCCCAGGTTCTGTACGTTCCAGCTCCGGGTGTTCACCCTGCTCTCTTTAAATACCCCTGCACCCCATAATCAAAACCCATCCTTATTCTTTAAAATACCCCAACACACTTAAACACTAACCCATCTCAACCCTATAAATATACCCTGTACCCCAAAACCAGAATCTATACCTAAATCCTAAAAATACCCCTGTACCCCAAAAGACAAACCTACCCCTGAACCCTAAAATACCCCTGTACCCCAAAACCCAAACCTAGCCCTGAACCCTTAAAATACCCCTGTACCCCGAAACCCAAACCTACCCCTGAACCCTAAAAATAACCCTGCACTCCAAAACCCAAACCTAGCCCTGAGCCATAAAAATAACCCTGTACCCCAAAACCCAAACCTACCCCTGAACCCTAAAATACCCCTATACCCCAAAACCCAAACCTAGCCCTGAACCCTAAAAATACCCCTGTACCCCGAAGCCCAAACCTAGCCCTGAACCCTTAAAATACCCCTGTACCCCAAAACCCCAAACTACCCCTGAACCCTAAAAATACCCCTATACCCCAAAACCCAAACCTAGCCCTGAACCCTAAAAATACGCCTGTGCCCCAAAACCCATACCTATTCCTAAACGCTAAAACTACCCCTGTACCCCATAACCCAAAACTATATCTGAACCCTTAAAATACCCAAACACCCCAAAACATATACCTCAGTACCCCAAAACATATACCCCTATACCTATACTTACCTTATCCAAACATTAAAAAACAACATGCTTTTACCATTCATGCATTTACAACAAATTTCGTTGTAAATGTATGCGTGGTAAAAAGCATATAAAATGTAATGCCCTGCGTTATAATGGCATTGCGGAGTCATGGTACTTTCATAATGAAAGTATGCGGAGTGATGGTCTGCGGAAAGAAAGTTGCGGAATAATGGGTGTTTACCCTCCCCCACATCTCCAACAACATACTCATATTTTTTCACCACCAATTTGAAAAATGCACAGGTCTCTCTCATTGATGGCCAGCACCGACATGCACTTTTAGACACACCTCCCGCCACAAGTTCTAGAATTGCGAACTTTAGAGCTGAGGAGCTACGTTCGAATCTCGGCATCAGGTCAACATCCTGTGATTCCAGGCAAATTGCTTTGTCTCCCCGTGCCTACCACAAATGAATGTGTTCTTCTGTAATGTAAATCGTGCTCATGCCATGTTGTCGAGTTTGCGCTATATAATATTGCAAGGAAAAATAAAGTAAGGAAACTCGAGTTCACACACTTTTAAATCCGCACTCCTAAGTGCATCAGCAGTGCACTGTGAATCAGAGCGTTTCACAGGCCTGTCACAGATACGAAATGCTATCAAAACGAAATCCTACAAAACAATATACTACTGGCCGGCAGCATTTCATACCCGGACAACGTCGGGACGGGTTGCTAGTATATATATATATAACAACAGAGCGGCGTTCCAACGCGTGCACTGAGGTCCAATAACAACAACACATGGGTAAAGTCCAAGTAAGTCAGGTTTATTCACGCCATAAGCCCAACGTGACGCGTTTCGCGCTCCACAGAGCGCTTCATCACAAACGCGAAACGCGTCACGTTGGGCTTATGGCGTGAATAAACCCGACTTACTTGGACTTTATCTGTGTGTTGTTGTTATTGGACCTCAGTGCAAGCTTTGGAACGCCGTTCTGTTGTTATACTGAAGTACCGGCTACTCACCCGGCTGCGAGCCACCCCAGCGAAAGGCGAAGGATTACCGGCAGGAGTACTTTTATTGGGTATATACATCCATACTAATATAATAAAGAGAGAGCCCAAACCTTTGAGGCGGGTAATCTCAGGAACCACAGCACCAATCACAACACCCAATACAGCGTTGGAAAGGGCAGTTGCAGCAGAAGGACATAGGCTATGCAGACGCCCACCATATACATTTAAAAATGTAAAAGAACCGTGCCAGCAAAGTAGTCCCTTGTGGGCCTATCTGCGTTGTGCTGTGGGCTTGAGCTGGGGGGCGTGACAAATTCTGGGGGCGTGTGGTACGTACCGTCCTTTGGGCTGGACTGTTCCCATGAGGCACAGGGTCATGGCTGATTTGCATATGGACATGTCTGAACTGGGGTGGTGTGGAGTGCAAAAAAACGATGGATTTAGACCCAGATCTCTGTACTGGGGTGAATGTATGGCATTGTTCTGCATTCTGTCCATCAACTGTTGTTTTTGCATTTGTCACCCCGATTGGTATGGGTATGCTCTGACGTGAGTCCCATGCTCTCCACTCCACTGGAGTCAAGCTATCCGTGTTGGAGACAGTTGATAGACAGAAATTGGTCCTAGAATGCTTGAGTCTGCGGTTCTGTAAATTCCAGCTCCGGGTGTTCACTCTGCTCTCTTTAAATACCCCTGCACCCCATAATCAAATCCCACCCTTATTCCTTAAAATACCCCAACACACTTAAACACTAACCCATCTCAACCCTATAAATATACCCTGTAACCCAAAACCCAAATCTATGCCTAAATCCTAAACATACCCCTGTATCCCAAAAAACAAACCTACCCCTAAACCCTAAAATACCCCTGTACCCCAAAACCCAAACCTAGCCCTGAACCCTTAAAATACCCCTGTACCCCAAAACCCAAACCTACCCCTGAACCCTAAAAATACCCCTGCACCCCAAAACCCAAACCTAGCCCTGAACCATAAAAATAACCCTGTACCTTAAAACCGAAACATAGCCCTGAACCCTAAAAATACCCCTGTACTCCAAAACCCAAACCTAGCCCTGAAACCTTAAAATGCCCCTGTACCCCAAAACCCAAAACTACCCCTGAACCCTAAAAATACCCCTATACCCCAAAACCCAAACCTAGCTCTGAACCCTAAAAATACGCCTGTGCCCCAAAACCCGTACCTATCCCTAAATGCTAAAACTACCCCTGTACCCCATAACCCAAAACTATATCTGAACCCTTAAAATACCCAAACACCCCAAAACATATACCTCAGTACCCCAAAACATATACCCCTATACCTATACTTACCTTATCCAAACATTAAAAAAAAACATGCTTTTACCATTCATGCATTTACAACAAATTTCGTTGTAAATGTATGTGTGGTAAAAGCATATAAAATGTAATTCCCTGCGTTATAATGGCATTGCGGAGTCATGGTACTTTCATAATGAAAGTATGCGGAGTGATGGTCTGCGGAAAGAAAGTTGCGGAATAATGGGTGTTTACCCTCCCCCGGTAAGTACATTGGTGGCCCGGCGGCCCACATCTCCAGCAACATACTCATATTTTTTCACCACCGATTTGAAAAATGCACAGGTCTCTCTCATTGATGGCCAGCACCGACATGCACTTTTAGACACACCTCCCGCCACAAGGTCTAGAATTGCGAACTTTAGAGCTGGGGAGCAACGTTCGAATCGCGGCATCAGGTCAACATCCTGTGATTCCAGGCAAATTGCTTTGTCTCCCCGTGCCTACCACAAATGAATGTGTTCTTCTGTAATGTAAATCGTGCTCATGCCATGTTGTCGAGTTCGCGCTATATAATATTGCAAGGAAAAATAAAGTAAGGAAACTCGAGTTCACACACTACTGAATGCTCACTCTTAAGTGCATCAGCAGTGCACTGTGAATCGGAGAGTTTCACAGGCCTGTCATAGATAAGAAATGCTATCAAAACGAAATCCTACAAAACAATATACTACTGGCCGGCAGCAATTCATACCCGGACAACGTCGGGACGGGTTGCTAGTATACATATACATTGAAAACCAGTCCAAACTCTCAATTAAGAAAGGCGCTGACTCCATGAATCATAATCCAAAGAAAATGTATTTTCTCAGTTGCTGCTTAGACGCGTTTCGGCAGCTTGCTCACGCCTTGTTCACTACATCTGCATAAACTTATCTCACAGTATATATACAGGGTTACATGTAACATAATTGCCTAACAGGTTTCAACTTGTATTTGGTTGTCATGGTGATGTTTTCATGACACTATTGACAGACATAGAAGAGTTCTTGAAATACAGATTTCTCATTAGTCATGGCTCAGTCTGTTTACACTTTCTGTGATACATTATTTACAGTGCTTTACAAATCGACACATGTACCATATGTTTAGAATCACATACGCGCATAAATTGAATATAAAATTAAAATTAAAAATAACAGTAACAATTAGAAATGTGTTGTGCATACACATGACCGACTGTTATTAATTTGTGACTAAATTGTACTTATGATCGCATGTGAGGCAGGACGGGCATTATGTAAATAAGTGTCAAACACAATAGTTTGTGTGGGGCATCGGAAACATCTACGCGCTAGAGAATATGCTGCGTGATTGTGATTAAATATTGCTTGGTTGAGTCTGAACTGTGGGCCTATGTCTGCTAAATGATCAGAGCCCTTAAGTTCTCAGTTGATGCCATGCCCCTGCTCAAGGAGGTAGTCCCGGTCTGCTTGGTATGCGCATGTAGCCTCATCTCCAAGTGGAGCTAGAGAACTGGGATTGGTGTGTGTTAGAATTCTATGTGTCTAAAACCAATTATAAGGGGCCCGATTCACAGAATGAACATAAGACTCAATCCTAAACTTACTACTATTTTGGTATTCACAGAATGCACTTACTACTTTTGACATTCACAGAATGAACTTATTACTTTTGGTATTCACAGAAGTTAGGATTTTGTCTTAAATTTGTCTTAAGTCTGTCTTAAGACAAAATCCTAACTTCTGTGAATACTAAAAGTAGTAAGTTCATTCTGTGAATGCCAAAAGTAGTAAGTGCATTCTGTGAATACCAAAATAGTAGTAAGTTTAGGATTGAGTCTTAAGTTAATTCTGTGAATCGGGCCCATTGTGTCGGATTGGTAAATTACAAAATGATATATTAGAAATGCTAGTGTAGTGCTTATATGTACATGTGATAAATGTTACTTAAGTAGGTGAACTGCAGATGTTCTGTAGGAATGGTACTCGGGTCAGAGACAGTACAGACTGGACTACAGTTGTACATTCAGGGCTTCGTCCGCGTTTAAACTATAGGGAACTTGGAGTTTAGTAGGAATATGTATCTGGACTCTAACCGTCGTAGAGCCAGTTTGCGGTTTCCTGCCCTGTTGTTTTTCGGGACACTGTCGATGACGAAATAAGACAGGTTTTGGGTGTCACCTGCATGTAGCTGGTTTATGTGTCTTGCTACTGGATGAGCCTGATCGTCATTGGCTATTGCCCGGAGGTGTTCGAGTATTCTGACGTGCACTGCGTGGATGGTGCTCCCCACGTACCTTTTACCACATATGCACTCCAACACATACACCGCATACTCCGTTTTACATGAGTTCAAATCTCAGATTTTGTAGGGTTTCTGTCCAAAGGGTACTGAGACATTGGTTGTGTTTGTCCCATGGTTGCACGCTTTGCATTTGGTGCATTTTTTGAAACCTTTTTGCGTTTGTAACCAGTTGGTGGGTTTTCTGATAGCTGGGGCATTGCACATCAATTGGCTGTGCATCGATTTGGCTTTCCTGAAAGTCATCAAAGGGGTTTTCCCACACGTTTTGCCAATGGTCAGATCATTCCGTACCAGGGGCCAATGTCTAGTGAGGATTTTTCGGAGGTTCGTATGGTACTTGTTATAACTTGTGATCAATCTAGGTGGCTGGCGCTTCTTTTTCTCAGTACCTGTGACTGCTTTAGGGGGAAAAAGGAGGTCTTTCCTAGCTTTGTTCTTACATTTGAGTTCTGCATTTTGACAGGTTTTCTCGGTGTACCCTCTCTTTTGGAGTCTAGAGTATAAATTCTCTTTTGCTACTGTCAGTTCTTTATCTGTACTGCAGTTGCGAGTCATCCTCAAACATTCTGCGTATGGGATTGATTCCTTGAGTGATTTAGGGTGGAAGCTCTGTGCATGCAGCAGTGTGTTGCCTGCTGTAGGTTTGCGGTACGTGCATGTCTGTATTTTACTGTTTTCAGTGAATAATTCTAAATCTAGGAATTGTATCGTGGTGGTACTGGTGTTACAGGTAAACTTCAAGTTTAAAGCATTTTCATTTATATCACAAGCAAATTTCTCTGCACTTTCAACACTGCCCTGCCATAGGATAAAAATGTCGTCAATAAAACGTTTATACAGAATAACATTGGTGTTCATTATTTCTGACTGTGTGACTTTCAGTACTTGCTCCTCCCACCAGCCCATATCCAGATTCGCATAACTGGGGGAGAAGCAAGTTCCCAAGGCTGACCCTTGCATTTGTTTATAATGGAGTCTGTCAAATAAGAAAGTGTTATTGGTTAAACACCACTCCGGCATTTCCAATAAGATACAGGTGTGTTTGTGCAAAGTGATTGGTCTCTTTCCCAAGTAGTGTTTTAGTGCATGTAAACCATCTTTGTGCCGTATGCTGGTGTATAATGATTGTACATCCAAAGTCATGAATACATAGTGCTTTTTCCATTCCACATCAAATATTTCACACAAAAAGTCTCCCGTGTCTTTAATGTAGGCGGGTAGCGCGTTCACTTCAGGCTGTAGGAAATGGTTTATAAAAACACTGGTATTCTCAAAGAGACTCCCCATGGCTGATATGATCGGTCTACCCGGGGGTTCTTTGTCATTCCTGTGAATTTTGGGAATTAGGTAAAGTTGCAGAGTCACCGGATAATCATTTTTTAAGAACTCAAATTCTTGTTTGCTTAACAGTCCCATTCCTTTCCATCTGTAAAGTTCGTTGTGATATTTCGGTTGTATTCCTATGGTGTGGGTTGGACTGATTCTGGTGTAGCATTCATGGTCTTGGAGCTGTGATAATGCTTCCTTATTGTACATTTCTAATGGCCATAAGACAATGTTTCCCCCCTTGTCAGACCATCTTACCACGACATCTGATCTAGCTTTTATTTTTTCCATTAGGTTGTTGTATTTCATCATGTGGTCATGGTTCTGTGTCATGAACTCCTTGGTGCTCTTCATGGACAGTTCTTTCAAATCTTTTATTACATACTCCGAATATAGGTCCAGGCCATCTTTTGGATTTACCTGCATAAATACTGACTTTGTATGATATCTGTCAAAAGTATGGGTAAACCTAAATGAGGGAAATTCCAATCGAAGCCCATGTTAGATGGGAAGGACATTTAACAGGAGCTTCGATTGGAATTCCATAGAGCATATTATCAAGCCCATTATAGCCACTTTATCAGCAGTTTTCTGCCGATAAAGCGGCGATAATTTTATCGCCGAGTCTTGATTATATGCCCCTAGTTTCTTAGCTAACACAGCTTGTGCCCATGAATCATTTTGTTGAAAAAGTATTTCAAGGTACGAGAATCTCTTGTTTGGGGCTATTTTCTGACCGTCGAAAAACATATCCCTACATCCTCATCTGCCATGGCCACACCTCATTATAAAAGTCTTTGAGGTATTCACCTTCAGTCCAAGGTTACGCAAAAAATTAGAAAAGCTATCTAGGACCCTTTGTAATCCTACTTGCGTTTGTGACATTAAAACTGCATCATCTGCGCAAACTAGAGGCGGTATGGGGCACCCAGCTGTCTGAGGGAAATCTTTATTATCTTTGAGCAGAGCGATTCCCAATCAATCAATCAATCAATCAATCAATCAATCAATCAATCAGAGTTCTTGTAAAGCATGCTACTTACACGTGAGGGTCTCAAGGCGCTGAGGTGGGGGGGTACCGCTACTGCTTGAAGAGCCAGGTCTTGAGGAGTCTTCTGAAGGCGAGTAGGTCTTGGGTCTGCTGTAGGTGGATGGGGAGGGAGTTTCAGGTCTTGGCGGCGAGGTAGGAGAATGATCTGCCACCGGAGGTTGTTCGTTGGATACAGGGAACAGCGGCGAGGGCGAGGCTGGCGGAGGCGCTTTGGGTGCGTTGTAGTCGTCATGGGTGTTTGACTGGGATTCCTGCTTAGAGTACGTTGCCATAGTCCAGTCTGCCGCTGACGAGGGCCTGTGTCACCGTTCTTCTTGTTTCAGTTGGGATCCACTTGTAGATCCTGCGGAGCATGTGGAGGGTGTCGTAGCAGGAGGAGGAGACGGCGTTGACCTGTTTAGACATGGAGAGGGAGGAGTCGAGGATGAATCTTAGGTTGCGTGCATGGTCGGTGGGTGTTGGTGCTGCTCCAGGTGTGGTCGGCCACCAGGAGTCGTCCCAGGCTGAGGGGGTGGGTCCGAGGATGAGTACCTCCGTCTTGTCCAAGTTCAGCTTCAGAGGGCTGTTCCTCATCCAGTCGGCGATGGCCTTCATTCCCTCATGGAGGTTGGCTTTGGCGGTGTGTGAGTCCTTGTGAGGGAGAGGATGAACTGGGTGTCGGCAGCGTAGGAGATGATATTGAGGTTGTGTTGGCGGACCACTTGTGTGAGGGGGGCCATGTAGATGTTGAACAGCGTGAGCTGAGAGATGAGCCCTGGGGGATGCCGCAGATGATGTTGGTGGCCTCGGATCGGAAGGGCGGGAGGCGGACGCTCTGGATTCTGCCGGAGATGAAGGACGTGGTCCAGTCAAGGGCCTTCTCTTGGATTCCGGCTTCTAGGAGGCATGTCTTTAGAGTGCGATGGCAGAACGTGTCGAAGGCGGCTGACAGGTGCAGGAGGATGAGGGCTGATGTTTCGCGGTTGTCTAGTTGGCGCCTGATGTCATCTGTGGCGGCGATGAGGGCTGTCTCAGTGCTGTGGTTTCACTTTCGTCTGAACCCGGAATGGGATGGGTCCAAGATGTTGTTGTCTTCCAGGTGGTGGACCAGTTGCATGTTGACGATTTTCTCGATGACTTTCGCCGGGAATGGGAGCAAGGAGATTCGCCAGAAGTTCTTGAGGTCCTTGGGGTCTGCCTTGGGCTTCTTGAGGAGGGCATTGATTTCGGAGTGTTTCCAGCTTTCCGGGAATGTAGCTGTTTCGAAGGAGATGTTGATGACCTTCCGTAGTTGGGGTGCGATGGAAGCATCTGCTTTGTAGAATACGTGGTGTGGGCACGGGTCAGACGGAGATCCTGAGTGGATGGAGTTCATGACCTTGCGTGTCTCGTCGTTGTTGACGTTGGACCAGGAGTTCAGGCGGTTGGCGCTGGTGCTGTTCACATGGGAGGTGGGGTCTGGCGTAGTCGGGGCGGTCATGTTGTTGAAGCTGTCATGGATGTCAGCGATCTTGCGGTGGAAGAAGATGGCCAGTGAGTTGCACAGTTCTTGTGAGGGCGGTATGTCGTTGGCGTTGGCGCTGGGGTTGGAGAGTTCCTTTTCCGATGCCGAAAAGCTCTTTGCTGTCATGTGCATTGTTATCCAGGCGGTCTTTGAAGGAGGATCTCTTGGCTAATTTCATAAGGTGGTGATGTCTGCGGGTGGCGTCCTTGTGGGCTGCGTAGTTGTCTGGAGTGCGTTCGTGGAGCCATATCTTCTACAGTTTCCGGCATGCGCGTTTGGAGGTCTGTAGCTTGTCGGTGAACCAGGTGGCTCTCCTGCTGGGGCGGTTGTTGGAGGATTTCTTGAGTGGGGTGAGGGTGTTGGCGCAGTCGTCGATCCGCTGTCTGAATTGCGGGCTGCGGTGTCTGGGTTGGTGGGGTCGGTGGGTGGGTTTTGGGTGAGGGTGGTGATCAGCTGGTCTTCGTGACTTTGCTCCTGCAGCGGCGAGGTAGCTGTTGGGTGCGGAGGTGCGTGGTTGGTTTATTGAAGGTGAAATGGATGCAGCGGTGGTCGGTCCAGTGGAGTTCGGTGGTGTGGTCGAAGGCGACGTGGGTGCCTGTGGAGAAGACGGGGTCCAGCTTGTGGCCAGCGGCGTGGGTGGGTGCGGTGACAAGTTGTCTGAGGCCGAGGTTGGCGAGGTTGTCAATCAGGGTCACGTATGGTGGCATAGTTGTTGTTCTCGAGGTGGAAATTCAGGAGGATGTAGGCCATGGAGGCGAGTGCATGGGTGCTAGCGAGGTCGGCGATGGAGTCGCTGAATTGAGCTCGGGGTCCAGGGGGTCTGTAGATGAGTGTTCCTCTGAGGGTGGTGTTGGGGTCAGTGTGGATCCGGACGTGCAGGCGTTCCCCGGTGTTGAGAGTGTCATCTGCGTGGGTGGTGACCTTGAGGGTGGACTTGTGGACAATGGCTATTCCTCCTCCGATTCCATTGGCGCGATCCCTGCGGGTGATCTTGTAGCCGTCCGGGATGGCTATGGCGATGTCGGGCACCGAGGAGTCGTTCCACCAGGTCTAGGTCAGGAACGCCACGTCTGGGGCGGAGGTGTCGAGCAGATCCCAGAGCACCACGGCATGTTTGTGTGTGGAGCGGGTGTTGAGGAGTATGCAGCGGAGGTGGTTGGGTCCAGTCCTTGAAGGTTTGGTGGCTCTGTCGCAGGTGAAGCTACAGGTGTGGCAGGAGAAAGGTCTGTGAGTCCGTTTCGGGGTGGCTTAGAAGCAAGTGTGGTTTAGGCCGGCGTTGAGTGCGTAGAGGGTGCTAGCATCGTAGCGGAGTCTGGTGTTGTGGCGTTCGCGGGGTCCAGGGGTTCTGGCGCTTGGCGCGGTTCTGGCACTGGGTGCGGTCCAGGCGCAGATGGTGCTAACGTGCTTGCCTTTGGCTGCGCGGCCTCCATATGAGGGGGATAGGGAGGGAGGAGCAGCTGGGAGGCGGGAGCGGGGTGGCCAATGGGGAGGTGGGGGGCGGGGCTGCAGGGATGCAGCGGCGGGAAGGAGCAGGAAATGGCAGGAAAACAGGCGGGCGGCAGGGAGCAGGTACGAGGCAGCTGGCAGCCGCGTGGAGGCGTGGGGAGCGAACTGCCTGCGAGCAGGGTCAGAGGTCGCTACTACGCCACTGCGCGACCTCCTTAAGAGAGGGAGAGGAAGGGAGGAGAAGCTTGGAGGCGGGAGTAGGGTGGCCAATGGGGAGCAGGGGGGCGGGGACGCAGGGACGCAGCGGCGGGAAGGAGCGGGAAACGGCGGGAAAATAGGCGGGCGGCAGGGAGCAGGTACGAGGCAGCTGGCGGCCGTGTGGTGGTGTGGGGAGCAACCTGCCTGCGAGCAGGGTCAGAGGTCGCCAGGCATTAATATAAAGGTTAAAAAGAAAGGGGGCCAGCACACATCCTTGTATAACCCCCTTCCTTTGAGGGATAGGTGCAGTACAACTGCCCGCAAGGCAGAATTGAACTCGCGCCTGTACAATATCATAGAAATGTTGGAGAAAATAAATGATTTGTTCATCCACTCCTAGCTTTCCGAGGATCTCCCACAGCTTTGCATGTTTTATGGAATCGAAGGCTGTGGTGAGGTCCACAAACGCTAGAAACAATCTCCCCTGCTTTGCTCTTGTATATTTCCCTACTAGGATGAGCAAATTCAGACTCTGCCCGATGGTCTTTAGCCCCTCACGAAATCCATATTGAAAATCAGAAAGGACTTTATTATCTTCTGACCACAGATGTAGACGTTCCAAAATTATATGCCCTTCTACCTTAGTTAAGGCGTTCAGTAATGAAATAGGCCTGTAACATCCAGGATCCTGGCGATTCCCCTTTTTGAAGACTGGCACAATTATTGACTCGACCCATGTTGGTGGAAAGGGGGCAACGGAACTAGCATTAAGCACCTTGGTTAGGATTGGGCCCCATAAAGACAGATTACACGTAAACAAGTATACCGGGACCCCATCCGGCCCAGACGCCTTTCCACCCTTACTAACAGAGATTGGCCGATTCACTACATCCAGTGTGAATTGAAGGTCTGAATACTGAGTCCAAGGGATTTGGACAGATCCCTCCTGGCTATTCTCGGTTCCACCCATACCATTAAAAACCCATGAGAAGTACTCAATCCATTGCTCCTCACTTAATGCTATTTCTAATGTCGGACCATCTTTGCAGATCAAAAAGGGCATTTAAAAAAAAATCTTTTTATTATAGTAATTAAAATCAAGGCACAAGTTGATCAGATAGTACGTATAAACATTATATCCAGACGTCACCATTTTTACGACAATTTGCATATTGATAGTCCACACATTATGACAGATCAAACTCTGCCCCACTTTTTGAGGGCAGCCTCGATTGACAAACACTGCCTTCTCGGCCACCTTAGCTGCGTCCATATCTTTGCACCATGCTGCAATTGTTGGTGACTCTTCCGCCCCCCCATTTTTGTGCGATGTTATGCTCTGCTACCACTATCCCCAGTGTGGCCCAAAACTGTTCTGGGTGAGTAAGATCATTTGGTTCCCACACATTTAGCAGACATCTCTTGGGTTCTGGCGCTAGCGATACCTCTGCTGCCTGCGATATAGTTCTCATCACCTTTACCCAATACTCCATGATCTTTGGTCACTGCCATACAGTATGGTAGAATGTACCCTCCTCCCCGCATTGCCCCAGGCAGTATAGGTGCGATTATGCCCCTATTTTATAAAGGGTGAGCCTTGTATAGTAGGTTCTATGTAGAATTTTGAGCTGCACTAGTTTGAGTCTTGAGGGTACGCCCACCTGCCGCGGGGAAGCCAACTCCTTCTGCCATTTGGAATCTTCAAGTTCGCAGACTTCCTGGGACCACTTTTCCCGGAGTGCCACATGTGGGTCAGGTAAATTGTTGACTAATTTTCGGTTGGTGAGGGAGGTGGCCCGCTTATGCATACAGTCCGCCAGCAGTCTGTCCTCTAGGGGGGTGGCCTCTGGAACCTCAGTACCGGATGGTATGGCCGTCTGCAGCACATGTTTTATCTGCATATATCTAAATATATCCGAAGGCGCTAGTTCGTACTGTGTTGGAAGACGTTCAAATGTAATTACCTCCCCTTTGTCCTGTGGTAGTGAGCCTCAATAAGGCCTACCAGTGCAAGGGATTCACCCTTCTCTGCACAGAGTCCTCAGACCAATAGGAAGAGGTTGGCAGAGAAACTGGAATAGAAAAGACAGAGTTTATTAAACCTCATGAGGTGGACCTACATTCACACAACACTCTTCGGTAGTATATGAGGTAGCACACTGAAGGAGCTTGGTCCTTTTATACCCACACAGGGGCTTCAAGGAGGGCGGGACAAGTACAGAATGCTGGTTTCAAATACATACAAGATCATACAGAGAGTGTGCTGGCAACAAGTGGGAGAGGCTGACAGTTGGCTAATTCTGGTGGACACATCCTGGCCGTTACAAGTTGAGGACAGCTGTAAGCTCAACTGAGCATGTGCAAAGCAGAAGAGGCAAAATATATCTCGTCTCCAGGCAGATTTCAAGAGCAGTTAACAGGAAGGTAGGGCAGAGCATATGGCGAGCAAATGGCAAACAAAATGGCTGCCAGAAATACAAAATGGATTCCACACAACGGACAAGATAGTTTCTAAATACAAGATGTCTTCTGCTAATGCTTAACTTACTTGCTGCTAAATTACAACAGACGACCCTTTCATCATTAGCTGAAGACATTCGTTAATCTGGGGTAATCTAGATATGCATCCTGTACATTGATGTTCATCATTTCAGTAATTTATTTGTTTAACATTTGCAGTGCTTTTATCTCTGCAATATTTCTTTTGGCAGGTGTACAAGCAGTGATGCACATGGAGCAAAGCATAGGACCACATTGTATACAAGTACAGCATGTAAATAGTATCACCAGTAGTATGCATAGAATAGTCAGTAGTTTCCAGCCCCAAGTAGCAAAGAGTGTCCATATCCAGTTCGAAAATGTCCGTGTACCAGTCTCTGTGTGAATTTCTGCAGCAATCTTATGCAGTTTTGAGATTGCATCATATACTGATGGTGAGTGATCTGGTATAAATATACAGCAACTGCTACCGATGATACGACATGCACCACCTCGATCAGCCAAAATGACGTCTAGCACCATCCTATTTTGGAGTGCTACAATCCTCGCAATTTGTAGTTCCTCTGTAATGTTCCCAAGTGCCATAGCTGTTTGATTTGTGACAGCTTCCTCAACACGGGTTAATCGCCTTTTCTTTCTGCTATTCAATGCAGCAGCCACAAAGAAAAGCAAACCCTAATTGAAATAGACATATTTTTGCAAAATGGTATCTGTCTGATAAACTTCATCTGTACTTATTGTTCGTTTATATCTATTCTTGGAAATGTCATTATACAACTTTAAATTCAGGTGATATGATGGAGGGGCCAAGAACACAGGTGGTAACAAAAATGATATGTAACAATTGATAGTAAACAAATAGCAATCGGTAACCAGTTAACACGAGGGCACACTGCTAAAATTAAGAGAAAATCTCACAGGAAAATCACACACGGTGCTACTAAGGGTGAAGGGTATGGTTACCAAACATACCCACTCAGGTCCACTCACGTGGATCTATACTAAAGTATCGAAAGGTTCTCCTCGAGCACTCTAAACCAAGTTAATAAACAAAATATCTCAAAATCGAAGTAGTCATCCAAATTTGCAAAATTGCAGGAAGTCAAATATATTCCAGTCCTTATATTGATCCAATCAACAAAGTCCTTGTATTCCAGTTAGGCTTTATTCTTCCAATGTTCACATCCAAACCGCAGCCAACACGTGTTTCGTCGTGCTATGTAAAGCACAATGACTTTGTCGGGGCTGCAACCCAAACAAATAATATATAAATAAATACTGTGCTCATTACATGAGAGTTACCCTATCATTAATGTACTAATCAATAATACATAGATCGTCCATGAATAACAAATAATACTAGAATCCCGTGCAAGAAAAGAAAAAGAATAGGACCAAATCCAATAGTCACCCAAAATTTGTAAAAAACAAGAAGGAGCCTCCACCACTCTTATCACAAGAGTAATTACTAAGGCTTAAAGATGAAATGAATACAAGTATATAGTAAGGTAGTCACCTGTCCTACAAGGTCTCAACAGAAATCCTCTGCCCCCCCAAAGAGAGTCCCCACACTCAATATCCTATAAGATTAATATTCCAGTATTACTCAAAGGATGTGGCACCCCAATAAATCTACCAATAATGTCAGCCTCTGTCAGAGTATTAATTAATAACACGGAAACGTGATATGTACCGTATATGCGATATCCACCGCCGTAAATATGTGATCATCCAATATCTTCTATTAATAAATCTTCTATTTGTCATTTGTTCCTATAATTCCAATAAAAACAATATTTATACTAATATCTCTAACGGAGTCAAAAGTGCATAAACTAAGGCATTCCAAGGCCCTAACTACTCACCCCATGGTTTCAAATCAATATTTACTGCTCTTCCGATCCTCAGCGTCGGTTCCCAATCTCCCCGTTCGCTAGTCACTAAAATAATGAAAAAACATATTTAAGTTCATATAATCACCGCTAACTTAACATAAGCACAGACTCTCAAATTGCTCACATTAAGTAAATCTGTCAGCAACAGAGCCAACCAAAAAACCGCCAGTACGTAGACATGTCCGTTACCTCCAATCCTATATAGTGCACTTGTAAGCCTCTAATATTCTATCGTGTGCTTACAAGTTAAGTAATTCAACACTTAAAATACGTGTACTAATTAGTACGTAAATACGAGTTCCGCCTCAGTGATTATTAATAAACATTGTGCGACTGGCATAAAACGTACCCAAGTCTTATTTGTGTGCATCCGTACACATGTCTTTTCTCATCGGTAGCCGGCGTCCTAAGCCAGCGCCATCTTGGTGTTCCTTAATATACACTTGATGCGTGAGCGCCATCCTGGAGTGTACTTGTATTGAGTTAGATAAAATAAACCAAAATTTACCATCCTAAATACTTGTCAAATGTGAAATTGTCATCATACCTCACAATTGGCGTGTGAGATAATAACCCATCATCTCCAGTTATAATTCTAATCGCTTATTTTCCAGAAAATATGAGCAAAATATGCCGACATACTCCATATACCATTCGCTATCACTATGGGCGCCATTGCTAAAGTATCTACAGGAACCAAAATAACATAGATTGCGAGCACTAACAGCTCAGTTCCCTTATTACAATAATGAATATCCTAGAAAAATATATACATGAAAAAGATGAACTTAACGCATATATTGGAACTAGTGAAATCTAAATTGTCCGTTATTCCCAATATCATAAATATACGTCCTCATCATCGTGACATATAACTAATCGGCCAACAGTAATACCTCAGTATCTCCATTAAAACTAATGCCGATATCGTAAATGTACGTACTCTTCATTGTGGTAAATAACTATCAATTGTAATTACCACATACAAAATAAGTATTATGTGGAGACGTAAAACTGCTGTTATTAGCACCTTCAATAGTCAACGTCAAAATACATTAACTCCGTCCTACTGGAATTCTTCCAGCACTACTTATACACAGTTCTACTTTACCTCTGGTCACAGAAATTACAAAAGGTCCATTGTCTTTAATGTTCCTCATATTCGCGAAGACATATGGTGTTGAAATATTGTCCGGTTGGTACTCTTCCCATTCCCATTTAGTTCCTTTAGCTTGAAGATAACGATCTTCATCTTGGTAGCATACTTTATTCAACCGAAAGATAATTCCACCTACTTAGGGCTTTCCAAAAGCAAACAAAAGGGCATACCAAGCTTGACAAAAACCATTATGGGAAAATGGTAGAGGAATAAAAGGTGTTCCTCCTTTCTTTTGATGTGCAGGTATCATTCCACACACCCAACAGTTGGTAGCATTCGTAGCATTGTGTGTATGATGCAACATCTGGATAAAGGTATTATTTAGGTAGGATTGTCGATGCTTCTGCTCATGGTAGGGAAGAGTGAAGTAGTGGTGTTCCACTGGTACAGGAGTAGTGGCAACAAGAAGCTGTCGAGCAAGAGCCACTTTCTTAACAAACCAGGTGATTACCGCCATAACCACCAGGGCAA
Source organism: Lissotriton vulgaris (assembly GCF_964263255.1). Lineage (NCBI taxonomy): Eukaryota > Metazoa > Chordata > Amphibia > Caudata > Salamandridae > Lissotriton > Lissotriton vulgaris. Next base: position 252,953,435 of record NC_141686.1, on the reverse strand, counting down.
CAACAAACCCTACAGCACAAATTATTCTTTTGTTATTCATTTCAGCAAGAGCGATAATTGATCTTTCTTAAAACTCATTGAAAACAATCGTTGGAGCTCTTACCCCCTGGGCAGCCGCTGATTTCTTCACCGAAGATCAAGATGGGTGTCACTACACTACGCAGGGCTGACCCCCCCCCCCCCCTTGTCATATCAGCATTCCGTTTCACTAACCCAGGGCGATAGCTCAACCAGTCTTTTTCAACACTGCACAATCTTTCCTCGGTCTCTAATGGTATTGCGATGCTCCAGAAATAGTGGGGTCCGGGAAGCCTTCCGCAGATTCGTCAAGTGAGATAGCTTGACCTTTCTCTGTCTCCAGAATCTCTTGATGGTCGGTCAGCGCAGCAGGTTCCACCAAGGCAGGCGACACACGCTTACAGTGTGTGCTGTGGACCCAGTTCCTTTTGTTTGTCACTCGAACTGCTGTCCTGCTCCGGACCTCGCCACCTCGGTTCCAGGCTGTTCGATCTATTGAAGACCTTGACCATCACATAGTCGCCAGGACGGAGTTCGTGGGTCTCATCTGTAGATCTGTCAGGAAGCGCTTCTCGAACCTGTTGATGAATAGAGATCAAACTGTCGGTTAAGTGTGCCAAATAATCATTCATCAGAACACAAGGAACATCATGTATGGGACGCGGCTTAGGAACTCCCCAAACATTCTTCGGTCTCCCAAACACCACCTCATAGGGGGTAAGACCTGATCGTGAATGTGGTATTGATCTTATGGACAATAATGCCAAAGGGAGTGCATCTGACCACTTCAAAGATGTGGAAGCCAGTATTTTTGCCAACTTTATTTTCAAAGTAGCATTGTACCTCTCCACTAATCCTGCTGATTGTGGATGGAAGACCTTATGGAATTTCTGTCTGATCCCTAACCCTTTCAGGACATGCTCAACAACTTGCCCAATAAAATGAGGTCCGTTGTCACTCCACAAAAGCTTACAAACACCATATCCAGGGAAATACTCCTACAGAAGCACCTTTGCTGTAGCAAGAGCAGTATTATCCTTTGTAGGGTATGCATCTATCCATTTACTGAAGGTACATACCATCACTAGGACATATTTTAGATGATTGCAGCGTTCAAGTTGGATGTAATCCATCTGCTAGACTTCAAAAGGTGCTATTGGTGTAGCAAACCCTTATGTAGGAGTCCATGTTCCTTTTCCAGGATAATACTGCCAACAGATCAAACAGGACTGTACCACTCTTTTAGCGTTGCTGGCAATTTCAGGATGCTCCCAAACTTGCGTAAGCAATTTAGTTATTGCTAGAGCTCCAACATGCGCCAGCCCATGTGCCATTTGGACCATAGGCTGTAAACAGGCTGCAGGCAATTTCCATTTATTCATTTCTTTGTTACGCCAACAGCCCTCATCGTCTAACATTCCTTTTTTACACCATTGCTCATGCTCTACCACAGAAGCAGATCTCTGTATATCCAATACTTCCTCTCTAGCGCCATGCCAACGCTCAGCTTGGGATTTCACTACGTACATATATGTAGTGCTTCGTTGCATCGCAGTTTGACGAGCTACGCGATCTGCAAAGGCATTGCCTTGTCCTATTTCGTAAATGATTTTCTTGTGTGCGCTACACTTCATAATAGCAACTTTCTTTGGGTATGTAAGTGCAGACAAGAGGATATTTACTAATCCTCTGTGCATTTTCTGCATCCCGTGGGATGTAAGAAAGCCTCTTTCCTTCCAGAGTAGGCCAAGATCATGAACTACTCCAAAAGCATAGCGGCTATTCGTGAAAATGTTCACACACAAGTCAGTGCTAAGTTCACACGCTCGTGTCAAAGCTATTAGTTCAGCTGCTTGAGCTGACTTCTGAGGTATGCGAGCTGTTTCCACTACTGTCTCAAGTGTGGTGATTGCATACGCAGCTGAAGTCGTGCCATCTGGTAACTTCAGACAGGACCCATAAACCCACAGTTCCACATCTACATCTGGAAGGGGCGTATCTTGCAAATCGATGCAACCCTTTGTCTGTTCCTCAGTGAAGAATATACAATCGTGAGGTTCCTTCGACTGGGACTGAGTCGCACGATATGGCAACAACGTGGCTGGGTTCAGTGTTGCACACCTCTTCAAGGAAATATGAGGTGCTAACAGTGTCAATTCGTATCCTGTCAAACGAGCACTAGTTAAGTGCTGTATCTTAGTCTGATTCAGAAGGGCATCTACTGCATTGGGTACTAGCCCCAACAGTTTGTGTAACAAAACTATCCCTTCACTCTGACGTATGGACACAGCTGTTGCTGCAACAGAAGAGAAGCATCCAAGCAACGCACAAGCAACAGGATCAAGAACTGCAGAAAAATATGCACAGGGACGCTGCTTATCACCATGTGTCTGTACTAAAACTGAAAATGCACACCCATCTTTCTCGTGTACATACAGTGTAAAAGTTTTCGTATAATCTGGTGTGCCTAGGTGCAGAACAAAGAGCTTGTCTTAACTGATGAAAAGCATTTTGGCATTCATCTGTCCATGGAAGGGGGATCGGAGTGTTTTTAGTCAAAAGCGCTAGCAGGAGTTTAACAATGTATGAAAAGCCCAATATCCATTGCCTACAAAACGAAGTCAAACCAATAAATGCACGGACATCTTTCTGTGTGGAAGGTACTGGGGTGTCTAAAATTGCTTGAATGCGATCTGGTGTAAGTGCACGACCCTCCTTAGACAGAAGGTGTCCTAAATAGGTCACCTTTGGTCTACAATATTGCAATTTCTTTCGTGACACTTTTTATGAGGGTATGTAGCAAGAATAGAAACCCAAGACAAAGTACACTCTTCACATAGTTCAGGCATATCAGCTGCCAACAAGATATCATTGACATATTGTATGAGAGCCTCTCCTTCAGGTAAAGTAAAGGAATCAAGCTGTCTCTTCAATGCTTGACTGTAAATACTAGGACTCTCAGTATAGCCAGAGGCAATCTACAAAATCTATACGATAGATTATTCAAAGTGAACACGAACAAATGTCGGCTTTCAGTATGAATAGGGATCGAAAAGAAAGTGCTCCTCAAGTCTATAACAGAGAATGTAGTTTCTGTCGGAGGAACCAAAGTAAGTAGTGTCGTTATGTCAGAAACCACAGGGTACTGCGGTACTACAATCTTGTTGACTTCCCTCAAATCGATGATAAATCTATAAATCCTAGTGTCAGTATCTTTTTTCAAAATGGGAAGAATCAGACTATTGCAAACATTGTAAGGAACTTCTTCCACAATCCCCACCTTAATCAAATCATGTAAAATACATGTGAGTGCTTCTACTCCTTCTCGAGAAATTTTATACTGAGGCAGACTTGGCAATGAAGCACCCTCCTTGACACTAATATGCACTGGCGGTAAAACCATTTGCCCTACATCGGTGTCTGAAGTAGTCCACAAAGTACTAGGGAGTGAGGCTAGTGCAATGTCCTCTTTAACAATACAAGATCTCTCAATCACAGGGTAGTTGTCATTCAAAATAACCCGTACTCCTTCCGGAGAACATCGTATTGTAGCCCTGAAATATTTAAGCATATCAAGACCCACAATATTGTCTGGTGTGTTTGGAGAAAGCAGAAATGGACCATAAACTTATCAACATGAAATGCGAGTGGTTGTGACAATGGGCTAAGGGAAGGTGTTCCATCGAAACCTATTGATGTAATGATTAAGCCAGACAGGGGAGCCCTTGGAACCAATTATTTAGACAAGGCTCTACGAGTAGCTCCTGTATCAACCAGAAACTGATAAGTAGAACCCAAAACATGTGCTGTAACATAGGGACCCCTTTGATCTACTGGAACTTAAACTGATTCCTTACCCTATCCTAGGCAATCCTATGCATAAGCAGAATCTTGCAAATCAGACGGCACATAGTCGGACATTTGATTTTGGTTCTTTCTATCAAAAGCATTAGACCCATCCTGCCCACGTGTAGTTACATCAAACCTAGCGTGATCACTTGTGCTTCCTCTAGGCCCTGAATATACTGAACGATTTCTCATCTGTCCCCGACCACGTGAACTCTGCTGAGCAAGCACTGGACAATCAGAAAGCCAATGTCCAAATTTCTTGCAGTATGCACACTGATCAACAGACAAATTCGAACGAGTATAAGGAGGAAAGGACGAACCATGAGATCCACTTCCACCTCTATCATTAAATCTAAAAGGTGGGCCATTAGCTTGAGCTAACATAACCTTTGTTTTGAACTCTCTAGACTTTTTATCCTCATTATTTTTAGCTTCCAATTCTATTCGATCATAATACTGAGCCATAGTTAAGAGAGAAACCGGAGAAGGGGTAGTCCATGAACTCTCACTGGCCTTTAAGTGACTAGCTATTCCTGGCAAAAGGTTTGCAACATATTTATCGACAAACAGATGCCTACCTGTGTCATCTGTCAATGACTGGCCACTAAAATCGTGGAATGCCTCTTCAAAGCGTGTACAGAAATCTGAAACCGATTCATCTGCCTTTTGCTTACACAATGCTAATACAGTCCAATCTATCTTTTTGGGGGGAATAATCGTCTTTAGCTTAACTAATATAGCTGCCGGAAGATCTAAAATTAATTGACACGGTTTCTGTGCAGGTTCTCTATCTTCATCTAACTGCTCTAAATCTTTCCATAATGCTCCAAATGTCCAACATCGTCAATTTTACGCACAGTTCTCCACATATCAGGCGGTAATATTAGTCCAAAAAATAAATCAATATCAGGCAAAGTCATAGTACAAGATCTAATTGCAACCTCAACTTCCTCATAAAAAGCTGCTGGATTCTTTCGCGGATCAGGTAATGCATTTTTAGGGGCCATAACATCTGCTCTATTCCAAGGAGTGAAACCAATTATAAATAAAATACACTTTAGCATCTGCAGAAGTCTAATCATCATTTGTACCCGTTCCCTTAGGAGGAACCTATAAAGGCGCGGCTTCCCGCATGGGTTTCACATTAATTACAACATTCTCACCTGTTTCAAGAGTAGAAGTTCGGGATGTGTTTGCAGCTGTGTCTGCTGCCTTTTTCTCCTCTCGCAAACGGGCTGCTTCAACACACAGTTTTACCAAGAGTCTGATCGTGTCAGCCACCTGGGAGAAGACAAAAAGACTGTCACGTAATTGTTTACAATCAGCTGCTACGTCATCGGGCTCCATGTCTACCAAATGTTTCCTAATTCGTTCAATAACCTCTGCAGCAAATATCTCAGTAAAATATATCTGCTCCCTTTCCTGCCAACTTTTTGTAGTATCTAGAAGTTCAGAACCAGTAGTAGTACTACGAACGGCTTTTCGCGCAGATCTAATCTGAGACACACGTTCAGCAGATAACATTGAGCAAGCTTCTCTAGTTTTGTCCTAGTCTGTAGAAGAGTCCTCATCTGACTCATAAGGTGCAGAAGGAAGAGTATTCGAAGGTGGACAACGATCTAATAAGAGGGAGTCATCTTGGAGTTTATTAAGAATAGGATACAAGGTCTACGAACAGCGTATTGGCCATTTACTGTAAATGACGCTCCCTATCTTCAATTTCTTTCATTTCCCTATTTTTCATTTCCAATGCTTTCGCATGGATACTCTTTCGCTGTTCTTTTTCAATCAAGGCTTGCTCATGCTTCATTCGTTCACGCACTTCTTTCTCCCACACTCGTACACAGTCAAGCATATCTTGCCTAGCCTTTCGTTTAAATATCCGTTGCTCCACATACTGAATCTTTCACAAATCAAATGACCCATGCATAGGCCAACGCAACTCAGGATCTTTACTAGTATATTTAGTCCATAACATGCTGTACATTATGGAAGAAATACCATACTTAACATACATGTCCCTATTAGGCGTCCCCTCCGTGGGTGCTGGTTGTGCTTCGTCGAGTCTTAAATTGGTACCACTACAAAAGCAACACATCCTACGAAGTGTGGTGGAAACAGGCATGCCAAAAATAGTGCAAAATATGCAGTATTATAATCAAAAGTTGAGCTTACGGTATTCTTCGTATGTTGCGCTGTTCAAACAATTTTAAATAGAGAAAAATCTCCTCATTACCTGCCTATATATATTGCAACACATATATATTTATGAAACGAAATTCAATATTGGCCAATCATACAAACAAACCCGCAGTGAGTGTTACTAAACTACCTTACCAATCAAAGGCGTCAAACCAACAGTAAGTGCCGCAGAACGGCTCTTACCAATCAAATGGTGTGCATGTTCCAACTGCCAAGTTCTCAAATCGACCAAATGGTCACTGCACGGCGAATCAACAGAAGAGATCTCAGTCGAGGACTGGCGCCACCTGGATGGTCAGATCAGAAAGAAAGGAAAACCGCCGTGGGTGCCAAGACTCGGGTCTCCTCAGGCAGCGATCACGTCCAAATCGAGATTCCAATCCTTCATTGCAACCAGTCCTTCGGGCATCTGAGTCACCGATGAGCCCCGTGTTGGAAGCGCCAATTTTTTGTGGTGAGCCTCAGCAAAGCCTACCAGTGCAACAGATTCGCACTTCTCTGCACAGAGCCCTCAGACCAAAAAGTAAAAGGTGGCACAGAAACTGGAATAGAAAAGACAGAGTTTATTAAACCTCATGAGGTAGAACCACATTCACACAACATCCTTCGGTAGTGTATGAGGTAGCACACTGACTGGAAGGAGATTGGTCCTTTTATACCCACACAGGGGCTCCAAGGAGGACGGTACAAGTACAGAATGCTGGTTTCAAATACATGCAAGGTCATACAGAGAGTGTGCTGGCAACAAGTGGGAGGGGCTGACAGTTGGCTAATTCTGGTGGACACATCCTGACAGTTACAAGTTGAGGACAGCTGTAAGCTCAACTGAGCATGTGCAAAGCAGAAGAGGCTAAATATATCTAGTCTCCAGACAGATTTCAAGAGCAGTTAACAGGAAGGTAGGACAAAGCACATGGCGAGCACATGGCAAACAAAATGGCTGCCAGAAATACAAAATGGATTCCACACAACGGACAAGATAGTTTATTTATTTATTTATTTATTTAATTTATATGGCGCGTTATAACCACAGGGGTCTCTAAGCGCTATCTGTCCAGATTTACGTGATCAGATGTTACATTCACTTGAAACCAACTATGCACCTAAGATCTGCTCCATGCTTGTTTAAACAATGCAGTTTTTAGTTTTTTTCTGAAGAAAAGTAAGTTACTTTCCTTCCTGAGCTCTGGATCCAATTTGTTCCATAAAGCTGGGAGCGTGTTGGAAAACGCACGGCCCCCCACCGTGGTCAATTTGAAGCGGGATTGGGACAGAAGAGTGGCGTCCGACGAACGCAAAGTCCTACCCGGTGTGTAGGGGGATAGTCGGGATTTCAGGTATTTTGGTGCTTTGCCATACAGAGCCTTGTGAGCGATACACAGTCCTTTAAAGACAATTCTCTGACGAATTGGGAGCCAGTGCAGCTCCTGCATCAGGGGAGAGGCATGAGCAGTCCTGGGTTTTTTAAATATCAGCCTAGCGGCATCATTCATTACTCCCTGTAGTTTGTCCAGCAGCCGCTGTGGCAAACCTAAATATAGGGAGTTCCCGTAGTCCAGCCTAGCCAAAATTGTGGCTGAGACCACGTGTCTCAAAGTAGGGAATGAAAGTAGGGCAGAGATCTTCCTTAGTTGTCTTAGGAGGCCTATACAAGTGCCCACTACGGTGGTAACTTGTTTATCCATGGATAATTTGTTATCCACATATAGGCCTAAGCTTTTGACTGCGACTGCCGGTTTTGGTGGTGCGCCCAGCTCCCTAGGCCAAAATTTCTCGCTCCAAGGGTTACCCGAGATGGAGATGGGCAACACTTCCGTCTTATCCGGATTGACTTTCAAAGAGTTCTCGGACATCCAATTGACTGTGGTTTTCAATATGTCCTGAAGCCTAGTGGATGCTCCCGGACCATCATCCAGCCGGATGATTATCTGGGTGTCATCGGCATAGTTATACACTAGGCAATCCATCCTGTTCAGGAGGGCAATTAGTGGCTGCAGGTAGATGTTGAAGAGTAGGGGTGACAAGGCAGAGCCCTGTGGGACCCCACAGGTGATCGAAGCAGGGGTGGAAAGTAGATCACCCAGCTGCACTCGTTGTGTCCTACCCTGCAAAAATGATGTAAGCCATGCATGTGCTGTACCCATGACGCCAAAGGATCTCAACCGCGACAGTAGCTGTTTGTGACACACGGTATCAAACGCTGCGGAGAGATCCAGTAGTATCAGGGCGCTCGGTGTTTTTACATCAGCCCGCGTTCTTAGCTCATCTAGAATGGATAACATGACTAGTTCCGTGCTATGATTAGCACGGAACCCTGCCTGATTGGTCTCCAGCAGGTTGTTACTCTCTAGATGGCCCGATAGTAGAGCTAACACATGCTGCTCAACCACTTTAGCCAAAAAAGGCAACTGAGAGATGGGCCGGAATTTTTTCAGACATTTTGTGTCTGCACCAGGTTTCTTCAGTAAGGGGATCAGGCGAGCCTCTTTAAAAACTAGAGGGATCTGTCCTGTGCGAAGAGAAGTGTTCAATAGATGCAGAACCTCTTCCTCTATTCCTGGCATTGCCGCCTTGAATATGTCAGGAGGGCAAGGGTCCACCAAGGAACCCGATTTAACTCGGCCTATGATTTTAAGTAATTCCTGTTTGGAGATAGGGGAGAACTCAGCTAGTGGTGGGATGTTTAACGGGGCGATAAGGTCCGGTAGGCGAGGACATTCGAGGGGTGCGGTTTCCGCAATTTCGTCCAAGATATCGGATATCTTCTTTACGAAGAAATCCTGAAACCTCTGACAGTCCTCCTGAGTGAACTCGGGACGTTGCTCTTTGTTCACCCTGAGCTCCGCCAGGACCCGAAAGATTTCTTTTTGCGGATTTCTTGCAGCAGCTATTCTTTCCTCGAAGAAAGCAGCCTTCCTAGATTGTATGGCTAGTTTATAGTGGGCTAAGGATGAGATGTATTCTTGTTTGGAGATGGCGTCATATTTTTTACGCCATGCCCGTTCTTTCTTCCTCACCCCACGTTTCAACTCCCTTAGGGAATCATTATACCAAGGCGCCCCAGCTCCTCTCGCCACCTTCTTCATCCTGCGAAGAGGTGCCACCACATCAATGGCACTCCCCAGTTTATGCTGAAGGTGTCCACATAGAGCATCAACGTTGACGTCCTGCTCTTTTGCTGAAGGGTGGTGTTCTAAGAGGTGGACCAATTTTTCCCCATCAAGATTTCTCCATTTGCGGGCCGTTTTCCAGCCCTCCCCAGGTTTGGACGGGGGGCCCCTCAATATGAGTCTACCCTTTATTAGAGAATGGTCAGACCAAGCACAGGGGAGAATTTCCGTAATGCCCTGGGCTGGCATGGTGGTCCAGACTAAGTCGAGCACATGACCTTTCTCATGTGTCGGTCCCTTGACCTGTTGAGTAAGGCCTAAGGAGGAGACCGCCTCCTCGATCAGTAATGCTTGTCCTTCTTTGGGGGATTTTTCCCAATGATAGTTGAAGTCCCCAACGATCACCATTTTATCATATCTTGTGCACAGGTCCTGGACCAATCTTACGAAGAGAGTGGGGAAGTCTGGCGACGCCCAAGGTGGCCGATATACCACCAAGAACACCACACAGACCGCTCCCCTCCTGAGCTTGACCCCCATAACCTCTGCTCCTCCAAGGGTTTCAGAGAGGAACCTATCGGCACGGAGGCATGACTGATATAAAAGGGCTACTCCTCCTCCTCTCTTGGCTCCCTCCCTATTAAAATGAATAGCCAAATAGTTATCTGGAAGGGCCGCCACTAAATCTGGCGCTGAGCAATCCTCCAGCCATGTTTCGGTGAGCGCGAGGACGTCTAACTCCCCGTCTTCCAAAAGTGTGAAAACCTCCAACCTATGGCTCTGCAGAGAGCGGGTGTTCAATAGACCGTAGCTCAAGGTATGTGTGTTGGAAGTGCGCTGTCGCCCTCTAATGCTCCTAGGTGAGATAAGCAGGCCCTCGCAACCCAACCGATGTATGGTAGCCGGCTCCGGTTGGGACTTACCCAGGTTAAGCTGCAGTAAGTCACCCCTTGAGTAAACCACATTCTGGCCAGGGGTTCTGGCCCCAGGCCCCGGATGTTCACGGATGGGCAAAGATGGGCTCACCTCTGGCGAACCTATGGCGCGCCCGCTACGCGTAACCGCTGCGCGTTTGCTCCATGTGAGCTTTAAATAGGAGGCTGCTGATGGTCCTAGTACAACCACTAGACCGTCAGCTCTCCAAGATGGCCCCCGGAAGTGAGGGTGAAAGGGCTCCCTCTGTACCGCGTTAGACACTCCCTCCACAACAAACAGCACAAGCTGCGGTGGAACGGGGAGGTAAGCGGTGATATCTACACAGGAAGGTGACTTTCCTAATGTGCCCACAATAGTTAAAATTATACCGTGCAAATAATGGTCATTTACAGCAGTAAAGCGGCGATTTTAAAAATTGTAAATTGCAAGTTAAAAGCAATGGCGTGCTAGCGTGGTCCAGCAGCGCGTCTGCAAGCAGCGTTTCAGTGTCAGTAAATGCTAGATTCTAGCGCGGCAGGAAATGCTCGCCCTAAATAGGAGGCTGCTGATGGTCCTAGTACAACCACTAGACCGTCAGCTCTCCAAGATGGCCCCCGGAAGTGAGGGTGAAAGGGTTCCCTCTGTACCGCTTTAGACACTCCCTCCACAACAAACAGCACAAGCTGCGGTGGAACGGGGAGGTAAGCGGTGATATCTACACAGGAACGTGACTTTGCTAATGTGCCCACAATAGTTAAAATTATACCGTGCAAATAATGGTCATTTACAGCAGTAAAGCGGCGATTTTAAAAATTGTAAATTGCAAGTTAAAAGCAATGGCGTGCTAGCGTGGTCCAGCAGCGCGTCTGCAAGCAGCGTTTCAGTGTCAGTAAATGCTAGATTCTAGCGCAGCAGGAAATGCTCGCCCTAAATAGGAGGCTGCTGATGGTCCTAGTACAACCACTAGACCGTCAGCTCTCCAAGAGTTTCTAAATACAAGATGTCTTCTGCTAATGCTTAACTTACTCGCTGCTAAATTTCAACAGTCCCACATGTCACCCACCGTGGATATACCAATTGCATCCCGTTGAGCACATCCCTTATAATTCCTAAGACCACTCAATCATTGTGTATCCCACAGAGGAGTGAGTTGGGTTATATCTCCCCTCCATCCTAATTTAGTATGTGCCTCATGCCATATGTTGACAGTCTGCTTTGTGGGTCCGATAACAGCTGGGGCTCACTTCTTATTATAAAGTGCAGACATCATACCCTCTACCCCTAATCCATGCCTGTCTGCCTTGAATGCGGGGTCCGTCTGTGGGGCGTGTATCCATTGATTGATGACCTTCAGCTAGTCCGCCCAGTAGTATAATTGTATGTTTGGGAGTGCTATTCAGCCGTCATGCCACCCTTTAACCAATTTGCTCTGTGTTATGCGTGCTGGTTTATTCCCCCACAACAGCCCGGAAACCTGAGCCGCTATCTTTTTGAAGTACCCTGGTGGCACTGGGAATGGGGTATTTTCCAATGCACGCAGGAATCGAGGGAGCGCCATCATTTTAAAAAGCACTGCCCTTCCCAGCAGTGTCAGTGGTAGTGCACCCCAGTGTATCGCATCCCTTTTTAAACGTTCTTGGGGAGCCATGAGATTTTTTTAATGAAGTCATCCAAGTCAGCCGTAATATATATACCCAAATATATAAATGCATTCTCAGTGATCTGCAGTGGACAGTCCTTTGGGAGTTGAGGTGGTGGGCCATGAAGTACAAATAAGATCGACTTGGACCAGTTTATGGTGTATCCAGGCGCCCAACCAAAAAGTTCACATATATTTAGGAGTACCAGAATGGATCGTCTAGGGGAGGCCATGTATAATAATAGGTCATCCGCATATAACGAGATGCGGTCTTCCCACCCTTCCGTCCATCTAATTCCCCCGATCATTGGCTCCCATCTAATCCACACTGCTAACGGCTCCAGCACTTGAGCAGAGAGTAGCGGCGACAGCGGGCATCCTTGGCGTGTGCCCTGAGTTAATGGAAAGTCTTGGGATATATGCCCATAAGCCATAACATTCGCCAGTGGTTTTGTGTATAAGAGACGTATCCGGGTGCAGAACTTCGGGCCAAAACCCAAGTAAATTAGCACAGCAAACAAGAAGGGCCACTTAACCATATTGAACGCCATTCGAGCATCTAAGGAAAGGAGAATGGCTGGTTCTTGAAGATATGGTATACGGGCCATCACTCCATGCAGATGCCGTATTTCTGCTTGGCATGAAACCAGACTGGTCCGGATGTATCAGGTTTTTTTTTTGGGAGAATACAAACCAAGATTATTTATTAGTATATGTTCGAGCGGAGCCCGGACTGACCAGCCTCCTTAGATTGCTGCTGATCGCGTGTAGCATATGACAATAGGGTACACATAGTACACTAATCTCCAGTGTGCGGATCACCATATTTCTGGTGTGAAATAGTCCAAATTGAACAAAATAATAATCAACCAAAAAGAAACCCAAAAGCAAAATAAATCAAAATAATTCACATCATGTACATTGTATGATCCCGGGTTGTGCTATCGTGCTTCGACAATACCTCAAACATTTCTTAATAGATCGTTCGCCCCTCCGAACTCCTCTCTAGTTGTTATCTGAATTCCCTTTATTAAGCAAATATACTTGCAGCTGATCCCATATGTCTCTCGGTCTCGAAATCGTGGGAAACTCTTCCAAATAGGTTACTAGATTGTCCCTACAAAATCTTTTATCCACATGTCGGTCTTTGGTCTGCATCTGCCCCCATGTAAGCGCCACTCTCTGTGCCTCCAGTAACAAGGCCAGGCGCACAAATCTTCCAGTCACTCCCTTGACATGCGGCATGCAACATAACAAACATGTGAGTGGAGTGCACTGAAGATCTACCACTATCATGTCCTTCAAACAACTCACTACCTCCTCCCAAAACTCCAACACCTTTTGACACTTTCAAGCCAAATACATAAAGTTCGCATTTCCTTTTCCACAACGCTCACAGTTGGCGGATTGACGCAACCCGTAGCCATGCAATCGTACAGGAGTGTAATAAACATGGTGTAATTATTTAAAGTGTATTATCCTCAGATTCCCATTCATGCTAATTGTCCCCGTCAAGCCACAAATATATTTCCAGTCGTCCTCCGAGATTGGCTCAGGCAAACATTCAGACCACCGTTCCGAGCTCCTGTCATGAACCTCCACACTTTCATTTTTAATCATCTTATACAGTTTTGATATTAAACTTTTATTGCTAGGAGTAGTAAGCGCAAATTGTAAGGACAGCAATGTGGGACGTTCTTGCGGGTAAGTGCTGTAGTGTAATTTGGCCGTGTGCCTTAGGCGATGGATTGCAAACCTGAAAAGTAATGATTGGTTGCTAATATAACTCACGTTGGCTTTCTTAACAAATAAACCGTTCGGAAATACATCCATCATGCATGTAAGTCCCGCCTCGTGCAACAAGCGTAGTGACGGCGTCTCCTGCGTTACAGACATGGTGGAATTATGCTCCAGATATAGACAGGGTGCATACAGCGGACGTTTTTTTCACCAGGCGTCCCATTTTCCACCTTGCGTCAATAGTGGCATCAACTGCATTAATTTCTTTCTTCGGAGTACCCCGGTTTCGATGAGTAATCGCACTGTGTAGCGGAATTGGGGCAGCATCCCCCTCCTCCACCGCGACGTGTGGAGTGAATGCATGTGGTCTGTACCTGTGGAAAATGTACTGAGCTTGTGCACTCAAATAATAGACATAGAAGTCTTGGGCTCTGGATCCCCCCTCTCGTATCCCCTAGTAAGAATCGTCCACTGTACACGAGCATGTTTGCCCCCCCAAACTAATCGTATCAGCTGACTTCTAAGAGTCTTGAAGAAGCCCATTGTGAGTACTATTGGAATGTTAATAAAGAGGTAGAGGAAGCGCAGCAGCACCACCATTTTGATAAGTGCAATACGATCTGCCAGCGACAACGGCAACGAGATCCAAGTATCTACCTGGCTTTCCAATTTTGAGTACGCTCTCCCAGAATACTCCCTAATTACTACACGCAGAACTCGATGCACCCAGACCCCCAGGTATTTCACCAGATCCATCGTCCACACAAGTGGGAACTCCAATTCAGGACATATAGTTGATGTTGTCAGTGAGATTATATATGATTTATCCCAGTTGATGTATAGGCCCGACAGACGACCAGACCGAACAGAACCATATCATCATCATAAAGTGAAATGGCTACTGGTCTATAATTAAAATTGAGCATCGTCTCCCTGTGTCGTTGCCTAATTACACAGGCTAATGCACTATAGCGAATAACAACGGTGATAGAGGGCACCCCTGTCGTGTGCCTCTCTTTATTTGAAACTAGCAGCCCGTCCCGACGTTGTCCGGGTATGAATTGCTGCCAGCCAGTAGTATATTGTTTCGTAGGATTTCATTTTGATAGCATTTCTTATCTGTGACAGGCCTGTGAAACGCTCCGATTCACAGTGCACTGCTGATGCACTTAAGAGTGCGCGTTCAGTAGTGTGTGAACTCGAGTTTCCCTACTTTATTTTCCTTGCAATATTATATAGCGCAAATTCGACAACATGGCATGAGTACAATTTACATTACAGAAGAACACATTGATTTGTGGTAGGCACGGGTAGACAAAGCGATTTGCCTGGAATCACAGGATGTTGAGCTGATGCAGAGATTCTAACGTAGCTCCCCATCTCTAAAGTTCACAATTCTAGAACTTGTGGTGGGAGATGTGTCTAAAAGTGTATGTCGGTGCTGGGCATCAATGAGAGAGACCTGTGCATTTTTCCAATTGGTGGTGAAAAAATATGAGTATGTTGCTGGAGATGTGGGCCGCCGTGCCACCAATGTACTTACGGGGGAGGGTAAACACCCATTATTCTGCAAATTTCTTTCCGCATACCAAAACTCTGCATACTTTCATTACGAAAGTACCATGACTCCGCAATGCCATTATAACGAATGGCATTACATTTTATATGCTTTTACCACGCATACATTTACAACGAAATTCGTTGTAAATGCATTAATGGTAAAAGCATGTTTTTTAAAAATGTTTGGATAAGGCATGTATGGGTATAGGGGTATATGTTTTGGGGTACTGAGGTATATGTATTGGGGTGTTTGGGTATTTTAATGGTTCAGATATAGTTTTGGGTTATGGGGTACAGGGGTATTTTTAGGGTTAAGGGCTAGGTTTGGATTTTGGGGTATATGGGTATTTTTAGGGTTCAGGGGTAGGTTTGGGTTTTGGGGTACAGGGGTATTTAAGGGTTCAGGGTTAGGTTTGGGCTTTGGGGGTCAGGGGTATTTTTAGGGTTCAGGGCTAGGTTTGGGTTTTGGGATACAGGGGTATTTTAGGGTTCTGGGCTAGGTTTGGGTTTTGGGGTACAGGGGTATTTTTAGGGTTCAAGGGTAGGTTTAAGTTTTGGGGTACAGGGGTATTTTAAGGGTTATGGGCTAGGTTTGGGTTTTGGGGTACAGGGGTATTTTAGGGTTCAGGGGTAGGTTTGGGTTTTGGGGTACAGGGGTATTTTTAGAGTTCAGGGGTATGTTTGGGTTTTGAGGTACAGGGGTAATTATAGGGTTCAGGACTAGGTTTTGGTTTTGGGGTACAGGGGTATTTTTAGGGTTTAGGGATAGGTTTGGGTTTTGGGGTACAGGGTATATTTATAGGGTTAAGATGGGTTAGTGTTTAAGGGTGTTGGGGTATTTTATAGAGGAATTGGCGCGAACTTGGTACAATAAATATGCAATATTTCGTTCAGTCAGATTTCCAATTATTAAAACAGAAACCTCATACATTCAAGGTAAAATAACAAGTATTTGTACATGCTAAAATGCATACAGTCATTTCACAAAAGTGAAATTAGCTTCCAGCAAGCAGTGAGAGAGGTGATGACTTTGAGATCAAGCCCCTGCAAACCATTATGAGACGAGATTAGCAGTGGGAAGTGAATATTATAGTATCCAAATAATTCTACAAAGAGCTGCAGTTCACCTTGTTCTCCCCAGCTGTCCCCAAGAGGCAAATGCAATAGCATTTAAAATATTATACATCAAGCTGCAGTTCACCTCATGATCCCTAGATGTCCCTGATGAGGCAAATGCAATAGCATTTAAAATATTACACATCAAGCTGCAGTTCACCTCATGTCCCTAGATGTCCCTGATGATGCAAATGCAATAGCATTTAAAATATTATATATCAAGCTGCAGTTCACCTCGCCGTCCCTAGATGTCCCTGATGAGGCAAATGCAATAGCATTTAAAATATTATACATCAAGCTGCAGTTCACCTCGTCGTCCCAAGATGTCCCTGATGAGTAAAATTCAAAAACGTTGAAACCCTTTCATGAATGCTAAAAATTATGCTAAGCTTATTCCATAATGCTTTGCAGGGCCTTTTAGTTGTATTTTTGCCAATAACTGTGCTTGGGGTGGTTCTAAGAGAATGGGACCTCCACTGAATTACTATTTAAAGGGAGCAGGAATGTATAGAACCTGGGAAGAAAAAACAACACTCGTGACGGAATGCCCCCACCGATTGTCACGCCCCCAGCACACACCCACAGCACAATGCAGACACGCCCACAAGGGACTACTTTGCTGGCACGGTTCTTTTACATTTTAAATGTATATGGTGGGCGTCTGCATAGCCTATGTCCTTCTGCTGCAACTGCCCTTTCCAACGCTGTGATGGGTGTTGTGATTGGTGCTGTGGTTCCCGAGTTTACCTGGCCAAAAGGTGCAAGTTCTCTCTTTATAATAGTAGTATAGATGATTCAGACTTATCCCCCCAACACGCACTCGTGCACACTGTTCCGTATATAATATCGTTATCCACTACAGAAACAACTGAGGAAATCCCATAGGACGCAAAACATCATGTATATATCGCCATCAACCGAATCGAATGCTTTGGCAGCATCTAACAGCACTGCTGCTGCTTGCAGAGTTGGCTGGAGAACGTGAAACATGGAGAAAACGGTTCGAAGATTGTAGGATGTGGATATTTCAGGTATGAATCCCGATTGATCCGGCAAGACCAGACATTGCATCAGGGGTTGAAGTCTGGACGCAAGAATTTTGGCAAGAATTTTGCCATCAGTGTTGATCAATGATAATGGACGGTAAGAATCACATCTGTCAGGGGGCTTGTCTTTTTTGAGCAGTGTAATTATCAATGCCTCTCTCAAGGATGATGGTAGCTTCCCCGAGTCGTAAGCCTCCGCGTACATCTCCAGGAGATGTGGTGCAAGGAGGTCCGCATATTTCTTATGGAACTCAACCGTTAGTCCGTCGGGTCCTGGCGCCTTACTGTTAGATAACGCCGCTATCGTAGTTTTAAAATCCCGTTCATCTGTAGGCATACACAGATATTCCCGTTGCCGGTCGGAAAGCCATGCGCATGCTATGTCTTCTAAATATTTCTCGAATTCTACCTCCGGTACATCTCCCCGTGACGTATATAAATCTGTGTAAAAAAGCAGTGAAACTGTTCTGCAATGTCAGCCGGATCATGATGTTCATCCCCCTGTTAGTCTACAATTCTATCTGTCTGTGGCTGCTCAAGACGCTCTTTAATCTTGAACGCTAATGTGCGTCCTGGTCGGCCTCCCTCCCCATACCGTCTTGCTGTATATCTACGCGATAGGTACTTTGTCTCTGCGTCCGCGAGGTCATCATAATCCTTTAGCAATTTCTGCAGTTGTGCCAGTTTGTCTGCTTTCGGTTCGGACTCATATCCTCTTTCCAACTCCCGCAGTGTCTCCTCAGTGTTTTTCAATTGAGTACGTATATCCCTTAGTATACCCGCTGCAGTGCTGATGCAAACCCCTCTGATTGTGACCTTAAAGGCCTTCCATAGTGTAGCAGCCTCATCCACAGTACCCTTATTTAGTTCAAAACACTGTATAATGGCCTCCCTCACTGTCGTCTCATATATCGGATCGAGTAAAGCCTCCGATAGTAAGCGCCATGTTTCCCTTCACACAGTCCATCATCTCAATCCCCACCAACCAATAATCCAGTTGCGACCAGCTTCCATGTAATGGTGTCGCAAACGTGCTCTCCCGCACCTGAGGATTGCACACTCGCCAAGCATCACAGAGACCAAATTCCTCCATCGCACACTCAACACTTTTAGCATCCTTAGGGGTACGGTGAGAAAGGGGGTTAGATTTGTCCAATTCCACATTTAGATACGTATTGAAATCTCCCCTCTCTGGCCATTTTCTCAATTCCCCACATATGATAACAACACAAGATGAGTCATCCACAATTGGTCCATACATATTTACTATGGTAATCAATCTCCCTCTAAGTTTTCCACACACCATAGCGCATCTACCTTCCTCATCTGTATAAGTATGCAACAGTTGAAAATACCCTCCTCTCTTAATCAATATCATAACTTCCCTCGCGTAAGAAGAATAAGATGCAGCCACCCGAAAACCTGCCCATCTGCCCGCCACACTACGATATGTATACTTGGTTAAGTGCATTTCCTGCAATAATGCAATGTGTATCATGTGACGATTCAGAAATGCCAAGACTTGTCTCACTTTTTAGGCAAATTGAGACCCCTAACATTTAATGTCAACAATCTGCAGTTAGCTTCCATCAGTTATCTGATTTCTTCCATCAATACCATCACAATTCGCCCCTGAGGAGCAGTAGTCATGCCACTCCAGCGCTTTTCCAACCCAGACAACCCCTCGATGTACACCTGCGTGCACTTTGATAAATGTGATGTGAAACAAAACAAAAAGTAACATAACTCCCCCCACAGCCTCCCTCCTCACGCCTTCCATTCCAACCTCCCAATCAGGTCGAGATCTATGCACGCCACCCACCCTCCAAACAGTACCTCAGATCATTCAAATTTAACATTCGGGGAACACCCGCCAGGGGAAGAGGTTCAGCGACAAATACCCGCACCAAAATGCAGTCGCCGGAGATCAAGAGTCAGTCCCCCTGTGTACCTCATAACTACATGGTATGATGATTATGTAACAACTCCCCTCCCAGAGTAAACCATTTTCAGTGTCTCTGAGTCTCCACTGGTCTTCTCCCACACCGCTCAGGCAATCAGTCAGACCTTCTCTTTCGCCTGGGCCAGGTGGGCTACCCACAAAGGTTCTATAGCGACAGACGTTATTGTCAGATCACCTGCATAGCTCTAATCCGCCTCATCCAGTCCCGACTCCACATTCATCTCCACCAGTGCACTCTGCCATGGTCTGGTCTTGCAAATATGTTTGGTGAATTTCAATGCCGACTTTGCGTCTGTTAAAAAATGTGATTGCTCCTCATGAGTGATTTTCAACTTGGCCGGGTAGAACATGGCATAAGGAACAGAGGCCTCTCTCAGTAATTTCTTCACTGATACAAATTCCTTCCTCGCTGCCTGGAGCGCTGGGGTATAATCCGTAAAGAAAGATAGCTTGTCACCTTTATAGACCACCGGATCTTTGGCTCGAGCCTCTCGTAGCACAGCGTCTCTTTCAGCATAATTTAGAAGACACGCTATGATCGGGTGCGAGGGTTTAGGTCTTGGCCCAAGTGAGCGATGTGCCCATTCTACAATCAGCACGGTGGACAGTACAGACCCAAATAGCTCTCGCAACAGACCATCAATGAACGTCTCCATCTTGAATAATGGTGTTGATTCCGATAGACCTATGATGCGTAGATTATTGCGCCTCGAGCGCGCCTCCAAATCTTCATTCTTTGCCCTTATGACCTCCAAAATCTTTTCCATCTGCAGGATCTGTGTTCTGGATTCAGCCTGTGCATCATGTGTGTCCGATACTCGATTCTCTACGGTGTCCAATCTGTGCTCGTGTTGTGCCCCCAGTCAGGGGAAGATGGCCATGTAAGCCAGTTACCAACAGCCAACGTGTCTGTTACTCATTTTTGGGCAAACCTCAGGTACGTCATTAAAGTTCAGTGAAGTCCATTTGCGCCATGTCCCCTTCTTCATTCTTCAGCCTCCGACCGTTGGGTACTAAATTCGGGCCAGGATGGGTCAGGGAGGTGCCCTAGACTAGGGCCTATCACCTGGCACCCTGTGCGCCCTTCCCACTGAGAAGAAGGTGGAGTCCTCTAGGTTGGAGTCTAGTCTTTATGAGATACTCGATGTAAAGGTCCATGGCCGGACCCCCTTCACTTTCGGGAGCGCCCCTCCTAGTCATCCAGCTTCGCCGCCATGGTTCTATTTTCAGCTTCTAAGTGTCTGACTTTTTGAAGCAGTGTGGCAGTGTCTTTAGTTAGGGTTTTTGTTACTTGTTCTACCTCTGTGACCCTTTTTTTTTTTTGTAACATCGTTTTTATTGCAGCACCAAAATGATTGTACAGACAATATATTTATGAAATATCCAATTAACATAGCAGCAAGGCACATAATCAATTCGTTCCCCCTAACATGCCATTCACGTCTCCAGGTAGAAGACTGAGCAACAATCATACTGAGTCCATTTCCCGCTTCATTGTTCAATGTCCATAGCCATATACACAGGAAGACGTGGACTGCTTTTGAAATTTTCGCCCCTCCCCCATCCCCTATCAACCATCCCCCCCCCAACTTCCCACACTCCCAAATCCCCCCCCCGTGGCAGCACTATAGTAGAATACCAGAGAAAATAAGGTCTGGCGTGTGCAAGGAGGAATTAAACATTCGCTAAGGTGTGCTCCTAGGTGCGCTAATGGGGTCGGCTGCTACAGAGTCCGCATCCTCTCCTTCCTCCTCATCATTATCATCCCGGAGTGCCTGTACCATCATTTCCCATGCTGTCGCCCTTTCCATGGCTTTCTCATCATCGGTCCGCCTAGCCATCTGGTACCTTAAAGTGCTTTCACAGGCTGCCCACCTCAGACATTCACCATACCATCGCTTGTATGTGGGCCCCACTTTCGATTTCCAATTCCTTGTTATTTCCCTCTTCGCCAAAATCAGCCCCATATCTATGAATCTACTGGTAGTCTTATTTTTGGACGTGTGTGGAAACCAGTGTAGCACCCCCACTGCTTTGGTGTACTGTATCTCCCTATCCGTGGCGTTATTTAAGGCCCTCCCAACCTCCTGCCAGTATTCCCCCAAGGTAGGGCAATCCCACAGCATGTGTCCCAGGTCTGCCCCCAGTGTGTTGCACCTAGGACAGGCCGCCTGTTCCACTCCAAAGTACTGCCGTAGTTTCCCTGGCGTGAGGTATGCCCGATGAATAATGTAAAAATGTATGAGTTGGAACCTAGCGTTCCTCGAGCTCTTCCGCGCCCTCCGCAATAATTGGCCCCAAGTGGCGTCAGGGATCTCCATTTGGAGGTCCAGTTCCCACTTAGCTTTTAAAGCTGTGAGCGGCTGCAAGGCCTCCCGCAACATTCTGGAGTACAGACAGGTTACCGCCTTAAAGGTTCCGGCCGCCATCATTGCATATTGGCACGCCATGGAGGTCGCAGGTTCCTGCAATCCCTCTCCCCAGTGGTCTTGCATGGCGCCCGTTATCGCCGCATGTAATAAGTAATCACCTCGTGGGAGGTCGAACCGCTCCTGCAACTCTTGAAACGGAAGCAATGCACGGTCCTCATACAAATCGCCCAGCATCTGAACCCCAGCCTCTTCCCAGCCTAGCAGTCTCGACCAGTCTCCACCATGAGGCAGGGCTGTGACCATTCCCAGCGGGATCTCCGGAGCATACATGTGGCGGATGCCCGCTCGTTTGCGCGCCCGGTTCCAGCAAAGTCGGAACGTCTGTTCTTCCACTGTCAGATCCCTAAGCAATAGCTTCTGATGCAGCGTGATATATGCCAGCACATGCCGCGGAGTGCCCTCATCTCTAGAATGCTCCGGGCCTCGATACACCCTCGCGACCTCCTGTGTGAAAGTCTGCAGTTGAGCCGCCAGGTAATAGCATTCAAAATCAGGCACCGCCATGCCTCCCTCATCTTTGGGTCGCAAGAGGGTATCCAGAGCTATTCGTCGCCTGCCCGTGCCCCATAAAAACGCTATGATCAGCGATCTCAGGCGCCGAAAGACTGAGCCCGGCACTCATATCGGGAGAGTCCTAAAGTCATATAGTAGCCTAGGCAGAGTCACCATCTTAAGCAAGGAGACCCGACCAGCCAGTGAGAGTGGGAGAGTAGCCCAGAAGTCCATACACCCTCTCAGGGCATTAATACAGTGATTTATATTACCATCCAGCATATCCGCTGGAGTGTGGTAGATATAAACGCCAAGATAGTGCAGGCAATGAGGTTCCCACCGGAGTTCCTGCGCCGTGAGGGGGCACGGCTCTCCTTGTCTCAACGGGTACAGACAAGATTTGGGCCAATTGACCCTCAGGCCCAACAGCCGCCCGAACAGTTCCAGCAAACGTCTCACCCCCAGCAACTTCGCCTCCGCATCGGCCAAGAACATCAACAAGTCGTCCGCATACAACGAGATGACATGCGGCCTGGTCCTGTAGACCAACCCCTTATAATGGCGGCCGGACCTGGCCTCCGCTGCAAAAGGCTCCATTGCCAAAGCGAACAAAAGGGAAGAAAGGGAGCACCCCTGCCTAGTACCGTGTCGTACCGGATACTGCTTCGAGATTAATGAACCCACTCTAACTCTAGCCGTGGCTTCTGTATACAGGACTTTGGTCCAGTTGATATAACCCTCCCCTAGCCCGAAACGCCTCATCACTTCATACAGATAGTCCCATTCAAGACTATCGAAGGCTTTCTCGATATCTATAGATAGCACGAATGGAGTAGTGTCTTCCGACAACCGAGCCCCCATTAGCCTCGTCAGCCTGCGAATATTGTGGGTAGTGTTTCGCGTCGGGATGAAGCCGCATTGATCTTTATGAATCAGGCCTGTCATGTGAGTCAACAATCTATTCGCTAGGATTTTGCTCAGTATCTTGTAATCCGTCGTGAGCATAGATAATGGACGGTAGGATGAGAGGGCATCACTCGCTCTACCAGGTTTTAGCAACGGGATCATAAGGGCCTCGCACATTGAGCTCGGGAGTCTACCTCGTGACTGCGCCTCATTATAGACCAGTTGCAGTTGTGGGGCCAGATACTCCAAGTATTTGCTATAAAACTCTATCGAAGACCGTCAAGCCCTGGGGTTTTATTCCTGGCCATCTGCTTTACCGCACTCCCTATCTCTCCGATCGTTATAGGCCGACCCAGCTCCTCTGCTTCCGATTCCTCTAATTGTGGTAGCTGCAACCCTCCGAGGAAGGTTTCCAATTCTTCCGCCCGCCCGTCAGCCCGCTCTCATATGTACCCTCGTAATACGCTCTGAACCTATCCAGGATCCCGGCTTGGGTGTGGCAAAGCCCACCCCCCTCCTCCTGAACCGCCATGATTGGAGCACCCCGCCTGATTGGGTTGGCAAGCCACGCCAGCATCGACCCTGCTTTATCGCCCTCCGCATGCGCCCTCGTCAGATATACCTTGTGGTCGAAGCTACGCAACCGCTCTAACTCCACCGCGAGCGCTTCTCTGGCGCCACTAACCCCCTCCTGGAGCTCAGGGTGATTCGGGCGCTCTCTCTCCTTCTCCCTCAATTGCCTCTCCGCTCTTTCAAGATCATCCAACAAAGTTTTACGAGCACCTGCAGCACTCCCGATACAGTGACCCCTGACCACCACCTTAAACGCGTCCCACTCCACAGCCCTAGTAGAGGCGGAGCCACTATTCTCCTCAAAGTAACGTGCCACTCGCTCCCCCAAGGCCTCCCTAAAGAGCAAATCCTCCAATGTATCAGGTTGCAGCGGCCATGTTGGGACACAGTTGATTTCCACCATCCAGTTCAGGGACAACAACAGAGGGTTGTGGTCCGACAGTGTGCGGGCCAAATACTCCGCGCTTCCCACTGCTGAGAGCATATGCGACGAGCACAGAAACACATCCAATCTAACATGCAGGTCATGTAAAGTAGAATGAAAGGAGTAATCCCTCATGGCAGGGTGCAGTGCCCTCCAGGCATCCCCCAGGTCCCAGCTCTCCTGCCAATCTAATCGGCGTTTCGCTACCCTGTGTACTGGGGAGGCGTGCAATGGGGGATGGGATCTATCCAAATCAGTATCCACCACCGAATTGAAATCCCCTCCCATGAGCATCGGCCCTGCCAAATAACTCGCCAGTTTGCCCGAAAGTGCTGTTAGGAAAGCGGGCAAATCTACATTTGGAGCATACACACTACAAAGAGACACTACCCGGCCCCTGAGTCTCCCCTCCACAGCCACAAATCTACCCTCTGGATCCACTACTGTTTTAGTGACCTGGAAGGGAACCCCTGCCCGTATCCAAATCAATGCCCCCCTCGCAAAGGCCGAATATGTTGTGTTAAAGAGCTGCCCCCTCCACCTCCTCTGCAGCGCTATTCCCTCCTGCTTGGTGAGGTGCGTCTCTTGAAGAAAAGCTATATGCACACCCCTACGTTTCAGATATGCGTGGACCTTGTGTCTACGCACCATAGTATGGAGACCCTCCACATTCCAGGTCACACATTTCAAAGCCCCCGAATTAGCCATATCCCCCTGCCCCCGCAGACAGAACAATAACAGCCATCGACCAAGCGCTCGTGCCAACAACATGCTGCCCCCCCCTCCCACTCCAAACAAGTGAACCCCACATCCCCCCAAAACCAACCTGAGCATCCCCAACTACTCTCGGTTCCCACCACCCCAGGACAGGCCCCCCCGCAATTGGAAGTGAACCCATCCAAACTATCACAACTAAATATCCCCTCAAAGAAAGGCACTAATACTCGCAGTCTCCACTGCGATGACCGTAAGGGCCAGTAGGGCGCGGACCGATGCCGAGAGAGTACGTCAAAACAAATCAGTCCCGCATATCCCGCCCCATAATCCCCCCATGATAGACTCACGAAGTCCCATACAGTAGTAAACTGCGCACACGGGCACAGCGCCCCAGTGTCTGACCAGCAGGTCGCTCCTCAAGTCCAGTGGTTCATGCTTCGACTATCTCCCCAGACGTCTGAGGCGTAACTATGGGGCCCTTGGCTCCTCCGTATTCCGAGAGTCCCGTCTCCGATCCCGTGCCCTGCTCCTCAGAGTCCGTGCCCTTCCCGGACTGGCTCCTTGTCGTGCCAGAGAGGTCCACCACCGCCTGTAGGGCTGCCTTTCTCTCTGTCTCCGTCTGTGACACCGATGGTTTTCCAGTCCTCCGACGATTCTTGCGAATACGTTGCGACTTCCTGATCGGCTGTGTCTCTCTAGCCTCCTCCGCCCTGGCCCTAGCTCCGTCCGTGCCAGCCTTGTACGTGTCCCACCAGGCCCAAGCGTCCACCGAGGTAGTGAAGAAAAGCGACTTGTCGTCCACCACGACTCTCAACTTCGCCGGAAAGAGAAGGGAGTATTTTATGCCCTCCCCACGGAGCTCACGTTTTAGAGACAAGAAATTGGCCCTGAGTCTTTGGGTCTCAAAAGTGTAGTCCGGGAACAGGGTGACTCTGTTGTTGTCAACTTGAAAGGGTCCTGCTACCCTCGCCCTCTGTAGTAGCCAGTCCCGATCCCTGTAGTGGAGTAGCTTGATCACCACCGGGCGAGGCGGCAGGCCCGGGGCTGGAGGTCGGGCTGGAACCCTGTGGGCCCGTTCCAGGGAAAAGAAAGGAGATAGTCCCTCCAGCGCCACCTCAGTGCGTAGCCAATTATCGAGGTAGCCCACCATGTCATCTCCCTCAATTTTTTCCGGAAGGCCCACGAGGCGAACATTGTTGCGCCTACTCCTATTTTCCGCGTCCTCGGCCCTCCTCTCCAACACCTTCAGCCTGTCTAAAGCTTCCGCCATCTGGGCTTTCCCGGCAGCGTGGTCCGGGGCCAATTCCTGAATAGATATCTCCATAGTCTTGACTCTGTCTTTAAGTTTGTCATGGTCCGCTTTCAGGAGACCCAAGCCCGTCGCCACCTGGGCGATGTCCTGTTGCAGGGCGTCTTTCGTGGTCGCGATGGCCTCTAGTATACGGTCTTGCATGCGCTGGAGAGCAGATTGGTCTCGATCCGCTCCATCCACCGTCTCCGATTCAGCCGCTCCGTCCCCCTTCCCTCTCGGTTTCACCATCTTGGCTGCGGCCGGCACTGGCTCCCAGGACCCCTTTGTTCTCCTCGCTGTCTCCGCACTGCAGGACCTCGCCACCGGATAGCTCCTCGGGCGATAGGATCAGGGATCTAGGACACCTGTAGAGCACTGGACGCTGCTCTGATCGCACCAGTGGGTTCAGTTCCCGGGAGTCCCCTGCTGCAGCGGGGTCTCGAGGTGCCAGTCTGTGCGCGGAGAATCGGGGTCGTCGTCACAAAGCCGCCACCATTTTGGGGCCTCCTCTGAGAATTAACTTGCAGTCGCGTGTCCCCGTAGCCCGCCACCAGAGCGAGGAAAGGCCACCTGTGCCTGCCGAGAAGGTTAGGGGAGGCCCTCCGGTCCGGTAACCACCGCCAGTGTTGGATCAGCAGGAGAGTCAGGCCTCAAACCACCTCCGCCGACTGCGACAATTGTCCAGGCCTCAGGGCGCCATCTTAGATCGACGGCATCACACCCGGTGCTTTCCTTCAAAGTCGATTTTCAGGACGAGGAACAGCTCCAGGTCGTCCACTCTGAACGCCGCTGCCTCCGTGACGTCTTTAAATCACAGATTGTCCAAGTTTTACTGGAATTCGCGCGGATAATCAGGATGATATTCGGGATCGGGCGCGGAGCTCCGGGCTCACGCAGCCTACCTCCTCGGCATCCAAGCCAGGCCCCCCTACCTCTGTGACCCCTGCGGTCATCTTTGGAAAGTAAGCCCATAGGAAGGACACATCAGTAGAAATGGTGCCCACCGTCGACTGAACATTAGTGAGGGCAGCCATATATCATCCAGCGTCACTTTACTTGCCCCCTCTCCTTCCGGGGCCTTGTCCGGTGTTTCTTTGCAGTCCGGCAGAGCTGGAAAGTCTCTGGCATAAGCATATATGTGTCCAGTTTGCCCTGGGAGGCCGTACGTGGGCCTCTGCCCCCCATTCTTGTCAGAAGAACCTAGCGCCGGTTGGGATTCACCGCCGCCTGCTGCGGGATCTCCCTCCATGCGCGGCCTGTCGGTTTTCCCGCTGTGCCGTAAACTGATAGGCACTGAGGCACCGGTCCGGTAATGTCCGCACGGCTAAGGTGCACGTGTTCTCCAGGGGCACCCTGCCAGGCCGAGTGACCCCTGTCTACTTCTCTGAATCTGTAGTCAGTGGGGCTGTGTTCAAATGAGGCTGCGGCCAGGGGAACGCTGTCCAGAAAATCAGGCTTGCCGTGGGCGCTGGGAGCAGAGTCAGCAGGGTCTCCACGGGGCTATCGCTCTTCAACTTACGCCTGCTGTTTGTTGCCCCGGGCATTAAGGCACACCCCAGGGGCCGTATGAAAAAGGTGTGACGTAAAAAAAAAAGGGCTTTTTAACAGTTTTCCAGAAAGCTGCACTGTCTCCCGTTAGAGAGGCCTTGTGCCAGGGGCGGCTCTAGACTCATGGTGGCCCTGGGGGATGTATGACGTTAGCACGCATACTATTACCACGCATACCTTTACAACGCGGTATTTACAACGAATACCGTTACAACGCATAGTGCTTTGAGGTGCTGGATAGTGGTAAGTATAATTTTATATTCTAACTCCAGTCCCCGTGGACACTAGGGAAGGTGTTGGATATAAAATTAAACGTATTCCCTATCCTAGAGCGCCCCCCAGCGCAATGCGTTGTAATGGTATGCGTGGTAATGCCTGCGTTGTAATGGTAGTGCGTTGTAAAAAATGCGTGCTAAAAGTTGTATACCGGCCCTGGGCAGGGAGCGTAGGTAGGGGTGCCCTGGAAGAGGGGGTCCGGGCGGGGCAGAGTGAGGAGGCCAGTGAAGAGGGGGGGGCAGGGTGTTTGGAAGTGGAACAGAGCCAGAGGCCACCAAATCCCTGCCAGGGGCCGCCACACAAATATGTATTCTTCCTTAGAGGATTATTATATTAAGGATATATATTGGCGTGGTGGCCCCTGGGATTTGGGGGCCCTGTGCAGGTGCACAGCTTACAAATGCCTAAGGCCCCCCTGCTTGTGCAGGGATTCCCATGCTTCATTCCTCCGTGTAATTTTCCTTTCCTTAATAGCTAGTCTATGCTCCCATCATGCCTGCCTCACTACCTCTGGATGAATCCTATTCAAATCTCAGTCCAGTAAAGCAAAATCGTGTATCTTTTGATGACACTTCCGAAAATAAATTCAAAACGTACATATAGCTGAGCTGTAATAATATCTCTTTACATAAGAACCGTCACCGCATCACCTTAACCGAGAGAAAACACACAATAGTAGCTTATAATAGAGGCGAAAATTCATACATTGAAAGGGCCCAAGTAAATCTAATATTAGTCCTGACCCCACATAATATATATAGAAAACAAGCATAAACCTGTCAAGTAATTTTGAATAAGGCCCAGCTATAACCAATACGGAGCCGTGGTGAGCGCAAGTAGAATAACACTGTGCCCATGTAACTGACGGAACAAGCATTGGCATAGCCAATAGGTCTCGCCTTTGGGACCTTATAAGTGTTTAGCCATAAAACAGTTGATGTTGTTGCATCAAGGATATTGTGCTGCATAACTAAATACTTATAAGGTCTTAAAAGCGAGACCTATTGGCTTTGCCAATGCTTGTTAGGACTCGTGCCCTGGTTTGCTCTTGTACTGAGAGCTGTTTGTTGTTTCGCTTTCAAATTGAAGATGGCACATCATGGAAGAGGCTGGGCCTTCTGGTGTGAGGAGCTGGGGAGAACTTTCCGCCGCCCCTGATGATTGCATAAAAGAGTCCCTGCGGGCCACCATAGAAGCGTATTTTAATCAAAGTGAATCCGTGGATGTTAACTTAAGTTGTCATTATTGAGAGAGGCTGGTTCCTCAAATGGGCAACCAGCCCCTAAGGGGTCATATTTACATGTTCTGGCGCATCTCTGCAAATCAGCAGGGATGCGCCAGAACAGATGCGTCATGCAGTCCTCTCCTTCCGCCACCACAGATGCGCCGCATTTACAATGCAGCGCACCATGGTGCAAGGAAGGGAAGATGCGTAACGCATCTTGTGGCGTATGGGCGGCGCATTGCTGAAGTCGTCTCGCAAGCGCGACGCAACTCCTGCAATGCATAGGGGCCACCCATACTCAACGTGGTGCGTCACTCCTTATGCCTGCTTCAAGCAGGCGTAAGGATTTGCCGCAGCAGCGTCGTAAAACTGACTCAGTGAAATCTTCCAGATTTCACTGCGTCAGTTTTACGGGGCTTTCATGCGAGGGAACGCCCACTCTGCGCCAGAACACCCACATGAAACCTGACGCAGGTTTCATGTGGCGCAGGGCCTTACAACGTGACACATCTGCCTAGATGCGTCACGTTGTAAATAAGTCGCAACGTGGCGCATTGTTTACGCCGCCGCTGCATCACAAAAGTGACGCAACGGCGGCGTAAATGTGTCGCAAGGGGCTTGTAAATTTGCCCCTAAGTCTTCTAACCAAGGAGAAGCATCTAGCCAATCAGAGGCCTAGTATGCCCAAGGGCATCTTCGGAAGAGAGCTTCATGTTTACACTCTCTCTGGAAATGTGCAACTTTTTGATGATGTATTGCAGTTCTCATTGTCTAGCCCCTCGCCCCTCCCATTTTTACAGCTAAAATGTATGCCTCTGTGTGTTCTGTGCTCTCAGCTGAGAGCTCTGTATATACGAGATATCCCCGGTGTTGGGGCAGAACTATGCCCGTGCATATGTGCAGTGCATTTATGAGCGTGTGAAAAGAAGAAGCACTGTGCACACTCGGGAATGCCTCTGTGAGCTGAGCTTCATGGCTGGACCAGTGGGGACAGAAAGACCCCATTACCCCTGAGTGCCGAAGGGAGCTAAGGGCACACGGTGGCATCATGGTTGAAGGCACTGGATGGGCCTGGCACAGAGCTACCAAAGAATTACAAACAGATGCCAGGGAAAGGCGGCAGCACACCTGAGTACAGAGAGGAGGGGAGCTAAGCTCCATCTATCCATCCATCCATATATCTGCGTTGTATAAAGCAGATTCTGCCTTGATGCGGCCTCACAATACCATCCGCACCTGGGGCACCCTCACCGTGTCATCTTCGACCGACAGACCAGAATGCGGGCGGGCTCATGGGCCATCACATCGCTGGTGTAGTCGAGGCTCCCTTCTCTCTAGCAGTATTGGTGTTTGACCCCATATGAGATCACCGCTTCAGGCAGGGCCGGACTGGGAACTGAAAGCAGCCCTGGCAAATTTTCCCAGACCAGCCCCCATCCGGCGCGTAATGAGCGAAAGCAACGTGCGAGCCTGACAACTACAAGGGGGTTTGAGGGTTTTCTCCCCCCAAGAAAATTTTGGAAAAAGACGGACCAAAATGGCCAATTTTACAGCACATTTTCTATTACATATTCAATTGTATGAACTTTCACAGCACAGTAAATAGAAGATGATGACCTTAAAGAGCTCCCGGTTACACCCACCCAGTAAGATCATGTGCCCATAGACATTCTTTCAGAGAGCACCAAAAATAGACATGAGTAGTGAATCAGAGAGAACAAAGTAAAAGTGAGACCAGCCCCCACATGGTGTGTAGCGAGGAAGCGCAGCGAGCAAGCCCGACGACAACTAGGGGAGTTTGGGGGGTTTTCCCCCCCAAAAAATTGGGAAAAAGACCAAAATGGTGATTTTTACAGCACATTTTCCATTGCATATTCAATTGTATCAACTTTTGAAGCACAGTAGATAGTAGAGGATGACCTTAAAGAGCACCAGGTTACCCACCCAGTCACAATATGCACCTGAAGCACAAATGCTGTTTCCATGAGTTTTCACACTAAAGCTAGGCCTGCTGACTTTATCAATGTTTGTTGTCAAAAATGTGTTGGAAAGGAATTGAGAAAACTCAACTTAACTGGATATTTTCATACCTTGCTGCCAGAACCAGAATACCACCAGAAATAACAGTTTGATTCCACAAGCTAGCTGACAGACAACCCAATATGAAAGTGTTCTCCTTATCCAAGCTCTTTAAAGAGAGACAAATGATTTCTAAAGAAACGTACATAAAGTTGGTGCTGAAACAAGGATAGACATAGGCAGTGCAGCTCCCACAAGATATGTGGTGGGACTGGGAGTAGAATAGAGATGCTTTGAAGAAACCAGGGATGCCAACTGTGCCCTCTGCACATCTGACTGTCTCTTGCTTGATCCATGTGACCTGTCTGCCCACCTCTTTCCTGTGCAGTCCTAAAATCTTTAGATGTCTCTGTTGACCATACAGCTCTTTCCCAGGGGTGGTTCGGGGCAGCTGTCTTGAAAGTGGCATTCTCTTTCCAATGAATGTGTGTGGTGTGACCTCTGAGGGTGCAGTTGGGGTGAACCAAGGTCTGACTAGGCGTGGGCGGAAAATCCGTTCCGCTCGCGGATTTTGCGGATTTTCGGGAAATCCGCAATCCGCGAGATTTGCGAATTTCCCGCAAAATCCGCAAATCCGCGAGCAGCGGATTTTGCTCGCACTGCTCGCACTGTTCGCGTGAGTTCGCGCCCCGCGAATAAGTGCAAAATTGCAGAAATACGATCTTGGCAAAACTGAAAGTAACTACTTACCAGGTTCAAAAGTTCAGGCACATCATTAGTAGCCATTTCCTGTAGTGCTTCCTGAGGGGCCCCTCCAGAGTTCAGTTGCCAGTTGAAACTATTATGTGACCCTGCTCTGAACCTCAGAATAGTTACACATATGCCACAAAGGTCCTGAATTACAGCTAAGGGAGACAAGCAGGAGCCAGGCTGGAAGTTAAAATCCATTAATCAGCCCCTAATTCATTATTGTCAGTTGGGGCAGGGCAGGTGTTGTAACTAATTTTGCAACAATGAAAGCACTTAGCAAGTGCAAAAGATCACTAATCAGGGTGCACTAAGGAAGCAGGTGCCAGCTAAAAAAATATTCTGTGACACATTAATCAGCCCCAAATTAATTCAGGTCACTTGAGGCAGGGAAGGTGTGCTTTGCTTTGCCGAAAATAATGTACACTGGACAACCAGAGGGTGTAGTGATGAAACAGAGGGTGGCATGGGTGGGCCAGAGGGTCAGAGAGTGGCAGTGGTGACAGAGAGTGGCAGTGATGAAGAAGAGTGTCCCAAACAGGCTGGACACGTAGAAACAACAAGTTCGCAAAACTTGCGACCCGACAGGTAAGTTCGCAAATTGCGAAATTGTAAAAACCCTCGCGAACTGGCAGAAACACGGGCGAACACAAAAAAAAAAAAATCCGCAAATTCGCGGGAATTCGCGGATTTTGCGGATTGCGAATCCGCAAATCCGCAAAATTCGCGGATTGCCAATCCGCAAAATCCGCTCATGCTTAGGTCTGACGGCAGCTGGGACAGTGCACAGTGATGAAAGGCACAGTTCCTTCTGATCCTGCTGTTTTCCAGTATGACAATGTTTGCGTGTTTTGAAGAAACCTGAGACTGGCAGGAGGTGTCCTGTTACCACAAAGGAAAGAAGACAGATGCATCTATGACTGGAACGAAAGAATAACCAATACACAGGAAGACACACAAATATGTAGGTCTGCCTGAAGACCTGCTTGACCTGTAATCACACAAGAAGCCACACAAAGAACAAATAAAAAACACAGGAAATAGAGTGAGGACAGGTAAAGGGGAACACAGACAGTGACACAGATAACAGACAAAGAAGGCAGACTGACATAGAGGAACGACCAAAAGACAAATCTACAGGACAGATACAGAGGAATACGGACATAATCTCAGATTATAGACAGGCGCAAAGGTTAGACCAATCTTTTATTCACAACCTAGGGGGAGGTGACACTTCAGCTTAGAGACAGGCGACTCTATGAGGAAGCGGCAATTTACTTTATCACACATCATGTGTCTTTGAAGTTTGAACAGATCTTGATCCCAGCCATCTACATCCAGGCGACAGCCAGGCAAGAAGGGGCGCTGTGCTAACCGCTGTGGGGTAAGTGACTGCCCTAACCCTGCCCTTTGTGTTTATGACATGAAGCGGGTTAGGACTAGCATAGGTGGACTCTCGGAGTGGCTTTATCATTCTGTGCTAGTCTGTGTGTGTCACCGTCTCAGCTCCGGGAGTCAGGGCCGGCAAGGCCCAGGCAACGAGCAATATACAACTAGTCAAACCCTGGCCAATGGCCATCCCACTCCAATCTACCCTACCCTTCTCCACCTCAAACTAACCTACTCCAATCTATATTGAGATGAGTTTACAATGATAACACATAATTGACAAACACTGCCGCCATCTCCTTATTGGGCATACAGATCTGGATATGGCAATGGCATGGATACCTTGCGGTATCTGTATTGCCTTAATATACCTTGATTTCGTACCAATTGCAACAAAAACATTCTTTAAAAAAACCTACTCCAGTCTCATGCATCTAATTCCACCCACTTCAATCTACACCACTCCAATTTATCCAAATGTACTCCAATATACTCCTTTCCAATCTACCCCACCCTAACCTAATCTTATCTACCTCACTCCAATCTACCCCATTCTCATCTACCGCACCTCATCCACCACACGCCTCTCTATCCAACTCCACTGAAATACAATCTACCCCACTCCATCCCAATCTACCCTACAATATACCCCACTCCAATCTACCCCCTCCACTTTACTCCAGTCGAACGAACTTCACTCCAGTATACCCCACTCCAGTCTACCCCACTCCACTCCCATCTATCCCAATCGACCCCAATCTTCCCAATCTACCCCACTCTTTCCAATCTACCCTACTCTTCCCAATCTACCCCACTTCATCCCAATCCACCCCACTTAATCCCAATCCACCCCGCTTCATCCCAATCCACCCCAATCCAATCTACCCCACTCCAATCTACCACGCTGATCTACCCAACTGCCTAATGCCTCCCCATTACAATCTACCCCAAAACACCCCACTCTCTTCTACCTCACTCTACCCTCACTACACTCTACGCCAGTGTTCTTCAATCTGTGGGGTGCGCCCCCCTGGGGGGCGCGCACTCCACTACAATCTGACCTTTGTTCCGTCCTCCGTGCAAATCTCCCAGGAGGGGGTTAATTCACGGAGGTGACAGCTTCAGCTGCAGTGGGAGGCAAGGAGTCTCCACTGCTAAAAACGAAACAGACACGCTTTCGGTTTTAGCAGAGGAGACCCCTTGCCTCCCACTGCAGCTGAAGCATTTCAGTGCTGTGAATTAACCCCCTCCTGGGAGAGTTAGCTCTTCTGAGAAGGGAGACAAAGGTTCCAGAGTTCGAGTCTCGGCATTGAAGCTGAACATCCTGTGATTCTGGGCAAATCACTTAATCTCCCCGTGCCTAACAAAGAAAATGAATATGTCCTCATGTAATGCAACTTGTGCTATGTAAAGCTTTCTGATACCTGATTCAGGTCAAGTTCGCGCTATATAAAACTCAGTAAAAAAAAAAAAGTGGGCTCTGGCCCAGGGCCCCAGCCTTTCAAAGGAGGTGAGAGTGTGTGTGTGGGGGGTGGTGGTGGGGGGGGGGAGTGAAAGAGCCAGCACTATTCTACAGTCTTGCCCTCATGAGCTTGAATCATTTTAAAACACAATGTTGTAAATAGCATTTTTCAATTATTCATTTTCAATGTATATAAGTCTATTACAGACATTTTGCATACAAAATGTGTTTAGGCGTCAGGCGACATCCATATAAAAAGTGTATTTTAGATCAATACATGACCTCACATATGAGAAATAGAAGGGTGTGACGGATTATTTGCAGTAATATTAGTGAACTGCTGTTGTGTTACATACTGAAAACACACATCACTATCCCTGAATATCCGATGTACACACATTTAGTATTTGACCAAAGAAGGCATGAAAGAGCTGAGATTAGATCATAAAATCAAAGCTGGTCTGAACAGGGACCCCGAAAATACATTTGGCCCACAGGCTACAAAATCCTTAAAACGCCCCTGAAAGTTTCTTTTAAAATTACACAGGCAGCTATGCGTTGTTTAAACAGCTTGCAAATTGCTAAATATAGTTATAAATAAGTATGTATTAATTTGTAATGTTAACGAGCTCCAGGGTCCCCCCTTCTTTTTGTCGATTCATTTGTAATGTCAATTTTTTATCTTTGCTCCCTTTTATTATCAGTCATTGATCATTCAGACAGAAAACAATTAAAAGTTATTTCTATTTATATTTGCTGTTCAAAGTATGCACTGACAAGTGCTGAAAATACAACTTTAGGTGACTGCTTATTTTTATACCATCTGTGACATCAAAATAATGAGCTGGTAACCCTAATCATAAGACTGGAAGTTTGCTGAGGGATCAGCACATTATTTTTTTCCTCCACCCTGATCCCTGGTCACTGCCATAATATCAATAGTTTAACACTTTTGAAACCCTACGCTGCCGTATATAACATGCTGAGTTACTTCAAGTGTCTGGGAATGCACCCTGCATTCAGACTACTCACTCCTCATTCTCGTTCTTCACTTTCACTCTCACCCAGCACTCACACTGACCCGATGCACTCACGCCATTCACCCACTTACAGTGATCACTCTGCACTCACTGCGATCACAATGCGCTCACACTGATCACCATGCACTCACACCATTCACCCGCTCACCCTGCACTCACGCCATTCACAGTGATCACTCTTCACTCACAATGCACTTGCGCTTTTCACCCTGTACCTCAACCTGCAGTCACACAAGCACTCTACTCAACCTGCACTTGTAACACTTCACTCACCTGTCCACCTCACTGTTCAATCTGCAATCTCACTCCAATATGCCCCCCACTAACCATACATTCATTCGTCCCACTCTGCACTAACATGCGCACCCAAATTCATATGGTTGCCTCACTCAACCCTGTACACAAGTATGGGCATGTCGTGCCCCATTAAGGTTTTCATCCTAAATTACAAAAGGAGACATCTAAATGCACAACAATCCAGCCTTCCAGGGGCCCCTTGATAGAGACACTTCTGTTTTTGCCCTGATGGACTGGAATAATTCCTAAACCGATTCTTGCAAATACCATTTTGTTTAATTTCTTTTTAATGTAATTGATGTGAGGGAGTCTATTACTATTTGTAGAGAAATGTGTTTGTTTCATGCAACAACCGTAAAAAAAGTTAACCATAAAAAAGTTAGATCCAAGCGGGTCCTCACATATGAGAAATTGGACGATATCACAGATATTATTCTTTGTAAAATTAGTGGGCGGCTGCTTTGTTACAACAGTGAAAACGCATCACTATCTCTGATTATTACCTCTAAACTATTGTAGAATTTTGACTACAGTTCTTGTGCACAGTTAGTAGCCTGGCTAAATAGGGTATGACAGAGCTGAAAATAAATCATTTAAACTCAAACCTTTACTGAACAGGGGCCCCCAAAATAGTTTTGGTCCAGGGCACCCAAAATCCCTAACATGTCCCTGCCATCACAAAGTCTGTCAGACAACATTACTCTGAAGTAAACTAGACAACATCATTAATTTATTATTAGTTCTATTTTTTTAAACATAAGTCTGACGTGTCCAAACCCCCACTGCTTCAGGCAAGCAACTTATCGTACCACTAAGGAATTCTCAATGAGGGGTTTGTTCAGCGCCTTCTCTGTGGACTTTCAACTGTCTTCGGATCCATAACTGGTTGGTGGGCAATTATCCCATTATAATGCTGCTTAAAACGTTTATTAATGATATTTAGAGAAGATTTGTTTCTCGTGTACCAGCTCTGAGCTAGGGAGTTCTCGAAACATCTGACAACACTGTCTCCCCTTACAGTCCCTGTCTTGGCTGAAAATGTCTGCAGAATATTCAGCTTTGGGAGAAGCTGCTGTCAAAACTCTCTTGCCTTTCAGCTCGTCCTATGTATGTGAGATTGGGTTCTCAGCACTTGCGGTATTAAAGACTAAGTTCGTTCAAGCCTGGATGTGGAGCACAACCTGAGGATGGCAGTGGCAAAAATCCATCCACAGATTGACTGTCTCTGAAAAACAGGCACACCTGTCACATTTATGTTGGTGGTGTTATTATCAATCCATGTCATGTGTAAAACAAAGCATCCTCGTGAAAACAATTTGCACACATTTTATCTTGGAAAGTGGTGTTTTGAGCTGTGTAATAAGCCTTTGTCATTTCACCACACCCACCCACTCACAAACCTGCAGTTTACTAAACAATCTTATTGTATTGAATGTTATTCACTGAATATGCCCGGAATGTGCACGTGGCGGTGGAGTCCAGAAATTTCTGTCAGGTGGTGGGGAGGGCCCAACATCTAAAAAAAATCAGCTGGGGGGGGTTTAACCTACAAATGTTTGAAGACCTCTGCTCTACGCCAATCTTTCCCACTCCACTCTACCACAATCCTCCCTATTCCACTACCCCAATTTACCCCACTCCAATCTACCTTACGCTAGTCCACACCACTAACTTTTAAACATGTTGAACAGTAGCCACACTGGTATACAGCATGGCTGAAACACATTGCCAAAGCAAATGGCTCTTGCATAGGCAAGACCTATTGGCTTTGACAGTGCTTGCCTATTAGTGGCCTGTTGACAATGCATATGCAGAATTTCATGGTAAAACGTTATGAAGGCCTTGCGCCACCGGTGCGTCACTTTTTTCCATTTTAAAAGTGACGCAAAAGTGGCGCAAGACCTTCATAAATAAGGCCCCTAGTTTTTAAGATAAACAACTAGCAGCATTAAGAACTTTTTGGAGTAAAAGGCATTAACCTAAGTATTTTAACTTTCATGCTCCGTGTTAGACTAGCATGCTAATTGGTGCCAGATTTTGCAAATATTAAAAACATGTAGGAATTGTTTTATCACACACCAAGGCATAACGTGCATGTGGTCCTAATGGCGGCCGATTAATACGTTAGCCCAGGGGTCTTCAAACCAGTCCTGGAGGGCCGGATCCATGCCAGATTTTTTTAATTACTACATGTATCTCAATGGGGATATCCAAAAAATCTGGCATGGATCCGGCCCTCCAGGACCGGTTTGGAGACCCCTGCGTTAGCCACTAAGCTAGCTGACTATGGGCCAGATGTAGGTAAATTATATTTACCGACCTCTTAAATACCGAGTCATACCGACTCGGTATTACCGAGTAGGAAAATGAGATGTAGGTAAGAATGCCGGTAACAAATACCGACTCGGAACCTGTCGGTAATCGGAAACGGTATTTACCGTCTCGGAATATACCTACACGGTAAAATCCGAGACGGAAAAACCCAAACCGATCCACCGGTGCCACGGCCCATAGGAATGAATGGCAACTCCCGACCCGGAAAATACCGAGTAGGTAAAAACCGACCCGGTATTTACCGTGTCGGAACTATCCGCCGAAGAATTTGAAACTGACAAACATGTGTGCCTGTGAACCAATCAGGTACTTCAACCACACCCAAATTCCAAGCCACAGGGGAACTAACCAATCAGATCCAACCACCACACCCCAGTACCTGGGACAGGCCACGCCCATGCAGGTGCAGAAACAAACAGTCAGCAGAGCAGGAGGACAGAGTGTGGAGCAGCCTTACCTGAGACAAAATACACAGCAAGATGGAGAGCCAGGAGGCACAGAGAGATGCTGCAGAGCGCAAAAGGAAGCAGAAGTTCAGCCAGGAGGAACTGCAGGTGCTGATTTCGGAGGTTGTCAGACATTATGGCAAAATTTTTGGAAAGCAAACTCTGCATGTTGCTGAATCAATCAAACGCAGCACCTGGTTGGACATACAAGGCAAGGTAAATGCCATTGGTGTCACCCACCGTGACCTAGAAGACCTAAAAAAACGGTGGTATGACATCCGCATAATCACCAAAAAAAAGCTTGCTGCCCACCGCAAGGAAAGTGATGCTACAGGCGGAGGAAGAAACAGAGCCCCCAGACTCACCGACATCGAGGAGATGGTCGCATCCACCCTTGAGAAGGAATGTATTCACGGAATTGGAGACGCAGACAGCTCAGCAAGAGGAGCAAAGAAACCAGGTAAGATGCAAGAACATTATCATTTACCCTTTTACCTATTCCCCTCACAGGACAAATCAGACTCCACAACAGGTTTAACTAATGTCCTGCAATGCATCCTGTGAAATGTAGTCATGTGTAGATACCTCAGAGCAGTCAGCGTGCATTGCAGCAAGGGGAGCAACAGACAAGTAGCATAGGCAAATGAGAGACAGGCTAAAGTGCTATAGAAGTGTATTTTATCTCATGACACAGGTGAACAACATTACTGACACAATGTCCATGTCTGTCCACAGGAGAGTCAAAGCGCAGCACAGCTGAGGTCAGAGAGAAGAGGAGGGAAGGAGCCGGACCTAGCACATCTCACGGAGGGCAGGACCAAGAGCAGGCAGCCCCGATACCTGGGGAGGCAACTGCAGAAAATCCACAATCCCCTCTCCTATTCGGTAGTCAGGACACAGGAGCGGCAGAACTATCACCCACCCCCACATCACCATCCCCAGTGCTGGGAAGAGTCAGGAGCCATGATGTGCCCCCTCGCAGAATACTGCAAACATCATCGGAGGAGGAGGAGGTGGAGGGTGACACACAGGACAGAGGCAACACCGAGCAGCAGCCCAGTCCCAGAGTCACGCGGGCCAGTGTCCGAGGGCGACGGCCACGGGAGGTAGAGGATGTGCGGCAAGTCCAAGGTGTCTTCTGCGGACTGGAGGCCACCATGGTGAAGGTGCAGCGCCTGCAGGCAAAAGCAATGATGGGGGTTCAGAGGCACGCACGCACAACAAATAATAAACTGGAAGCAGTAGGCAAGGGCATAGGGGAAATGGCAGAGAGCATGCAATCCATGGCGTCAGGAATATCAGATATAACACAGTGCATGACTGTCCTGTGTGACAAATTGGACAGGGACCATTTGGAGAGACGCAAGGCCCGTGTGAATGTGCGCCAGCAAACCAAGGCCCTGAATACGTTTGCAACTGCCATAGTTCAGTGCTGCAACAATTTAAGTGAAGGCATGGCCAGGATGACCTCTGCAATGGAGCTGGTGCTCGCGCATCAGACTGGCACTGGAGGCGACACTTGTGCTGCCGAAAGCGAGGGGTCCACCAGCAGGAGTGGTGCAAGCACTCCTGTGCATGAGTTACGGAGGAGTGGCAGGCGTGGGGGAAGTGTGACAGGCCAGGGTGAGGACATTGATTCACAGCCACAGCAGCCCCGCCCTGTGGCCCGTGCCCACAAACAATGACTTTGCACTCCACCCAAGGCTGTAGTCACGGTGGTGTTAACCGTGACATCACACTCATGGAGTGTTTGTATTAGTGAGCCCAATGTGAGCTAACAATGCTGTGGCGTAGTGAATATTAAACTACTTCCACAAAGTTACATTCATGCCTGTGTCTCTTTACTCACTCAGAAATATTGTTGTGTAACCTCTGCCCGTCTCAGTCTCCCATCTGTAGCTGCTGCTGCCACTGTAGCTTGGGGCTCTGCCACCTCTGGGTCGTCATCAATGTCCTCATGATATGTGAGCTCCACCTCAGTGCCTTGCTTGGTGGCGAGATTATGCAACATTGCACAGGTCGCTATTATTTTGCAGCAGATGATTGGGGTGTACTGCCGTGCACCTCCACTCTTGTGGAGGCAGCGAAACCTGCTCTTTAGGAGTCCAAATGTGCGCTCAACTACGTTTCGTGTGGATCTGTGAGCCACGTTGTATCGCCTTTCACTCCTGGTGGGTGGGTTGAGGTAGGGAGTGAGCACAAAGGACCGCAGGGCATATGCACTGTCGCCTAGGGGGAGAAAGATAGACATTAATTGCAAGTACATGAGACGTAGATCTAATGTGAGTGTCAGGGTGTGTCAATGTGGTTTACCTAGCAGGTATCCATTTCCAAATTCTCCGGCAAGTAGGCGTGTGTATATTCCACTATTCTGAAAGATGTATGAATCATGGGTACTTCCGGGGAACTTGGCTACGATGTCAGTGATGAGGTTACCTGCATTACATATGACCTGGACGTTGATGGAGTGCGTCGATTTGCGATTCCTGTATATGTGCTCTGTGGCTGCAGGTGGACAGAGTGGGACGTGGGTGCCATCGATGCAGCCGATCACGTGAGGGAAGTGTGCCAGTTGATAAAAGTCAGTCTTGGTTTTGGCTAATTCTGCCGGTGTAACAGGGAATGAAATATAATGCCCCTGTGGAATTCAAGAACCTTGGAGTCCTTTAAAAGTAATAAAAGGCTGGCACAGAATTCTGAAATATCAAAGGACAGTTTATTACATGAAGTGAGGCTGCGTCCCCCAAAAGCCATGGCAATTGAATGAGGCAGTCTGAGGAAGTCAGAAGGCTGATGCCTTATATACATTTCAGACTTACACAGTAAGCATACATAAAAAGGGGCAGTCTTAGCTCCTGCGAGCACACAAAGAATACCATTTAAGGACATATGGAACCAAGTGGGAGGAGCTAACAGTTTCAGAACGTAGTGAACACATTCCTATGTAAAACTTAATCAGTAACAGATGCAGACTCTACCAGGCATTTCTGAGCATGCGTGGAAGTGGAGGAGGCTAAATATATCCTGTTACTAGGCAGACTTCAAGTGCAGTTAAAAGGAAGGTAGGACAATGCACAAAGTGAGCACATGGCAGCACATGGTAGCCAAGATGGCCTCCAGAAACTAAAATGGCTTCTCAAAAGCGGATAAGATAACTTCTAAATGCAAAATGGCTTCTGCTAACGCTAACCCATTTATGCTAATTTACAACAGATGGCCCTTTTAGCGTTTGCTGAAGACATTCGTATTATTCAGTAGGAACATGGAAAACAGGTGCTCATTAATTTGAACATAATCTCGTCAATTTTCTAATTCATTGCTAGATAACCATTTCCATCCTAAACATTTCAGCAAGGGTATGACCAGGAACACTAAAGAACGGGACATTAGGTCATAAGCATACATACAAACAGTAGGAGGAAATAATGACCACTATTACAGAAAAATTAGCATTTTCACAACCCTAAGCAATAGCAAATCCTAAAATCTTTCAGAAAACACTATATACTCATATAAAACAGTGTCAATGCAATCCTTCAATGCTCTCAAGTTGGATTTAGATACTATTGCACAGAGAATGAACTTTTATTCTACCTAAACTAAACAGAACACTACTCTAGAATATTGCAGGCAAGACAATAAAAATTAATTCCACAACACCCAGTATTTTTTTAACCTGTAAGGAATCACTTTTATAACCACAACTTATGCCCAGAGTCCAGTTCCAAGTCCCTCTGGCGGACTATTATTGTTCATCGAATCTCCTCATCCACCGCAACATGGGCCTCTCATTTCAGGCCTTCCATGGAAATGTGTCTCAGCATCCGTTGGAGTGCCCCTTTTGGCAAACACTCATAGTTCAGTCGCTCAAGGCAGTGCAACAGTGTCTCTCATCTGCGGCAGACACTACGGCAGACACTACAAATGACGTGCTCTTCGTGATCAAGGGCACGAAGCATCTCGTGCAGATCCAAGCACTGTCAAGAAAACTCCTTCAACAAATCAGCAGCACTTTCAAACTCCAACACTCCTTGTTCGGTGTCAGAGGACGCTCAAGCTGCTCGTTCATGGGCACCATAAGATAGTGCCTCTCGCCAATCTCGAATTCTCCATTTAATTTCTTTTTCGTTGGAGCAAAGGTGAAAAAGGGAACGGTGTGGCCAACTTAGACCAAGGCTCAGGCCAATACGCAGACCAAAGGACTCAAGGGGTTCAGGCCAAAACTTAGGCCAAGGGCTCAAGGGGCTGTACACTGTCAGAGGTTGCCAGTACATAACAGGTACCTTTTTGCGCTTTTATTTTCCAATTCAAATTCTGTTGCAAAACCAAAAGGTACTCCTTTTCTTCTGTCGTGGAACGCTGGGCAGTAGTGCGAACAAAGAACTAGGGTATACCATTGATAGCGTGCAGATTCCTTACTGGGTGCTGGGACTATAGACCAAACTTCCTGCTTTTATCTATGGCTCTCAAGGATAGGAATTCGAATTCATCTTTGTCATTCGTTCTGCAGGTGTCACTCTCCCTTTGACTCTGGAGAATCCTGCAGAACCTATCAATGTAGAAGATATGACACAATTGTTAGTTTCCTTCAATTGTTGTACAAAAACAATTCAATATTTAACAAGGGGATTGCAATCCGTTACCCTACAATCTTCAAGAGAGGGGTCATACACCATGAGACTATCATAATCTAAATTGCATTATCATTCTCATAGAACGCAAAGCAATGACTCTAGCTTCTTCAATTGTGTTTCCATATGAGAGCATGTCTTCTATCATCTAGGGGTAGGCAATTACATAAACATTTTATC
This sequence comes from Lissotriton vulgaris, assembly GCF_964263255.1. NCBI lineage: Eukaryota > Metazoa > Chordata > Amphibia > Caudata > Salamandridae > Lissotriton > Lissotriton vulgaris. The sequence goes on along the minus strand of NC_141686.1, from coordinate 252,909,848 downwards.
TGAGTGGAAGTCCTTACATATAGGGGCATCATCTAATGGGTAAACATTTTTCCTAAATGAGAAAATCTAAGTGTTCCTAAATCCCTCACCTAAAACATTTCAAAAACGAAATCACATAAGAGATGGTCAGGGACATTCAGACAATGGCTAATTTATCAAAAATGTGAAAACAGAGAAAAAACACGAGTACAAACTCCTAATGTTTCCATTATTAGAACACATGTGGTCCATCAAACATTAAAACAGAAGCTGAAAGAACTGAGAACCTAATTAGAATGGGCATTACATTTTTCCCACATTCAAGAATGAACATACAGTGTCTCCTATTGAGATGAGAAACTTTCCTTATTATATTATTAAATCAGTTAACCAGTCTATCACTAAGCTGACAGTCAGACTGGAAAGCATCAAAAATATAGTCCTAAAGAAAAAGTCTAAAGAGAAAGAAACAGTCTGGTCAGGTCATACTAAGGGGAATTATGCATAATGTTGTTGTTCCTATTACATCTCTGCAGTCTGGACACAATGCAACATCTGGGGAGAAGCGCTACCTTCAAGGGAAAAAATGAAAAATGTAGAAAAAATGAAAAAGTTAGGTCACCTTTTAACAAGAGCCACGAATCTATAATTGCATCCTTAGGTCCAATCAAGGATATGTATATAAATCTAGGCCTGCCTGTTCCTTAAGGGAGAAAGGGCAGTATCTGTATTGGGGCTTCCTGTATATCTTTTTTATTTTACTTCAATACTATTATGGTCAAATTTTAACATCCACTGGTGAGGCGAATGTATTCTCATGATCACAGTATGCAAATATCATATCTGTGAAATTTAGTATAAACAAGAATATTAACCACGTGGTGTAAAGCGACACATACCGTCATACATGTCTCTTCACAACACAGGCAAACTTGTAATAATATCAAAAAGCAGCTAATAAAACAAAACAACATGTCATTACGCTATCATCAAATATACATGCATATATAGTAAGCACAAAAAGCATAAACAAAGCACAATAGTACTTGTAATCAAGCAGAAACGCGTGCATGCATGCAACCCAAAACCCAGAATCCAGGCCAGCTTAATTTGTCAAAATCAAAAATTACACCAAAAGTACGCTTTCATTTTACTCACACCCCGCTTTTTGCCAGGTTATCACCAGTTGCTGGTTATCAAAACTGGCAAATACAACTTACAGTGCCGTTTGTGACCCATAGGATGAGCAAGAACCATTCAGAAGGGAAAAATGCAAAATCATGAAAAAAACACACAAACATTTCATTTCAAAGAAGTCATAATAAAACCCATCTCTTCGCAACATACTACTAACACAGCGCATAAAAGAGTAAATCTCAACTGTTAACCAACCATCCTCATTGTAAAACATGCTAACCCGCTTTCATAGTGACTGTAAAACTTTTTCACAGACACACTGCATTCCTTGCACCAGCCTTTCCATGTGGCCCCTTCAGACCCCCTGCCCCCAAGGCCCTGAGAGCCTGCGGCCCCTCATGGCCCTGGGAGCCTGCGCCCCTTCACAGCCCTGGGAGCCTGCGAGCCCCACATGGTCCCCCCCTCTCCAAAGCCCCTGAGGGCCTTCTTTTTTTTTCTGTCTTTAGGGCTGGTCAAGAATGCACTACTCAAAAACAAAAACCTTCGTGTAACCCATCTAATGTGCAAGCTTGAAATTCTGCTAAGCAGAGAAGCTTTTTCACCAAGCAGTCCTTGCTCCATCTGTTCACTTACTTACTCCTAAACCCCCTTCTCACTGACCTTAAGGTCAAATTCTGCCAGGCCTACCGTGTGGGCCCTATATCCTATTTCCTCCCTTAAACTTACAAGACCAGAAACCATTCCCCACTCATTCTAAGCTACAAGATCAACCCTGTTGAAAAACACATGTTATATAAATGACTTCTTTCAGGAATAAAATGCATTTAGTAAAACATTTACTGTGAACAATTTGTAGAACATAACAACATAGCATACCAGCATTATCTTAAATGTTTGCTACCAGCCTATACAACTGCACTCAGTTATCAGCTCCACAAAGAAAAAAATACAGAGTAAGCCCTGCCGAAATTTGAATTATCAATCCTGATATTAAACATAAACCTCTACACCGGGCACAGTAGCTCACTGAGCTATGAAAAACAACCTCAAATAATAACAACCCACACGTTTTGTAATAGATACAAACATGCATTCTCTGAAAGCCAGAAACACTGCAAGGCTATGGTAAATGACTAGAATGCTTTTTAAAAGGTCCAGTTTAACCTATTTTCGACTTTTGAGTTTGGGGCACTTAAAATTGAAAATCCTACACTTACATTACATATTAATCATCCTTAGAATGTGCTTTACATGTTGCACGGAGCAAACATGAGGCATAGGCATGTAATGCCTTAGAAAAATGAGCCTTTACGCCTGCGTCAAGTAAAACCCTAACATGCAAATATCCTAATTAGTCAGTCACACATTAATTTAATCAAGTTTTAATTTTAGGAGGTCATAGTATGAGTATTAAGCTTTCTAAATATCTAAAAACGATTTTGAAAAACACATATTTTTTTTTCAAATAATTTTTCATGTTTAATAATTTATTTATTGTTAATTTTTTTCAAACCCATTCTGAATTACTAAAACCGCATTTAAAAACCAAACTGCATCTTTTGCCTAACAGTGTAGATGTAATCATGTATGAGCCTATGCGCAAAAAGCCTAAGTTAGAACAAGACATATTTTCGCGCCAGAATTTAAAGGAGAACATTTGAGCCACAAACCCAGAAATATACCCCTATTTCTTTTTACTTGTTTTACTCATTTTAGGAAATGATCAAAAACCCCAATTGAAATGCCTTCCTGTAATACAAAATAATGCAACTTACTTTTGTAACCCTTTAAAACACTTATTCTGAGTTGCTAAATTCAGCCCGTGTTAAACTACCTTCTAATCTCTGGCTGAATCAACATTCCAATGTTTTATGGCCTGTAAAAAAACACCATCTGCCGGTCTCAAGGCAGGAAGGCAGGAAATGACCTGCACGAAACTGACCCTAGAGCTTTCAGGAAACAGACATTTTTAGAAACCTGTGTGCCACAAAATACATTTAAACTTAGCAAAAATTCACTTGTAGCTGAAACTTTAACATTTTACATGTATGAAAATGCATGTAAGTAAAGGAAGGCTTCAAATTCGTTTTTCCCCACAGAACCCACAATTTAATTTTTAGGCCTTTCATATTCCCAGTAAATGTAAATTTTCAACTCTATCTAATTTAAGCATTTAACATTTTGCACAGATGTGCCTTGTTTAGTCTAAAAAATTACGAGCAGCATATAACTATTTTAGCAAGTAACATGGCAGATTACTGCATTCTTATTTAGTTTCCACCTAATATCAATTAATCCAACATTTTTCTTAACAGACTGAAAAACATCAAGAAATCCACAATCACACATTGAGCTCATTTCACACAGAAACAGAAACATTTTCAAACATGCAGGACACACAATACAGCGCTTAAAGCATGTTTTTCATAAATTTGCGCCAACGCTATTTACAAGCAGAAGTTACGCTAACAGGAAAAAACCCACATTTTAACACACATTGAACCCACAGATCAACACATAGGACTGAAACAAAAACACGCCCCAAACAGATCCTAAACCAAACCAATTGTAAATGCTAGTTGTACGTCATATTTACAAGAGGTGTTTGGCAATGATGTTTCAATTCACAATTTTTCTGACTGGCAGAGCACCAAAAATCGCTCTGCATTCCCCCATTTATAAAAGTGCGCAGAACAAAAGATCTTTACATGTATTATGGCCATATTTTAGTTCCCTGATGATACAATATCACCAAGGAAGAAATATGTTTTCACACCTAAACCTATTTAGGTATCCCTTCTAAGGGAAGCCGGCTCATTTACTTCACATCACATTATGGTACCGTTCACAAAAAGCAACACATTTTAACATGTGAGCTTAACCAAGGACAACAGGCATGCCAAAAAATAGTGCAGAGTATACACTACTATCAAAGGCTTGAGGAAATATCCTCGCATGACCTGCCTATATGAGTTGCAACACATACATATCAAATCAAATCACATCAAATCATATTCATATCATATTCTTCGAAGATCAAACGTAGTTCAAAGTAGACAAGTCTATCTCAAATTCAAAATATGCCACAGTAAGCGTTACAAAGGCATTCAAAACTTAGAACAGGCGCCGCAAAATTACTTTTACCAGACATAAGCTGTCCAAATTCTAACTGCCAAGTCTCATCTAACAGTCTATCTTTTTATGTTACATTTTAATACTCACGCCAAAAGTGTTCTCAGTCAGGGGGGTGACATCCTTAGGAGGGCCAGAGGACAGGAAGGTCAGAAAACACACCGAGCTGCAGACACAAGAAATCAGCAGAAGTGCACCGTGCACAGCATACCTCCTTGCAGAAACCAGTCCCATGCTGCTCAGCAGTTTTCTGCCTCCTGGCAAGTTGATCACTCCTCCAGATTGTCACCTCTCTGATGAGTCCCTTCGTGCGTCGCCAATTGTGGAATTCAAGAACCTTGGAGTCCTTTAAAAGTAATAAAAGGCTGGCACAGAATTCTGAAATATCAAAGGACAGTTTATTACATGAAGTGAGGCTGCGTCCCCCAAAAGCCATGGCAATTGAATGAGGCAGTCTGAGGAAGTCAGAAGGCTGATGCCTTATATACATTTCAGACTTACACAGTAAGCATACATAAAAAGGGGCAGTCTTAGCTCCTGCGAGCACACAAAGAATACCATTTAAGGACATATGGAACCAAGTGGGAGGAGCTAACAGTTTCAGAACGTAGTGAACACATTCCTATGTAAAACTTAATCAGTAACAGATGCAGACTCTACCAGGCATTTCTGAGCATGCGTGGAAGTGGAGGAGGCTAAATATATCCTGTTACTAGGCAGACTTCAAGTGCAGTTAAAAGGAAGGTAGGACAATGCACAAAGTGAGCACATGGCAGCACATGGTAGCCAAGATGGCCTCCAGAAACTAAAATGGCTTCTCAAAAGCGGATAAGATAACTTCTAAATGCAAAATGGCTTCTGCTAACGCTAACCCATTTATGCTAATTTACAACACCCCATCCTCTGCATCATGGCGTCAATAAACCTCCTGAAGAAGCGGGACAGGCAGCCCTGGGACACGCCACCCACTACAGCTATCACACTCTGGTAGCTCCCTGAGGCCAGCAGGTGTAAGCTACATAGCACCTGGACATGAGGTGGGATGGCATGGGCCCTGGGTGTTGGGTGGTCCAGGAGAGGGTGTAGGTCCCTGATCAATTGCTTGATGGTGTCTGGGTGTAGCCTGTACCTCTGCAGTATTTCAGGCTCTGTCAGTTGGAACAGTGTTATCCTCTGCCTGTACACTTGCTCCTCCCTTAGCCATTCTCTCTGTCCTGCTGCCTGTAGTCTCTGCCGTCTTGCTATGATGTAAAAAGCCGCCATCATGGGTCCTGAGGTGCATTTTGGGACTTTTTTTATAGCCCTCCCTTGGTTACCACCTGCTTTCAATGCATGGTAAATACCGACTAAAAAATACAGTTTTTCGGCAGAATCGGTATTTTTGTGCTTACCTACATCTCCAAGGCTAATTTTTACCGTTTCTGATTTACCGAGTCGGAGAATACCAACTCGGTATTTATGTATACGGTATATTCCGACACGGTAATTTTACCGGGTCATTCTTACCGAGTCGGTATGTTTCCGACTCGGATTTTCTAAAATCGGTAATTAATGGCCTCCTACATCTCATTTCCTCGGTAACGGCCGATTTTACCGGTTTTCGGCCGTTACCACCCGGTAAACGCCTACCTACATCTGGCCCTACGCCTTTTAATGTATATATTATGTTTTTTTTGTTTTTTTCTTTGTCTTTTTTGGCAGAGCTGTTCATCTCTACAGCCTCATATACCATGAACATGAACACGGCGCTGTATTTCCTCGTGCCGCCAAAAGCCCCATATTAGGCCCAACTGATCATTTTATGGCTCCGGTCCGGACATTGCCATCCGAACTCGGCATTCAAGGTGCTCTCGAATTCAGTAGATTTTTCTACTTTTGAAACCACTGGTGACACTGGGGCTTGAATGAAGATTATCAGGGAGCATTATACACCATGGAATAGAGAGGAAGTACAGGGTCAGTTAGCTTTGCTGGAGTAACCACCACCAGAAACCCAACCAAATTCAAGCTACTGAGGAATCTGTGGGGCCCAAAGGTGCACCAGAGAGTTCCAAACCATCTGTAAAAGCTGCAGCATGGTCACCTTGAAGTCTGAGATTTGCTGCAGAGCCTAGTGTGGCCGGTGAACTTGCAGCGCAGTGGCTACAAAACTGGAATGGGATCAGTCAGATATTAAAGCTAGAGTTATTTTATGAGACTATTTTAGAGATACCTATTCCCTTTAAATTGGTACACATCTGTCAATGTTACTAAGACAGCCAGGTGTTAACTGAGTCTGGTATTTGTAGGTAAGTTGGGCTTCCCTTTTAACTGTTGAGCTTAACAAACGTCTGAAAGAATAGGGAAAACCTATCCCAATTAACTGCCAGCTGGACGTTGCCATTTTTTTTATTTAGAAAAGAGGGTGACAGAGCTCAGTTTGAAAGGGTATAGTGGCCCTAGCCTGATTCTGGAGCCTCACTTATGCATGCAAAGGTTTTGGCCAGACCAGGAACAACTCTCTTGGAACCTTAGGGCCTGTGTTTAGGGTCTATCGAGCCTGCAGTGAGGATACCACAGACATCATCAAAGGCCCTGCCATGGTCAGTAAGGAAACATGGAATAACACCTGCCAAACACCCAACCAGGAATCTGTTGGTAGGGTTCCATTTGTCAACCCCCAAGTCAGTATACACACAAAGGCCTGCGTCTATAGTTATTTAATATGCACAAGCCTGGCGAAGAAAATATGCAGCATGATTATAGCAACACAGAGTATTTCAACCTCTATGTGGTATTTAGCTCACATCTCTATTCACGATTATTCTCTTCATAAGCAATTAAGATTCAGAAAAGAGGGGGGAGGAGCTTCGCTGCCAACCAAGATGGCCGCGTGAGCTCGGAGCTCCGAAGACCTCCCGATCTCCCGCAATAATCCTGCTGTCTATCCTGTCCCACGATGGTGGGTATCGGTTGCTGAGCCGGGCCCGATGCGGCACCCGCAATCGGATTGAAAATCGGACACTCCTGACTCGAGTTGTGTCGATGTTCCCGGAGGCGCCTCAGCGTAGTTGATGCCAGGGTGGTTTGTAGCGGTGTCCCCACGGAGCTCCTCCCGGCCAGCGGCCCTCACGCCCGAGGGACGTTCCTGAGTGCCGATCGCCTTGCTGGCGGCTTTCGACCCTGAACACTGCACTTTGCCTTGTGTGCATCGGGAAAACTCAGCTGGACTTCTTCGCCCCTGGTGTCCCATCCTCCCCTGTCCCGTGGCTGCCAACATGGCGGGCAAGGGCGGCTCGGATGTGGGCAAGACGCAACGGCTCAATCGGAGGCCGACCCAATCCCAGTCTACTATTCCCGAGCGCTTTTCCCAGTCTAAGGGATCGCCGGTGCAGGCGGTACATTCAAAAGACCCGAGACGGGATGAATCACCGGACGACTCCGACATAACGCTCAGGGACGTCATGGGAGCGATATCGGGGGTGAAGACGGAGATGCACTCGCTTCGTGAGGAGCTGTCCAGCAAGGTCGATTCCCTGAAAATCGACCTAAACCTTATCAGGACGGACCTTGGGAAGACAAACGACCGGGTGAAATCTTTGGACCTCAAAACTTCCAGCCTGGTCACGGATGTCTCGGACATACAGACGGAGGTGCGCGCTTTGAAACAGGCTAATGGCGTACTGGCGCGACGGCTGGACGAGTTCGAAGGCCGCGCGCGTCGCCAGAATGTCCGTATCACCGGAGTGCCGGAGAAAGCCGAGGAGGACTCTGCTGAACTTTTTGTGGAAGATTTGGTGGTCAAGAACTTACAACCGGGAGGCCTGAGTAAGTTCTTCTCGGTGGAGAGGGCCCACAGGATTCCCGGTGGGCCGCCCAAGTCGGGTGCGACCCCGCGCCCCATCATCGCGCGGTTGTTCAACTATAGAGACAGGGATGCTATCCTACAGGCATCGAGGACGATGGGCCCACTCCACTTCCAGAACTCAGAAGTGAACTTTTTCCCGGACTTCACTCAGGCTGTTCAGAAGCAGCGGCAGAGCTTCGCAGGAGTGAAACGGAGACTCAGGGATATGGGCCTGCGGTACTCTATGCTGTACCCTGCTAAGCTTCGTGTTGAGCGCGACCACCGGACTTTCTTTTTTGAATTCCCTGAGGATGCGGGACACTGGCTCGACACCCTGCCTCAGGAACGACCTGAAGCTACCGACCAGACGGAGGACGCCACCGGAGGTGCTGCTGCACAGGAGTGACTTTCTACTCATTTGTCCCCCGAGACACGGGACGCCGTGAGGTGCTTCGACTTTCGACAATTGCTGTACATATTGGCTCATTCTGCTATTGATATGGGGGGTGACGGGAGGGGATGGGATGCCTCCTTTCTCCTTCGTGGGCTTTCTGTAGGTTAGTTTTTGGGGCGACAGGCACACTGCTAGTTGGGGTGGATCTTAATTTGATGCAGGGGTGCAGGGTGGGGGGTAGTTGGGATGTGTGGTCTTGTTTTTTCTCCATTTTCCTTTCTTGGCTGAGGTATTCCTACTGTGTAGTATTGTTGCACTGGGTACTGAAATGGGGGGTTGGGGGAGGGTCGCGAATGGTCCTTGACGATGGGGGGTAAACTGCTTCATTTGCTTAGCTGGAATGTCAACGGGTTGGGGGATCGTATCAAGAGAGGTGTAGTGTTGCAAATGCTTAAACGGTGTTCTCCTGATGTAGTACTATTGCAAGAGACCCACTTGGTGGGCCACGCATGTAAGGCCCTGGACAGACGGGGTTACAAAATGGTGGCTCACGCAGGTTTCTCCTCGGGCTCCAGGGGGGTGGGCATCATGGTGCGTGCGTCCCTCCCGTTGGAGGTGGAGTCTGTGCTGACTGATGATAGAGGCAGATATGTGGCTTTGGTGGGTAGGTGGGAGGGCCGCACGCTGGTTTTGGTTTCGGTTTACGTCCCCCCGGGGTTGCAGGAGACTACGTTCAGGGATTTGGGAGGCGCCATCTTAGGACTCCCCGAAGGCCTGGTGCTGGTGGGTGGGGACTTCAATTGTGTTGTCTCAGGGGAATTGGACCGCTTTCCTCCCAGGGATCTTCGCCCTTCCCAATCCTGGATGTCTGATTTTGTATGTTCCATGGGGATGGTTGACTGTTGGCGTCTGCTCCACCCTACACAGCGACAGTACTCCTTTCTCTCGGGCGCACATGGTAGCTTCTCCAGGTTGGACTACGTCCTGGCGCCGGCGGCCCAGGCGCAGTCCGTCTCCTCCGCACGCCTCCTGGCCCGAGGTATTTCAGATCACTCTCCGGTCTGGATCTCTTTCGACTTCCAGATTCCGGCATCCTCGCGGGTCGCCCCTATTAACCCGTGGTACTTTCGCGATCCGAAAACCCGTTCTCTCCTGGTCAAGGCTATGGATCGATATTTCGTGGAGAACACTGGATCTGTGACTTCGGCCGTCTCCTTGTGGGAGGCCTTTAAAACCGTGCTTCGTGGTGAGGCTTTCTCACTGATTGCTGAAGCGCGCCGCCGCCGCGATGAAAACGTGGTAAGGTTGGAATCTGAGCTCGCGGACCTTAGTGCCCAGCTGGAGCTTGGCTCGTCGCCTGAATTGGTCCATGCCCTCTCTCTTAAGCAGTCTGAACTTCGAGCCACCGCAACTGATGCAGCAAAGGCCTTGAGCAGGGAACAGCAGGGACGGATTTATGACGCCGGCGATAAGGCTGGTAAGCTCTTGGCCTGGCTCGATAAGCGGGCATTGGCGTCCCGGGTAGTCCCGGAATTAGTGGGTGCGGACGGCATAACCTTGACGGACCCGGCGGCCATAGCTGAGTCCTTCGCTGACTATTTTGAGCAGGTGTATACCTCCGCAACCTCTCTCCCGAACTCCGCGTCAGTCGCCTACCTGGACGATATTGACCTTCCTTGCTTATCTGACCCTGAACGGGAGGATATGGACCGAGACCTGTCGGACGATGAGATCGCCCTGGCGATTCGCTCGCTGCGATCGGGTAAAGCACCGGGCCCGAATGGAATCCCGGTGGAGCTGTATAAGCTCAGGGCTGCCGCGCTGGCTGCACCGTTGCGTAAGATGTTTCTTGAGGCCCGTGTGCAGGGGGAACTTCCACCCGACCAGAGGCTAGCCACCATAGTGGTAATCCACAAGGAAGGGAAGCCGCGGGACCTGGCCCGATCGTACAGACCCATTTCATTGTTGAACGCTGAACCCAAGATCTTGGCTAAAGTGTTGGCCAACCGGCTGGTGGGCGTGATCTCGGACTTGGTGCACCCTGACCAGTCCGGGTTCATCCCGCACCGGAACACGGCGCTTAACCTGAGGAGGCTCCACGCAGCTTTGGCACGTGCCCACTTGCTTCGCGATCCGGCGGTGGTGGCTTCCCTCGACGCTACTATGGCCTTTGACTCCCTCGAATGGGATTACTTGTGGGCAGTCCTAGCTAAACTGGGCTTCGGGCCTTCATACATTGGATGGGTCCGATTGCTGTACTCTACTCCGCTGGCCAACGTGGCCGTCAACGGCAGAATTTCGGCATCCTTTGCGCTACACAGAGGTACCAGACAGGGCTGCCCGCTCTCTCCACTTCTGTTTGCGCTGGCACTGGAACCCCTGGCGGCTAAGATTAGAATGCACCCAGATGTTTCCGGGATTACGTGGTCGCCTGGCTTTGAGGATCGAGTGTCGCTGTACGCGGACGACATCCTCCTTTACCTTACTTCTCCTTGTCGATCGCTTATTGTGGTCTTTGACCTGCTGGGAGTCTTCGGGTCGTTTTCGGGGTTGGTCATCAACTGGTCCAAATCCTACCTATACACGATATGTGGGGACACCCCGCGCCTCCCCCGTGGGTGCTCAATCCAGGTGGCCGAGCAGGGCTTCCGGTACTTGGGCATCTACGTGTCGCTTGACCCCCGGACCCGATACGCGCGCAACCTCCTGCCACCGCTGGAGCGCCTACGGAGAGATGTTGCATTGTGGAAGAAACTGCCCATCTCTTTGATGGGCAGGGCAGCCCTGTTTAAGATGATGGCGCTACCCCGCTTCCTGTACGCCCTGCAGAATTCGCAGGACCCGATCCCTGCTAAGTACTTCGGCGAGATTGAATCCTTGCAACGGGCACTGCTGTGGGATGGTCGGCCGAGAATATCGTTGTCCAAATTGACCATCCCTAGCTACGACGGTGGCATTGCGCTGCCGGATATGCGGAGGTACTATTGGGCATCCCAGCTCGCGGCGGTCAACCACGGCTTCTATGGTCCAGCGGTTAGTCCGGGCTATGCTATGGACCGATGGTTAGTGGGCGATGGCAACTACTATAGGGCTCTTTACTCCAAATCACTGGATCGTCGGTTGACGGGCCCCGCCAATAACATGGTGCACGTGTGGCGTACGGTGACAGACACTCTCGGTTGGAAGGATAGGGTCACACTAGCCACTCCCCTGTACGATTCCGACGTGCTGGGGAAGCTGTGGAAGACCAAAGGCTTTGATCGGTGGGACACCATCGGTATATCTAAAGTTGGTGACATGGTAGTGCGGGGCGGCATTAAAACATTTGCTTCGCTGCAACAGGAGTACCAGCTGGCGCCGACGGAATTTTTCCGGCACGCCCAGCTAAGCCATGCCCTCTCCCCTCACGTCGCGAACGGCGAAGCCATCCCCGAGTCTTCGCCCCTGGAGGATCGGGTACTGGACGGCCACATGCCAGACGGCGCCATTTCCCTGACTTACAAGAAGCTGATCAACGTGAGGGTGGATTTGCTTGAGCGATTGCGGACGCACTGGGTGAATGATGGCATAGAGATGGATGATGAGGAATGGCAGTCGGCGGCTTCGTCCCCCAGGGAGGTGGCAATATCGGCACGGTTCCGCCTGATCCAGCTGAAAATTCTCCACAGGGTGTATGTTACCGGTCCCAGGCTCATCCACATGGGGCTTTCTACGGATGGCCTGTGTCGGCGGGGTTGCGGTTCACTCGCCACCTTCCTACACATTATCTGGGAGTGTCCCGGTGTGGCCCGGTACTGGATGCGTGTGCATGAGGTGATGGAGGAGGTGACGGGCGTGGCCCTGCCAGCTGAGGCGCGACGTTGCCTCCTCAACGTGTGGTGCCCGAACGACTACAGTGTGGCCCAAACCCGGTGGGTGACTTTGGGGAATATGGTGGCCAAGAGGGACATTGCCCGGAAGTGGGGCGCGCCTGCTCCCCCGTCCCTCAGTCGTTGGATGGAAAGTATGGACTGGTGTATGGTGAGAGAGAAGACGGTGTATGTTACCAGGGGCAAGCCGAAAATGTGGAGGGCCGTGTGGGGAGCCTGGAACTCTTATCGGGGTGACTTGTGTGACCCCCCGCTTGAGCCTGAGGTGGACGCCTCACCCTCCCCTTAGAGAACTACCCTTCCCGTGCTTCTGGCTGTGACATCCTGTACTGTTTACCCCCCCCCAGCTCATCGTGTTACATCTTGTGCTGATCTGGATGTGTGGCCCCTGACCCCCCCCCCCCCCAAGGTGCCCTTACGTTAGGTCTGTGCAGTCCTCGGCCATATCTCTCTTTCTTTCTCTGTTCCTTCCTATTGGTGCTTCGGCACTTAGTTCTTTAGTGGCCTCTTGGGGCCCTATTTAGTAGTTCTCTATTATAAAATTAAACCTGATTAATCCTATGTGCTGTTTTGTACATGACTTATATGCCACTTCAATGCTGCCTGGCCTCCGGGATGTATGGCTGAATAGCGGTGTACTTTGTTGGTCAATAAAGGTTTTTCAAAAAAAAAAAAAAAAAAAAAAAAAAAAGATTCAGAAAAGAACACATGAGATACCGAATTAGAAAAAAGGGCCTGCCTCCTGCACCCGTTCGTACTCGTTACAGAACAGTGAGAATGGGCATTTGACATCTGCACACTCTTATACAACCCCAGCCCCCCCTCCCTGCTCGGATCATTACTTCAAATGGCATCAGCACCTGTCTTCCCAAAGTGAGTTCATGATCTTAGTCCATGTTTCATATATGTACGCAACATACGTTGTCATTGTAACAGACCCCCAAATGCAGCTAAGTGTATCTGTTGCAGCAAAGAGGCCAAACTCTGAATGGGCACGTAAACAGGTTTATTGCCTTAGACCTGAATAGGTGTGACGCACATTGGCTCACAGTGTGACAGAAGGATGAAGAATTGATCCATTCCTGCCCATGTAATGCCTGTATCTCTTTGGTTAGGAGAGGTCACACAACTGCCACTGGTGTAAGCGGAAGCGCCCCACTCCACCACGAACATGTGTCCATATTTTCAAAATGTTTAACTGGTGGCACAAATTCCAAATCCCCTGAAATTGTGGGTAATTTGAAAATCACACAAACATATGTTTCCGTACACGGAGAGAAGCCATTAAGGGCCATGCCGCATGTTATAAGGGAGGGCAGGGTGAGCCATTATTCCCCAGGGGCCATACTTCTTCGGGGCCCCATGCCCATGTAACATTTGTTTATCTATACTACTATTATATAGAGAGAACTTGCACCTTTAGGCAAGGTAAACTCGGGAACCACAGCGCCAATCTACACACCCGATACACCGTTGAAATCGGCAGGGTGTGTAGATGGTCGTAGGCTTTAAAACAATTTTAAATAAACGTTATATAAAAAGTTACATTTTTACAAAAAGTAGTTCCCCAAAAGTAGTGCCGGCCGCGACTGTGCGTCGTCACGTCAGGAGCAGGGGAGTAGCAGCGTCCCAGGAACAGGGGAGGAGCAGCTGCCCAGGAGCGGCGGACATGGCGCGCATGGGAGGAGTGGTGAAGTGAGGCCAGCGGCGGAGCGGAGAGGCGGATATGGCGCGGGGAGGAGCGGCGGTGGACAGGTGGTGAGTGGCAGAGCGGCGGAGCTGAGAAATATGGACCGGCGGTGTGAGCAGCAGAGGCAAGGTAAGAATCCGGGGCAGCCAGGGTCGGGCGGGGGGGCGGGGCACGGGCTGCTAGGGAATGTCAGGGCAGGCGGGGGTAGGGGAAGCCAGCATTTCAGGTTTGCGTGCTCTCCCGCCCTCACCCCCCGCCCGCCACAACATTGTCCGGGACACAGACAATGTTGTGGCGGGCGGGGGCCTGGGCGGGAGAGCACGCAATCCTAAAATGCAGCCCCCAGCCCCCTTCTACCCCAGGCAAAGCTGGGGCGAGCTGCTAGTAGATTGTAAAGTAAACCTACTTACTCTATTTATTAATAACAAGTCAACTAACATGGCTAATACTAGTAGACAGTGCCAGATATTCCGAGTTTCTTGACCCGGGCTCCACAAAAACATCTAACATGCCTGAGGGTCATATCTGAGTATCCACTTTAGACCTAGAGATTTGAACCACTATTGCGGAGTATTAAATAACTCTGTTTTGGTGGAGTTCGGTTTCGCAGCGATGGCGAGCACCCAGGCCTGTATTAGGAAGAGCTGTGGTCTCAGCCAATAAAACACCTTGGCAGACAAGAGTTCGACGGCAGTCAGTGTTGGGGCAGGAATGTCGCGTGCATGGTAAAATGATCAAATGCTTCTCTGCTCTAAGTAATCCAATTGCATATGAAACTAGGATCTTGATTTTGTATTGACCCTAGCAGGTGTGAAATCTTGCATGCACACAAAACCCATCCTCCTCACAGCAATGCACTTGACTGCAGTACTTCCTAAGTGGCTGCAGGCCGCCTCTATACCTTTTGTTTTAATCCCGGCCCGGCCGCGGCCCTGCCCACAGACTAGTGCCAATGCCATGATGAAATTGCAATTTGCAAACATGCACTCACCTGCGGGCGGCGGGCCGGCGGCAGTCTGCATACAGTCGGCAGCAAGCAGCAGGGAGGGACAGAGGGACAGGCAGGCAGGGGCTACAACAAATAATTAAATTATGGAGTGAGTGCGGTCAGCGTGCCTAAATCTCTGGCTGGCTTAGTTGTTTTGGAATGCTCTGACTCACGGGTCACGCGCGCGAACCCTAATGCGCATGTCATGTTACCACCAATGCCGCCCCTCCCCACCCTAAAGTGCGTAAACTGAGACCGCGCACGCGCAGACGCGGAGACATCTGCGCCGCGCACTGAGCGCGACCCACCCCTATTTTAAATAATGATTGATATTGATTACATTTGCACTAGCATAGAAAAGAAAGTCCAGATTTAGTGATGGTGTGCTTTTTTTTTCCCCCGCACGGAGCGCTGAGCAGCGAGGAGAGACGCAGACTACTACCACTGAGCTTCAACTTCTCTATTTATTGACTAACGCAGCACGCAGGACCAAAAACCGTCCCAACAACAAAACCGGCCCCCTGACAAAAAACCGGCCCCCACCCCTGGCAGCCTACCGGGGGATTGCCCGGTACCCGGCATTGCCAGTCCGGCCCTGATTGCACTACCAGTGCATCAATAAAAGTGAATGGGTTTGTAGCCTCACTCATGTCAAAGTAACGGGGCTTCTATATTGAATATAGCAAATGATTGCGTGTGTGTCTCTCCAGTATTAGTTACATTGCACTAATATTAATGTGTGGTGTAATGTTGGGCGCTAGGCCGCATGCTGGAAGGAATTGGACACAGACACTGACAGTGGGCTGGTGAATGGGCCACCAGCACGTGCGCTCGGCCCCCGGGTCACCTGACTCGTGACGCCGCCGGTGGTGGGTGGGTGTACAGTGTGGGCTGCATTTGCAAAAAGACTAGAACGTGTCCAGCAGGACACTACATGTGGGATCTGTTTCCGCACAAACATGAATCCACTTTGGATATAACTGCGTGTCCTGCCGATATCTGCATCATCATCAAATAAATGGTACATTTGTTGTGTTTTGAGGGTGCAGCAGTAGGCCCTCTGTCGGCTGTCGGTGGGACTGCAGCTTGTGTACGTTATTTCCCATCCACTTCCACAGAGGCGCAAGATCCTGGACCGGGAGCTTGGCCTCAACAGTCGCACGTGCTCCTGAGCTCAGGTCAAAGGAGCGGGATCCTTTCGACCCTGGAGCGGGAACAGAGGCCACATCCGAGTCCAATGTTTATGTTTCGAGGTGGGGGGGGGGGGGGGGGGGCTACCAGATCACGCCTTCTCCATTGAGCATGAATGGGTCTCATAGCCTTTTAATCGTCATACCCACAATCCTTTGGGCTATGTCTGCATACCTAGGATGCATTTACTTGATTTTGACCATTTATTTTCTGTAGAAATTCTGTTTTATAAAATCTCATGAGTTTTTAAATAAGTGTATCTGCTTAATTCACTTGTTTTGTTAGTGATCCTATTTTTGCAAGGTATACATTTTTGTCCCGAGATGCGCAAAGGCTCAAAACATTGAAAAACAAGATGGCCGGCGCGCATATGGCTTAATCACTTGCACCTCGGGTGGCAGTGAGGCGCCTGCGAACGTTGGGAATTTTTGGAGGATTGTTTGCACCTCTCCGCAAGCAATCCATTTACAAAGTATAATATAAGATTCAATAATGATCTCATATGAATAAGCAATGATTGTGTGTACAATCGTGCAGCGGGTGTGGGGGAATCATTAACAGTAGTATAACTATCTGTGATTTCGTACTTGGTAACATAAATTGTCTGCCTTTCGTTTTTACCCATATTAGCTCTTTAGTATTTTGCTCTGTTTTTCCCTATTTTGCTCTGGATGGAAATTTGATGATACATGCCAGTCCCTATAATGAGCGCCAGTGGACCCCACCAGCAACCAGTGACTCAAATTAAACGCCCCAGTGAGCCCTGGCCTAACCAGGCAATGCATCTTCAACCATGTAATCACTGAAAATCACTCACATAGAGAGAAAGTACTAAGGGGCAGATTTACAAGACCACTGCGCCACTTTTGCGTCATTTTTAACATGGGGAAAACGACGCAAAAGTGGCGCACGGGTCTTGTAATCTTGTTACTGAAGAAATATAGAATCATAGTAATATTTCGTGGTAAACGAAGTTAATGGTAATCGTGTTTCCTTGTTTGTCCTTGCCCCCCTTGTGAGAATGTTGTTGCTTGTGACAACACGAAATTTTATTTAGTCCTTGGTGATGTTGCCGAGTGAAATTCTTGCTTGTGAAAGTGGCTTATCTTGTTTACAGTGCAGAACACTGTGATATAGTGCCAGCTTGCAAAGTGCTGTTAATTTGTTTGTTAGGACGTTTTTTAAGCACTGAACTCAACTTTTATCGTTAGCGCCGCAATTACTGGGAGGGTTACAGTGGTAACACACATAGCGGCGAGTGAATCACTTGCTGTTTCTGCAGCTTCTGAACGCAAGTACTGTGATTGTTATAGCGGTGAACGTTGACTCGCTTAAGCCCTAAAACGTGCGAAAGCCTGCCTTTTTTAATTTATCTCATCTCCGTGTGACAATCAGCCTAATTCATGAAGCCCGATTCGGCTCGCAAAGGGCCAGATTCTGAGAATCTGGCCCTTTGCGAGTGAGATTTTTGCATTTGGGATTCATCATCCCAAATGCAAAAATCGGTAATTGCGTTTCCGCAAATTTGCGATGGATTACATTTAAGGAATCTCTATTTGAGATTCCTTAAATGCAATTCATCATCCATTAAAAAATTGCGAAATCGCAATTTCGGGCCGCTATTTACCGCGAGGTCAAACCTCGTGGTAAATAGCGATAACTCAGAAAATGCTTTTAAAAGCATTTTTCTGAGTTGCATGTTGCACACACACATGTCCTTTGGACATGTGTGTGCGCAACCCCTGTTCATATTGGCATTTAAGGGGTGCTACAGGGTGTCCTTTGGACACCCCTGGCACCCTTTCAATCGCTATCTTATTTGCGATTAGCTAATTGCAAATCGCAAATAAGGAATACTCCCCATTCATTCCTATGGGCCAGTTATTCCTTATTTGCGATTAGCAATTTGCTAATCGCAAATAAGGAATTAGTAGGAATCGCATTTTTTTTGCATATTCCTACATGAATCCCGTTTTGCGAGTCCTTAATAGCGATTCGCTATGAATCGCTATTAGGGGCTCGCAAAACGGGAGTATGATGAATCAGGCTGAATGTTTTCAGCTTCAGAAAGCAAGAACTCTGACTCGCTCAAGCCCTGAAACGCCGTGTAATGTGAAAGGCGTTGTTATCTACTGTGTGAAAGCCGCGCCTCTTTTGATTGAGGTCATCCCCCTGTGACAAAGCGGGGTGAAAACGTTTTGAAAAGATTCCTCGCAAGCCCTGCATGTGTTTGGAGAGCTATGTGGCGAGATTGGCCGGCTGTGAAAGCCGCGCCCCTTTGTGTATGCCATTATAGGTAAGGGGAAAACCCCGTTACAAATTTGGGGACCTGGGTAGCATACGATATAGAAAAACAGTGGTCCTCAAACCATTGATTCACAATATCTGAATTAATCACAGATTCTTAATTTCATGTGAAAACAACCAAATTTTAAAAGAAAAGATGTGCAAGAGAGGAAACTTCATATATATCGACTTATTATTTTCACAAATGATTTTTTCTTAAAAATTGTCTTTTCTACATTCAGTGGTTGCTGCAATAGTGAGTAAGGGAAATAGAGAACGTGCAAGAAAAAGTAGTGCTAGAAATGAAGTAGGTGAGGAAAAAATATTTCCAACAGTGAAGGGTAGAGAGTAAAATTCGAATTATTTTGTTATGATTGATCTTGAAGTATCAATCTAATTGTCCTGTCCCAAACGCTATTTTACATGGTCTATTTACAATTTAAGATACAATCACAGATTGTATTAATCTGTGGCACGCAATAGCAATACAAGGGGGGCAAAGAAAGGGTCCAGGCTCTTGAAATGTTGTCGATGTTTCGACTCGACTTGTGGCATGTAAGGTGTTTTTTGCCTTGCCTGCGAGTCTTCCTCAGGACGAGAAGGGTGGGGGGCGGGGCTGTAGTAGGGGGCAACCAACCCCTGGTACAAAGTACTGTAATCTAATGAGAAAGGGGATACTATCAAGACATGCTTCATGGTAGATAACCCTAATTAAAAACATGCACATCTAAAAAGAAGAATTCTCATTCTTACCCGCTCTCAGTGATGTGCGGGTAGATGCCTAAATTCTGGGCTCATAAGTATATATATAAGGGCGGAGGCCCATCCAGGGTCAGTCCGCTGCAGTCAATCAATTGACATAAGTTCTGGAAAAACAATAGTCGCACCGTGAGCTATTGATGTCAGGTACTACAACAACTATACAACATACATTAGCAAGGTTTATCTCAGTAGTGATAAAAATCCTCGCGCTAACTGCCAATTGAGAGATTATCTCTGGAAAACCAACGATAATCTCTCGAAGTTTGGCTTTAGCTTGATGATAGGGGCTCACAAACTTAGCCATGATATCCACCTTCCATAGGATATCATGGCTAAGTCAGGAAAATACCAGGTGTAAAAAAAGCAATGCTAACCGCGGTTAGCGCTGCTTTTTTCATCTCTAACAGGGTTAGCGAAATCCTTGATAATAGGAGAAATGTCGCTTAACAACATTTCTTCTATTATTTTTCTCTGGAACGCCCCTTTGCATCTCATTAGAGATGCAAGGGGAAGCGTAGAGAAAAAGGGTGCTAACATGCGATTTTGCATGTTAGCACCCTGTTGCTAATAGGGAGATCATTTTATTTCCGCTTTCTTGGCTTTTAAATCCAAAAAAGCGGAGATAAATCCCTTGATAATATGCCCCACAGTTCTCTCTTTATAATAGTAGTATAGATATAGATAGTAATATTGAACTTAAGACTATAACATTTTGTGCTGTCGCAAGCAACGTTGGGGCATATTATCAAGGGGGTTTATCTCTGCTTTTTTGGCTTTAAAAGCCAAGAAAGCTGAGATAAAATGATCTCCCTATTACCTAGCTGTCGCTAACACCAGTTAGCGACAGCTAGTAGGAGATAGCGACCATCTTGGGCCCCACTTTGCATGTCAGTGATATTTATCACTAATGACATGCAAAGTGGGCGTGCCAAGATGTTAGCGACTGAAAACAGTCGCTAACATCGCTATCTCCTATTACAAACTTTTGGAGATATTCGCGCTAAGCGCGAATATCTCCAAAAGTTAACACCTGCCCTGAGCAGTTCTTAGCCATGTTATCCAATGGGAGGTGGATAACATGGCTAAGAGCATTAGCTCGGTAATGCATGAATATTGCTGACTTTTCAGCGATATTCATGCATTGCGGCGATTTTTATCGCATTTGCGATAAACCTTGGTAATACCAAGGTTTATTTGCGGTAAAAATCGCCGCAGCTCAGCTGTAAATTTTTGTCTCTAACCAAGCAATAGCGATAATTATCACTATTGCTTGGTAATATGCCTCAACATTCTCACAGGGGGGGCAAGGACAAACAAGGAAACACGATTACCATTAACTCCGTTTACCAGGAAATATTACTATGATTCTGTGGGGCATGTTATCAAGGGGGTTTATCTCCGCTTTTTTGGCTTTAAAAGCCAAGAAAGCGGAGATAAAATTATCTCCCTATTACCAAGCTGTCGCTAACACCAGTTAGTGACAGCTAAAAGGAGATAGCGACCATCTTGGGCCCCACTTTGCATGTCAGTGATATTTATCACTAATGAGATGCAAAGTGCGCGTGCCAAGATGTTAGCGACTGGAAACAGTCCCTAACATCGCTATCTCCTATTACCAACTTTTGGAGATATTTGCGCTAAGCGCGAATATCTCCAAAAGCTAGCACCTGCCCTGAGCAGTTCTTAGCCATGTTATCCAATGGGAGGTGGATAACATGGCTAAGAGCATTTGCTCGATAATGCATGAATATCGCTGACTTTTCAGCGATATTCATGCATTGCGGCCGTTTTTTATCGCATTTGCGATAAACCTTGCTAATAGCAAGGTTTATCTGCGATAAAAATCGCCGATGTGCGGCGATAATGTTTGTCTCTAAACAAGTTAAATTATCGCTAGTTGTTGGTAATATGCCCCTGTATTTCTTCAGTAACAAGATTACACAATTTACTTTTCTGCCCCGGACAACGTCGGGACGGGCTGCTAGTAAGGATATATTTGTGCATCTCTGAAATATATTCATTAAGGTTATTGTAGTAGTAACTGGATTTGTTTATATATTGTTCTATTTATTGGATGTTTTAGAGAAAGGGAATATAAGTTAAATCTATTTATTGGTGTTTAAGATTTAAAAATGCAGAATGTCACTACTCCATCATTTTTTCTAAGTGATCCAGGAGAACCAAAGATGAAATGGAGTAAATGAAAAAAAAAATTGCACATTATGCAAGGGTATGTGGCACAAATTTAGGTGCGGAAAGGAAATGTTTTTTATTGTTACATTGTTTAGGGGGAGAAAGACGGGAGGTATTAGAAAATTTACCAGCCTTATCTCCTCAGGAACAACGAGGTTTGGATGAGTATGAAGTATGTTTATTACAGTTAGATAAACATTATTTGCCACGTGTGAGCACAATAACGGAAAGATACCGTTTTGGAAGAAGGGAGCAAGGTAAAGATGAATCAGTGGAGGAATATTTATCTGCATTAAGAAAACTATCCTCTACTTGTAAATTTGGTGCAACTTATGAGGAGCGTATAAGAGATCAGTTTGTTTTAAAATGTAGAGAGGATAAAATTAGAGAAGAATTGTGGCTCAAGGATGAACCACCATTAGAAGAGGTTATAGGTATAGCAAAAAGGGTGGAGCATATGTTAAAATGTGTAAGTGAATTAAAGAATGACAAAGGAAAATCTGAGACAGTAGTTGAAGAGGTGAAAGAAAGTTTTTCTCAAGTAAATGAAGTCAAAAACTACGTAAAAGATGTGAGTAAAGAAGAAACATCGTCTAATACTATAACATGTTTCAGATGTGGAAAAACTGGGCACAAAGCCAACTCAAAGTTATGTCCAGCTTTGAGTTTTGTGTGTCATGGTTGTGGGAAAAAGGGACATTTTGTAAAGTTTTGTAAATCTAAAGATAGGAAAGTAATTAATCCATACTAATATAATAAAGAGAGAGCCAAAAACCTTTGAGGCGGGTAATCTCAGGAACCACAGCACCAATCACAACACCCAATACAGCGTTGGAAAGGGCAGTTGCAGCAGAAGTACATAGGCTATGCAGACGCCCACCATATACATTTAAAAAGTAAAAGAACCGTGCCAGCAAAGTAGTCCCTTGTGGGCGTGTCTGCGTTGTGCTGTGGGCTTGTGCTGGGGGGGCGTGACAAATGCTGGGGAGTGTGGTACGTTACGCCCTTTGGGCTGGACTGTTCCCATGAGGCACAGGGTCAAGGCTGATTTGCATATGGCCATGTCTGAACTGGGGTGGTGTGGAGTGCAAAAAAACGATGGATTTAGGCCCAGATCTCTGTACTGGGGTGAATGTATGACATTGTTCTGCATTCTGTCCATCAACTGTGGTTTTTGCATTTGTCACCCCGAGTGGGATGGGTATGCTCAGACGTGAGTCCCATGCTCTCCACACCACTGGAGTCAAGCTATCCTGGCTGAACACAGCTTATAGCCAGAAATTTGTCATAGGATGCTTGAGTCCGGTCCAGAAAAGACATGGCTTGGCAGTTCGGCCTGGAATGTTCCCATGAGGTACAGGGTCAAGGCTGAGATGTCGTGGAGTGCAAAAAAAAATGATGGATTTTGGCCTAGATCTCTGTATTGGGCTGAATGTAAGACAATGATCTGCATTCTGTGATACCTACTGCTTTGACTTCAACAATTTTTTTAGTTTCATGTCTATTGATTATGTACTTTTTCTAATGTGATTTTAATTGAATGTTGTCATATCAAAAAATAATCATAAGAAAAGAAAACAAAACAGAAGAGAAAAGAAAAAAAGAAAAATATTTGCACCTTTAAAGAAATCCATACTAATATAATAAAGAGAGAGCCCAAACCTTTGAGGCGGGTAATTTCAGGAACCACAGCCCCAATCACAACACCCAATACAGCGTTGGAAAGGGCAGTTGCAGCAGAAGTACATAGGCTATGCAGACGCCCACCATATACATTTGAAAAGTAAAAGGACCGTGCCAGCAAAGTAGTCCCTTGTGGGCGTGTCTGCGTTGTGCTGTGGGCTTGTGCTGGGGGGGCGTGACAAATGCTGGGGGTGTGTGGTACGTTCCGCCGTTTGGGCTGGACTGTTCCCATGAGGCACAGGGTCATGGCTGATTTGCATATGGCCATGTCTGAACTGGGGTGATGTGGAGTGCAAAAAAAAGATGGATTTAGCCCCAGATCTCTGTACTGGGGTGAATGTATGACATTGTTCTGCATTCTGTCCATCAACTGTTGTTTTTGCATTTGTCACCCCGAGTGTGATGGCTATGCTCAGACGTGAGTCCCATGCTCTCTACACCACTGGAGGCAAGTTATCCTGGTTGAAGACGGTTGATAGACAGAAATTGGTTATAGAATGCTTGAGTTTGATCCAGGAAGGACATTTCTTGGCAGTTCGGCCTGAAGCTGAGGTGGCGTGGAGTCCCAATAAAATGTTGGATTTATGCTCTGATTTCTGTATTGGGGTGAATGTATGACATTGTTCTGCATTCTGTCCATCAACTGTGGTGCCGTTGTGGCACATATTTAATTGTTTTATCCCCCAGGTTCTGTACATTCCTGCTCCAGGTGTTCACCCTGCTCACTTTAAATACCCCTGCACCCCATAATCAAAACCCACTCTTACAGCCTGATTCATGAACGGGCCGTTTTGCGAGCCCCTAATAGCGAATCATAGCGATTCGCTATTAAGGACTCGCAAAACGGTAATCATGTAGGAATCGCATAATAAAATGCGATTCCTACTGATTCCTTATTTGCGATTAGCAAATTGCTAATCGCAAATAAGGAATAACTCGCCATTCATTCCTATGGGCCAAAAGGCCCATAGGAATGAATGGGGAGTATTCCTTATTTGCGATTAGCAATTAGCTAATCGCAAATAAGATTGCGATTTGAAGGGTGCCAGGGGTGTCCACAGGACACCCTGAGCACCCCTCAAATGAAATTTCACACAGGTGTTGCACACACACATGTCCAAAGGACATGTGTGTGTGTAACATGCAACTCAGAAAAATGCATTTAAATGCATTTCTCTGAGTTTTCGCAATTTACCGCGAGGTCTGACCTCGCGGTAAATTGCGGCAAGAAATTGCGAATTCGCAAATTTAATTTGGATGTTGAATTGCATTCAAGGAATCTCTAATAGAGATTCCTTAAATGTAATTCCTCGCACATTTGCGACATCGCAATTAGCGATTTTTGCATTTGGGATGCTGAATCCCAAATGCAAAAATCGCTCTCGCAAAGGGCCGGATTCTCAGAATCCGGCCCCTTGCGAGCGCAATTTAGGGTCATGAATCGGGCGGTTATTCCTTAAAATACCCCAACACACTTAAACACTAACCCATCTCAACCCTATAAATATACCCTGTACCCCAAAACCCAAATCTATACCTAAATCCTAAAAATACCCCTGTATCCCAAAAAACAAACCTGCCTCTGAACCCTAAAATACCCCTGTACCCCAAAACCCAAACCTAGCCCTGAACCCTTAAAATACCCCTGTACCTCAAAACCCAAACCTACCCCTGAACCCTAAAAATACCCCTGTACCCCAAAACCCAAACCTAGCCTTGAACCATAAAAATAACCCTGTACACCAAAACCCAAACCTACCCCTGAACCCTTAAATACCCCTGTACCCCAAAACCCAAACCTAGCCCTGAACCCTAAAAATACCCCTGTACCCCAAAACCCAAACCTAGCCCTGAACCCTTAAAATACCCCTGTACCCCAAAACCCAAAAGTACCCCTGAACCCTAAAAATACCCCTATACCCCAAAACCCAAACCTAGCCCTGAACCCTAAAAATACGTCTGTGCCCCAAAACCCATACCTATCCCTAAAGGCTAAAACTACCCCTGTACCCCATAACCCAAAACTATACCTGAACCCTTAAAATACCCAAACACCCCAAAACATATACCTCAGTACCCCAAAACATATACCCCTATACCTATACTTACCTTATCCAAACACATAAAAAAAACCATGCTTTTACCATTCATGCATTTACAACGAATTTCGTTGTAAATGTATGCGTGGTAAAAGCATATAAAATGTAATGCCCTGCGTTATAATGGCATTGCGGAGTCATGGTACTTTCATAATGAAAGTATGCAGAGTGATGGTCTGCGGAAAGAAAGTTGCGGAATAATGGGTGTTTACCCTGCCCTGGTAAGTACATTGGTGGCACAGCGGCCCACATCTCCAGCAACATACTCATATTTTTTCACCACCGATTTGAAAAATGCACAGGTCTCTCTCATTGATGGCCAGCACCGACATGCACTTTTAGACACACCTCCCGCCACAAGTTCTAGAATTGCAAACTTTAGAGCTGGGGAGCTACGTTCGAATCTCGGCATCAGGTCAACATCCTATGATTCCAGGCAAATTGCTTTGTCTCCCCGTGCCTACCACAAATGGATGTGTTCTTCTGTAATGTAAATCGTGCTCATGCCATGTTGTCGAGTTCGTGCTATATAATATTGCAAGGAAAAATAAAGTAAGGAAACTCGAGTTCACACACTACTGAATGCGCACTCCTAAGTGCATCAGCAGTGCACTGTGAATCGGAGCGTTTCACAGGCCTGTCACAGATAAGAAAGGCTATCAAAACGAAATCCTACAAAACAATATACTACTGGCCGGCAGCAATTCATACCCGGACAACGTTGGGACGGGTTGCTAGTAATGAATATATATCTATACTACTGTAATAAAGTAAGAACTTCCAGGCTTTGAGGCGGGTAAACTCGGGAACCACGGCGCCAATCTACACACCCGATACACCGTTGAAATCGTCAGGGTGTGTAGATGGTTATAGGCTATATAAATGTAAAAAATAAACGTTATTTACAATATTTATAATTAAAAAAAAGTAGTCCCCCCCCAAAGTAGCGCCGGCCGCGACGTGCGTGCTCACTTCAGGAGCATGGGGAGGAGCGGCGTCAGAGGAGCGGTGGACACGGCACGGGGGAGGAGCGGTAACGTCAGGAGCAGCGGACAGGCCAGCAGCGGTGCGAGCGGACAGGCGGAAGGAGCGCCGGCGGAGGTGGTGCGGCGGACATGGCGCGGGGGAGGAGCGGTCACATGAGGAGCAGCGGACAGGCCAGCGGCGGTGCAAGCGGACAGGCGGGAAAAGCGCCGGTGGAGGTAAGGGGATCCATGTCGGGACAGGCGGGAGTTGGGGCAGGAGGGGGACGGGTGGGCGGGGGCCGGGGGACGGGCTGTTGTAGTCATGCGGTCAGGCCACTCTGAAATATGCATAGTGGGAGAGTGGTTACTTTTTAAAGATTTGCCCTGCCTAGCAACGAAAGTGGGAGTTCGCTCTAGAGAGATATGTTGTACACAAGTCCATTAAGAAGTGGTTCGGGTCGGGGAAGGCGGGGGACGGGACAGGCGGGGGCCCGGCCAGATGGACAATGTATGGGTGGGCCGGGGGCGGGGAAGCTGCCTGTTGCTCCCGGACAAGGTCGGGACGGGCTGCTAGTACTAATATAATAAAGAGAGAGCCCAAACCTTTGAGGCGGGTAATCTCAGGAACCACAGCACCAATCACAACACCCAATACAGCGTTGGAAAGGGCAGTTGCAGCAGAAGGACATAGGCTATGCAGACTCCCACCATATACATTTAAAAGGTAAAAGAACCATGCCAGCAAAGTAGTCCCTTGTGGGCGTGTCTGCATTGTGCTGTGGGTGTGTGCTGGGGGCGTGACAATCGCTGGGGGCATTCCGTCACGAGTGTTGTTTTTTCTTCCCAGCTTCTATACATTCCTGCTCCCTTTAAATAGTAATTCGGTGGAGGTCCCATTCTCTTAGAACCACCCCAAGCACAGTTATGGGCAAAAATACAACTAAAAGGCCCTGCAAAGCATTAGTCAAGTCAAGTCAGATAATTTATATAGCGCGCTACATACCCAGAGGGTCTCAAGGCGCTTGAAGAAGGGTGGGGAATTATTGGTCGAATATCCAAGTTTTAAGTTGCTTTCTGAATGCTGGGTGGTTTTGAGTGAGGCGAAGGTGAGTGGGAAGTGAGTTCCAGGTTTTAGCTGCCAGGTAGGAGAAGGATCTTTCTCCCATGGTAGTTTTGTTGATGCGAGGTACAACAGCAAGGGCTTGGTTGGAGGAGCGTAGCTGGCGGGAGGGGGTGTAGAAGGAAAGTCGTGTGTTGAGGCATTCGGGTCCAAGTTCGTAAAGTGCTTTGTGAGTGTGGGTTAGGAGGCGGAATGTTATCCTCTTATTAACTGGGAGCCAGTGGAGGTTTTTCAGGTGACTAGAAATGTGGTCTTTACGCGGGATGTCTAGTATGAGTCTGGCTGATGCGTTCTGGATGCGTTGGAGTTTTTTCTGAATTTTTGCGGTGGTACCGGCGTAAAGGGTGTTTCCGTAGTCCAGGCGGCTCGTGACCAGTGCGTGGGTGACCGTTTTTCTAGTTTCGGTGGGAATCCAGCGAAATGTTTTTTTGAGCATGCGAAGAATGTTGAAGCAAGATGATGAAACGGCGTTGACTTGCCTGTTCATCGAGAGTGAGGAGTCCAGGATGACGCCCAGATTCTGTGCGTGGTCCGTCAGGATGGGTGCTTTTCCGAGGGCCTCTGGCCACCAAGAGTCATCCCAGGCGGAGGGGGAGGTACCTAAGATAAGGACTTCTGTTTTGTCTGAGTTCAGTTTCAGACGGCTGTGCTTCATCCACTCGGCTACTTCTTTCATTCCTTCATGTAAGTTGGTTTTGGCGGTGTTCGGGTCTTTGGTGAGTGAGAGGATCAGTTGAGTGTCATCAGCGTAGGAGATGATGTTGAGGTTGTGTTGGCGTGCGATGGTCGCGAGGGGGCTCATGTATACGTTGAAGAGGGTGGGGCTGAGTGAAGATCCTTGTGGCACGCCGCAAATGACTTCAGTGGCCTCTGATTTGAATGGTGGAAGGCGGACTCTCTGAGTTCTTCCGGTAAGGAACGAGGTGATCCATTCCAGTGCTTTTCCTTGGATTCCAATGTTTCTGAGGCGTTGTATCAGGGTGCTATGACAGACTGTGTCGAAGGCTGCGGAGAGGTCAAGGAGGATGAGGGCGACTGTGTCTCCATTGTCCAGTAGAGTTCGAATGTCGTCTGTAGCTGCGATGAGTGCGGTCTCAGTGCTGTGTTTTGCTCGGAGTCCGGACTGTGAGGAGTCGAGGGATTTGTTGGTTTCGAGAAAGGCGGCGAGCTGGTTGTTGACAGCTTTCTCGATGACTTTGGCCGGGAAAGGAAGGAGCGAGATGGGGCGGTAGTTTTTGAGTTCGGTGGGGTCAGCTGTGGGTTTTTTCAGAAGGGCGCTGAGTTCGGCGTGTTTCCAGATTTCCGGGAAGGTGGCGGAGTTGAGGGAGCAGTTGATGATGTCTCGGAGGTGTGGTGCAATGATGGAGTCTGCTTTGTTGAAGATGTGGTGAGGGCATGGGTCTGTGGGGGATCCTGAGTGGACGGAGTTCATCAGGCGGATGGTGTCCTCAGTGGAGATTGGGTTCCAGTCATAAAGGATGTTCAAGGGGGGTGAAGGTACGGCAGAAGGTTGGGTGGGTTGGTCTCCGGGTTGGTTGTTGAAGCTGTTGTGGATGTCTGCGATTTTGTTGTGGAAGAACAAAGCTAGGGAGACGCAAAGGGTTTGAGAGGGAGTGATGTCGTTGGAGCTGGCTGAGGGGTTGGTAAATTCTTTGACGATGTTGAATAGTTCCTTGCTGTTGTGGGCGTTGTTGTCTAGTCGGTCTTTGAATGCGGCTTTCTTGGCAGTTCGGATCAGTTGGTGGTGTATGCGGGTGGCGTTTTTGAAGGCGTCCCTGGTGCTGGTGTTTGGGCCTTTTTTTCAGGCCTTCTCAAGGGAGCGACAGAGTTTCTTAGATTTCTTAAGATCATTGTTGAACCAGGGGGCGTTTTTGCTGCCTAGTTTGATTTGACGTTTTTTCAAAGGTGCTAGGTTGTCGGCGCTGTTAGTTAGCCATTGAGTGAGGTTAATGGCTGCTTGGTTGGGGTTCGAAGAGTGGGCAGGGGGGTTTTGAAGAAGCGATGAGGAGATCTGGTCAATGGTGATTTTGTTCCAGTTTCTTCGCAGAGTAGGTTGAGGATGGTTGTGGGTTGTGGTCTTTTTGTAGGAAAAGTGAACGCAGCTGTGGTCCGTCCAGTGGAGAACTGTGGTGTGACTGAAGGAGATATGTTTGCTGGAGGTGAAGATAGGGTCGAGTGCGTGACCTGCGTAGTGAGTGGGGGTATTAACAAGTTGTTTGAGTCCGAGGTTGGCGAGATTGTCCAGAAGGGTGGTGGCGTTGCTGTCGTTGCTCTTTTCCAGGTGAAAATTGAGGTCTCCCAATAGAATGTAGTCCTCGGAGGGGAGGGCGTGTGGGGTGATAAAGTCAGTGATGTCTTCACTGAATTGTGCACGGGGTCCAGGTGGCCTGTAGAGGAGGGTGCCTCTGAGTGTGGTCTTGGGGTCGGTGTGGATCTGGAAGTGAAGGTGTTCGGCGCTCGCGAGGTTGATGTCTGAGCTGGTTGAGATGCGGATGGAATTCTTATGGACGATAGCGATGCCTTCTCCTGTTTGTTTGGTGCGGTCCTTACGGATGATCTTGTAGCCGTCCGGGATGGCAATGGTGATGTCTGGGGCTGATGAGGCGTTCATCCATGTTTCTGTTAGGAAGGCGACGTCTGGAGAGATGGTGTCTAGTAGATTCCAAAGGACGATGGCGTGTCTGTGGACCGAGCGGGTGTTGAGCAGGATGCATTTAAGGTGGTTAGTGTCGGAGCTCTGTTTGGTGTTCGTGGATGAGGAGTTGGTCTTGGTGCCGTCATACTTACAGGAGTTGCAAGTGAAGGGTCCATGGGTGTGTCCAGGAGCGGCTTGGGCGCAGTTGGGGAGTCGGCCGGGGTTTAGGGCTAGGAGGGTGGAGGCGTCGTAAGTAATGCGGGTGGGGAGGGTGGTACGGGGGCCAGGGGGTCTGGCGCTGGGCGCTGGCTTGGCGCGGACGGGCGTAGACGGGCTTACCTTTGGCGCACCTTCGGCGCGAATGGGGCGCGACTGCTGCGCGTGAACGCTTCGCGTATCAGCATCTGTCATAAATGGAAAGTGGAGGGGGCGGAGAGTGGGAGGGTCAGCTGGGAGGCGGGGAGGAGCCACGGGCCACGAGCACAACAAATGGAGGTAGGGAAACAGAAACTGGGGCACGAACACACTCAAGGGGACAAATACACTTCAATAAATGCAGCGCAAATAACCTACAACACAAATTCTATGCAACGCAATTTACATAAAGTATCAAAATCGGCAAAACGATACCAGGCGCTCTCACAGGACAGGCAATGGGCACCAAGACAGCGTCGAGGCGCTGGAACTGCAGGCAATGTCTAGCTCAGCGTAAAGAAACTCTGTCTGAGAACAGCAGGAGGGGTGCTGGCAGGTAGGCAAGTGAGGCAGGGAGCGACCGTCGAGGAGCGAGTCCAGTTGGTCACAGAGAGCCAGGGGAGGAGTGCTCTAACTCGGCTAGTGGGTGGGAGGGTCAGCTGGGAGGCGGGGAGGAGCCACGGGCCACGAGCACAACAAATGGAGGTAGGGAAACAGAAACTGGGGCACGAACACACTCAAGGGGACAAATACACTTCAATAAATGCAGCGCAAATAACCTACGACACAAATTCTATGCAGCGCAATTTACATAAAGTATCAAAATCGGCAAAACGATACCAGGCGCTCTCACAGGACAGGCAATGTGCACCAAGACAGCGTCGAGGCGCTGGAACTGCAGGCAATGTCTGGCGCAGCGTAAAGAATATTTTAAATGCTATTGCATTTGCCTCATCAGGGACATCTAGGGACGACGAGGTGAACTGCAGCTTGATGTGTAATATTTTAAATGCTATTGCATTTGCCTCATCATGGACATCTAGGGACCACGAGGTGAACTGCAGATTGATGTATACTATTTTAAATGCTATTGCATTTGCCTCATCAGGGACAACTGGGGATGAGAGGTGAACTGCAGCTCTTTGTAGAATTATTTGGATACTCTAATATTCACTTCCCACTGCTAATCTCGTCCCATAATGCTTTGCAGGGGCTTGATCTCAAAATCATCACCTCTCTCACTGCTTGCTGGAAGCTAATTTCACTTTTGTGAAATTACTATATGCATTTTAGCATGTAGAAATACTTGTTATTTTACCTTGAATATATGAGGTTTCTGTTTAAATAATTGGAAATCTGACAGAACGAAATATTGCGGATTTATTGTACCAAGTTTGCACCAATTCCGCCCACCCCTACTTTAAATACCCATGCACCCCATAATCATAACCCACCCTTACTCTATAAAATACCCCAACACCCTTAAACACTAACCCATCTTAACCCTATAAATGTAATATACCCTGTACCCCAAAACCCAAACCTATCCCTAAACCCTATAAACACCCCTGTACCTCAAAACCCAAACCTACTCCTGAACCCTAAAAATAGCCCTGTACCCCAAAACCCAAACCTACCCCTGAACCCTAAAATACCACTGTACCCTAAAACCCAAACCTAGCCCATAACCCTTAAAATACCCCTGTACCCCAAAACCCAAACCTACCCCTGAACCCTAAAAATACCCCTGTACCCCAAAACCCAAACCTACCCCAGAACCCTAAAATACCCCTGTATCCCAAAAGCCAAACCCAGCCCTGAACCCTAAAAATACCCCTGTACCCCAAAAGCCAAACCTAGCCCTGAACCCTTAAAATACTCCTGTTCCCTCAAAACCCAAACATACCCCTGAACCCTAAAAATACCCCTATACCCCAAAACCCAAACCTAGCCCTGAACCCTAAAAATACCTCTGTACCCCAGAACCCAAAACTATATCTGAACCCTTAACATACCCAAACACTCCAAAACATATACCTCAGTACCCCAAAACATATACCCCTATACCCATACTTGCCTTATCCAAACATTTAAAAAAAAACATGCATTTATCTTTCATGCATTTACAACGAATTTCGTTGTAAATGTATGCGTGGAAAAAGCATATAAAATGTAATGCCACGTGTTATAATGGCAATGCGGAGTCATGGTACTTTCGTAATAAAAGTATGCGGAGTGATGGTATGCGGAAAGAAATTTGCGGAATAATGGGTGTTTACCCTCCCCCGTAAGTACCTTGGTGGCACGGCGGCCCACATCTCCAGAACCCAAAACTATATCTGAACCCTTAAAATACCCAAACACCCCAAAACATATACCTCAGTACCCCAAAACATATACCCCGATACCTATACTTACCTGATCCGAACATTAAAAAAAAACATGCTTTTACCATTCATGCATTTACAACGAATTTCGTTGTAAATGTATGCGTGGTAAAAGCATATAAAATGTAATGCCATGCGTTATAATGGCATTGCGGATTCATGGTACTTCCATAACGAAAGTGATGGTCTGCGGAAAGAAAGTTGAGGAATAATGGGTGTTTACCCTCCCCCGGTAAGTACATTGGTGGCACGGCGGAGCACATCTCCAGCAACATACTCATATTTTTTCACCACCGATTTGAAAAATGCACAGGTCTCTCTCATTGATGCCCAGCACCGACATACACTTTTAGGCCCACCTCCCACCACAAGTTCTAGAATTACGAACTTTAGAGATGGGGAGCTACGTTCGAATCTCGACATCAGCTCAACATCCTGTGATTCCAGACAAATCGCTTTGTATCCCCGTGCCTACCACAAATGAATGTGTTCTTCTGTAATGTAAATTGTGCTCATGCCATGTTGTCGAGTTCGCGCTATATAATATTGCAAGGAAAATAAAGTAGGGAAACTCGAGTTCACACACTACTGAACGCGCACTCTTAAGTGCATCAGCAGTGCCCTGTGAATCGGAGCATTTCACATGCCTGTCACAGATAGGAAATGCTATCAAAACGAAATCCTAGGAAACAATAAACTACTGGCCGGCAGCAATTCATACCCGGAACACGTCGGGACGGGCTGCTAGTAAAGAGATAAAGGAGGTTATATGTCAGGTAAAAGAGAAGAGAAGTAATGATCATCCAAGTGGAAAAGTTAACATTGATGGTATAGAGTTAGAAATGAAATTTGACTCTTGTTCTCATATCTCAATTATTTCAAAAGAAATTCATGAAAAATATTTTCAGATGAAAAACAGGCTTTTCAAAATGGATGTAAGTCCAGGGGGGTATGTTGGTACTTCCATAAGTATGTTGGGTTACTTCAATGCCTCTATTGAAATGGAAAAGAAGATAATTGTTGGAAAAATGTATGTTTCAAAAATTGG
Organism: Lissotriton vulgaris; assembly: GCF_964263255.1. NCBI lineage: Eukaryota > Metazoa > Chordata > Amphibia > Caudata > Salamandridae > Lissotriton > Lissotriton vulgaris. Next base: position 252,876,269 of record NC_141686.1, on the reverse strand, counting down.
TGATTGTTTGATTGGGTGGTCACATCAAGGTTTATTGGGTGTGATGTTGAATCCTAATTCAAATCCTCAGGTTCAAATTCAAGAAGTAGAATCTGATGGTAACTCTTTTATAAAGGAGTTTCCAAGACTTTTCCGTTCAGAGTTAGGTTGTCTTAAAGGTTACAAGCATAGTATTAAGTTGAAGAAAATGATGTACCTGTCATTGCTAAAATAAGGAGAATTCCGATAGCTGTACAAGATAAAGTTGAGCAAGAATAAAACAAATTACAAGAGCAAGATATTATTTCTCCTGTAGAGGCAACAGAATGGTTGGCGCAAGTTGTTGTCGAGAATAAAACCAATGGCGAAATAAGATTATGCTGTGATTTGAGATCAATCAGAGGTTATAGTGGATACATTTCCATTGCCAAATATACATGAGTTATTAACTTCTTTGGGTGATTCAAAAGTGTTTACGACATTAGATCTTACTCAGGCTTACCATCAGATTGGGTTGACGCAGGATTCACAGGACTTAACGGCTTTTATTACTCCTATGGGTGCATTTAAGTATAAAAGGATGCCGTTTGGTCTTGTGTCCGCTGCGTCGGTTTTCCAGCGAGTGATGGCCTCTATTTTGAAAGGAATAAAATCGGTAAAGTGTTATCAAGACGATTTACTGATTTATGGAAGCAATCAAGAAGATCATAACAAGACTTTGAGATTGGTTTTGAGGAGGTTGGAAACTGCTGGAATGACGTTGAAATATGAAAAATGTAAATTTTCAGTAAGTGAAGTTAATTATCTAGGACACAGTATATCATCTATGGAAATTTCACCTAAGAAAGAGTTGGTAGATACCATACACAATTTGGTGTCTCCAAAGAATAAAGAAGAAGTTGTTTCTTTTTTAGGTATGGTAGAATATTATGGAAAATTTATAAAGGATCTAGCAAGTAAATCTATCAATTTAAGAAATTTACTAGGAGAGAATAAAGAATGTGTTTGGTCAGACATATGTCCAGAGTTACAAGCATTTGTTCCTTTTGAAGAGACTTTTGTGATAACTGATGCAAGTTCAAAGGGTTTAGGTTCCGTACTAAAACAGAATAGAGGTGGAAAGGGAAAACGTATTGCTTGTGCTTCTAGGAGCTTAAGGGGTGCCGAAATAAATTATTATGTGATAGAAAAAGAAGCGTTGGCAATCTTTTGGGCTCTGGGGAAATTTTAAAATTTTCTTTGGGGTTTAAAATTTAAAGTTTGTTCGGATCATAAACCATTAAAGGAAATTTTCATGATAAAAGGTTTGGATAGTGTTTCTTCACGGATAAGAAAGTGGGTTATTGGTTTATAAGAATGTAATTTTTTTTATTATTATTAATCTTTTTATTAGCATTCCAAAACATTTACATACAATTGGCAGAAATGCTGATATTATATCAGAAGAATAGTAATGATACAAATTGGCATGTGCGCATTGTTCTCAACAGTGCCAACAATGGTCGTATTACAAGAATTTAATTTTAGTGTGTATTATATACCAGTTGTAGAAAATGTGACTGCAGACTGTCTTTCACGTTTAGTTGGTGATGTTTCTGAAGGTGATGTAGAGGAAGATACTTGAGGAGGAGTGGTTGGAAGAAAATGGAAAGGATAGTGAAATTTCTAAGGGGATTAATTTGATTTTAAATAATTCAAAATTTGATAAGTCTTTGTCTAAGGTTTGGCATTTGGTAGTAGACAAACTATCTGTGGAAAATGGTATTCTTTTAAGGGGGACAAAATTAATTCCTCCTATCTCTTAAAGAAAGAGAATAATTGAAGAGGCTCATCAAGGTCATTTGGGCATTGTGAAAACAAAAGAAAGAATGCATTGTTCTTTTTGGTGGCCAGGTATGGATCTGGAAATTGAAAGGGAAGTAAGAGGGTGTTTGCAATGTAAAGTAAGTGATAAGATCCTTATTTCTCGGACTGCTCCTATGGTGTGTCGCAATTTACTGAGTGGTCCTTGGGACGATGTTGCGATTGATATTGTTGGTCCACTTGCTGGTGAACATCGCACTCCCTATCTTATTGTGTTAATTGACTTGTACTCAAGATGGGTTGAGATTTTATCTGTATCGGAAGTTACGTCTTCATGTGTTGTTTCTTTTTTGAAGGAAATTTTCAGAAGAGAAGGGTTTAAAAAAAAATCTTTTATCAGATAATGGTCTTCAATTCAGTTGTAGGATGATGTCTGAATTTTTAGTATCTTGTGGGATCAAGCATAAAAAGTCTTCTGTGTATCATCCAGAAACAAACGAAACAGTAAATTGATGCTTGTGTAGCACCCTTCTCACCCGCAAGGGTCTCAAGGCGCTTGTACGAATACCGCTGTGGAACCCATCCTGGCTTTCCTTGTGAGGCATCCACTCCTGGGCACCCCCAAGGTGGAGGCCAGGCATCCTTAGAGTTGTGGGGGCCGTTGTGGAATTTAAGCAAGCAATTGCCCAGAGTTGCAGAGTGGGACTCCATGATTGGAATAGGCACCGAGGCAAGAATTATCAGGTCCGTGGAATTTTGAGCCCAAGCCCAAGACCCACCGAGGCGGGGAATTGAACCCTGGTCCCAGGCTAGACCTCTGCATCAGGGTCTGCCACTCTAATCATTGAGCCACACTTCTCCACAGTGGAAAGGTTTAATATTCACTTTCAAGGGTAAATACACTAGATTGGAAGGGAGAGGTGCAGAAATGTATTTTAGCACACAGATTTTCACATCAGATGTCAACAAAAAAAAACTTTTGAATTATTTAAGGGTAGAACTCCAAATACTAGTTTATGTCCAGGATGGATGTTTTGGGGTAAAGGGGTTAAAGTTAATAATGTTGGAGATTGGAGAGTCAGAGAAGAGAGGCTCCGTTTTAAAAACAGAGGGGCATATTATCAACGCTGTGCAAAAAATATCGCACAGCATTGATAACGTGGAAAAATCTATCGCCGATTTCACATCGCCTGTTAACAGCGTATTCTCAACACTAAAGCCAACAGGCAATCTGAAATCATCATTAGGTCGCATTAGCGCGTGAAAACAAGCGCTGTTTTCACGCGCTAATGTGTGCCTTGATAATATGGGGGTGTGGATTCAGCTTTTTGATCCACTCCCTCATGTTAGCAATGCCTATGTTAAAAGAAGAGACTCCACGAAGTTGTAAGTAGATTGAGCGTATTCTTCTTTATTCGGTTCACAGGTTTCTAAAGCCACGGTGCGGAGCAGTGTGATCCCTCGGATCACGATCACCAACAGCTGATTGAATCCACGGGAACACACACTCCAAGTACATCATTGCATTCTTATCAAACACATTATAAATGAGATGACATGCTCAACATTCCCTTAAGCCCCATTAAGACACCAGTCCACTACAACACCTCCCCCTTAATATAAAACAAAAACAAAAAAAAACAAAAAACAGTACATAAGCTGAAAGCAACAAATAAAGTTCAATAAGTAACAAAATCGCCAAACCTAGCAGGTAATCTAATGGTGCGCCCACTTCTAACAGACCTGGCCCCCACATCATTCCTACCCACCGGGACAGCGGCATTGGAACCTGGACCAACAAATGCACTGCCATCAACATTGGAAGCTGGAACTACAACTGCATTACCTCCACTCTGATCCTGCAACCAAAAAGTCCATTCCAATTCATTAGAACAACTACTCTTCTTCTCTTTCAAAATTAACTCAGCCTGATCTTTTTGTATTCCACCAACCTCTACCGTTGAGGAAAACAGCCCCTTTAATAACCTTATCAACCTGAATTGGATCATAAAAATGAGACTCACCTTTCTTAACGTTAAAGGGTTTTTTGCATAACACCCAATCACCAACAGAAATATTAACATCATCCACCGACCCTTTACCGTCAAAACGTTTTTTCATCATTGCCTGACTACGCTCCACCTTCTCCAACAAACATGTAGCCTGCAGTTTTACATCATTCTTACCAACCAACCTGGAAGGAAGAAGTAAGGAATTAACTTTTCTTCCCCTAAGTAACTCAAAGGGTGTCACTCCAGTGGTGCAATGCGGAGACACATTGTAACTCCAAACTTTCTCATCCAAAAACGAACTGACATCCAAACCAGAAGCTACAGCTGTCTGAATCCCTTCTTTAAGAATCGTATTACCACCTTCCACCAAACCATTAGATGCGGGGAGTACTTCGCAACCTTCAAATGTTTAATATCCAGGGACCCTAAAAACAAACACATTTGCTCCGACACGAAATGTGTCCCGTTATCAGTGACTAAACACCTAGGAGCCCCTTCGACCAAAAACAATTTCTTTAAAAACAAGATTGTATTCTCAGTATTAGGCGCATCAACAAACTTAAAATACATCCATTTGGAGTGATAGTCAACAGCCAGAATCAGATACCTACACTCCTCAGGGAGAATTAAATAGGACCCAGAAAAATCCAGCCCCACCTTAACCCAAGCTTGTTCAGGAAATTCAGTGGGATGAAGTGACAACTTCGGAATCTTCCAGTGCTTATCAGAAAGCAAGCACTCTTCACAACCATCAATACGCCCTCTAACTTGTGCTTCCAACCCCGGCCACAAATAATGCTGTCTAATTTTCATACAAGTTTTGGTTACACCTAGGTGGCCTTCATGACCCATCCTAACAATTACTTCCCTCAATTTAGACGGGGGCACAAATTTATCCCCTCTAAGAACAACATCATCCTTTACGGAAAGCTCATCCGCAACCAAAACGAAATTCTTTAAATCGCCAGAAAGATTTCTCACCTCTGGCCAACCATTTTTACAGCAGTTCAAAACTCTAGATAGAACTAAATCTTCCAGAGAAGCTTTTCTCCAGTCCTCTTCAGAAATAAGGGAACCACAACCTTCCACTGCGTCCAATATCGCCACACATTCTACATCATCCTCCTCAAAATTCACCTCATCATCCTTATCCATCAGCATTCTGGACAGACAATCTGCACGAAAATTCTTATTTCCATGAATATGTTTTATGTCAAAATTGAACTCCTGCAGCTTGGAAACCAACCTTGTTCACCTAGCAGACATAGAATTCGTATTTGAAAGTTTTTTAAAAATGAAAGCAAGAGGCTTATGATCAGTCAAAATCAGAAATTTCCTTCCCCAGATATACATTTTAAATTTCTGAACCGCCCACACACAGGCTAGCGCCTCCAGTTCGATCGTGCTGTTATTTCTTTCAAAAGGCTTAAGTGCTCTTGAGGCGAAAGCCACAGTTTGTTCATGTCCCTTTACATTTTGACTAAGAACTGCACCTAGCCCATTCAAACTAGCATCCACTGTGATTATTGAAGGACAATCATCACGGAAAGCATGCAGCGCCTTTGCAGAAATGACTAGATCTTTTACTCTCTCAAAAACACTGTTCAAGTCCTCCGACCAGATAAACCTTTGACCCTTCTTAAGCAGACAGCGAAGAGGTTCAACCATCTGAGCATAATTGCACACAAACCTAGCATAGTATTCAGCTAGCCCAAGGAAAGAGCGTAAAGTATCTTTATCAGTAGGTGGTTTAGCATCTTTTAGAGCTCTAATAACCGAAAACTTTGGACTAATGCCTTTATCAGAAATCGTATGCCCCAAGTAATCAAGTTCATTCATACCGAACTTACATTTGTCAGCCCTGATCGTCATTCCATTGCCTTCCAAAGTGCCCAGAACTTTTTTTAAGAGTTAAATGCTCATCACGGTTCTTTGTAAAAACCAGGATATCGTCCAAGTAAGCTTGGACCCCCACCATTCCCTTGAACATACCTTTTCATCAACCTCTGAAAAATACCTGCTGCCGAGGCCAGCCCGAAAGGGAGTCTCAGGAACATATACGCACCAAAAGGTGAAACAAACTTAGTAAGTTCCTGAGACACCTCACTCAAAGGAATCTGGTGGTAGGCGGACTTTAAGTCTGTAAGGGAAAACCACCTAGCCCCCTCCCCCAATTAGCCAAGAGTACGTGGATCTTAGGAAGGGGATGGCAATCTACCACAATATTTCCGTTCAATCCCCTCAAATCTGCACAGAGCCTAATCTCTCCTGATTTTTTTCTCGCCACGACAATCGGGGGGCGACCCATTGGGAAGACTCTGTTGGCTGTATAATTTTTTGATCACATAGGTCATTTAACATTTTCCCTCCCTAGCACTCAACGGTACAGGTCGTACCTTATGCATGACCGGTTGAGCGTCAGGAACCAATCTGATTTTATGACTGAAATTCTTTATGCACCCTACTTGATCTTTAAAAACTTCCTTAAAATCTTCAAGCAAGTGCTTATAGTCAATTTCCGAACTTTCCACACTTATGACCTCCATACTCCTCACCTTAATGGGATTTTCATCCCCTGGTACCAAATACAGACCCATTTTTGCAAGATCCTTCCACCCCACAATATTTTCCCCCTTAATTGCAACATAAACTTTCGTCATAATACATCGACCAAGAATTTCAACCTTTGACAAAAAGAACCCCAACATGTGAATGTCCTTTTCTCCAAACACCTTTGGATTAATATCAGGGGGAGCTAAGTGAACATCCTTGCCCCAATTGTCATAAAAATAAGAGTCACGTAAAATTTTTATCGGAGAACCCGAATCTCCCATCACTGTTGTCTGAACTCCATCAATCAAAACCTCGCAAAAGGGACCATTAATCTCCAAAAGATCTTTCTTATCATCCAGAGTAAGCAGCAATTTGTCAAAATCTTCCGAACAGGACTCCAAACTGCTGCTCACATTGCTAATCTGAACCACTCTTTTTTGCGCCTTACAAAACTTTTGAAAGTGGCCAAACCTTTTGCAATTCAAACACCACTTATTCAAAGCGGGACAATTAGGAAAGTTACCAATGTGAAATTTTGATCCACATCTGAAGCAAAAAATTTGAGGCTTTCTTTGAACTGACACTGATGGTGTAGCTGTTTTTTTCGCCGACCTTCCCACCTATAGCCAGAACCACCCTCATCAGCGGAATCCTCTTGCTGATAAACTATATTAACTTTAGCAGCACTAGCTTGTAAAGCTTTAGTAGAAATAAGGGACCTTTCAATGCCGAGAGCCAAGTCAACTACTTCCGACAGAGGAGGATTTTTACAACTTAAAATCCTTTCTTGAATTTTATGTGAAGAACAATTAAAAACAAATTGGTCCCTAATCATATCATCAACTGTTGGACCAAATTCACAAGTTATAGCCAACACTTTCAATGCAGAAATATACTCCTCCACTTTCTCCTCTTCTTTTTGTTTTCGTTTATAAAACTTAAGTCGCTCCAACATAATGTTAGTTGTTTCTGAAAACTGTTTTTTTTAAGTCTCTCTATAGCCTCCAAATAGACATTCGCTGTGCAGCCAAACCCAAACTGCCAAAAAGAAGAGCATATTTTCTTTCAGGAGAAAATTCTGTTGCATCAATGGCTACTATATGGTTTACGAAAAGCCCAAACCACTCAGACCATATCAGGTTGGGCTTACCCGGCTTTGCCAAAAATGGAGGAGGTTGCGTAAGTTGACTAATTTGTTGTCGGTTTGAAGCCATCTTCAAATTGCCCCAAAATTGCAGCTAAGTGAAAGATGATATTATTTTGAAACAGGACCTTGACACAGTCTTTCAGACAAATTGAAACTTTGTGATCCCAAATACCTTGTTATAGGTTTATAACAAAACACAGCTTTCAATAGTTCCACGAAGAATCCTTGACTCAAATTGCTAAAATGAAAAGAAATAAATACTGCCAAAATCTCCAAGTTGTATCTCCAATTCGCCCAAAACAGGTGTGTGTATCACCTCGAAACACAGACATCCAGCCGTGAAGACATCGGACATCCAGACGTGAAGAAATGGGAGCTTGACACGCAGCACGTTGTCAAGGAAACTGCAGCCACTTTCCTTACTTAAAATGGCCGCTCCGTCACGTAATCAGCGACAGCACGCTTTCCCGGACCCTTGCCAGGGTCCTTTGTGCAAACGCGCTACTGTGACGTCACAGAAACCCAACTGCTCTCGGCCGCTCGAGCCTCCAACGACTCCAAGATCAAAGACTTCAATTAAAAGTCAAAAATGGGTCCTACCGGTCTTTTCCGTGAACAACCAAAGACCGGTTCCAGCCCAAAGATAGCACTAAAGATTTCCACTTTCAGGATGACGAGTGGCCTTCAGCGGGTTCCAGCAAGAAACTTGCAGGTGGCAAAAGAAACTCCCAGCGCCGCCAAATGTTATAAGAAGAGACTCCTCGAAGTTATAAGTAGATTGAGCGTATTCTTCTTTATTCGGTTCACAGGTTTCTTAAGCCACGGTGCGGAGCACTGTGTTCCCTCGGATCACGATCACCAACAGCTGATCGAATCCACGGGAACACACACTCCAAGTACATCATTGCATTCTTATCAAACACATTCTAAATGAGATGACATGCTCAACATTCCCTTAAGCCCCTTAAGACACCAGTCCACTACAGCCTAACACGTACTAAAAGCAGGCGTTGGGAGACCTGCGATTGACGCGTTTATCGCAGGTCTCCTTCTCCCAACGCCTGTCTTGTGAATAAGGTAATCCCACCACTAACCACATTTTACATGTGGTTGGATGTGGGAACGCGCACCCTGCATCTCATTAGTGTTATTCATCGTCCTCAGCGTGGGGGCGATGAATAACGCATGAAATGCGTCGCTAACCGGAGTTAGCGACGCATTGATAATAGGGCGATAATTAATTCATGTGTTAGCAACCGGTAAAAGGTCGCTAACACATGAATTAAGGCCCTTGATAATATGCCCCAAAATTTGTTTTGATGAAAGTAAAAGAGTAACGGAATGGAAAGTAATGGTTGGTGATTTGGTTTGGGTCAGAGCACCTGTTGGAGCTTCATCTTGGTCAAAATATTCTGCTCCTATGCATGTCATTAAATGTTTTAAAAATTCTGTAAAATTAGAGAATGGCAAGATTTGGAATTTAAATCGTGTAGCCATTGTTAAAGAATGTACTTTGAATAGGAATCTGTTCAATTGTAATTCATCCTGTTCTAATGAATCTGAAGAATCTCAAATCAGGAGTAGCACGCGTGTCAAGAAAACTCCTAACTATCTTAAAGACTATCAGCCTGATTCATCATACTCCCGTTTTGCGAGCCCCTAATAGCGATTCATAGCCAATCGCTATTAAGGACTCGCAAAACGGGATTCATGTAGGAATATGCAAAAAAAATGCGATTCCTACTAATTCCTTATTTGCGATTAGCAAATTGCTAATCGCAAATAAGGAATAACTCCCCATTCATTCCTATGGGCCAAAAGGCCCATAGGAATGAATGGGGAGCATTCCTTATTTGCGATTAGCAATTAGCTAATCGCAATTAAGATAGCGATTGAAAGGGTGCCAGGGGTGTCCAAAGGACACCCTGTAGCACCCCTTAAATGCTAATATGAACAGGGGTTGCGCACACACATGTCCAAAGGACATGTGTGTGTGCAACATGCAACTCAGAAAAATGCTTTTAAAAGCCTTTTTCTGAGTTATCGCTATTTACCACGAGGTTTGACCTCACGGTAAATAGCGGCCCGAAATTGCGATTTCACAATTTGTAAATGGATGATGAATTGCATTTAAGGAATCTCAAATAGAGATTCCTTAAATGTAATCCATCGCAAATTTGCGAAAACGCAATTACCGATTTTTGCATTTGGGATGATGAATCCCAAATGCAAAAATCTCACTCGCAAAGGGCCAGATTCTCAGAATCTGGCCCTTTGCGAGCCAAATTCAGCTTCATGAATTAGGCTGTTAGGGCCTTATTTTTGAAGGCCTTGCGCCGCCGGTGCGTCACTTTTAACATGGGAAAAAGTGACGCACCGGCGGCGCAAGGCCTTCATAAATAAGGCCCTATATAACTTAAATTGTATCTACTGCATTGTTCAATCATTTTCTTGTTCTGTATTTCATTTTTGTTTGTTGTATTTAATTTTGAGATTGAGCTTTTGTTATAAGAAAGAAGATGTGTAGTGTCCTCTCTCTATCTTCTGCATTTGTGAAGGTTCTGTGGAACCTAGAATGCTGTGGTTATGGATGTTCTTCAAGAGTCAGTTAATCCTGAGGTAGCTGATGGAAGGGGTGTCAATGAATAAACCTCTGAACAACTTCTCTCATCTTTGTTTGTTTATTGAGAACTTTTCACTGTGCACCAGCACAAATCATATGTGAAATTTCTAACAAGTTAGCGTATAAAGAAAATGAAGCGAGTGATTCATATGATTTTTCTTTTTTTCTTTAATCCACAACGCCCAGTCAAAACGTGTTTCGTCAATACGGGTTGACCCTGGACTTCAACAGGGCTGTCAGGCTCTTTAGTTCCTAATTTAGATGTCCTCTCCGCCGGTTCTAATTCCAACCCGGCTGGTCATTAAGTATAAAGATTTTTCCTGTGTTCAGAGATTCCCCCAATAGTACCTGAGGTAAACCCTTGCAATAAGGACCCGTGTTTCTCCAATTATGGGTTGGTTTCAGTGCGAGATTGCTAGTATTTAGAACTCCATTTAAAGACTCCCTTTTCGCTGGTACGCTTCTATTCAGGATCCTGCCTTTCGAGTTCGTGTAGTGATAATTGTAGATTTTAACCTTGTTTTGTTGTAAAATATGTATTAGGGGGCGAATGTAAATGCTCAAGAGATAAGGGGACAGGGAAGAACCCTGAGGAACCACACAGTTCATGCTGGCAATGACAGAGCTATGTGGCGAAAGACGAACTGATTGCTTTTGGTCTTTTAAGAGGTATTTCATCCAGTTTAAGGCGACACCTCTGAGACCCTCTGCAATAATTCGATCGGCTAAGATCTCATGCTCAACGGTATCGAATGGGCAGATAGATCCAGTAGAATCAGTGCATGAGTACATCCCTCGTCAGCCTTTTCTTTTAGGTCAGCAATGACAGATAGGATGATTGATTCAGTGGAGTAAGATGGCCGGAAGCCTGCCTGGTAGGGGTCCATGAAATTGGTTTCTTCTATGAAGGAACTTAGGGGCATATTACCAAGAGGGGTGTTAGGTAATTTTTGCAGATTTAGCGCCCGTTTTCGGCCGCTAAGCGGTGATAATTCTATCGCCCTATTAGCAAGCTGTCGCTAACTGTTGTTAGCGACAGCTTTTAGGCGATAGCGAGTGGTTTGGGGCCCACTTTGCATGTCAGCGATTTTTATCGCTAATGACATGCAAAGTGGGCGTACCCAACCTGTTAGCGACTGAAAGCAGTCGCTAACGTCGCTATCGCCTATTAGCAACGCAGGCGTAGCGTTGGAAATATTCACGCTAAGCGCAAATATTTCCAAAGACTAACACCTGCCCAGACCAGTTCTTAGCCATGTTATCCAATGGGAGGTGGATAACATGGCTAAGAGCATTTTGTCGCTAATGCGCGAATATCGTTGTATTCTCAGCGATATTCACGCATTTCGCTGCTATCGCTGGATATTTTAGCACAATGGAGAAAAACGTTGCTAATAGCATGTTTTCTCCACTAACATATCCAGCAATAGGCAGTGATAAAAAAATCGTCGCTAAGGCTATTTAGCTACTTGTTGGTAATATATCCCTTAGATGTTTAGCAACGTGTGCCTCAAGAATTTTCGCAGGAAAAGTGAGAAGGATTTGGACTTAAAGTTGTCCAGCTTCCTGAGGTTCACACCTTTTTTTTTTTAAGCGGAATGTTCACTGCTTCTTTGGAGGGTGATGGTACAACTCCTTGTGTGAGGGACAGGTTCAGGAGGGAGAGAATGCTCTCCGGGAAGGAAGTAAAAATACGTTTCTGAATTTGCAGAGGGCAAACATCTTTGGGAGAGCCAGATTTTACTTTGCTTAATAGTTCCATGAGTTGTTCTTTGTTTAAGTGAAGGAAGGTGACCACGGTATTAAGAATATTGTTTTCAGGTAGATTTTGCATATCTTTATGATTAGAAACAATGGATTCTTGTATTTTTTTATTTTGTCTAAGAAGGAAATGTCATCACATACATTCTGTGATGGGGCGAGTTACTGGATTGGGGTTAGACAAGTCCCTAATTTGTTGAAGATGTATTTTACTTTGTTATGGGTGTTTATGACTGTCAGTCAAAGAGGTTTTTTTGCCTCCAAGATGGCTTTTTTGTTTTTTTCAAACTGAGATTAAATAGCTCCTTGGATTCCGGTGAGCATGTTTTACGCCATTTCTGTTCGGCCTGGAGCGCTATTAAATTAGCAATTTTTAACTCAACTGAAAACCATTTTGATGCTTCATTTCGTCTAGTATGAGTGGTTTGACTCTGTAGGGGGGGGGGGGGGCATGTATATTGCTGGCCTTCAGTTTCCAGTTGGAGATTTCGTTCTCAAGATTGTCTACGTTATCTGACATGATGGGTCACTTGAGGGCCAGGGTTTTACAAAAAGAATTTGTGTTTATATGATTCCAGTCTCTGGTCATACATTTGGGAGGAATCATTGATTTGGGCAGCATAATATCACCCAATGTGAAACTAATTATGTGGTGGTCTGACCAGATGCAAGGGTGAATGACTAGATTCTGGAGAGTGAGGTTGATGGACCAAGCTTGATCAAGTGTGTCTCCTTTTAATGTAACGTAACGCAGCGCAGTGCAAGCAGCTGTTTAGCGTTACATTTCTTTACACAGCAAAGCAAGGCCACACACAGCAGGCTGTCGTGTACTTCCTAAAAATATATCGTGTCGGCACATTTGTTGGACAACATAAACTAAGGGATTGGTGTCAAGACTGATTCCGGACACCCCCGCTGGATATGTCGGACTATAGATCAGCTAGCTCAAAGTGCTACCATAAGCCCCCTAACGATACCCAGGAGCAAATAGCTTCTGACAACCGTTGAACATGACACCCCTTGACCCTTCAGGTATTGTGGACGTGGATACAGTTCAGTACTTTTTGCTTAGTCAATCGTGCTTACTTAGTCTCAGAGAGATACACAGAATATCAATAAGATAAGCATTTATTGAACCAGTGTCATCTATACTACTATTATAAAGAGAGAACTTGCACCTTTTGGCCAGGTAAACTCGGGAACCACAGCACCAATCACAACACCCAATACAGCGTTGGAAGAGGCAGTTGCAGCAGAAGGACATAGGCTATGCAAACGCCCACCATATACATTTAAAATGTAAAAGAACCGTGCCAGCAAAGTAGTCCCTTGTGGGCGTGTCTGCATTGTGCTGTGGGTGTGTGCTGGGGGCGTGACAATCGCTGGGGGCATTCCGTCACAAGTGTTGTTTTTTCTTCCCAGGTTCTATACATTCCTGCTCCCTTTAAATAGTAACTCAGTGGAGGTCCCATTCTCTTAGAACCACCCCAAGCACAGCTATGGGCAAAAATACAATTAAAAGGCCCTGCAAAGCATTATGGGATAAGCTTAGCATAATTTTTAGCATTCATGAAAGGGTTTCAATGTTTTTGAATTTTACTCATCAGGGACATCTTGGGACAACGAGGTGAACTGCAGCTTGATGTATAATATTTTAAATGCTATTGCATTTGCCTCATCAGGGACATCTAGGGACGGCGAGGTGAGCTGCAGCTTGATATATAATATTTTAAATGCTATTGCATTTGCATCATCAGGGACATCTAGGGACATGAGGTGAACTGCAGCTTGATGTGTAATATTTTAAATGCTATTGCATTTGTCTCATCAGGGACATCTAGGGACCATGAGGTGAACTGCAGCTTGATGTATAATATTTTAAATGCTATTGCATTTGCCTCTTGGGGACAACTGGGGAGAACGAGGTGAACTGCAGCTCTTTGTAGAATTATTTGGATACTATAATATTCACTTCCCACTGCTAATCTTGTCCCATAATGGTTTGCTGGGGCTTGATCTCAAAATCATCCACTCTCTCACTGCTTGCTGGAAGCTAATTTCACTTTTGTGAAATGACTATATGCATTTTAGCATGTAGAAATACTTGTTATTTTACCTTGAATATATGAGGTTTCTGTTTTAATAATTGGAAATCTGACAAAACAAAATATTGCGGATTTATTGTTCCAAGTTCGCGCCAATTCCGCCCACCCCTACTTTAAATACCCCTGCACCCCATAATCATAACCCACCCTTACTCTATAAAATACCCCAACACCCTTAAACACTAACCCATCTTAACCCTATAAATATACCCTGTACCACAAAACCCAAACCTATCCCTAAACCCTAAAAATACCCCTGTACCCCAAAACCAAAACCTAGCCCTGAACCCTATAAATACCCCTGTACCTCAAAACCCAAACATACCCCTGAACCCTAAAAATACCCCTGTACCCCAAAACCCAAACCTACCCCTGAACCCTAAAATACCCCTGTACCCCAAAACCCAAACCTAGCCCATAACCCTTAAAATACCCCTGTACCCCTGTACCCCTAAACCCAAACCTACCCCTGAACCCTAAAAATACCCCTGTACCCCAAAACCCAAACCTAGCCCAGAACCCTAAAATACCCCTGTATCCCAAAACCCAAACCTAGCCCTGAACCCTAAAAATACCCCTATAGCCCAAAACCCAAACCTAGCCCTGAACCCTAAAAATACCCCTGTACCCCATAGCCCAAAACTATATCTAAACCATTAAAATACCCAAACACCCCAAAACATATACCTCAGTACCCCAAAACATATACCCCTATACCCATACTTGCCTTATCCAAAACATTTTTAAAAAACATGCTTTTACCATTCATGCATTTACAACGAATTTAGTTGTAAATGTATGCGTGGTAAAAGCATATAAAATGTAATGCCATGCGTTATAATGGCATTGCGGAGTCATTGTACTTACGTAATGAAAGTATGCAGAGTGATGGTATGCGGAAAGAAATTTGCGGAATAATGGGTGTTTACCCTCCCCCGTAAGTACATTGGTGGCACTGCGGCCCACATCTCCAGCAACATACTCATATTTTTTCCCCACCAATTGGAAAAATGCACACCTCCCACCACAAGTTCTAGAATTGCGAACTTTAGAGCTGGGGAGCTACATTCGAATCTCGGCATCAGCTCAACATCCTGTGATTCCAGGCAAATCACGTTGTCTCCCCGTGCCTACCACAAATCAATGTGTTCTTCTGTAATGTAAATTGTGCTCAGGCCATGTTGTCAAGTTCGCGCTATATAATATTGCATGGAAAATAAAGTAGGGAAACTCGAATTCACACACTACTGAACGCGCACTCTTAAGTGCATCAGCAGTGCACTGTGAATCGGAGCGTTTCACAGGCCTGTCACAGATAAGAAATGCTATCAAAATGAAATCCTACGAAACAATATAATACTGGCTGGCAGCAATTCATACCCGGACAATGTCGGGACGGGCTGCTAGTCTATACTACTATTATAAAGAGAGAACTTGCACCTTTTGGCCAGGTAAACTCAAATTCATCACATCTCTCATTGACTGATAGTTTTCAAAAGCTCACTTTTGTGAATTGGTTACATGCTTTGTAGCATGTGAAGATAACGTTGTTTTATCAATGGAATGTGGTTGCAGTAGCAGTGAATTCATAAATGTTTTTAAACAAAAATATTATGTACCTTTAGCAACAAAAATACATATAGCCATCTCACAACAAATCAGTGCTTATAGTTAAACAATAAATAAATCTATCTTGTGGGGCGCTAGATGGTGCACGCCCAAGATGGCCGCATGCCCAAGATGGCTGCACGCCTGTGAGGCTCCGGCTACTTGGCTCTTCTATATTTCCATTTATCCTTACCCCTGCTGTGCAATCAGAGATCGAGTACCGGGAACAGATAGCATCAGCCCATCGCCCGCTATTTGGCTCTTCTATATTTCCATTTATCCTTACCCCTGCTGTGCAATCAGAGATTGAGCACCTGGAACAGTTCGCTTAACCCTATCGCACGCTCCGGTGCTGTTTCCTGCCAAGACTGACACTCTATTCAGGAGGTAGAGCTTGGGGAATTAGACTGCAAGGTGCCAGTGTGTCCGGCCTGGAGCCCTGTCCGGCAGCGGTGACAATTCGAGTGCCGCGCCCACTTGCGTGAGCGCTGGACCTCACCGCATTATATTGCTGCCGGCTGGAAGAACACCTCCGCGATAAATGCAGCATCAACCGTCGCTGCACGGACCCTAGATAACTGACTGCAGTGAGTGCTGTGATGATTACACTGCGGGCCCTGGAAGACGAGTTGGGGGCACGGCGTGAGGCAGGCAAGTCCCCTTCCTCCCCCGAACCTGATGTGCGATGTACCCTATACGGCCCGAACCTGTAAGATGTGCAGCAGCTGACTCGGACCTGCAGCCCGTGTGATTTCTTGTTGGGAGACACGAGGTTGTGGCACCAAGAGCAAGAACACATTACGCTAGATTATCGCCATTACTGATAATACGCTAGACTCCCTCACACAAGATCATCTAGTCCCTGCTGGACCCAGACTGCATGCGGGGACTGGCGGATTGCCTGCGCTGGCCTCCATTGGGACAACACTGCTAAAAGATATATCTCAACTCGACAAAGCTGGCCTCTTGATATATGGTGTAACCGCTTGCTAGATTGCACTGCCTCTTGATAGTGCAATAGACGAAACACCGTAGGAGCACTCGACTTACAGGCTCGTGACGGTAGTGGCACCTCCCCTCTATGTGCACTGGTCGGCAAGACATCGCGTATCACACTTCGCTTTTCCTCCACTTTAGTTATGTGGGACAGGAGGGAAGGGTCAAGGGAACCACATACTCCATGACTTCGGACAGGGGCAACGGTACATAATCTCAGCTTTGATGCAATGCCTGGCTCCTCTCCGCCTACTCATCGGCCAAGCAGTGTGAGGTCTTATTAACAGTGTTTAACACCGGCCTGGGACAGAGCACACGATTCCACTGCCTATCATGGGCAAACCAGATGGTAGGCAGCCAAAGCTGGTCTTTGAGGCGAAGAGGGTGTCTCCGTGCTCAAATTCAGAAGACTCCACCCCAGCAACGGGAGACATGGAGCAAACCCAACCCCCAGCGCAGGGAGATGAGGTCAAGTCGTTGCTCCTGGCTCTGCAACATAGCATGACGGACCTTTCTGGAAAAATGAACACCATGAATACATGCCTTGATTTTCTTGTCCAGAAGGTTGACAAACACGACGGACAGTTGAAAGAAGCGGAGCGACACACATCAGATAATGAGGACAATACCTCGCAACTGCAGCAGCAAGTAGCCCAAATGGACAAACTGCTCAAAGTTATCGCAGCAAAAAATAAAAACTTGGAAGCCCGCAGTCACCGTAATAATATTAGAATCATGGGAATTCCAGGGAGCACAAATATGGACTGCATGGAGGAGTATGTGGAGAGACTTACGTGGTGCCAGTGATGACAACCCCTTCTCCTCCCAGTTCATAGTGAACGTTCTGATGATCTCTCTCAAACATATACTGGGCCAAGCTATATTCTATGTAATATTAGATCCCTGGTAAAACATTTTATTGAAATCTGGGATATGCTGTCCACCTACTTCCCAGATATATGGGGCCTCATTTATGAGAAATGACGCATCGCTGCGTGAAAGCAGCGATGCGTCACTTCTAAGTGCGCACTCCTTGCGACATTCCTGATGCGTCATATTTAATTTATGATGCATCATGTCGCAAGGAGTTACAGATACGTCAGTATTTCTGACGTATCTGAAAGCGCAAAAGTGACGCATTGCTGGAGTGTGTCACATAAGTGACACAACTCCAGCAATGCGTCCTTTCACATGGGGCAAGCCCCATGTGAAAGGGCCTGCGTCAGTCTTACGCCTGCTGTGAGGCAGGCGCAAGATTTTGACGCAACGGCGTCCTAAAAGTGACGCAGTGAAGTCTCATAGATTTCACTGCGTCACTTCTACGACCCTTCCTTGCGTCAATACGCCCCCCTTGCATACATTATACCTGGCGCAGGTATAATGTGGCGCAGGGGATTACAAAGTGACGCATCTACCTAGATGCGTCACTTTGTAAATATGGCGCAACAGGGCGTATTTTTTACGCCACTGGTGCGTCACAAAAAGTGACGCACCAGCGGCGTAAAAGTGACGCACAGCCTCATAAATGAGGCCCATGCTTTTTAACAGAAACGTGGCTAACCCCATACAACTGACCTGTGATTAATCTGGCTATTCCTGATAATTACAAGTTTATTCATCTGGATAGAGGGGGAAAACTGGGAGGAGGTATTGGGCTAGCTTTCAATGATCACCTTAAAGCCCAATGGTTGGCGACAATTAGCAACGATACAGTGGAACTGGGTATTTTTAGGCTTTCCATGTCGCCTACAATGACATGGGACGGAGCTTTACTTTACAGCCCACCAGGACCGAAACAGAATTTTGTCAACCACTTGACGGAATTCATAGCTAAAATGTCAGAACAAGTTTCCCCTTTGGGTAAATTTATAACACAACAACAGTTATTTCCCGCACCTTTTCATACATATATATTCAACTTATAGACAACAGACCAGGAATAAAGGAGTATAGGTGATAAGTTTACAAAAAAAATTCAATTTTATTACATTATCATTAAAAACAATATAGCAGCAATAAAAACACAATTATACATATCAAATCATTACAGACTGTGGGAAAAAACAATAAGGAAAATAATTCCAGTTTATAAAGAGAGATGATAGACGCTAGTAGAAAGGAATTTCATCAGACTCCAATTCGTGATTCTATCGACAAAGGAGTAGTTGTATCCATTAACTTAGCGTATCAAGACTCAAATTAGCATCGACGGGTTTTGGTTTTGGCACTTATAGTTTACAGCCAGCACCTTCTTCAGGATTAAAAATAATTTCCCACAAATATATAGTGTATCTCATCAAGGGTCATGCACAGACCTCAAGATTCTTCACGATTATATCAATAATTTTCATCATGTAGTGTCCCATATAGTTTGATTCGATGGGGTAGGTTGGTGACCATGTATGTTCCTCCACTCTCTCTGATAATCCTTCACCAATTTGCATAAAAATATGCTATGTAGTTGTCAGTGAGAATAAAAATTATTTCTTGTCCCAATCAGGGCCGGGGTTATTCCATTAGTATTAATCCCCCTTTTCCAGCTAGACCGCCCGCAGTCTGCTAGTAGTGAATCAGAACGGTGTAACGGTCACGGAGCCTCGTAGCGAAGGCACATCGCTAGCTGTTTTTTCTCACAGTCTGTAATGATTTGGTATGTATAATTGTGTTTTTATTGATGCTATACTGTTTTTAATGATAATGTAATAAAATGTACATTTTTTTGTAAACTTATCACCTATACTCCTTTATTCCTTGTCTGTTGTCTATAAGTTGAATATATATGTATGAAAAGGTGCAGGAAATAACTGTTGATCTATATCTATACTACTATTATAAAGAGAGAACTTGCACCTTTTGGCCAGGTAAACTCGGGAACCACAGCACCAATCACAACACCCAATACAGCGTTGGAAAGGGCAGTTGCAGCAGAAGGACATAGGCTATGCAGACGCCCACCATATACATTTAAAAAGTAAAAGAACCGTGCCAGCAAAGTAGTCCCTTGTGGGCGGGTCAGCGTTGTGCTGTGGGCTTGTGCTGGGGGGGCGTGACAAATGCTGGGGGCGTGTGGTACGTTCCGCCCTTCGGGCTGGACTGTTCCCATGAGGCACAGGGTCAAGGCTGATTTGCATATGGCCATGTCTGAACTGGGGTGGTGTGGAGTGCAAAAAAACGATGGATTTAGGCCCAGATCTCTGTACTGGGGTGAATGTATGACATTGTTCTGCATTCTGTCCATCAACTGTTCTTTGTGCATTTGTCACCCCGAGTGTGATGGGTATGCTCAGACGTGAGTCCCATGCTCTCCACACCACTGGAGTCAAGTTACCCTGGCTGAATATGGTTTATACTGTATATAGCCTAGGATCATCAGATCACAAGGACTCTAGTGTGCATCAACTGAAGTATAAGTATTTCAAATTTTTCATTTGTCTTGTGTTTTAATTCAACCATATATTTTAACTTGTTCCATTTTAAATTCAAATGAACATAGTGCAATTCATTACAATATACACATATAAACGACATACAGTTAATGCCATTGACAATACATTTTTTGCTCAATATTTTAAACACAACACAGTTTTAGTCCACAACCCAATGCATTTCGGGGTTTGAACCCCTTCGTCAGGGGCCTATAAAAGAAGAGAAGAAAAAGGGAAAAGAAGCCTAATTAGTTTCGATGCTAAAGAAAGTGTTACTAGTTGTTCAACTGGTAGGGATTTTGTTCTTACCGAACTGACTGGTTGGTCTATGGGTCATTGGTGGTTAAAAATTTCCTTTGTCGATTCTGAAAAACATTTTTAATTCTACCATGAAATTTCTAGGCTTAACAGCTTATAGGAAGCAATATGTGATAATATATGTCACCGTGTTACCTTTATGTCTGGATAACAAGAACTACCGCCTGCGAAAAATTATATATGAAAAAATTAGGACACTGTCCATTTATAGTTGTCAACAACAAACCAACAATGTTTGGCATGAGTTGAAATAACGCTCACCTGCTGGCCATGAGCGTTAAAGTTGTGACGCTGAAATAATCTAGCAAGAGAAAATAATACAAAGTTGAATGTCGAGGCCATATGAGCCCTCTATCTCTAAACGTATAATTAAATAGTTGCAGTATGCAAGTTAACGCAAGGATCAAAATTTACCTGCGAGCCTTGTGTTGTTATCAACAGGATCTCGCTAAAAGTCCGCGTTTTTCAACTCTACATAAAACAAGTAAGGAAAACCAATATCCGTTTTAGTACTTGATGATAGTAACGCAACTATCTTCGTGAAGCAATCTCCTTAGTGAATGAGCTTACCGGGAACATGGGACGAAGTCGCATTGTACTGGCGTCAGCCTCCGCGTTGCTCGTAAACAAACTTTAGTGCGTTATTTATGTTGGTGTACCAAACCCGATACTACCATAGAGGACGGACTGCAGTAAAAAACCAAAAATCAAAATAGAAGTCGGACTATATCACCTAATTGCAAGACCTGAAGGACGGACTTGGTTTTGCATATAGAAACCGATTACGGGAAAGCAAATATCGGCCGAATAGAAATTCATGCGCATTGTCGCCATGTTGAAAAAGGCGTATTATGCGTTATTAAACTATTATGTTAGTGTGACTGCAAGCCATGCTACGATCTCAAATTGCGATAGAGTCAATGTTTTATGTTTTCCACATAACTAAATAATAGGAAAAAGAAAAAGAAGAGAATAGGTGCATGAAAGATATTAAAAGTGAGTAGTATACATTGCATATTTTCCTGGCAAAATAATAAGAGTGTAAACTGAATACAATGAATACAATACTTTACACGAATTCTCAACAACAGAATAACAGAACTTTTGAAATCAGTTCATTCTGCAGAAACATAATATTCATGATTGGTTATACTGTGTGTATGTGAATGTGCGAATGTGTCACATAAAACTCTCCAGTGCCTGGTATTACTATGCGAATGAAAAACCCATGGGTAATCAAATACTAACTATACCCTATGCTCAGAGGAAGCATATCATATCAAGTTTGTCATTGAGCCCATCTGGGACTATTGTCTGTAATCTACGAATCCAGTATATTTCTCGTCTAAGTAGGATTTTGGCATTGTCCAACCCTAGGCGCTGTGGGATTTGTTCCATAAGCGGACTTGTGCTATAGTGTGGTTTTTCTCAATCCAATGCCTGGCTAGTGGTGAAGTTATGTTTTTGTTGCGAATTCTACTTTTATGTTTGGCCAAGCGTGTTTTCATTTTCCTGTCAGTTTTGCCGACGTATAATAGTCCACAAGGACATTTTATGGAGTACACTATATGTTCTGCATTGCAGTTTGCTGAATGCCTAAGCCCTATTTGTTCACCTGTTTTCGGGTGCGATATTTTACTGCCAGTGATTACATTATTGCAGTTCTTGCAGTTATAGCATTTAGTTGTCCCTTTTGGACTGGATGTTTCTAGAATCATATCATCTGGCCTATTCAATAGTTCTTTGATATTTCTTGATCTTGAATATGCGAAAAGTGGTTTTTGCTCATAAAGATGGTTAAAGTCGCTCTCCATTTGTAGGATATCCCATCTTTTAAGGATCGTCTTTTTGATTTCTCTTGTTGATGTTGAGTATTTAGATACAAATACCATTCTCTGCTTTGAAGCTTTTGTCTTCTTTTGTAGTAATTCCGACCTTGGAATTAGTTTTACCTTGTCCATTTGCATGTCAATTAGTTTTTCTGGATACCCTCTTTTCAGGTAACATTGTTTCTGTCTTTCTAGACTCATGGCACATTGCGTCTCATCCGATGATATTCGTTTTATTCTCATGAACTGAGATACTGGAAGATTATTCTTCAAAGTGATTGGATGGAAACTTCCATATTGAAGTGCTGTATTTTTATCAGTAGGTTTTTTATAGAGTTCTGTTTTTATTTCATTCTCTTCAATTCTTACTTGTATATCCAGGAAAGGAAGCGAAGTGGTACTGATCTGGCTCGTGAATTTGATTCTTGGGTTAATGAGATTTAGACTACGTATGTTGCGTTCAAGGTCTCTCATGGGTTTCTTCCAAATTAGAAAGATATCATCAATATATCTTTTGTAATACAGAATGCCAGTTTGCCATGTGGTGTCTTCAAGAATATATTCAAGTTCGAACTTGGCCATAAAGATGTTTGCGTAGACACACGCCCCAGGAAAACCCATGGCGGTTCCGCTTAACTGTGTGTAGAAGTCAGTTTGCCATACGAAGTAACTGTGGTGTAAGCAGAATTCCAGTAGTTGCATTATTAGATATTTTGTTTCTGGAGGTTTGTCCATTCGCAATAGTGCCCATTCCATGGCTTCGAGGCCCATTTGGTGCGGTATAGATGTGTACAAAGACACAACGTCTATTGTGCACAGTGTCAGATGCTCCTCAGTTTGTATGTCCATTGAAGTGACACTCCTTAGAAAGTGTGAGGTATCCTCTAAATATGTTGGCCATTCCTGCATGAAAACTTGCATATGCGCATCAATATATATACCCAGGTTTTCGAAGATTGAAGAACAACCTGAAACAATTGGTCTTATTGGTGGATCGTATAGGCATTTGTGTATTTTGGGCAGGAAGTATATTTTTGGTCTTCTTGGATATAGTTGTCTTAAATATCTTTTAGTTGCAGTGGTGATCCACCCTAGTTCCTCTGCTTTATCTAGGATGCTGTCCAAAATTTTTGCAATCTCATTTGTAGGGTCTCTTGGTAGTTTTGAGTAAACTTCAGTGTCGAAGACATGTTCATTGCCTTTCTTTTTATAGAAATCTGAGTCCATAATAACCAAAACTCCACCTTTATCCGCCTTTTGTACAATTATATCCTCATTATTTCGAAGAGTGCGCAAAGCGCTTAATTCAGCTCTTGACAAATTTTGTAGTTTACTCTTGTATTTGATTTTCGTCATGTCCGCTTTTACCAGGGTTTCAAATAGATCCAAGCTTTTATGGGATACTGGGGCCATGAAACTACTTTTTGGTTTAAATTGTTGTTCAGGACTTTCGGGTGTTTCAACTGGATTCAGGATAGTGAAGAAGTATCTAAGGCGTAAGATCCTCATGAATTTAAAAAATGATACCTCTGTCTCCAATTCATTTGTGCGGTATGTGCTGACAAAAGTTGGACCTTTATTCAGTAACTGAATTTCGAATTTTGATGGAGAATATTTCGAGATGTTAACTACGAGGTTTTGCTCTGGCTCCGTAGGCCCTGTTTTTTCGCTTGCTCTTTCTCCTTGTCTTTCTCCTTTGCCCTTTCCTCTTCTTGTTTTTTGTCGCCAGGGCATGATAGAGTTTGATCCGGAGGCTTGGCCAAGTTCAAATCTTTCCCTAAAAAAGGATCCGTAGTTGATGTGGAGGCTGTATCGATAGTTACTGTTTTGCCGAGATCCTTTTTGCGTGATTGTTCAGGGATAAGTGGTTGTCTGGTGGTGCTAGTTTCGCTATCTGAGACCACGCTTTCCTGGGAAGAGGTTGTTTGCTGTTTTTTGCCTGAAAATCGTCTTTTAGCATACACTTCTGCCCAAGTATAGGCTTCATTTAATTTATAGTCTATGGTGTCTCTTTTAAACTTTCGTAATTTAGTCTCTTCTAGTTCTTTTCCATATTGCTCCAATTTAATATCCAGATCCTCTAGGAATTTGCCCCATGGTTCCTCCTCCATTCTTTTGGATAGTTCCGATTTTAAATTGTAAATTTCTTCCTCCAATTCAGTGATTGTTTTGGCCAGTTCCTCTATTAGTAACAGTATTAGGTCCAAAGAGCACTTGTTTAAAATTTCGAACCATTTCTCCATGAACTTAGGGTTATTATTCAAACGATATAACATAGGTCTAATTGCGAGCCTCAGACCCCGGGGGATTCTCTTCACACGGTGGTACTGGACCAGAGTGGTTGCATGTAACCGTTGGTTCAATTCGCGTCTAGTCAGGTATTCCAATTGTCTGAGTTGTTGAGTAATTGAACTTCCTTGGGCATCGAAAGTTTTGGCCTCCTTTATCAGTTTATAAATTTGTGTTGCTTCAACTACTGGAATTCTGCTTACACCACAGTTACTTCGTATGGCAAACTGACTTCTACACACAGTTAAGCGGAACCGCCATGGGTTTTCCTGGGGCGTGTGTCTACGCAAACATCTTTATGGCCAAGTTCGAACTTGAATATATTCTTGAAGACACCACATGGCAAACTGGCATTCTGTATTACAAAAGATATATTGATGATATCTTTCTAATTTGGAAGAAACCCATGAGAGACCTTGAACGCAACATACGTAGTCTAAATCTCATTAACCCAAGAATCAAATTCACGAGCCAGATCAGTACCACTTCGCTTCCTTTCCTGGATGTACAAGTAAGAATTGAAGAGAATGAAATAAAAACAAAACTCTATAAAAAACCTACTGATAAAAATACAGCACTTCAATATGGAAGTTTCCATCCAATCACTTTGAAGAATAATCTTCCAGTATCTCAGTTCATGAGAATAAAACGAATATCATCGGATGAGACGCAATGTGCCATGAGTCTAGAAAGACAGAAACAATGTTACCTGAAAAGAGGGTATCCAGAAAAACTAATTGACATGCAAATGGACAAGGTAAAACTAATTCCAAGGTCGGAATTACTACAAAAGAAGACAAAAGCTTCAAAGCAGAGAATGGTATTTGTATCTAAATACTCAACATCAACAAGAGAAATCAAAAAGACGATCCTTAAAAGATGGGATATCCTACAAATGGAGAGCGACTTTAACCATCTTTATGAGCAAAAACCACTTTTCGCATATTCAAGATCAAGAAATATCAAAGAACTATTGAATAGGCCAGATTATATGATTCTAGAAACATCCAGTCCAAAAGGGACAACTAAATGCTATAACTGCAAGAACTGCAATAATGTAATCACTGGCAGTAAAATATCGCACCCGAAAACAGGTGAACAAATAGGGCTTAGGCATTCAGCAAACTGCAATGCAGAACATATAGTGTACTCCATAAAATGTCCTTGTGGACTATTATACGTCGGCAAAACTGACAGGAAAATGAAAACACGCTTGGCCGAACATAAAAGTAGAATTCGCAACAAAAACATAACTTCACCACTAGCCAGGCATTGGATTGAGAAAAACCACACTATAGCACAAGTCCGCTTTCAAATTATAGAACAAATCCCACAGCGCCTAGGGTTGGACAATGCCAAAATCCTACTTAGACGAGAAATATACTGGATTCGTAGATTACAGACAATAGTCCCAGATGGGCTCAATGACAAACTTGATATGATATGCTTCCTCTGAGCATAGGGTATAGTTAGTATTTGATTACCCATGGGTTTTTCATTCGCATAGTGATACCAGGCACTGGAGAGTTTTATGTGACACATTCGCACATTCACATACACACAGTATAACCAATCATGAATATTATGTTTCTGCAGAATGAACTGATTTCAAAAGTTCTGTTATTCTGTTGTTGAGAATTCGTGTAAAGTATTGTATTCATTGTATTCAGTTTACACTCTTATTATTTTGCCAGGAAAATATGCAATGTATAATACTCACTTTTAATATCTTTCATGCACCTATTCTCTTCTTTTTCTTTTTCCTATTATTTAGTTATGTGGAAAACAAAAAACATTGACTCTATCGCAATTTGAGATCGTAGCATGGCTTGCAGTCACACTAACATAATAGTTTAATAATGCATAATACGCCTTTTTCAACATGGCGACAATGCGCATGAATTTCTATTCGGCCGATATTTGCTTTCCCGTAATCGGTTTCTATATGCAAATCCAAGTCCGTCCTTCAGGTCTTGCAATTAGGTGATATAGTCCGACTTCTATTTTGATTTTTGGTTTTTTACTGCAGTCTGTCCTCTATGGTAGTATCGGGTTTGGTACACCAACATAAATAACGCACTAAAGTTTGTTTACGAGCAACGCGGAGGCTGACGCCAGTACAATGCGACTTCGTCCCATGTTCCCGGTAAGCTCATTCACTAAGGAGATTGCTTCACGAAGATAGTTGCGTTACTATCATCAAGTACTAAAACGGATATTGGTTTTCCTTACTTGTTTTATGTAGAGTTGAAAAACGCGGACTTTTAGCGAGATCCTGTTGATAACAACACAAGGCTCGCAGGTAAATTTTGATCCTTGCGTTAACTTGCATACTGCAATTATTTAATTATACGTTTAGAGATAGAGGGCTCATATGGCCTCGACATTCAACTTTGTATTATTTTCTCTTGCTAGATTATTTCAGCGTCACAACTTTAACGCTCATGGCCAGCAGGTGAGCGTTATTTCAACTCATGCCAAACATTGTTGGTTTGTTGTTGACAACTATAAACGGACAGTGTCCTAATTTTTTCATATATAATTTTTCGCAGGCGGTAGTTCTTGTTATTCAGACATAAAGGTAACACGGTGACATATATTATCACATATTGCTTCCTATAAGCTGTTAAGCCTAGAAATTTCATGGTAGAATTAAAAATGTTTTTCAGAATCGACAAAGGAAATTTTTAACCACCAATGACCCATAGACCAACCAGTCAGTTCGGTAAGAACAAAATCCCTACCAGTTGAACAACTAGTAACACTTTCTTTAGCATCGAAACTAATTAGGCTTCTTTTCCCTTTTTCTTCTCTTCTTTTATAGGCCCCTGACGAAGGGGTTCAAACCCCGAAATGCATTGGGTTGTGGACTAAAACTGTGTTGTGTTTAAAATATTGAGCAAAAAATGTATTGTCAATGGCATTAACTGTATGTCGTTTATATGTGTATATTGTAATGAATTGCACTATGTTCATTTGAATTTAAAATGAAACAAGTTAAAATATATGGTTGAATTAAAACACAAGACAAATGAAAAATTTGAAATACTTATACTTCAGTTGATGCGCACTAGAGTCCTTGTGATCTGATGATCCTAGGCTATATACAGTGTTCTTGGGTGTAGGCAGGCACCAATTTAGTGCAGCACACATATCGAAAAAAGTGATTACCCAATTTGATTATTAGAGTGCAATACCACCAACCATTCAATGAATATGGTTTATAGCCAGCAATTGCTTCTAGGATGCTTGAGTCTGGTCCAAGAAAGACATAGATTGGCAGTTTGGTCTGGAATGTTCCCATGAGGCACAGGGTCAAGACTGAGGTGGAGTGCAAAAAAAAATAATGGATTTGGGCCCAGATCTCTGTATTGGGCTGAATGTATGACATTGTTCTGCATTCTGTCCATCAACTGTTGTTTTTACATTCAGCCATTCATGCCATGTCTCATATCGTGTGGGCGGCTGCGGGGTGCGCGTTGTGTTAAATATTTCATTGTTTTGTTTTCCACGTTCTGTACATTCCAGCTCTGGGTGTTCACCCTGCTCCCTTTAAATACCCCTGCACCCCATAATCAAAACCCACCCTTACTCCTTAAAATACCCCAACACCCTTAAACACTAACCCATCTTAACCCTATAAATATACCCTGTACCCCCAAACCTATACCTAAATCCTAAAAATACCCCTGTACCCCAAAAACCAAATGTACCCCTGAACCCTAAAATACCCCTGTACCCCTAAACCAAAATCTAGCCCTGAACCCTTAAAATACCCCTGTACCCCAAACCTACCCCATAACCCTAAAAATACCCCTGCACCCCAAAACCCCAACCTAGCCCTGAATCATAAAAATAACCCTGTACCCCAAAACCCAAACCTACCCCTGAACCCTAAAATACCCCTGTACCCCAAATCCAAACCTAGCCCTGAACCCTAAAAATACCCCTGTACCCCAAAACCCAAACCTAGCCCTGAACCCTTAAAATACCCCTGTAACCCAAAACCCAAAACTACCCCTGAACCCTAAAAATACCCCTATACCCCAAAACCCAAACCTAGCCCTGAACCCTAAAAATACCCCTATACCCCAAAACCCAAACCTAGCCCTGAACCCTAAAAATACGCCTATAACCCAAAACCCATACCTATCCCTAAACGCTAAAACTACCCCTGTACCCCATTACCCAAAACTATATCTGAACCCTTAAAATACCCAAACACCCCAAAACATATACCTCAGTACCCTAAAACATATACCCTATACCTATACTTACCTTATCCGAACATTAAAAAAAAAATGCTTTTACCATTCATGCATTTACAACGAATTTCGTTGTAAATGTATGCGTGGTAAAAGCATATAAAATGTAATGCCATGCGTTATAATGGCATTGCCGAGTCATGGTACTTTCATAATGAAAGTGATGGTCTGCGAAAAGAAGGTTGCGAAATAATGGGTGTTTACCCTCCCCCGGTAAGTACATTGGTGGCACGGCAGCCCACATCTCCAGCAACATACTCATATTTTTTCACCACCGATTTGAAAAATGCACAGGTCTCTCTCATTGATGGCCAGCACCGACTTACACTTTTAGACACACCTCCCGCCACAAGTTCTAGAATTGCGAACTTTAGAGCTGGGGAGCTACGATCGAATCTCGGCATCAGGTCAACATCCTGTGATTCCAGGCAAATTGCTTTGTCTCCCCGTGCCTACCACAAATTAATGTGTTCTTCTGTAATGTAAATTGTGCTCATGCCATGTTGTCGAGTTCGCGCTATATAATATTGCAAGGAAAAATAAAGTAAGGAAACTCGAGTTCACACACTACTGAATGCGCACTCTTAAGTGCATCAGCAGTGCACTGTGAATCGGAGCGTTTCACAGGCCTGTCACAGATAAGAAATGCTATCAAAACGTAATCCCACAAAACAATATACTACTGGCCGGTAGCAATTCATACCCGGACAACGTCGGGGCGGGCTACTAGTCGATTGATAAGCAGATTTCCTGTTGTAACCTAAGATGAAACGCGATGGCACTGTTGAAAATCCCTCGCATCCGACGTACCCGTTCAGAGGGCAAAGCTTTCTCATATATTGCCCCCAAGTACTGGAATTTCCTCCCAGAGGCTCTGCGTAAATATTCCTCCTATCTGATTTTCAGGAAACAAGGCCTTCTTATTTTATTTCTCTTCGGCATTGATACTGCATTCTCCCTTCGGTTTTCACCTAAGTAAGCGCTGAGATGCCCCTGGGGGAGTCATGCGCTATATAACAGGCCAATATGTTATGTTATGTTAATAATGATTTGTTAAGATACCGAAAGTGCCCGTTTTCATATCCAAGTAACCCCTACCAATTCCATGTCAGGATTCCTTATTTACCGCCCGCCAGGTTACATAAAACAGTTTGCAGGATCCCTGCTGGAAACTATACTAGCTACGGCAGCCCAGTCACCCAAATTTTTTGTTCTGGGAGACTTGAACTTGCATTTCGATGATCCCAGTGACAAGGCGGCCTCCGACCTCTGCACGGACCTTAAGGCTCTCAAAATGAAACTTCTGAACAAAGAAACCACTAATATCAGGGGACATCTGCTGGACCCCATTTTTTCTAATAATGACCAGCTTATAGTTGGATCCCCATTGCCGCTGCAATGGTCTGACAATTTTATGGTCCCTTTTTCATTGAA
The DNA here is from genome assembly GCF_964263255.1 of Lissotriton vulgaris. Classification (NCBI taxonomy): domain Eukaryota; kingdom Metazoa; phylum Chordata; class Amphibia; order Caudata; family Salamandridae; genus Lissotriton; species Lissotriton vulgaris. Next base: position 252,846,122 of record NC_141686.1, on the reverse strand, counting down.
AATCTCTACAGAAGAGAGAAGTGCTCCCCGCCCCCGCATATTACAGAGAGCCTGGCCAAAGTTATCGGTGGAAGAATGGATTCGTACCTTAGAACAAACAGCCCCCGTGGCAGAATTAGACCCCCTGGTGGCAGATTTAACTTTCAGAATTGGCTTAACGACTCCCTGAACGCAGTATTGCCCCTTAAAATGATTACAAAAAAAAGTAGTACTTTTAAATCACCGTGGTACACCACCGAGCTTAGAGATCTTAGAAAAAGCTGTAAAAAGCTGGAACGTATCTGGAGGAAGGATTGGCCGTTAACAGCAAAGCCTCCTATCAGGCTGCCCTGAGACTTTACAAAGCTGCACGACAGAAAACTCAGGCTTCCTTCTTTGAGGATAAAATCAACTTATCTGCCAACTCCTCCAAGGAAACTTTCAAAATCGTTAAGCAACTGCTCAAAACACCTACTCCGTTGATCAACCAAGAATGCACTGAAGCTAGGTGTAACCAGTTAGCAGAGTTCTTTGACACCAAGATACAATGAATACTTGATAGTTTACCACAGACTGTCCCCACTGCAGACCAGGAAGCCTTCCTAGCCCCGACTACTGCCCCCCGGTTGGATGCTCTTAGACGCATTACCAAGGATGATTTTTGTAACACGCTTTCCTCTGTGAATAGTGGTTCCCCATCTGACCCGGCGCCCATGTACATCCTCAAACAAGCCGCAGATACAATTTCTTCCCTCGCAACGGAGTTGCTAAACTCCTCCTTCACCAACAGGGTGGTCCCACCCAGCTGGAAACAAGCCAGAATTAAGACACTTCTAAAAAAACGGGTCTGGATACAGCTGATCTAGCCAATTTTCACCCGATCTCTCTGTTACCTGGTCTGGGAAAAATTGCTGAAAAAATTGTTAATCAGCAGCTCTCAGGGTTCTTAGAAAGTAATGCCATGTTGAGCGACTCGCAAATGGGCTTTCGCCCAGGACAGGGCACCGACACAGCCCTTATAGTGGTGGCTGAGGAAGAAAGGTGCATCTTAGATTCAGGGGGATCGGCAGTGATGATCCTGGATCTAAGCGCTGCATTTGATACGATGGACCACAAAATACTAGTCCACCGTCTTGCTAGACTAGGGATTGCAGGATCAGCCCTGGGATGGCTGGAATCCTTTTTGAATGAACGAGCGTTCAGGATCTGGGAAAATGGCGTCATGTCCAAATCTACTCCCCTCCAGTGTGGAGTTCCCCAGGGCTCATCCCTGAGCCCTACTTTATTTAACGTTTATATGGCCCCACTGGAGGAGGCAGTAGCCCCTTTCGGGATTAAATCCGTCACCTACGCAGATGACACCCAATTAGTCGTCTCGCTGACGCAACAAGTGGGATGTTCGGATAACCTTTCGGCCTGCCTCACCGGAATCTTTTCCTGGATGACCAGTTCAAAGCTCAAACTGAACGGAGCAAAAACTTAGATCCTTATTCTGGGCCACCAATTTACATCTTTGCCCAAAGGTTTTTGGCCGCCCTGTATGGGCGAGCTGCCCCCACCAAAAGAGAAAATCAAAAGCCTAGGGGTTTGGTTTGAGCCCGAACTAACCTTTAGATCACATGCCCAAAAAGTTGCGGCGTCTGTTTTGGCCTGCTCCGGACAGTGCGGAAAGTTCTCCCTCTGTTACCCTTTCAGTTCAGGAAACTACTGATACAGGGATTATTTTTATCCAGACTGGACTACAGCAACGCGCTACTCCTGGCAGCACCAGAAGCCACCATTAACACCTTACAGCGGGTGCAAAATGCTGCTGCCAGGATGCTAATGGGCGCCTCAAGAAGAGCATCTGCCAAACCGTTGCTGAGAGCTCTCCACTGGCTTCCAGTTCAAGAGCGAATCGCCTTCAAATCATCTTGCATGGTCCATAAAACACTCCAAGGCAAAGGTCCTCCGGCCCTGAAGAGCCTGATTTGTCCCTATAGACCCCCTTGGGCCCTCCGATCGGACCTTGAGAATCTTGCCATAGTTTCTAGAGTAAGGAAGGCCCGCACAGGAGGCCGCCGTTTTTCTGTGAATGCGGCAAAAAATTGGAACGCTCTCCCCAGGCATATTCGGACTGAACCTTCCCTTCTCAAATTCCGAAAGCTGCTTAAATTTTTTCTCTTCCCTAAAACTCCTTAAAAATTCCAGTTCCTTTTGAGTTTTGTGTTATCTGTTAGGCAGCGCTGGGACGCTTTCGGGCAGCCATGCGCTTTACAAATCTAATTTCATTTCATTTCATTTTATTTCATTTCATTAAGCGCATTGACACCGATTGGTTTCCTGGTGCTGTTGAAGACAGAAGACGTAGCTTGAGGTTTATGAATGCAGGATTAATGGTATGCTTGTTTGTAGAGCCAGGTCTTTAAGGCTTTCCTAAATGAGATAAGGTCAGGGCAAGTCCGGATCTCAAGGGGGAACGCATTCCACAGGCGAGGAGCTAATGTTGCAAACCTGCAGCCGCCAGAACACTTATGTTTGAAAGAAGGAGTCTGTAAGAGGCCTAGATGGGCTGAGCGCAGATTGCGGAACGGGACATGCTTCGTGATAAGTTGATCAATGAATTTGGGGCTTTTGCAGTGTAAGGATTTAAAGATCGTACACCCTGTTTTGAATGTGCAGCGCTGGGCCACAGGAAGCCAGTGAAGTTTCATAAGCAATGGGGTAGCCGGTTGCCATCTAGGTTGGCTCAGAATCAGTCTAGTGGCATAATTCTGTACCATCTGAAGGCGTTTCAGCAGGTAGAGGGGTAGGCCTAGGTAAATGGAGTTCGCATAGTCCAGGTGGGACAGCACAGTGGCGATCACTACCTGGGTGATAGCCTCCGGGGTAAGGAGGCGCCAAACTTTCCGGATTTTCCTAAGTTGGAAGAAACACTTGGAGACCACCTGGACCACTTGTGTTTTTAGTGAGAGATCACTATCCAAGGTGACTCCAAGCGTCTGTGCCGAGGGGGAGGGAGTCGGGGCTTGTCCCATGTCAGGCGGCCAGTAGTGGGAGCCCCAGTATTTGATGCTGTCTCCTGTGAGGACTAGCTCAGTTTTTCCCAGGTTTAATTTCAGGTGGTTTTGATCGATCCAAGCTTGGATGTACCTCATGGTCAGTTGAAAATTAGAAATAGAGGTTTCAGTATTGTCGATTGTAAAAAGCAGCTGCAGATCATCTGCGTAGTTGATCACCGTCACTTGTTTATTTCTAAGGGCCTGAATTAGGGGAAGGATATAGAGATTAAACAGGTGAGGTGACAGGGAGGAGCCCTGTGGCACTCTGCAAGTGATAGTCTGTTTGGTATTCAACACACAAAAGGGGAGAGGGCCAAATTGTTTATACTCCAATACCCCAGACCCCCTAAAAGGACTATGTTCACAAACACAGTGGGTATACAGAGTTTTTCAAAATAAGTAAAGGGAAATTCCCAATTTGAAAAAAACTGCCCTCACTCACATACCGAAGTATGTGACATGCTTCATCATAGGGCCTGCTACAAACGCCCTGGTGTAGCCACATCCAGGGCGGAGCATTAGGGAGGGGGAAAAAAATAATAAATGTCCACGTTACAAGACGTACAACACAATACGTAAATACGTACAATGAGTAACATACATAAGTGATACCGTGTATAGAGGAACACCTCGTGGATCAAAAGTGCGACACAAATAAGTGCAGTAAGGACGTGTGTTAAAACTGATTAGGGGTGCCAAAAGAAAGAATTACTTTGTTAGAACCAATTATGGTACCCTTATCAGGATTAAAAGAAAAGAAAGGATGGGAAAATGCCTTATTGAGAAAATGAGGTTTCTCAAGGCTTCCCTCTTGCCACTGCTCGAGTCAACATGTTTCGACCATAGATTTGTGCCCCGAAAGATCACCCTGGTCTTCTTCAGGACTGTCGCAGTAGGATCCACCGGTTACCCGTGTCTGAATTAGATCCTCGGGTCGCCCAGCTAGGTGTAGGTCACTAGGATCCGTACTCTGCTGGGTATGTTTCTAGATCAGTGGAGAAAGTATCCCCATGTAAATCATGGGAAAACATTCACGAGTTTACACGAGTCAGAAACTCGAACTGATGGCCGCCCGAGGGGTGTTTTGCCCATGAACACAATCGTTCAGTACGGCAATTACCGCCAAAGCATACTCGGGCTCTAAACCACCGCGTAGTAGAAGAACTCTGTATACCCACTGTGTTTGTGAACATAGTCTGTTTGGTGCCAACTAGGTCACCCAGCCGAACTGCCTGAGAGCGGTTCTCCAGAAAGGACTTCATCCAGCTAGCCGCTGTGCCCCGAACGCCGGCCTGGGTGACACGGTCGATCAGGATGGTATGGTCGACCGTGTCAAACGAGGGCGACAAGTCCAGGAGCACCAAGGCCTGGGGAGAGCGTTTGTCTGCGCAGTCCCAAAGGGTATCTAGTACTGTAGTTACCACCGCCTCTGTTGAATGGGCGGGCCGGAACCCCGCCTGGTGGGGTTCAAGGCAGTTAGGGCTAAGCATGGGCGAATTTTGCGAATCTGGCGTTCGCGAATTTTGTGAATTTGTGAACTCGCAATCCGCAAAATCCGCAAATTCTCGCGAATTCGCGGATTTTTTTTTGTGTTCGCAAGGGTTTCTGCCAGTTCGCGAGGATTTTGTACCAGTTCGCGATTGCGAACGTACTTGTCGGCACGCAACGGTCGCGACTATGTTGTTTCTACGTCTGGTTCATCAACACAGGTTCACAGCACCCTCTGTTTCAACACTGCCACCCTCTGTTTCACCCATGCCACCCTCTGGTACATCAATGCCACCCTCTGGTTCATCATCATCACTGTAGATTATGGGGGGAAAAAGCAAGCACACCTGCCCTGCTTCAACTGACAGGAATTAATTTGTGGTTGATTTATTAATGTGTCACTGTTTTAAAATTCCAGTCTGGCACCTGCTTCCTTATCTGTAATTTGCTTTCTGTTGCAGTGCAATTTTTTTTTCCAGGACCTTTGTGGCCTACTTGTAGCTATTCTATGATCCGGCTGTGAGGGTCAGAGCAGGGTCATACAACTGTTGCAACTAGCAACTGAACTCAGGAAGCACTACAGGGAATGGTTACTAATGATGAATTTGAACTTTTGCACCTGCTGCTGAGTGCTTTCAGTTTAGCAAAACTCGTTTTTCTGCAGAACAGGAAATGTAATGCCCCAAACAAACTTACTTGTGAAAGTTTATTTCTAATCAAAAAGTGATCCAAAGAAAGTCAAAAGGCCTCAAATCCAAAAAAGGGCAGGCAAATGTCAACCTGAGGAGTTATTCTGATAAAAATCATCATTTTCAGAAGGTCTATGCTGCTTGCTAGTGGATTTCTTGTGCAGAATTGCAAATTTTGTAATTTCGCGAGTGCGAGATTATTGCTGCCCGCCGCACCTACATGTTCGCAATTGTGAACTTACACCGCACGCCGCAAAATTGTATCACCAAGAAAAAAAAATCCGCTGCGTGCGAATTTGCGGATTTTCGGTAAATTCGCGAGCGTTCGCGGATCGCGAATTTACCGAAAATCCGCAAAATCCGCGAGCGTAACGGATTTTCCGCCCACCCTTAGTTAGGGCCCGATTCACAGAATGAACTTAAGACGCAATCCTAAACTTACTACTATTTTGGTATTCACAGAATGCACTTACTACTTTTGGCAGTCACAGAATGTACTTACTACTTTTGGTATTCACAGAAGTTAGGATTTTGTCTTAAGTTTGTCTTAAGACAAACTTAAGACAAACTTAAGACAGACTTAAGTTAGGATTTTGACTTAAGTCAGTCTTAAGTCTGTCTTAAGACTGACTTGCTGCACTTTTCGCCATCACACGAGAACGCCGAAACAGCCGTGGGGCAGACGAACAGATTCACAGACCATTATGGGATCGGCACCAGTTTGAACCGCAACTCTACGAATTTCGATACACATACCATACATCGGGAAGATCCCTTTTATTTAGTCTGCCTCTAGGAATAACACTACGGCTACATTGCATTCAGCCCGAAATATAAGGGTTAATTTTCCACGCACAGAACAGACTCCGCTTGATCGTCAACTATGCGATTTTTCTGAAAACCATTTGAAAATTGATCAACACCCGAACCGGGTTGGAATTATCACCGGTTCAGGGATTGTTCCACTTGCTTCTGATGGAGCAAGGATTCACACGTTACGCAACTTGCTTGTATTCAAACCCCTCGCCTAACCTTTAATATAGTAACCAATTTGTTTCGAGTATTAATATTGCACTTTTACACTACACACGGGTGTCCCAGAGATGCTTGCCTATGTGTTTATTAATCATAACTACGCTTGCAACTGACTTGGTCGCTGCTATGCGGGATTTCAGTCTGCGCATGCGTCGGTCATACCCATGTGATGTGACGCACTCGTAGTTCTGGAGGGATTTTTCGCTCATGCGCAGTATTGCTAATATGGCCGCTTTGTCTTTAACATGCTCTCCGCTTGCTACTGCTGCTCTGGTTCAGCTGTTTATTTCTGCTTAACTCCTAACGCTATAGATATTATAAAGTAAGGGGTGTAGTGCAGCTATTCATGGTATACAGTATATTCATTTTTTCTGTGTTTCTAAATTGTTTTCGCTTACTTTTCATGTGACACACTTTGGGGGCCTGGGAGCTGTGCGCCACTCCATCTTGGAAGCCCATATCACTCTAACCACGTGTTGAGGGAGAAAACGAATTGCGCAGGAGTGGAACTAAGCCAGCTGGCTGCTGAAGCTCAGATGCTCCTGGGAAAGCGACCTCTGCTCCAGGAGAAGACTTCGACTTGTACCTGAAGTGTTACAATGTTTAATAATGTCTGTGTGCCCTATTGTTCGGCACTCTTATGCCATGGGAACTGGAATGTAAGGGGTGTGTTCAAATTATTTCATATTAATTATGTGAACTCCAAATTCTAGGTGGTGACAATGACCTAACCACCTCTCTTGTCCAATCCGAAGTTGGGGATCCTTTCATTTGCAACATTTGTGGGTGGTCCACTGACCCAAAAACAGTATAACTAGTCTAGTTTTAGCTAGAGAAATTGTCCGACTTGTCCGAATAGCCGACCTGTCACTGACCCTACGAACTCTATAGGTGATTGAATACAGAGAGCTGCGGAGCACTCTGTCCGTAATTTCCACAAACTTAGTCTGGGGAGGAGGAACTCTTAAGTGCTGGCGAAGCACTTTGTTGGGAGATTCGAGAACCCAATCGGGGTTATTGGCAGATTCCTTGCAGAGAGGGCGTAGCGCAGGTGTTGCATCCCAAGCTGCAGGTGTTGGTCGTACCCTCCGTGATCCCAGTCCTGATCCAATCCTGGGGTGATCCTATCCTGACTGTCCATGAGCTGTACATGCTCACCTACTGGCATCCTAAGTCCTTGAGGGTCCTTTCCCGCCTTTCCCAACCGACCCGTGGCCAGGGGTAGTCCTCACTCTGTCCTAGTTAAATATAAAATACATGTGGGTGTTCGTCCTTCTAAATCTTTCTCTCCAATTTTTCTAATAAAGCAATCTTGCCTGTGATTTATCTCTGACCTTTTAAATTCTGACAGAAGTATTCTTTCTAGCATGTTCCTTATCTCTCCCTTACCCTTACTCAATTGCTGAATTGTTTGCATATTTAGTATGTTCCACTGTTACCCTTCCTATAGAAGTTGCACTTATTCTGAAGCACAAAACCTCTCAGTTTATTCCAATTAGCATTCAGTAGTATGTTCCCTTGTTCTTACCTATCCTTTAGTGATGAAATAGCATGTTCCTTCTCATAGTATCCTTCTGAAAATTAATGATTCTCACCCTGATTCATAGTTATATCGTGTTTTTGATATTGGTTATAGATGTTCTCATTAATGTAAACCTTATTCCCATGGCATATACAAACCTTTTATGATTTAGATAAAATCTTTAAAACTTCCTGTGTTTGTGGTTATTATAAGGATATACAAATAAGAAATGTATGTGGTATTAGTGCTATCTGCCTAGAGCTTAATTTTAGCTCCTGATCCATTGTGGTCAGAGGTACCTGTTCTCGAGGATTGGTAAGTCAGGTACACTTGAAATATATAGAAAGTCGGAATCCCGAATTGCTGATAGCGCTGTGAAGGTTACCTGATTCACGAAAATTTATTGATGGGCCCAATTAGCGTATATATTTTGGTGAATAAGGGTCGGGTGACCTGTGCGCTCTATCAGTAATTTTCTGGTTAGCAGAGGAATGGTTAGGACTAGTTAAGATAGGCAGATAAGATGTTTTGTGAATAAACCTTGAATCTATAACATGTGCTGCTAAAATTTTATTGCTGCTAAAAATAACTTTCTGCTAAAACCGATCGGAAATATTGCTTTGAAAATGTTATAAAATGTTTTGAAATTATATTTTACTAGCAGCCCGTCCCGACGTTGTCCGGGTATGAATTGCTGCCGGCCAGTAGTATATTGTTTCGTAGGATTTCATTTTGATAGCATTTCTTATCTGTGACAGGCCTGTGAAACGCTCCGATTCACAGTGCACTGCTGATGCACTTAAGAATGCGCCTTCAGTAGTGTGTGAACTCGAGTTTCCCTACTTTATTTTTCCTTGCAATATTATATAGCGCGAACTCGACAACATGGCATGAGCACAATTTACATTACAGAAGAACACATTAATTTGTGGTAGGCATGGGAAGACAAAGCAATTTGCCTCGAATCACAGGATGTTGACCTGATGCTGAGATTCGAACGTAGCTCCCCAGCTCTAAAGTTCGCAATTCTAGAACTTGTGGCGGGAGGTGTGTCTAAAAGTGTATGTCGGTGCTGGCCATCAATGAGAGAGACCTGTGCATTTTTCAAATCGGTGGTGAAAAAATATGAGTATGTTGCTGGAGATGTGGGCCGCCGTGCCACCAATGTACTTAACGGGGGAGGGTAAACACCCATTATTCCGCAAATTTCTTTCCGCATAACATCACTCTGCATACTTTCATTACGAAAGTACCATGACTCCGCAATGCCATTATAACGCATGGCATTACATTTTATATGCTTTTACCACGCATACATTTACAACGAAATTCGTTGTAAATGCATGAATGGTAAAAGCATGGGGCCTTATTTATGAAGGCCTTGCGTCAGTTTTGCGCCGCCGGTGCGTCACTTTTTGTGACGCACCAGCGGTGTAAAAAATGCGCCTTGTTGCGCCATATTTAAAAAGTGACGCATCTAGGTAGATGCGTCACTTTTTAAACCCCTGCGCCACATTATACCTGCATCAGGTATAATGTATGCAGAGGGGGCGTTCCCCCGCAAAATGCCTCGTAATAGTGACGCAGTGAAATCTATGAGATTTCACTGCGTCACTTTTAGGACGCTGTTGCGTCAAAATCTTGCGCCTGCCTCACAGCAGGCGTGAGACTGACGCAAACCCTTTCACATGGGGCTTTCCCCATGTGAAAGGACGCATTGCTGGAGTTGCGTCACTTTTGTGACACACTCCAGCAATGCGTCACTTTGCGCTTACAGATACGTCAGAAATACTGACGTATCTGTAACTCTATGGGACATGATGCGTCATACATTAAATATGACGCATCAGGAATGTCGTAAGGAGTGCGCAGTGAAAAGTGACGCATCGCTGTTTTCACGCAGCGATGCGTCACTTTTCATAAATGAGGCCCATGTTTTTTAAAAATGTTTGGATAAGGCAAGTATGGGTATAGGGGTATATGTTTTGGGGTACTGAGGTATATGTTTTGGGGTGTTTGGGTATTTTAATGGTTCAGGTATAGTTTTGGGTTATGGGGTACAGGGGTATTTTTAGGGTTCAGGGCTAGGTTTGGGTTTTGGGGTATAGGGGTATTTTTAGGGTTCAGGGGTAGGTTTGGGTTTTGGGGTACAGGGGTATTTTAAGGGTTCAGGGCTAGGTTTGGGTTTTGGGGTACAGGGGTATTTTTACGGTTCAGGGCTAGGTTTGGGTTTTGGGGTACAGGAGTATTTTTAGGGTTCAGGGGTAGGTTTGGGTTTTGGGGTACAGGGGTATTTTTAGGGTTATGGGCTAGGTTTGGGTTTTGGGGCACAGGGGTATTTTAGGGTTCAGGGGTAGGTTTGGGTTTTGGGGTACAGGGGTATTTTTAGAGTTCAGGGGTATGTTTGGGTTTTGGGCTACAGGGGTATTTTTAGGGTTATGGGCTAGGTTTGGGTTTTGGGGTACAGGGGTATTTTAGGGTTCAGGGGTAGGTTTGGGTTTTGGGGTACAGGGGTATTTTTAGAGTTCAGGGGTATTTTGGGGTTTTGAGGTACAGGGGTATTTATAGGGTTCACGGTTAGGTTTTGGTTTTGGGGTACAGGGGTATTTTTAGGGTTTAGGGATAGGTTTGGGTTTTGGGGTACAGGGTATATTTATAGGGTTAAGATGGGTTAGTGTTTAAGGGTGTTGGGGTATTTTATAGAGTAAGGGTGGGTTATGATTATGGGGTGCAGGGGTATTTAAAGTAGGGGTGGGCGGAATTGGCGCGAACTTGGTACAATAAATCCGCAATATTTCGTTCCGTCAGATTTCCAATTATTAAAACAGAAACCTCATATATTCAAGGTAAAATAACAAGTATTTCTACATGCTAAAATGCATATAGTCATTCCACAAAAGTGAAATTAGCTTCCAGCAAGCAGTGAGAGAGGTGATGATTATGAGATCAAGCCCCTGCAAACCATTATGGGACGAGATTAGCAGTGGGAAGTGAATATTATAGTATCCAAATAATTCTACAAAGAGCTGCAGTTCACCTCGTTCTCCCCAGTTGTCCCCAAGAGCCAAATGCAATAGCATTTAAAATATTATACATCAAGCTGCAGTTAACCTCATGGTCCCTAGATGTCCCTGATGAGGCAAATGCAATAGCATTTAAAATATTACACATCAAGCTGCAGTTCACCTCATGTCCCTAGATGTCCCTGATGATGCAAATGCAATAGCATTTAAAATATTATATATCAAGCTGCAGCTCACCTCGCCGTCCCTAGATGTCCCTGATGAGGCAAATGCAATAGCATTTAAAATATTATATATCAAGCTGCAGTTCACCTCGCCGTCCCTAGATGTCCCTGATGAGGCAAATGCCATCGCATTTAAAATATTATACATCAAGCTGCAGTTCACCTCGTCGTCCCAAGATGTCCCTGATGAGTAAAATTCAAAAACATTGAAACCCTTTCATGAATGCTAAAAACTATGCTAAGCTTATCCCATAATGCTTTGCAGGGCCTTTTAGTTGTATTTTTGCCTATAACTGTGCTTGGGGTGGTTCTAAGAGAATGGGACCACCACTGAATTACTATTTAAAGGGAGCAGGAATGTATAGAACCTGGGAAGAAAAAACAACACTCGTGACGGAATGCCCCCAGCGATTGTCACGCCCCCAGCACCCACCCACAGCACAATGCAGACACGCCCGCAAGGGACTACTTTGCTGGCACGGTTCTTTTACATTTTAAATGTATATGGTGGGCATCTGCATAGCCTATGTCCTCCTGCTGCAACTGCCCTTTCCAATGCTGTATTGGGTGTTGTGATTGGTGCTGTGGTTCCCGAGTTTACCTGGCCAAAAGGTGCAAGTTCTCTCTTTATAATAGTAGTATAGATGAAATGCTGCTATATTATTGCATGTGATTAACAAATTATTAGTGATTGTTCTATGTTGTCTGGAATCCCCGGGGAATAGTATAGCGGGTGGTGAGCAGAATCCACCTAGCTGTGAGGTCACTGGCTGCGAGGAAGATTAGTGCATGGTTAGGTAGAACCGGAAGCGCTAATTAGGACCTTTTCTGAGTGAATAATTGAATAAATGATAGCAACGAGTCCACTAATGAAACTTTAGATGTGATATTACCTAATAAGGGTCACACAAGGAAGGAGTAGTAGGTTCATCGGAGCTTGAATGATAGCAAAGGAGTGCCTTGGTGAAACTTTTGACTTAGTATATATCCCGGAAAGAGTGGATGAGTCAAAGAAGTAACAGGTTCTCTAATGCTTGTGTGAAAGGGTAGGCAGAAGGGTCTATCCGTAGTGAATGAAAAGTAGACAGAAGTGGTTTTCTTGCAGTGAAACAAAAACCTTCTTTCTTTTTAAGACACTCGAGCACAGTGGCGAATGTTATACGTTGTTAACTAAATTGAGCACTTGCACTTTAAGAAAAATTAAAAATTTCCATTACCTTGTGAAGGAGGGAGTCGGCCGCAAAGCCGCGCTGACGTCACTCCGTGCCACGCTGGTATTGGCTGAAACAGCGGGTGTGTAACGAAGCTGGTATTGTAAAGGAGGGGTGAGTGCCGAAGCGTGAGACCACGTCTCGCGAAAAAGGCAGCGCACCCATTGGTCGAAATTATTTGCAATCACAGGATTGATTGGTCGTTGCATCTGTTGAGAGACGCGCTGGTATTGGAGGAAGATTTGTAAACAAAGAGGTTGTAGCTGATCACGGACCTTTTAGTTACACAGTCTATGTGGTATCCCGAATTCTTACCTGATCCACAACTTTTAGGGTTTCGCAAGGATCAGATGCTAAGAGGTAGACCTTATAATATGTACGGAAACAAGAGAAAAATGTCATTTGCTGACAAAATCAAAAATTATTTCAAGAAAGACAAACCCATTAGAACTAGAGAAGGTGTAATCATTCCACCACCTAACACTCCTGCATCATTCATGATGTTTGAAAAAGGTTATCACACCTGCATATGGTTAGAGAATTGGGTAAAGTATACCCAAGACGATGGAGTCCTAGCATTTCCCTTAGATGGTACCTTTAATAGTAGAATTTTGTTTAATTTAAGGACCCGAATGAATGACTTACATCCCAGACCAAGGTTGACTCAGTATGAGGCTTTAGAAGAATGGGAGATTGAGGCCTTAGAAAGAGACAGACCCAGAATGGATAAGGGAGTGAGCAAATGGTACCCGAAATTGCAGCGAGATGCCAAAGAGAAAAAGATGAAACAGTGGAGACAGAATATGATGGTTGAGGGACTATTTCCAATGTTTGGTATGAATGAACCCCAGGGAGGGAAAAGCACAGATAAAACCCGACACCTAAGGTCTGCAGGTGAGTCGGAAGATGAGTACCTGGAGGATTTATTAATGAAAAATCCACCGCCATATGATGAGGAATCTAGGTCCCTGAGTTCGAAAAACCAGTTTTTCCGGCACCCTAGAGAAAGAAGGGCCAGTGAAACTGATGTAACAGGAAAAGAGGGATTTGGTAGGCCTGATACAACCTTCCCGAACTATAGGCCATTTGGTGATGAAAGACCAGAAACGACAGCCCCAACTGCCCCAAGTTTGTATCCTCCTTTAGTTCCACAAGTAATACATGAAACACCGATTGAGAAGGTTTTACAGGAACAGGAAAGGGAAGCCTTAATTAAACAACGGAATGAACTAATTCAGAAAATATCATTGTTGAATCCCAGTCCTGAAGCTTTGACAATTCCAGTAACTATTGGTCCCGTTGTTCCTCTTTATGGGGATAGACAGGCTAGTCCAAAAACTCCAGTTATTACACCTGCTGTAGCACCACCCAGAAAAGAGTCTTTCATAGTTGATGATCAGACAAGTGAATGCGAATCTGTGGATTCCCTGCTAGATCTGCCCATAAGGGAACCAGAGGGTAGTGTCCCTCGAACGAGAACCCAGACTAGCCCAAGGGAAGTCCTGATAGAGACAGCGTCAGGTACTCGAAGTGCCACAGTGGTGACCCCGGAAGAAATAGACAGGTGGACCAGAGAATTAGAAAAAACAACTCCCCAGTCAAACCCGTTAGACATTTACAAACTAAGAATAGAGATGGAAGAACTAATGGCTGGAAACGTGGGATTAGACAGACTGAACACTCTTAGTGAGGAAGAGTTGCTGTTCATATGCAAAAGTCTTACCCGAAACACCAGAGTGTTCCATGAGAAACTAATGAACACTGCAGCTAACATGGGAATAGATGTGAGCAAATCCAAAGTATTACAAAAGCCTTATAGAGCAGAATTTTCGGACAAAGATCTAGACAACATGAATGTGTCCGGGAAAAAGGTGCAGATAAGGGAATTGTTAAACCTGTTGCAGAAATAGGGAGACTTAGAAAAATGGAAAGCCAGATGGGCAAAGAAAAAGGAACACAGTAAGGCTAGACCGAAGACTTCTGAATACGTTCTAAAGGAAGTCGATAAGCCAGAAGCCTTGTATCCCATGAGAGAAGTGCCAGGGCGAAAATATGTACATGTACCATGGTCCCGACAGGATATTGTGTCCTTTACAAATGACTTCCCAAAATTGAGAGAGAAACCAGTGGAGTGGTATAGGCAGGTCAAGAGATTTGTCAAAGTCCAAAAGTGCCTCCTGAAGGACCTAGATGGGTTCTTCGACATTGTAGTTCCTGTAGATTTATGGACAGAATGTAAAATAGCAGTTGATTGGCCCAGTGAGGAGTATGAACGAGACTCAAGAACAGGAGCTCCCTCTCCGAATGTAATGAGACAATATGACAAGGTAATACAATATTTGAAAGGGAAAGTGCCAGCAAAGGAAACTGATTGGACCCGCATAGATAGAACTACCCAGAATCGTGATGAAACGGTCCACTCCTATTATGAGCGACTGCTACAGGTATTCAAGACCTACAGTGGAATCGATAATATTGAAATGAAGGATATGACCCATTTCATTTATCGATTCGTGTTGGGATTGAGACCTGAGATATCCCAGTGGATCAGAGACAACAAGATCTGTTGGCAGGGTAAACCTGTAGATGAGGTCCTGAAGTATGCAAAATACTGCGAGGACGAGATGGAAAACAAACGGAAGGCCCTAAAAGAGAAGGTAATGTGGGCTCAAGTGAAATTGGCGGAACAACAAGAAAAGCAGTTAAGTAAAATAAATAATAACACCCCAAATACAGGTACTGGGGGAGGAGGGAAACCCCGAACTAAAATGAGTCGAGAGGAGGCTATGAAAAAGTTCCCCTGTCACAGGTGCGGTCAGTTAGGGCACTGGAGAGACGAATGTCCGAATTTACAGACTAGTAATGTCCAAAATAATGATTTAAATCCACAGGCGCAGAAAGAGGGGCCCCGAAAGACCCAGCAACAGGTAAAACAGAGTCAGTTGCCTCATGCACCTAGGCCTAATTATAAGAACAAAAATCAGCAGAATGAGACAGTTGAGGTGTGGGAAGGAAGGGAGGATAGAAATGCAGCAACCTCGCAATTCCTGTTGACTGATACATTCCTCTGTGATGAACCTTACTTACGGGGCCTGAGGGGGGAGGATGAGGAGTGCGTACTTGGCGCCTCCTTGCCGGTAGACCAGTCAGGACCATACATTGAAGGAAAGGTTGAAGGAAATGATGTCACCTTTCTATTGGACACTGGTGCTACCCGTTCTACTGTGAGAACAGCAGATGTTCCTAACCTACCCCTCTTGGGAGAAGCAATCCAAGTAGTGGGTGTGTCAAACCAGATAATTAGTACTCCAGTAACAGAACCAATGGAGATTTCGATAGGGAATTTTAAAGAAATGCACAGATTTGTGGTCTGTGATTCTAGTCTGGTGAACTTATTGGGACGTGATTTGCTGTGCAAAATGAACTGCACCATATTTTGCACACCAAAAGGCGTTGAAATCCAGACTCCAGATGAAGACGGATTGTACAAATTAATGTTGCTAAGGCCTGACTCAGAAATTAAGAAATTAACAATGCTAGATTTACCTGAAGAGCTCCAACAGACAGTGATACCAGAAGTGTGGGATTTCACTGGAAGGGATGTAGGACTAATGGCAAATGTAGACCCGATTCAAATAGCCATAAAACCAAATGCAGTTTACCCGAATACCAAGCAGTATAAAATGAACGCAGAAGTGAAAGCCGGAGTTGCCCTCGAAATAAAAAGATTGCCAGAAGCCAACATCATACAGGAAGTAATGAGCAGTCCTTGTAATTCACCCATAATTGGAATCAAAAAGCCTAGTGGGAAGTACAGGGTAGTGCAAGACCTGCGCAAGGTAAACAAGATTGTTGTCCCTTGCTGGCCTATTGTGCCAAACCCTGCAGTGATTTTGTACCAAATTCCATGGAATGCTGGATGGTTTACCGTCATTGACTTGTGTCACGCATTCTTTTCTATCCCATTGCATCCAGACAGCAAATTTCTTTTCTCATTTGAATTCGACAGTCATGTCTATGTCTGGAATCGTGTCCCTCAAGGGTACGCAGAGAGTCCATCTATTTTCAATCAGATTTTAAAAAGATGCCTTGAATCATTAGTCTTACCTGGAGAATCAGTTTTGGTCCAGTACATAGACGACCTCCTGGTGGCGTCTAAAAGTCGGAACAACTGTGTTACTGATACCATTGCATTGTTGAACCATATGGGTGAAGGAGGGCATAAGGTATCGCCAGACAAATTACAGTTCTGCAAAAATTCAGTGAAATATCTGGGGCACCAGATAGAAAAAGGTATCCGAAAGGTTACTTCAGAAAGGATTAGGATCATTCGAGACATGGAATTACCCCATACTCAAAAAGACATCAGAATGTTCCTGGGGGTGGTAGGGTACTGTAGACAGTGGATTGTGGGAATTGCAGTCCTAGCTAAACCATTGATAAAAATTACCAAGAAAGGAGCAAAAGATCCAGTCGAGTGGGATGATGAAAGCATGACATCCTGGATAAAATTACGAAGCTGTTTGTGTTCAGCTCCTGCATTAGGAATGCCTGACTATTCAAAAGATTTTGCCTTGTTTTGTGACACACGAGACAATTGTGCACTCTCAGTCCTAACTCAAATTCATGGTCTAACTAGACGTCCGGTGGCATATTTCTCTGCTACCTTAGATCCAGTGGCTGCTGGATTGCCTGGATGTTTGAAAACAGTAGCTGCAACCTGCACGAGTCTTGAACAAAGTGAGTCCATTGTCATGGTACATCCATTAACTGTGTACGTTCCGCATGCAGTTGTAATCCTATTGACTAGGACCAAAACCCAGTACCACACACCTAGTCGGCTGACTAAGTATGAGAGGATTTTAGTGGGTGCTGCCAATGTAACTATCACGAGATGTAATATACTGAACCCAGCAACCCTATTGCCAAATACGCTGGCTGCAGAAGTCAGGGAGGAGGTTGAGCATAATTGCATTGATCTCACTGAATATAGCACAAAACTACGCCCGGATATTAAGGAAACAGCTTTGCCCATAGAAGACAGTGGGCCCGATTCACAGAATGAACTTAAGACTCAATCCTAAACTTACTACTACTTTGGTATTCACAGAATGCACTTACTACTTTTGGCATTCACAGAATGAACTTACTACTTTTGGTATTCACAGAAGTTAGGATTTTGTCTTAAGTTTGTCTTAAGACAAACTTAAGACAGACTTAAGACAGACTTAAGACAAAATCCCAACTTCTGTGAATACCAAAAATAGTAAGTTCATTCTGTGAATGCCAAAAGTAGTAAGTGCATTCTGTGAATACCAAAATAGTAGTAAGTTTAGGATTGAGTCTTAAGTTCATTCTGTGAATCGGGCCCATTGAATTGTTTGTGGATGGCTCATGTTTGAGACATGAGGATGGAGGCCTAAGTGCTGCCTATGCTGTGGTTACCCTTGCCAAAACAATAGAAGCATCCTACCTATTTGGAGTAAAATCTGCACAAGTAGCCAAATTGGTTGCATTGACAAGAGCTTTCAAAAATGGGAAAAATAATAGAGTAACCATATACACTGACAGTCAATATGGTTACGGGGTTGTGCATGACTTCGGCCAATTGTGGCTGCAAAGAGAATTCATGACTTCCTCAGGTACCCCTATCAGAAATGGAAAAGTGGTACAGAACCTACTGGAAGCAATCCAGTTACCAAAAGAATTGGCTGTGGTCAAGTGTGCTGCTCACAAATCTGGCAACGACAATGTGACAGCTGGTAACCGTTATGCTGACCAAATAGCCCAATATTGTGCCCGGAACAAAATGTCATTGAACATCACATTGGGGGAGTCGGAAACAGCTGCCAACTTATGGTGTTTGAGGATGTATCAACTTGGGAGGAACTGAAAGGGTTGCAACAGGCAGCAGAGCCAGAAGAAAAAGAAAGATGGGAAAAAGATGATTGCCATCCAAGGGATAGAGATGGTATCATTGTTCATAAGGATGGTATGCCTGTGTTACCAGACAGTATGGTCGCTTCTATGGCAAGACTAATCCATGGAGATACACACATAGGGAGAGATGCAATGGTTCGTGTCTTTAAACAAACATGGTACAGTTCGAAGTTCAGGAACATTGCAGAGGCACTTTGCCAGAGGTGCTTAACTTGTCAGCAGTTTAATCCTGGAAAAAAAACAGTGGTGTTGCCCAGGACAATTGGAAAAGCAGAAGGCCCTTTTATCAGAATACAGGTTGACTTTATTCAGTTACCCCTTTGCAGAGGACATAGGTATGTTCTTGTCATAGTCTGCCTATTTTCAAAATGGGTAGAAGCTTACCCAGCCAAGAAAAATGATGCCATTACTGTAGCCAAATTGTTACTAAGGGAACTGATACCTAGGTACGGTTTTCCAGTCACAGTTGAATTGGACAGAGGTGGGCATTTTGCCAATGACGTAATAACTTTTCGAGGCATTTAAAATTACCCAAAAACTGCACTGTGCATATCATCCAGAGGCTTCTGGAGTAGTAGAACAGCTGAATGGCACTATAAAGTCAAGACTGGGAAAGATGTGTAACTCTACTGGATTGAATTGGATAGACGCTTTACCCCTTGTCCTGATGGGACTGAGAAGCATCCCAGACCGAAGCACAGGCCTGAGTCCCCATGAGATACTAATGGGAAGAGTGATGCGGCAGGTATGGGTACCAGGACACAAACTGCTAAGTATTTCTGATGAGTTGGTACTAGAATACTGCAAGCAGCTGGGTGACCAAGTGCGTTCTATCTCTCACCAGATTGGGGAAGACGCCGTCGCCAGTCGCCAGGCCCACAACTCCAGTCCATAATTTGAAATTTGGGTTGTGCTTAAGAAACACACCCGAAAGAGTTGCCTAGCACCGAAGTGGGGAAAGCGAGGGCAAGTGATTCTCATCACTACGACTGCGGTGAAATGTGCAGGTGTGCCAAAGTGGATCCATGCAAGTCATACCAAAAGAGTGACTGAAAAGGAAGCAGCTGAAGCTGAAGGTTGCGCAGCTGAAGGGTCTCCAGACGATGGTCCTGAAGTAGCTGAGGACGAACAACCGAGCACCAGCCAAGACGAATGGTATCCTGCAGATGATCTGGCTCTTGATCCAATAGGAACCAGAAGATACACCTACTTAGATAGAGAGTCGAATAGTGAGGATGAGATAGGACCAGGAAGAGAAAATCAGATAATCGAAATCCATGACAGATCTGATGAAGAAGGAGGTCAGATAGGGACAGAACAGGTCATCGACACACCTCCCACAACTCCAGAAATAGAAAAGGAACAGTTAGAACTTAGGGCGGAAGTTCATGCGGAAGAAGATCAAGGGTTCGAAGTGCATGAACAAGATCAGATAGAAATAGACGAACGTGTTCAGGAAACAGAATTTGAAAAAAACAGAAGTCAAAATCAGCATACACCTGAACCAGGCCAGTTTAGCAACCAGGCAGAAGAATCTGTAATAAGACCTGGGACTAGTCAGACAGGAATAGAAGACGAAAGTGTCGAAATAGCTGTGCCACAACTGAATGAAAACAAAAGAGCTCGTGAAGAAAGCCAAATTACAGTGCCAGTTAAAAGACTTAAAAAGAAGAAAGATGAACCAAGATTCATAAAAAGACTAAAACTGAGATTGAAAACTGTGGAAGAGAAGCTAGAAGACCGAAAGAAGGCTGACAGTGAAAAGGAAAGGGCTGGAACCAAGCCTCAAAGACGGAGTGACAGAATAAAAAGACAAAACAAGAAATATCGGAATCCTGAATGGACTTACCTAGTACTAGAAGAATTAGAAGACCTCAAAATAAGTGACGAGAGTGACGAAGAATCAATTGCTGATCAGGGTTCCGAAGAAGAAGACCCTACCTGAAATTTTAACCTGCGTAAGCCACCTGTGTAAAGTTACAAAGAGGGGTTGAAAACTTCTTCTAAGCCAAAAATGTCTGATTCAAATGTGAATGGAAGACCTAGACAGAATTGCTGTAAAAACCCTCGGTTTCAAACTAGATCACCAACTCTCACTTCACCCCCAGGTCAGCTCTGTGGTGTCCTCATCCTTTCACTCCCTGCGTACCATCCGTAAAGTCTCTCGGTTCTTCTCCTATCCGGCTCTCAAACTTATAGTTCTTGCCATGGTGATCTCCCGTCTGGACTACGGCAATGCCCTTTATTGTGGCATGCCCGCATACAGTTTGCGACGCCTCCAATTAGTACAAAACCAGGCGGCCCGACTGGTTTTTAACCTATCCAAGTCTCACCATGTGACCCCCCTCCTTAAGACCCTACACTGGCTCCCCATCCGTGAAGGAGCCCAGTTCAAACTAGGATGTATCATCTTTAACGCTCGGGCCGGATCGGCCCCTGCATTTATCACTTCTGAAATTCATCCCTATGCCCCCCTCATGGAGCTGCGTTCCTCTACCCAACAACTGCTCCTTGTCCCCCGTTTCAAACGCAAAAAGTGGGGTGGATCCAAATTTTCCACACTCCCCCCCACTTTTTGGAACTCCCTCCCGGCTCACCTGAGATCTTGTCCTCAATACTCACTTTTTCGTAAGGCATTGAAGACTCTTCTTTTCACTCAGGCCTTTTCCTCCTAAACCCCCCTTTCCATCCTCCCTCCTTTGAAGCTTCAGGGGTTCAGTATAATCAGCGCCATGAAACCGCTTGGTGTACGTGCGCTTAAGAAATATTTTAAACTCAAACTCAAACTCTAAAACATGCTGTAAAATATGCTTGTGAAGTGTAGAAAAAGTACTAATAGTATGGATAGGACTAACAGTCTTAATACCTTTTATGATAAGCAAAGATTCTAACCTGTATTCTACTAAATTAGTGACGAAAGACTCAGATGTTTTGCCGACAGAAGAAACACCACAAAGTGTAGAAAGACATGAGAAAACCTCTAGCCTTAAACAGACAAAAGGGGACGTAGATGCATCAGACGAAGGAGGACTACATTATCACAGGATAAGAAACAGGACACATTTAAATGTATTTGCAAACCTTTTAGTACACTATGTAGAAGCTATGGAAATAGAAGACTGTTATGTCTGCATGAAGGTACCCACTTCTGTAGCTGAAGGTGTGACCTAACACCATCTACCCCTAACCTATGGAATTTCCTGTAGTATTTTGGCAAGCTTATTTTATAGAAGCACCCTACAGTATTACTATTCTAACTCAGACGTAATATTTTCTGAACTTCCTATTCGGGGAAACCTGAACATTGTACATATCAAGAGTGACGTGACTCGTTATATGGGAGAATACTTTCTGACTATAGGTGACATAGATTTAGGTGAAGCACACGGAAATAATGTGACCTGTTCATTACATGAACAAGAAAAGATGTCTTTAAACATGGCAGAAAAGAGAAGGGAAAGTTTCCAAAGAAAGGCCAATGACAAAAGACAGAAAACTCCTAAGTGGGCAAAAAACATGGAAAGCACCTCAAAAGGTGAAGAGAACGCTGCACTGTTACTGGATTTCGAAAGAAAGGGGAAACTTTGTCTTCATAGAGAAAAGACTAGTTATTATAACAATGTATTCATCGGTTCCAGTGAATGCGAACACAATTATAAGGTCATTGGAGGTTGGGGTTTCAAAAATGGGTCAGAACCTGTGTTTCCCGGAATTTATTATATATGTGGAAACAAGGCTTATTTCAAATTACCGGATCACTGGTATGGAAGCTGCTATTTTGGTATTGTCTTCCCGAAAATATAAGATGTGAATGACGCCGCTGGAAGCAATGAAAATACTAATGGTTTAGTGCGTAGTAGAAGAGAAAGTGTAGGAGAAATAATAGATGATATATTTAGTGCATTGATACTTGGAGTGGGAGTGGTTCTGAATACACACCAAATTTGCAAATTGTCTACAGTGGTGGATCGGTTATCTACTGACACTGCTGCTGGAGTCTTGCTGGTCAATACTGAAATGGTTGCGATCAGATCAATGGTTTTACAAAATAGACTTGCTCTTGATACCTTATTGGCAAAAGAGGGCAGAGTCTGTAGAATGTTGAAAGCGCAACATTGTTGCACTTACATTCCAGATAAAAGTGTTGAAATTAAGAAATATGTGAGAAACATAACTAATCTGGAAAAGGAGCTCAAACCACTGGAGGTTGACAGTGCCTGAAAGAGACTAACTGATGGTCTCTCCTGTGTAGGTAGTTGGTTTTCTAACATAGGTAAACGTCTTGTGAGTAAAATACTGATGCCAATAGCAGGGATTAGTTTAATTGTGCTAATAATAATAATTTGTTGCAAATACCAGAAATGCAAAAAGAAGTATGCTGTGAACAAGAGAGGAGTGAAAAGGAATATTGATGAACTTGAATTAGAAGAGCTGAAAAATCAAATTTATAAAAAGGCAAAGAATTTCCATCCTAATAAGGATGCAGGGAAAAGGCTTAACAACAAATTTGTTGAGATTGAGATGGATGAGGTATGAAAGAAAAAGTTGGCATCTGGTTCCATTAATAGTGATGATAGTAAATATCATCAAAGAGGGGATTGATGGAGCAAGGATTCGCACATTACGCGGCTTGCTTGTATTCAAACCCCTCGCCTAACCTTTAATATAGTAACCAATTTGTTTCGTGTATTAATATTGCACTTTTACACTACACGCGGGTGTTCCAGAGATGCTTGCCTATGTGTTTATTAATCATAACTACGCTTGCAACTGACTTGGTCGCTGCTATGCGGGATTTCAGTCTGCGCATGCGTCGGTCATACCCATGTGATGCACTCGTAGTTCTGGAGGGATTTTTCGCTCATGCGCAGTATTGCTAATATGGCCGCTTTGTCTTTAACATGCTCTCCGCTTGCTACTGCTGCTCTGGCTCAGCTGTTTATTTCTGCTTAACTCCTAACGCTATAGATATTATAAAGTAAGGGGTGTAGTGCAGCTATTCATGGTATACAGTATATTCATTTTTTCTGTGTTTCTAAATTTTTTTCGCTTACTTTTCATGTGACACACTTTGGGGGCCTGGGAGCTGTGCGCCACTCCATCTTGGAAGCCCATATCACTCTAACCACGTGTAGAGGGAGAAAACGAATTGTTCAGGAGTGGAACTAAGCCAGCTGGCTGCTGAAGCTCAGATGCTCCTGGGAAAGCAACCTCTGCTCCAGGAGAAGACTTCGACTTGTACCTGAAGTGTTACAATGTTTAATAATGTCTGTGTGCCCTATTGTTTCGGCACTCTTATGCCATGGGAACTGGAATGTAAGGGGTGGGTTCAAATTATTTCATATTAATTATGTGAACTCCAAATTCTAGGTGGTGACAATGACCTAACCACCTCTCTTGTCCAATCCGAAGTTGAGGATCCTTTCATTTGCAACATTTGTGGGTGGTCCACTGACCCGAAAACAGTATAATTAGTCTAGTTTTAGCTAGAGAAATTGTCCGACTTGTCCGAATAGCCGACCTGTCACTGACCCTACGAACTCTATAGGTGATTGAATACATAGAGCTGCGGAGCACTCTGTCCGTAATTTCCACAAACTTAGTCTGGGGAGGAGGAACTCTTAAGTTCTGGCGAAGCACTTTGTTGGGAGATTCGAGAACCCAATCGGGGTTATTGGCAGATTCCTTGCAGAGAGGGCGTAGCGCAGGCGTTGCATCCGAAGCTGCAGGTGTTGGTCGTACCCTTCCGTGAGCCCAGTCCTGATCCAATCCTGGGGTGATCCTATCCTGACTGTCCATGAGCTGTACATGCTCACCTACTGGCATCCTAAGTCCTTGAGGGTCCTTTCCCGCCTTTCCCAACCGACCCGTGGCCAGGGGTAGTCCTCACTCTGTCCTAGTTAAATATAAAATACATGTGGGTGTTCGTCCTTCTAAATCTTTCTCTCCAATTTTTCTAATAAAGCAATCTTGCCTGTGATTTATCTCTGACCTTTTAAATTCTGACAGAAGTATTCTTTCTAGCATGTTCCTTATCTCTCCCTTACCCTTACTCAATTGCTGAATTGTTTGCATATTTAGTATGTTCCACTGTTACCCTTCCTATAGAAGTTGCACTTATTCTGAAGCACAAAACCTCTCAGTTTATTCCAATTAGCATTCAGTAGTATGTTCCCTTGTTCTTACCTATCCTTTAGTGATGAAATAGCATGTTCCTTCTCATAGTATCCTTCTGAAAATTAATGATTCTCACCCTGATTCATAGTTATATCGTGTTTTTGATCTTGGTTATAGATGTTCTCATTAATGTAAACCTTATTCCCATGGCATATACAAACCTTTTATGATTTAGATAAAAACTTTAAAACTTCCTGTGTTTGTGGTTATTATAAGGATATGCAAATATGAAATGTATGTGGTATTAGTGCTATCTGCCTAGAGCTTAATTTTAGCTCCTGATCCATTGTGTTCAGAGGTACCTGTTCTCGAGGATTGGTAAGTCAGGTACACTTGAAATATATAGAAAGTCACAATCCCGAATTGCTGATAGCGCTGTGAAGGTTACCTGATTCACGAAAATTTATTGATGGGCCCAATTAGCGTATATATTTTGGTGAATAAGGGTCGGGTGACCTGCGTGCTCTATCACTTACATGGGAAGTAAGCCCTGAAGAGTCCGAGTTTATTTGTACTCAGACGAAACACGTGTCGGCTGGCGTTGTCTTGTTTCAAGTATTAAAGCATCAAGACCTACAAGGCTTTACCCTTCATTTTACTTCTTACCAGTCGAAAATGTTCTGAAATTGTACTTACTATATGTACATTTACTTGTGTGTGCACAGGGACTGTGTTTAGCAGTGAGATACTGGTTGAAGCAAGACAGAGCATAGAATAGAATACATATACATTCTAAATTCCACAGTATTAAATAATAACACGAATAAGAACACAGGGCCCGATTCACAGAACTAACTTAAAACAAAATCCTAAACGTACTACTTTTGGTATTCACAGAAGTTAGGATTTTGTCTTAAGACAGACTTAAGACAGACCTCATCTACAAGGAAATGATGCAGTGCACCGCCGAAAGCCATTTGGCTGCAGTGTTGCGTCATTTTCAAAGCACAGAGATGCGTCGTATTAGTAGCAAAAGACGCATCCCTGTGCTTTCCCCTTGCGTCATTTTGCCACGGTTCCTGCGTTGCTGGGATGATTGACACCTTCCTGCACAAAACTAATAATTAATGGCATTTTCTTCTTCCTGTGCATGCTGCAGGATGCAGCACGCATAGAAAGAGGGAAAAAAAGAAGAAAAATAAATATTTCTCTTCTTTGTGACATTTCTCCTGTAGTGTCAAGTCCCATGGATTTTGCGGGAAACACCCACAGCACCACACATTGAACCCCTTTGAAAGGGAAACATATTTACAAGGTAATGAAAAGTCATGCAGGGTGACTTTACATGGCTTTTTATATATGGTACAGCCGATTGCACTACCATCATCAGACCATCATGACCATCAGCAATAGCTGCAATCCACTGGGCTAGTGGCAGAGTAAAGCGTGTGGCTGCTTTGCGTAGTCTTTGGCTCAAGCAACCCTGTATAACTAGGTTCATCTCTCCAACCTTGTCGCACAGCGCGAACCGTCAGGATGGCCGTGAAGGAAGCCGCATGACCATCAGGAGGATGCTGGTGCCTCTTCTTCAGCTGTGCAGCAAGTAGTGCCAGCTGCACCGTTTAGGCCTTTTACAACTGCGCAGCAATTAGTGCCAGTTGCACCATTTAGGCCTTTTTCAGCTGCGCAGCAAGTAGTGCCAGCTGCTCCGTTTAGGCCTTTTTACAGCTGCGCAGCAAGCAAGTGCCAGCTGCTCCACTTAAGCCTTTAACTGCTGTGCAGCAAGTAGTGCCAGCTGCTTCTCTTACGACAATTTTATCAGCGGAGACAGTTTTGTTTGATTGCGTTATGACTCACGCTGCGTTGCTAGCAGCCTGGACATTATGGACTATGCATTCAGGACATCTGTGCCCCCCTGCTGAGGTGGCCTGGGAGTCTCCGAGGCATTTAGGACGCCAGGCCAGACTTTGATGAAGGGCCCAGCACATACCCACCCCACTTCCCAGACGACACATTAGTTCTGACTTCTTCACCCAGCATCTGGATTATGTGCCTCCTTCTTGCCCTCTTACCTATCATCTCCACAGCCTTCCTAGTAATACCTGTCTCATTTCCCCCCACCCTCCTCCAGCCCATTTTCCCAACATGGCCACCACTCGAGTTAAGGCTGGAATTAACTGCTATAAAATCATTTATCCTCCCGGCCAGACTAAAGCCTCAACAAAACGATTGAAACATAACACTATTGAACGTTTCCCTGATTCCCTCTTTGTTGATCAATTTTACAATGGTCATCTTGGGAGGCTCAATAACGACTTCATCTTCTTCACTCGCGACACCCTCTCTTGGTCCACAAGCTTTTATCATTCCCTTAACATCACCTCCTCTTCCTCCATCCCGCATGGCAAACAACTAAAAATTTCCCCCTCTGTGCGTTTTGATGGCCACCTCACTATCTCACTCTATAACAACGGTACTGTCATGATACAAGGCAAAGACTCCTGTCTCTCGCTCTTTGACCACCTCTTCCCCTCCCTTCTCCCCTCCTCTGTGACTGGGTCTTCCCCCAACTCCTCACCTAGCTACACCCACTCCTCACTCTCTCCTCCCCTGACCCCCCTACACATCTATAGGGTGCACCCTCGAGAATCACAGGCAGGCCCTCTTCCCTCCACCCCCCCTCCTATTCCTCCCCCTCCACAGGTTGCCCCCTCATTCTTCACTTCAGCCTTACCTTTAACTAATACGCTTCTTGCCCAAGCTACACCTTCACGATTCCCCAATCTCCTCACCTCACCCATATTCCTACCCGTCACCCCCCTTTTGAGTCCACCTCCTCTCCAACCCTCTACCCAGGCTAACCCTCCCTACGCTCAGCTTATTAGAACCAAGCACCCACCTAAACCATCCCGAGCACCCCTGTATAGGTACAACATCCCAATCACCCTGCAGAGCCCAAGTACCCCCATCACCAAAACAGTCTTGACAGAGCTGCGCTGTCTGCTCCACAATTGCAGATCAGCAGTAAAACATAAACTTCAAATCTCCGATACCATCACCCTACACAAGGTTGACATGCTCTTCCTCACAGAGACCTGGTTCAACTATACCTCACACTCTATCTTTGATCTCCTACTACCCACAGGCTATTCCATACTCAAGAAAGACAGAACCGAAGGCGTTGGGGGAGGTGTTGCAGTTATCTTTAGAAACTCCCTTCAACTGAAGGCTCTTCCTTTCAGCTCTTTCCGCACTTTTGAAGGCCTTTCTATTGAGCTCCAATTGCACCATCGCTCACCCCTCAGATTCCATGTCATTTACCATCCACCGGGGAGCGACCCTTCGTTTTTGGAAGAACTCACTAACTTCATCAGCGACCAACACTCGGAAAGTGACAATCAGACCTTTGTGGGGGACTTCAATCTCTATTGGGGCTCACCGCAAGACTCCTCTGCGAACTCGCTTGCCACCTTCCTCTCTGCATACGATCTTATACAACACTGCACACAGTCAACACACTCTAAGGGCTCAATCCTGGACCTTGTTATTTCCAAAGCAGACAGACTTTCTATCACTACCCCTATTCTTGTAGACTGGTCTGACCACCTCCTCATCCCATTCTCTCTTCACCTTTCACACTCTATAACTCTTGGCCAACCTAAGAGAGCTACCTCCTGGTTCCGTGATGTTAAGAATATTGACATTGGTTCCTTCTGTGAATCATCCTTGTTATCACTTCCAAAGCTAGACCCGAACCTAGATGTTGACGAACTCACCTCCCAATGCCTCACAGTCCTTGCAGTCGAAATCAATAAGGTCGCTCCTCTCCAAAGCAAAAAGGTTAGGCCCACTCCGTCAGCACCTTGGTACAACAAATCCCTCTATGAAGAAAGGAAGCAGCTAAGATACCTGGAGAAACAATGGAGGCAAGCGCCCTCCACCGATAACTTAGCCACGCTTCGTTCTGCAAGATCCAAATACCATAAGAACATCTTCCTTGGGAAAGCGTCGCACTTCAGAACCCTCCTTGACTCTGCCAAAAATAGACCCAAAAAACTATTCGATCTCATCAAGATTCCTAACCACTCTCCCCCTACCTCCAAGCCGGAGGACTCAACAAAGAAAGCAACTGACTTTGCTATATTCTTGACAAAAAAGTGAAATCCTTGTTTTTTTTTAGTTAATTTCTGATTGGGTACTTTACAAACGTGCGCTCCCTTCAGGCACTTAATGTGACTAAAATTACAATGCATAATGTGTTGATCTTGAGGCCGTGTTTTCGCCAATGTTAGACATGTGTCCATTTCTCATGACAGTTTCTTCATCGTTGCATAGTAAAACACGTTGTCAACGATTCTTTGTTAGTTCTTCAGAAAAACGGTTAATCATATCACGTCCTTGTGGGAAGGATCACGAACGTGCACCCGCTTCTTATTGCCGCTGTGAATCATTATTTTCAAGTGAGTTAACGCTCAGTTTACCGCGCAATGTTTCAAGACGTAACCGAACACTTTGGTCATCTTGGGTTTGTTTACATTTTAGAATACCGATACGCTAAGCTTTCCACGTCTGGAAACCTTCAGGACTTCATATTGTTTCCTTGCCATTTCAAACCACACATGTGAGTTAGTCCTCCGGAAAGTGTGCTGTTTAATACCATGCAAACACAAGGTTATATGTTTTTCATTTACTTAGAATGATGTAATTGTTTCATTTCATTATGTTTATATGGTAAACACTTTTTCAGACATGACATGGTTGAATTTATACTGCTGCAGTAAACTGTAAACTGTGAAGTTGAAGGACCTTCAAATGTGGTGAAAGTACGCATTTTTTTTATGTTTTTCAGGTACAGCCCCTGATGAAGGGCCGTGTGGCTTGAAATGCATTGGGCATGGGCAACTTGTGAGATAAAATGGAATTCTTGATAAAAATACTGCATTATTGAATAACGAAGAACATCTATACTACTATTATAAAGAGAGAACTTGCACCTTTTGGCCAGGTAAACTCGGGAACCACAGCACCAATCACAACACCCAATACAGCTTTGGAAAGGGCAGTTGCAGCAGAAGGACATAGGCTATGTAGACGCCCACCATATACATATAAAATGTAAAAGAACCGTGCCAGCAAAGTAGTCCCTTGTGGGCGAGTCTGCATTGTGCTGTGGGTGTGTGCTGGGGGCGTGACAATTGCTGGGGGCATTCCGTCACGAGTGTTGTTTTTTCTTCCCAGGTTCTATACATTCCTGCTCCCTTTAAATAGTAATTCAGTGGTGGTCCCATTCTCTTAGAACCACCCCAAGCACAGTTATGGGCAAAAATACAACTAAACGGCCCTGCAAAGCATTATGGGATAAGCTTAGCATAATTTTTAGCATTCATGAAAGGGTTTCCATGTTTTTGAATTTTACTTTTCAGGGACATCTTGGGACGACGAGGTGAACTGCAGCTTGATGTATAATATTTTAAATGCGATTGCATTTGCCTCATCAGGGACATCTAGGGACAGCGAGGTGAACTGCAGCTTGATATATAATATTTTAAATGCTATTGCATTTGCCTCTTGGGGACATTTGGGGAGAACGAGGTGAACTGCAGATCTTTGTAGAATTATTTGGATACTATAATATTCACTTCCCACTGCTAATCTCGTCCCATAATGGTTTGCAGGGGCTTGATCTCAAAATCATCACCTCTCTCACTGCTTGCTGGAAGCAAATTTCACTTTTGTGAAATGACTATATGCATTTTAGCATGTAGAAATACTTGTTATTTTACCTTGAATATATGAGGTTTCTGTTTTAATAATTGGAAATCTGACGGAACGAAATATTGCTGATTTATTGTACCAAGTTCGCGCCAATTTAGCCCTCCCCTAATTTAAATACCCCTGCACCCCATAATCATAACCCACCCTTACTCTATAAAATACCCCAACACCCTTAAACACTAACCCATCTTAACCCTATAAATATACCCTGTGCCCCAAAACCCAAACCTATCCCTAAACCCTAAAAATACTCATGTACCCCAAAACCAAAACCTAGCCCTGAACCCTATAAATACCCCTGTACCTCAAAACCCAAACATACCCCTGAACCCTAAAAATACCCCTGTACCCCAAAACCCAAACCTACCCCTGAACCCTAAAATACCCCTGTACCCCAAAACGCAAACCTAGCCCATAACCCTTAAAATACCCTTGTACCCCAAAACCTAAACCTACCCCTGAACCCTAATAATACCCCTGTACCCCAAATCCCAAACCTAGCCCAGAACCCTAAAATACCCCTGTATCCCAAAACCCAAACCTAGCCCTGAACCCTAAAAATACCCCTGTGCCCCAAAACCCAAACCTAGCCCTGAACCCTTAAAATACCCCTGTACCCCAAAACCCAAACCTACCCCTGAACCCTAAAAATACCCCTATACCCCAAAACCCAAACCTAGCCCTGAACCCTAAAAATACCCCTGTACCCCATAACACAAAACTATATCTGAACCATTAAAATACCCAAACACCCCAAAACATATACCTCAGTACCCCAAAACATATACCCCTATACCCATACTTGCCTTATCCAAACATTT
The DNA here is from genome assembly GCF_964263255.1 of Lissotriton vulgaris. Lineage (NCBI taxonomy): Eukaryota > Metazoa > Chordata > Amphibia > Caudata > Salamandridae > Lissotriton > Lissotriton vulgaris. Next base: position 252,815,257 of record NC_141686.1, on the reverse strand, counting down.
TTTAAAAACATGCTTTTACCATTCATGCATTTACAACGAATTTAGTTGTAAATGTATGCATGGTAAAAGAATATAAAATGTAATGCCATGCGTTATAATGGCATTGCGGAGTCATGGTACTTTCGTAATGAAAGTATGCAGAGTAATGGTATGCGGAAAGAAATTTGCGGAATAATTGGGTGTTTACCCTCCCCCGTAAGTACATTGGTGGCACGGCGGCCCACATCTCCAGCAACATACTCATATTTTTTCACCACCAATTGGAAAAATGCACTGGTCTCTCTCATTGATGCCCAGCACCGACATACACTTTTAGACACACCTCCCACCACAAGTTCTAGAATTGCGATCTTTAGAGATGGGGAACTACGTTCGAATCTCGGCATCAGCTCAACATCCTGTGATTCCAGGCAAATCGCTTTGTCTCCCCGTGCCTACCACAAATGAATGTGTTCTTCTGTAATGTAAATTGTGCTCATGCCATGTTGTCGAGTTCGCGCTATATAATATTGCAAGGAAAATAAAGTAGGGAAACTCGAGTTCACACACTACTGAACGCGCACTCTTAAGTGCATCAGCAGTGCACTGTGAATCGGAGCATTTCACAGGCCTGTCACAGATAAGAAATGCTATCAAAATGAAATCCTACGAAACAATATACTACTGGCCGGCAGCAATTCATACCCGGACAACGTCGGGACGGGCTGCTAGTTATGATATAAAATAATGTGTTGATGAACTAAATTTCAGTAAAAAATGCATTGACTGAATAGTCTTTTGTTCATGTTTCCTTATAAAATCGCATATTAAATAATTACTTGTACATCCAATTCGGATTTGCAACAGTGCGCAGAGGGCAAGCGGTTTCGCTTGATCATATTATCTATCTACAAGACTGCCTGTATCACCCACAAAGCCTTGCACTCCTCCTCTCCTCGATACCTGTCGAATAAACTGAAACTGTCTGGAGGCTCTAGACCATCTCGGAATGCGGAAAATCTTCTGCTTGAACCCCCCACTTTCAAGAAGGAAAGATCGATGGCCCAATCCTTTTCAGGCAACGCAGTGAGAATCTGGAACTCACTCCCGCCTCAGCTCCGGACTACCTCCTCCTCTCAGGCCTTTAAACGTGACCTTAAAGTTCTCCTCCTCCAAAGGCACCTCCAACTCTAACTCACACCCTTGCCTTCGTCTGAAGGAAGACCTCCCATTACTGGAAAGTCTATTGGCCAGGTTATGGAACTTCCTCCCCAGGGTGTTCTGGTAGTTTAAATGTTTATTAATCTCCAAATACCTGTGTATGGTACCCTTTTGGAACTTACACACGTCACTTTTGTTTGTAACACACTGTTTCCTACCTCGCACGTTTTGTTTGTTTTAGAAACTTGCACAAGTGCCACCTTTGCCTAAGTAACTTTTGTTATTGTGCTGAAGTGTCTGCCTTCTATTGCAGTATTATACCTCTACTTGTATTTTGTACGTTTTGTAACCTGCACCCTTATCACTTTTTTCTCCTATAATGCACCGATTGCTACCTCATGTATTTTGGTTGCTCACTAGTGTCACTTTTGATCCATGTAACTTATTGTTTGCTTTTGTATTTTGTTCCTGTATATCATTATTGGTCCTTCAGTGAAGCGCTCTGACACCTTTGGGTAAAGTCCGCGCTATATAAAATTGCATAAATAAATCAAATAAATAAATAAATAAAATACCAGTGCATCAATAAAAGTGAATGGGTTTGTAGCCTCACTCATGTCAAAGTAACGGGGCTTCTATATTGAATATAGCAAATGATTGCGTGTGTGTCTCTCCAGTATTAGTTACATTGCACTAATATTAATGTGTGGTGTAATGTTGGGCGCTAGGCCCGCATGCTGGAAGGAATTGGACACAGACACTGACAGTGGGCTGGTGAATGGGCCACCAGCACGTGCGCTCGGCCCCCGGGTCACCTGACTCGTGACGCCGCCGGTGGTGGGTGGGTGTACAGTGTGGGCTGCATTTGCAAAAGGACTATGTAACGTGGCCAGCAGGACACTACATGTGGGATCTGTTTCCGCACAAACATGAATCCACTTTGGATATAACTGCGTGTCCTGCCGATATCTGCATCATCACCAAATGAATGGTACATTTGTTGTGTTTTGAGGGTGCAGCAGTAGGCCCTCTGTCGGCTGTCGGTGGGACTGCAGCTTGTGTGCGTTATTTCCCATCTACTTCCACAAAGGCGCAAGATCCTGGACCGGGAGCTTGGCCTCAGCAGCCTCACGTGCTCCTGAGCTCAGATCAATGGAGCGGGATCCTTTCGACCCTGGAGCGGGCACAGAGGCCACATCCGAGTCCAATGTTTAAGTTTAGAGTTGGGGGGGGGGGGGGGGGGGGGGCTACCAGATCACGCCTTCTCCATTGAGCATGCGCGGGTCTCATAGCCTTTTAATCATCATACCCACAATCCTTTGGGCTATGTCTGCATACCTAGGATGCATTTACTAGATTTTCACCATTTTTTTTCTGTAGAATTTCAGTATTATAAAATTCCATGAGTTTTATAATAAGTGTATCTGCTTAATTAACTTAACTTGTTTTGTTAGTCATCCTATTTTTGCAGGGTATACATTTTTCTCCTGACATACGCAAAAGTTCAGGAGAGTGAAGAGCATTAGATCGGCGTGCATATGGCTTAATCACTTGCACCGCGGGTGGCAGTGAGGCGCCTGCGGACGTCGGGAATTTTTGGAAGATTGTTTGTACCTCTTCGCAAGCAATCCATTTTCAAAGTATAACAAAAGGTTCAACAATAAACTTATATGCTCCTCTAATGATATAGTGTACAATCGTGCTGTAGTATAACTATCTATGATTTCGTATTTGGTAAAATAATTTGTCTGCCTTTCGTTTTTACCAATATTAGCTCTTTAGTATTTTTGCTCTGGTTTTCTCTATTTTGCTCTGGATGGAAGTTTGATGATACATGCCAGTCCCTATAATGAGCGCCAGTGGACCCCACCAGCAACCAGTGACTCAAATTAAACGCCCCAGTGAGCCCTGGCCTAACCAGGCAATGCATCTTCAACCATGTAATCACTGAAAATCACTCACATAGAGAGAAAGTACTAAGGGGCAGATTTACAAGACCACTGCGCCACTTTTGCGTCATTTTTAACATGGGGAAAACGACGCAAAAGTGGCGCACGGGTCTTGTAATCTTGTTACTGAAGAAATATAGAATCATAGTAATATTTCGTGGTAAACGAAGTTAATGGTAATCGTGTTTCCTTGTTTGTCCTTGCCCCCCTTGTGAGAATGTTGTTGCTTGTGACAACACGAAATTTTATTTAGTCCTTGGTGATGTTGCCGAGTGAAATTCTTGCTTGTGAAAGTGGCTTATCTTGTTTACAGTGCAGAACACTGTGATATAGTGCCAGCTTGCAAAGTGCTGTTAATTTGTTTGTTAGGACGTTTTTTAAGCACTGAACTCAACTTTTATCGTTAGCGCCGCAATTACTGGGAGGGTTACAGTGGTAACACACATAGCGGCGAGTGAATCCCTTGCTGTTTCTGCAGCTTCTGAACGCAAGTACTGTGATTGTTATAGCGGTGAACGTTGACTCGCTTAAGCCCTAAAACGTGCGAAAGCCTGCCTTTTTTAATTTATCTCATCTCCGTGTGACAATCAGCCTAATTCATGAAGCCCGATTCGGCTCGCAAAGGGCCAGATTCTGAGAATCTGGCCCTTTGCGAGTGAGATTTTTGCATTTGGGATTCATCATCCCAAATGCAAAAATCGGTAATTGCGTTTCCGCAAATTTGCGATGGATTACATTTAAGGAATCTCTATTTGAGATTCCTTAAATGCAATTCATCATCCATTAAAAAATTGCGAAATCGCAATTTCGGCCCGCTATTTACCGCGAGGTCAAACCTCGTGGTAAATAGCGATAACTCAGAAAATGCTTTTAAAAGCATTTTTCTGAGTTGCATGTTGCACACACACATGTCCTTTGGACATGTGTGTGCGCAACCCCTGTTCATATTGGCATTTAAGGGGTGCTACAGGGTGTCCTTTGGACACCCCTGGCACCCTTTCAATCGCTATCTTATTTGCGATTAGCTAATTGCAAATCGCAAATAAGGAATACTCCCCATTCATTCCTATGGGCCAGTTATTCCTTATTTGCGATTAGCAATTTGCTAATCGCAAATAAGGAATTAGTAGGAATCGCATTTTTTTTGCATATTCCTACATGAATCCCGTTTTGCGAGTCCTTAATAGCGATTCGCTATGAATCGCTATTAGGGGCTCGCAAAACGGGAGTATGATGAATCAGGCTGAATGTTTTCAGCTTCAGAAAGCAAGAACTCTGACTCGCTCAAGCCCTGAAACGCCGTGTAATGTGAAAGGCGTTGTTATCTACTGTGTGAAAGCCGCGCCTCTTTTGATTGAGGTCATCCCCCTGTGACAAAGCGGGGTGAAAACGTTTTGAAAAGATTCCTCGCAAGCCCTGCATGTGTTTGGAGAGCTATGTGGCGAGATTGGCCGGCTGTGAAAGCCGCGCCCCTTTGTGTATGCCATTATAGGTAAGGGGAAAACCCCGTTACAAATTTGGGGACCTGGGTAGCATACGATATAGAAAAACAGTGGTCCTCAAACCATTGATTCACAATATCTGAATTAATCACAGATTCTTAATTTCATGTGAAAACAACCAAATTTTAAAAGAAAAGATGTGCAAGAGAGGAAACTTCATATATATCGACTTATTATTTTCACAAATGATTTTTTCTTAAAAATTGTCTTTTCTACATTCAGTGGTTGCTGCAATAGTGAGTAAGGGAAATAGAGAACGTGCAAGAAAAAGTAGTGCTAGAAATGAAGTAGGTGAGGAAAAAATATTTCCAACAGTGAAGGGTAGAGAGTAAAATTCGAATTATTTTGTTATGATTGATCTTGAAGTATCAATCTAATTGTCCTGTCCCAAACGCTATTTTACATGGTCGATTTACAATTTAAGATACAATCACAGATTGTATTAATCTGTGGCACGCAATAGCAATACAAGGGGGGCAAAGAAAGGGTCCAGGCTCTTGAAATGTTGTCGATGTTTCGACTCGACTTGTGGCATGTAAGGTGTTTTTTGCCTTGCCTGCGAGTCTTCCTCAGGACGAGAAGGGTGGGGGGCGGGGCTGTAGTAGGGGGCAACCAACCCCTGGTACAAAGTACTGTAATCTAATGAGAAAGGGGATACTATCAAGACATGCTTCATGGTAGATAACCCTAATTAAAAACATGCACATCTAAAAAGAAGAATTCTCATTCTTACCCGCTCTCAGTGATGTGCGGGTAGATGCCTAAATTCTGGGCTCATAAGTATATATATAAGGGCGGAGGCCCATCCAGGGTCAGTCCGCTGCAGTCAATCAATTGACATAAGTTCTGGAAAAACAATAGTCGCACCGTGAGCTATTGATGTCAGGTACTACAACAACTATACAACATACATTAGCAAGGTTTATCTCAGTAGTGATAAAAATCCTCGCGCTAACTGCCAATTGAGAGATTATCTCTGGAAAACCAACGATAATCTCTCGAAGTTTGGCTTTAGCTTGATGATAGGGGCTCACAAACTTAGCCATGATATCCACCTTCCATAGGATATCATGGCTAAGTCAGGAAAATACCAGGTGTAAAAAAAGCAATGCTAACCGCGGTTAGCGCTGCTTTTTTCATCTCTAACAGGGTTAGCGAAATCCTTGATAATAGGAGAAATGTCGCTTAACAACATTTCTTCTATTATTTTTCTCTGGAACGCCCCTTTGCATCTCATTAGAGATGCAAGGGGAAGCGTAGAGAAAAAGGGTGCTAACATGCGATTTTGCATGTTAGCACCCTGTTGCTAATAGGGAGATCATTTTATTTCCGCTTTCTTGGCTTTTAAATCCAAAAAAGCGGAGATAAATCCCTTGATAATATGCCCTACAGTTCTCTCTTTATAATAGTAGTATAGATATAGATAGTAATATTGAACTTAAGACTATAACATTTTGTGCTGTCGCAAGCAACGTTGGGGCATATTATCAAGGGGGTTTATCTCTGCTTTTTTGGCTTTAAAAGCCAAGAAAGCTGAGATAAAATGATCTCCCTATTACCTAGCTGTCGCTAACACCAGTTAGCGACAGCTAGTAGGAGATAGCGCCCATCTTGGGCCCCGCTTTGCATGTCAGTGATATTTATCACTAATGACATGCAAAGTGGGCGTGCCAAGATGTTAGCGACTGAAAACAGTCGCTAACATCGCTATCTCCTATTACAAACTTTTGGAGATATTCGCGCTAAGCGCGAATATCTCCAAAAGTTAACACCTGCCCTGAGCAGTTCTTAGCCATGTTATCCAATGGGAGGTGGATAACATGGCTAAGAGCATTAGCTCGGTAATGCATGAATATTGCTGACTTTTCAGCGATATTCATGCATTGCGGCGATTTTTATCGCATTTGCGATAAACCTTGGTAATACCAAGGTTTATTTGCGGTAAAAATCGCCGCAGCTCAGCTGTAAATTTTTGTCTCTAACCAAGCAATAGCGATAATTATCACTATTGTTTGGTAATATGCCTCAACATTCTCACAGGGGGGGCAAGGACAAACAAGGAAACACGATTACTATTAACTCCGTTTACCAGGAAATATTACTATGATTCTGTGGGGCATATTATCAAGGGGGTTTATCTCCGCTTTTTTGGCTTTAAAAGCCAAGAAAGCGGAGATAAAATTATCTCCCTATTACCTAGCTGTCGCTAACACCAGTTAGCGACAGCTAGTAGGTGATTGCGACCATCTTGGGCCCCGCTTTGCATGTCAGTGATATTTATCACTAATGACATGCAAAGTGGGCGTGCCAAGATGTTAGCGACTGAAAACAGTCGTTAACATCGCTATCTCCTATTACCAACTTTTGGAGATATTTGCGCTAAGCGCGAATATCTCCAAAAGCTAACACCTGCCCTGAGCAGTTCTTAGCCATGTTATCCAATGGGAGGTGGATAACATGGCTAAGAGCACTTGCTCGATAATGCATGAATATCGCTGACTTTTCAGCGATATTCATGCATTGCGGCCGTTTTTTATCGCATTTGCGATAAACCTTGCTAATAGCAAGGTTTATCTGCGATAAAAATCGCCGATGTGCGGCGATAATGTTTGTCTCTAAACAAGTTAAATTATCGCTAGTTGTTGGTAATATGCCCCTGTATTTCTTCAGTAACAAGATTACACAATTTACTTTTCTGCCCCGGACAACGTCGGGACGGGCTGCTAGTAAGGATATATTTGTGCATCTCTGAAATATATTCATTAAGGTTATTGTAGTAGTAACTGGATTTGTTTATATATTGTTCTATTTATTGGATGTTTTAGAGAAAGGGAATATAAGTTAAATCTATTTATTGGTGTTTAAGATTTAAAAATGCAGAATGTCACTACTCCATCATTTTTTCTAAGTGATCCAGGAGAACCAAAGATGAAATGGAGTAAATGAAAAAAAAAATTGCACATTATGCAAGGGTATGTGGCACAAATTTAGGTGCGGAAAGGAAATGTTTTTTATTGTTACATTGTTTAGGGGGAGAAAGACGGGAGGTATTAGAAAATTTACCGGCCTTATCTCCTCAGGAACAACGAGGTTTGGATGAGTATGAAGTATGTTTATTACAGTTAGATAAACATTATTTGCCACGTGTGAGCACAATAACGGAAAGATACCGTTTTGGAAGAAGGGAGCAAGGTAAAGATGAATCAGTGGAGGAATATTTATCTGCATTAAGAAAACTATCCTCTACTTGTAAATTTGGTGCAACTTATGAGGAGCGTATAAGAGATCAGTTTGTTTTAAAATGTAGAGAGGATAAAATTAGAGAAGAATTGTGGCTCAAGGATGAACCACCATTAGAAGAGGTTATAGGTATAGCAAAAAGGGTGGAGCATATGTTAAAATGTGTAAGTGAATTAAAGAATGACAAAGGAAAATCTGAGACAGTAGTTGAAGAGGTGAAAGAAAGTGTTTCTCAAGTAAAAGAAGTCAAAAAGTACGTAAAAGATGTGAGTAAAGAAGAAACATCGTCTAATACTATAACATGTTTCAGATGTGGAAAAACTGGGCACAAAGCCAACTCAAAGTTATGTCCAGCTTTGAGTTTTGTGTGTCATGGTTGTGGGAAAAAGGGACATTTTGTAAAGTTTTGTAAATCTAAAGATAGGAAAGTAATTAATCCATACTAATATAATAAAGAGAGAGCCAAAAACCTTTGAGGCGGGTAATCTCAGGAACCACAGCACCAATCACAACACCCAATACAGCGTTGGAAAGGGCAGTTGCAGCAGAAGTACATAGGCTATGCAGACGCCCACCATATACATTTAAAAAGTAAAAGAACCGTGCCAGCAAAGTAGTCCCTTGTGGGCGTGTCTGCGTTGTGCTGTGGGCTTGTGCTGGGGGGGCGTGACAAATGCTGGGGAGTGTGGTACGTTACGCCCTTTGGGCTGGACTGTTCCCATGAGGCACAGGGTCAAGGCTGATTTGCATATGGCCATGTCTGAACTGGGGTGGTGTGGAGTGCAAAAAAACGATGGATTTAGGCCCAGATCTCTGTACTGGGGTGAATGTATGACATTGTTCTGCATTCTGTCCATCAACTGTGGTTTTTGCATTTGTCACCCCGAGTGGGATGGGTATGCTCAGACGTGAGTCCCATGCTCTCCACACCACTGGAGTCAAGCTATCCTGGCTGAACATGGCTTATAGCCAGAAATTTGTCCTAGGATGCTTGAGTCCGGTCCAGAAAAGACATGGCTTGGCAGTTCGGCCTGGAATGTTCCCATGAGGCACAGGGTCAAGGCTGAGATGTCGTGGAGTGCAAAAAAAATGATGGATTGTTGTGTTGCTTACTTCTGTACTGCTCCTTTAACCACACACATTCTTTCTTATGTCATTGCTGAATGTGGAACCTTGCATATGTCATCTTGATGTGCATCCTTTGTAAGAGTCAGTTATCCATTGATGCTGATCTATGCTGGATTAATTGTACTGTGCTCTTCGATTAAACAAGCTTCTACCTTAATCAACCTTGAATTCATCATCATTTCACTGGCGACGAGATTCGAAGAGCAGAACCCACGTGGATACCTAATCTAATTTAAAAAATTTAACTTGGTTTACCTCATTTTACTCAGAAGGACGTTAAACAACTCTTGGACTTGGTAAATATACAAAGAATTATTATTATCTACTTTTGGATCAACCTTAAGGTGCTTGAGCATCGTGCATTTTTCTTAAATATGAGCTGTTATGGGCGGAAGCAAAAACAAGAAGATTGACATTAACCTTTCCATCGTAATTTAAACTATGCGCTTTACTGAAGTAAACTATGCGTTTTACTGAAATGTGTGATCGAAATTAGAGAATTGAGCTCTTTACCGTTTTTTAGTAAAGAAGTTTTCTTGCTTTAAGCGTTTTGCCGTTATTATCATTACGCTTTACAACCCGCTTCTCAGCTCGCTCCAAGGCTCGCACCATTTCCAAAAATAAACAATTCGTTTGGTCGGTGACGAAGTCGACGCAGTGCTGTTCCACTCCTACAACGTTCCGCTTTGAATTCTGGGAGTTGCGTGTGACGTAATACGTCACAGCGTCATAGCGGCCATCTTGGTAAAACCCGAAGTCACGGACACATTCGTTTTAAGAAACTGAGTAACATCGAGTGAATTCTTTAGCGCTTGAACAAAAGACAATTGAATTATTTTAACAGCGGATTACCATTAACGGTGATTCGCACACCTTGTCTTACCTTATCAGCGCGTTACCATCGACGGTGACTCGCACACCTTTGGATTGGGAGAGAAGAATAAACAATTCAACAGCGAGTTACCATTAACGGTGATTCGCACACCTTCTCCTGTCTTATCAGCGCGTTGCCATCGACGGTAAAAAAAAAAAAAAAGAGAAGAAGAGGATTAGAGCATTTCAACAGCGAGTTACTATTAACGGTGATTCGCACACCTGGTTATTTTCTTATTTTTATTATTTGATTTACAGTACATACTATTATCTTATTTACAAGACTTCATTTTAATTGTGTTCTAGCACATTGAGTGATAAGATTCTTAACATTTAGTCCAGCATTTTTCTCATTTAAAGTTTTTATTATAGAAGTAGTAGGTTTAATTTAGGATGACTCAGCCTAACTACAATATTAGCCCTCCTCAGGCATTTTGGGTTTCTGGTAATGAACCACCACTTAAGTGGTTGGAATGGAAGCCTTATTTTTGTAATTACATTGATGCATTAGATGAGGATGGAAAAATGTCTCATGCTCAGAAAAAGAGACTTCTTCTCCACTCTTTAGGTCCTGTTGGACTAAAAGTTTATGAAACTATGACTAAACCCTCCTTTCCTGGTGATTTAAATGTTTATATGTTAGCGCTTTTACATTTAGACACTTATTTTGCTCCTAAGGTGTGTATTGGCGTAACGAGGTATACATTTTTCTCAAGGAAACAGTCTAAAGAAGAAAATATTGATCATTTTTTAGCTGATTTGAAGAAGTTGTCCTTGGATTGTAAATTTGGTGTTCTACAAGAAGAATTAATTAGAGACCAAATCGTTATGCATTCTTATAATACCTCCATACAGGATAGGTTATGGATAAATGGGGACTCTCCTCTTGATGATATTCTTGCCATTGCACGCAAGGCAGAAATGTCTGGCAGATGCGCTAATGTGATAAAGAATGATAATAGTGCAATGTCTAATGATGCAGTTTGCAAAATTAATGCTATGGACAAAAAAAGGTATAACTATAGTTCTAGGCAGTCTTTTAGTTCTAACAACAAGTTTTCTTCTGCTAAACATCCTCAGTCCTCCTCAAATGTTAAACTTAAATGTTACAGATGCAACAGTTTAGACCATTTGGCTGACTTCAAAGGTTGTCCTGGGTTGAAAACCAAATGTTCTAGTTGTGGTTTGAAAGGTCATTTAACGAAAGCATGTAATAGGAAAAAAAGAAGTAAAGTTAATTTTGTGAATGACATTGATGAGGAAGAGAACTTTGAAAATGATGTTGAAGATAATCTAGTGATGAATGTTCATGATAAGTTAGTTCTAAGAATAAGAGACGAGGACATGGTTAACAAACCTATTTGTACAATGAGTATTGGTGGTGTGATTGTAAAAATTTATGCCGATTCGGGCTCACCTTATACCATTGTTAATGAAGATATGTGGAAATCCTCATTTATTCAACAGGTGGGGGAGAAATTATTGCCATCAGATATCCACCCTGAAGGTTATTTAGGAGACCCTATTTCAATTTTGGGTTTTCGTTGGTTTGTTTTCAGGTTCAAAGACAGGGAATGTAGAGGGAAGTTGTACATTTCAAAGAAAGGACCACCTGTTTTAGGGTGGTTCGACCAAAAACAACTCCACATTATCTTAGATCCTAATAGTAAAGAACAAGTCTTAGTAGTTGATGACTGTTCTATTGTTACAGATAGCATTTTAAAGAAATTTCCAAAGGTTTTTAGTAAAACTTTGGGGAATTTAGTTGGTTTTGAACATAAAATCATACTAAAGGATGATGCTTGTCCAAAAGTGCACAAGTGTAGGAATGTGCCTATCTTAGTGAGAGATGAAGTCAGTAAAGAACTGGATAAACTTGTGTCTACTGACATCATAGAACCTATTGAGGCGAGTGAATGGGTTTCGCCAATTGTCGTCGCAAGACGGAGCAACGGCAAAATCAGGTTGTGTGTAGACCTAAGGTATTTAAACAACAACATTGTGGTTGATAAATTCCCACTTCCCAAAATCAATGAAATGGTCTCTAGTGTTGGTAATGCCCAGTGGTTCTCTACCATAGACCTGTCATCTGCATACCACCAGATTTCTCTGTGCCCTGATTCAATGAAGTTTACGTCTTTTGTGACACCTTTTGGTTGCTTCCGTTATAAACGCATGCCGTTTGGCTTAGCCTCAGCGGCTGCTGTTTTTCAACGGCTTATGTACCAATTATTCAAGGGAGAAAAAGGTGTCAGATATTTTCAGGACGATATTCTGGTCTTCGGAGATGATGAGAATGAGCATTTATCAAGGCTACATAAAGTTTTGAATATTCTTGAAAGCAAGGGTCTTACTGTTGAACATTCCAAATGTAAATTTGCTCAGAAAAGTGTAACTTATCTAGGCCATATCATTGACGCTGAAGGGGTTAAACCCAAACCCTCTTTGGTTTCAGCAATCTCCGATGCTCCTAGTAGAGTTGCCAGATGTAATCTTGGTTCTTCTTCCAGGGTTGATGTCCCCAATCGTTTGTGGAAACCTGAAGATTTGGAGGTTGATGACTCTAATGGTAATTTGGATTCTTCCTATAATTCTGGAGTGGTTGGTTGCCCAAGTTCGTGTGAAGTTCCAGATCATAGTTTGGTTGTCACTGGAAGCAATAACTCAGATTCTCCTAGCGATATTTCTGAGGAGTCAGTTGTCACTCCTAGGGAGGATTGTTTGGTTTCTGGTGAGGATTCTTCTCTCCGCCATTCCTCAAGGAAGAGGGTGGTTCCTTCGTGGCTTAAGGATTACATCACTAGTAACAGTTAAAAGATTATATCACTAGTAACAGTTAAGGTCTTATCACAATTTTGTTAGTATTTGCTGTAGTTGTTTTCATTCATTATATGTTCTTTCTTTTCTTTTCTTTTTTTTCTTTTTATTATAGATAGGGGGATGTGTTGTGTTGCTTACTTCTGTACTGCTCCTTTAACCACACACATTCTTTCTTATGTCATTGCTGAATGTGGAACCTTGCATATGTCATCTTGATGTGCATCCTTTGTAAGAGTCAGTTATCCATTGATGCTGATCTATGCTGGATTAATTGTACTGTGCTCTTCGATTAAACAAGCTTCTACCTTAATCAACCTTGAATTCATCATCATTTCATGGATTTTGGCCTAGATCTCTGTATTGGGCTGAATGTAAGACAATGATCTGCATTCTGTGATACCTACTGCTTTGACTTCAACAATTTTTTTAGTTTCATGTCTATTGATTATGTACTTTTTCTAATGTGATTTTAATTGAATGTTGTCATATCAAAAAATAATCATAAGAAAAGAAAACAAAACAGAAGAGAAAAGAAAAAAAGAAAAATATTTGCACCTTTAAAGAAATCCATACTAATATAATAAAGAGAGAGCCCAAACCTTTGAGGCGGGTAATTTCAGGAACCACAGCCCCAATCACAACACCCAATACAGCGTTGGAAAGGGCAGTTGCAGCAGAAGTACATAGGCTATGCAGACGCCCACCATATACATTTGAAAAGTAAAAGGACCGTGCCAGCAAAGTAGTCCCTTGTGGGCGTGTCTGCGTTGTGCTGTGGGCTTGTGCTGGGGGGGCGTGACAAATGCTGGGGGTGTGTGGTACGTTCCGCCGTTTGGGCTGGACTGTTCCCATGAGGCACAGGGTCATGGCTGATTTGCATATGGCCATGTCTGAACTGGGGTGATGTGGAGTGCAAAAAAAAGATGGATTTAGCCCCAGATCTCTGTACTGGGGTGAATGTATGACATTGTTCTGCATTCTGTCCATCAACTGTTGTTTTTGCATTTGTCACCCCGAGTGTGATGGCTATGCTCAGACGTGAGTCCCATGCTCTCTACTCCACTGGAGGCAAGCTATCCTGGTTGAAGACGGTTGATAGACAGAAATTGGTTATAGAATGCTTGAGTTTGATCCAGGAAGGACATTTCTTGGCAGTTCGGCCTGAAGCTGAGGTGGCGTGGAGTCCCAATAAAATGTTGGATTTATGCTCTGATTTCTGTATTGGGGTGAATGTATGACATTGTTCTGCATTCTGTCCATCAACTGTGGTGCCGTTGTGGCACATATTTAACTGTTTTATCCCCCAGGTTCTGTACATTCCTGCTCCAGGTGTTCACCCTGCTCACTTTAAATACCCCTGCACCCCATAATCAAAACCCACTCTTACAGCCTGATTCATGAACGGGCCGTTTTGCGAGCCCCTAATAGCGAATCATAGCGATTCGCTATTAAGGACTCGCAAAACGGTAATCATGTAGGAATCGCATAATAAAATGCGATTCCTACTGATTCCTTATTTGCGATTAGCAAATTGCTAATCGCAAATAAGGAATAACTCGCCATTCATTCCTATGGGCCAAAAGGCCCATAGGAATGAATGGGGAGTATTCCTTATTTGCGATTAGCAATTAGCTAATCGCAAATAAGATTGCGATTTGAAGGGTGCCAGGGGTGTCCACAGGACACCCTGAGCACCCCTCAAATGAAATTTCACACAGGTGTTGCACACACACATGTCCAAAGGACATGTGTGTGTGTAACATGCAACTCAGAAAAATGCATTTAAATGCATTTCTCTGAGTTTTCGCAATTTACCGCGAGGTCTGACCTCGCGGTAAATTGCGGCAAGAAATTGCGAATTCGCAAATTTAATTTGGATGTTGAATTGCATTCAAGGAATCTCTAATAGAGATTCCTTAAATGTAATTCCTCGCACATTTGCGACATCGCAATTAGCGATTTTTGCATTTGGGATGCTGAATCCCAAATGCAAAAATCGCTCTCGCAAAGGGCCGGATTCTCAGAATCCGGCCCCTTGCGAGCGCAATTTAGGGTCATGAATCGGGCGGTTATTCCTTAAAATACCCCAACACACTTAAACACTAACCCATCTCAACCCTATAAATATACCCTGTACCCCAAAACCCAAATCTATACCTAAATCCTAAAAATACCCCTGTATCCCAAAAAACAAACCTGCCTCTGAACCCTAAAATACCCCTGTACCCCAAAACCCAAACCTAGCCCTGAACCCTTAAAATACCCCTGTACCTCAAAACCCAAACCTACCCCTGAACCCTAAAAATACCCCTGTACCCCAAAACCCAAACCTAGCCTTGAACCATAAAAATAACCCTGTACACCAAAACCCAAACCTACCCCTGAACCCTTAAATACCCCTGTACCCCAAAACCCAAACCTAGCCCTGAACCCTAAAAATACCCCTGTACCCCAAAACCCAAACCTAGCCCTGAACCCTTAAAATACCCCTGTACCCCAAAACCCAAAAGTACCCCTGAACCCTAAAAATACCCCTATACCCCAAAACCCAAACCTAGCCCTGAACCCTAAAAATACGTCTGTGCCCCAAAACCCATACCTATCCCTAAAGGCTAAAACTACCCCTGTACCCCATAACCCAAAACTATACCTGAACCCTTAAAATACCCAAACACCCCAAAACATATACCTCAGTACCCCAAAACATATACCCCTATACCTATACTTACCTTATCCAAACATAAAAAAACCATGCTTTTACCATTCATGCATTTACAACGAATTTCGTTGTAAATGTATGCGTGGTAAAAGCATATAAAATGTAATGCCCTGCGTTATAATGGCCTTGCGGAGTCATGGTACTTTCATAATGAAAGTATGCAGAGTGATGGTCTGCGGAAAGAAAGTTGCGGAATAATGGGTGTTTACCCTGCCCTGGTAAGTACATTGGTGGCACAGCGGCCCACATCTCCAGCAACATACTCATATTTTTTCACCACCGATTTGAAAAATGCACAGGTCTCTCTCATTGATGGCCAGCACCGACATGCACTTTTAGACACACCTCCCGCCACAAGTTCTAGAATTGCAAACTTTAGAGCTGGGGAGCTACGTTCGAATCTCGGCATCAGGTCAACATCCTGTGATTCCAGGCAAATTGCTTTGTCTCCCCGTGCCTACCACAAATTAATGTGTTCTTCTGTAATGTAAATTGTGCTCATGCCATGTTGTCGAGTTCGCGCTATATAATATTGCAAGGAAAAATAAAGTAAGGAAACTCGAGTTCACACACTACTGAATGCGCACTCCTAAGTGCATCAGCAGTGCACTGTGAATCGGAGCGTTTCACAGGCCTGTCACAGATAAGAAAGGCTATCAAAACGAAATCCTACAAAACAATATACTACTGGCCGGCAGCAATTCATACCCGGACAACGTTGGGACGGGTTGCTAGTAATGAATATATATCTATACTACTGTAATAAAGTAAGAACTTCCAGGCTTTGAGGCGGGTAAACTCGGGAACCACGGCGCCAATCTACACACCCGATACACCGTTGAAATCGTCAGGGTGTGTAGATGGTTATAGGCTATATAAATGTAAAAAATAAACGTTATTTACAATATTTATAATTAAAAAAAAGTAGTCCCCCCCCAAAGTAGCGCCGGCCGCGACGTGCGTGCTCACTTCAGGAGCATGGGGAGGAGCGGCGTCAGAGGAGCGGTGGACACGGCACGGGGGAGGAGCGGTAACGTCAGGAGCAGCGGACAGGCCAGCAGCGGTGCGAGCGGACAGGCGGAAGGAGCGCCGGCGGAGGTGGAGCGGCGGACATGGCGCGGGGGAGGAGCGGTCACATGAGGAGCAGCGGACAGGCCAGCGGCGGTGCAAGCGGACAGGCGGGAAAAGCGCCGGTGGAGGTAAGGGGACCCATGTCGGGACAGGCGGGAGTTGGGGCAGGAGGGGGACGGGTGGGCGGGGACCGGGGGACGGGCTGTTGTAGTCATGCGGTCAGGCCACTCTGAAATATGCATAGTGGGAGAGTGGTTACTTTTTAAAGATTTGCCCTGCCTAGCAACGAAAGTGGGAGTTCGCTCTAGAGAGATATGTTGTACACAAGTCCATTAAGAAGTGGTTCGGGTCGGGGAAGGCGGGGGACGGGACAGGCGGGGGCCCGGCCAGATGGACAATGTATGGGTGGGCCGGGGGCGGGGAAGCTGCCTGTTGCTCCCGGACAAGGTCGGGACGGGCTGCTAGTACTAATATAATAAAGAGAGAGCCCAAACCTTTGAGGCGGGTAATCTCAGGAACCACAGCACCAATCACAACACCCAATACAGCGTTGGAAAGGGCAGTTGCAGCAGAAGGACATAGGCTATGCAGACTCCCACCATATACATTTAAAAGGTAAAAGAACCATGCCAGCAAAGTAGTCCCTTGTGGGCGTGTCTGCATTGTGCTGTGGGTGTGTGCTGGGGGCGTGACAATCGCTGGGGGCATTTTGTCACGAGTATTGTTTTTTCTTCCCAGCTTCTATACATTCCTGCTCCCTTTAAATAGTAATTCGGTGGAGGTCCCATTCTCTTAGAACCACCCCAAGCACAGTTATGGGCAAAAATACAACTAAAAGGCCCTGCAAAGCATTAGTCAAGTCAAGTCAGATAATTTATATAGCGCGCTACATACCCAGAGGGTCTCAAGGCGCTTGAAGAAGGGTGGGGAATGATTGGTCGAATATCCAAGTTTTAAGTTGCTTTCTGAATGCTGGGTGGTTTTGAGTGAGGCGAAGGTGAGTGGGAAGTGAGTTCCAGGTTTTAGCTGCCAGGTAGGAGAAGGATCTTTCTCCCATGGTAGTTTTGTTGATGCGAGGTACAACTGCAAGGGCTTGGTTGGAGGAGCGTAGCTGGCGGGAGGGGGTGTAGAAGGAAAGTCGTGTGTTGAGGCATTCGGGTCCAAGTTCGTAAAGTGCTTTGTGAGTGTGGGTTAGGAGGCGGAATGTTATCCTCTTATTAACTGGGAGCCAGTGGAGGTTTTTCAGGTGACTAGAAATGTGGTCTTTACGCGGGATGTCTAGTATGAGTCTGGCTGATGCGTTCTGGATGCGTTGGAGTTTTTTCTGAATTTTTGCGGTGGTACCGGCGTAAAGGGTGTTTCCGTAGTCCAGGCGGCTCGTGACCAGTGCGTGGGTGACCGTTTTTCTAGTTTCGGTGGGAATCCAGCGAAATGTTTTTTTGAGCATGCGAAGAATGTTGAAGCAAGATGATGAAACGGCGTTGACTTGCCTGTTCATCGAGAGTGAGGAGTCCAGGATGACGCCCAGATTCTGTGCGTGGTCCGTCAGGATGGGTGCTTTTCCGAGGGCCTCTGGCCACCAAGAGTCATCCCAGGCGGAGGGGGAGGTACCTAAGATAAGGACTTCTGTTTTGTCTGAGTTCAGTTTCAGACGGCTGTGCTTCATCCACTCGGCTACTTCTTTCATTCCTTCATGTAAGTTGGTTTTGGCGGTGTTCGGGTCTTTGGTGAGTGAGAGGATCATTTGAGTGTCATCAGCGTAGGAGATGATGTTGAGGTTGTGTTGGCGTGCGATGGTCGCGAGGGGGCTCATGTATACGTTGAAGAGGGTGGGGCTGAGTGAAGATCCTTGTGGCACGCCGCAAATGACTTCAGTGGCCTCTGATTTGAATGGTGGAAGGCGGACTCTCTGAGTTCTTCCGGTAAGGAACGAGGTGATCCATTCCAGTGCTTTTCCTTGGATTCCGATGTTTCTGAGGCGTTGTAGCAGGGTGCTATGACAGACTGTGTCGAAGGCTGCGGAGAGGTCAAGGAGGATGAGGGCGACTGTGTCTCCATTGTCCAGTAGAGTTCGAATGTCGTCTGTAGCTGCGATGAGTGCGGTCTCAGTGCTGTGTTTTGCTCGGAGTCCGGACTGTGAGGAGTCGAGGGATTTGTTGGTTTCGAGAAAGGCGGCGAGCTGGTTGTTGACAGCTTTCTCGATGACTTTGGCCGGGAAAGGAAGGAGCGAGATGGGGCGGTAGTTTTTGAGTTCGGTGGGGTCAGCTGTGGGTTTTTTCAGAAGGGTGCTGAGTTCGGCGTGTTTCCAGATTTCCGGGAAGGTGGCGGAGTTGAGGGAGCAGTTGATGATGTCTCGGAGGTGTGGTGCAATGATGGAGTCTGCTTTGTTGAAGATGTGGTGAGGGCATGGGTCTGTGGGGGATCCTGAGTGGACGGAGTTCATCAGGCGGATGGTGTCCTCAGTGGAGATTGGGTTCCAGTCATAAAGGATGTTCAAGGGGGGTGAAGGTACGGCAGAAGGTTGGGTGGGTTGGTCTCCGGGTTGGTTGTTGAAGCTGTTGTGGATGTCTGCGATTTTGTTGTGGAAGAACAAAGCTAGGGAGACGCAAAGGGTTTGAGAGGGAGTGATGTCGTTGGAGCTGGCTGAGGGGTTGGTAAATTCTTTGACGATGTTGAATAGTTCCTTGCTGTTGTGGGCGTTGTTGTCTAGTCGGTCTTTGAATGCGGCTTTCTTGGCAGTTCGGATCAGTTGGTGGTGTATGCGGGTGGCGTTTTTGAAGGCGTCCCTGGTGCTGGTGTTTGGGCCTTTTTTTCAGGCCTTCTCAAGGGAGCGACAGAGTTTCTAGATTTCTTAAGATCATCGTTGAACCAGGGGGCGTTTTTGCTGCCTAGTTTGATTTGACGTTTTTTCAAAGGTGCTAGGTTGTCGGCGCTGTTAGTTAGCCATTGAGTGAGGTTAATGGCTGCTTGGTTGGGGTTCGAAGAGTGGGCAGGGGGGTTTTGAAGAAGCGATGAGGAGATCTGGTCAATGGGGATTTTGTTCCAGTTTCTTCGCAGAGTAGGTTGAGGATGGTTGTGGGTTGTGGTCTTTTTGTAGGAAAAGTGAACGCAGCTGTGGTCCGTCCAGTGGAGAACTGTGGTGTGACTGAAGGAGATATGTTTGCTGGAGGTGAAGATAGGGTCGAGTGCGTGACCTGCGTAGTGAGTGGGGGTATTAACAAGTTGTTTGAGTCCGAGGTTGGCGAGATTGTCCAGAAGGGTGGTGGCGTTGCTGTCGTTGCTCTTTTCCAGGTGAAAATTGAGGTCTCCCAATAGAATGTAGTCCTCGGAGGGGAGGGCGTGTGGGGTGATAAAGTCAGTGATGTCTTCACTGAATTGTGCACGGGGTCCAGGTGGCCTGTAGAGGAGGGTGCCTCTGAGTGTGGTCTTGGGGTCGGTGTGGATCTGGAAGTGAAGGTGTTCGGCGCTCGCGAGGTTGATGTCTGAGCTGGTTGAGATGCGGATGGAATTCTTATGGACGATAGCGATGCCTTCTCCTGTTTGTTTGGTGCGGTCCTTACGGATGATCTTGTAGCCGTCCGGGATGGCAATGGTGATGTCTGGGGCTGATGAGGCGTTCATCCATGTTTCTGTTAGGAAGGCGACGTCCGGAGAGATGGTGTCTAGTAGATTCCAAAGGACGACGGCGTGTCTGTGGACCGAGCGGGTGTTGAGCAGGATGCATTTAAGGTGGTTAGTGTCGGAGCTCTGTTTGGTGTTCGTGGATGAGGAGTTGGTCTTGGTGCCGTCATACTTACAGGAGTTGCAAGTGAAGGGTCCATGGGTGTGTCCTGGAGCGGCTTGGGCGCAGTTGGGGAGTCGGCCGGGGTTTAGGGCTAGGAGGGTGGAGGCGTCGTAAGTAATGCGGGTGGGGAGGGTGGTACGGGGGCCAGGGGGTCTGGCGCTGGGCGCTGGCTTGGCGCGGACGGGCGTAGACGGGCTTACCTTTGGCGCACCTTCGGCGCGAATGGGGCGCGACTGCTGCGCGTGAACTCTTCGCGTATCAGCATCTGTCATAAATGGAAAGTGGAGGGGGCGGAGAGTGGGAGGGTCAGCTGGGAGGCGGGGAGGAGCCACGGGCCACGAGCACAACAAATGGAGGTAGGGAAACAGAAACTGGGGCACGAACACACTCAAGGGGACAAATACACTTCAATAAATGCAGCGCAAATAACCTACAACACAAATTCTATGCAACGCAATTTACATAAAGTATCAAAATCGGCAAAACGATACCAGGCGCTCTCACAGGACAGGCAATGGGCACCAAGACAGCGTCGAGGCGCTGGAACTGCAGGCAATGTCTAGCGCAGTGTAAAGAAACTCTGTCTGAGAACAGCAGGAGGGGTGCTGGCAGGTAGGCAAGTGAGGCAGGGAGCGACCGTCGAGGAGCGAGTCCAGTTGGTCACAGAGAGCCAGGGGAGGAGTGCTCTAACTCGGCTAGTGGGTGGGAGGGTCAGCTGGGAGGCGGGGAGGAGCCACGGGCCACGAGCACAACAAATGGAGGTAGGGAAACAGAAACTGGGGCACGAACACACTCAAGGGGACAAATACACTTCAATAAATGCAGCGCAAATAACCTACAACACAAATTCTATGCAGCGCAATTTACATAAAGTATCAAAATCGGCAAAACGATACCAGGCGCTCTCACAGGACAGGCAATGTGCACCAAGACAGCGTCGAGGCGCTGGAACTGCAGGCAATGTCTGGCGCAGCGTAAAGAATATTTTAAATGCTATTGCATTTGCCTCATCAGGGACATCTAGGGACGACGAGGTGAACTGCAGCTTGATGTGTAATATTTTAAATGCTATTGCATTTGCCTCATCATGGACATCTAGGGACCACGAGGTGAACTGCAGATTGATGTATACTATTTTAAATGCTATTACATTTGCCTCATCAGGGACAACTGGGGATGAGAGGTGAACTGCAGCTCTTTGTAGAATTATTTGGATACTCTAATATTCACTTCCCACTGCTAATCTCGTCCCATAATGCTTTGCAGGGGCTTGATCTCAAAATCATCACCTCTCTCACTGCTTGCTGGAAGCTAATTTCACTTTTGTGAAATTACTATATGCATTTTAGCATGTAGAAATACTTGTTATTTTACCTTGAATATATGAGGTTTCTGTTTAAATAATTGGAAATCTGACAGAACGAAATATTGCGGATTTATTGTACCAAGTTTGCACCAATTCCGCCCACCCCTACTTTAAATACCCATGCACCCCATAATCATAACCCACCCTTACTCTATAAAATACCCCAACACCCTTAAACACTAACCCATCTTAACCCTATAAATGTAATATACCCTGTACCCCAAAACCCAAACCTATCCCTAAACCCTATAAACACCCCTGTACCTCAAAACCCAAACCTACTCCTGAACCCTAAAAATACCCCTGTACCCCAAAACCCAAACCTACCCCTGAACCCTAAAATACCACTGTACCCTAAAACCCAAACCTAGCCCATAACCCTTAAAATACCCCTGTACCCCAAAACCCAAACCTACCCCTGAACCCTAAAAATACCCCTGTACCCCAAAACCCAAACCTACCCCAGAACCCTAAAATACCCCTGTATCCCAAAAGCCAAACCTAGCCCTGAACCCTAAAAATACCCCTGTACCCCAAAAGCCAAACCTAGCCCTGAACCCTTAAAATACTCCTGTTCCCTCAAAACCCAAACGTACCCCTGAACCCTAAAAATACCCCTATACCCCAAAACCCAAACCTAGCCCTGAACCCTAAAAATACCTCTGTACCCCAGAACCCAAAACTATATCTGAACTCTTAACATACCCAAACACTCCAAAACATATACCTCAGTACCCCAAAACATATACCCCTATACCCATACTTGCCTTATCCAAACATTTAAAAAAAAACATGCATTTATCTTTCATGCATTTACAACGAATTTCGTTGTAAATGTATGCGTGGAAAAAGCATATAAAATGTAATGCCACGTGTTATAATGGCAATGCGGAGTCATGGTACTTTCGTAATAAAAGTATGCGGAGTGATGGTATGCGGAAAGAAATTTGCGGAATAATGGGTGTTTACCCTCCCCCGTAAGTACCTTGGTGGCACGGCGGCCCACATCTCCAGAACCCAAAACTATATCTGAACCCTTAAAATACCCAAACACCCCAAAACATATACCTCAGTACCCCAAAACATATACCCCTATACCTATACTTACCTGATCCGAACATTAAAAAAAAACATGCTTTTACCATTCATGCATTTACAACGAATTTCGTTGTAAATGTATGCGTGGTAAAAGCATATAAAATGTAATGCCATGCGTTATAATGGCATTGCGGAGTCATGGTACTTCCATAACGAAAGTGATGGTCTGCGGAAAGAAAGTTGCGGAATAATGGGTGTTTACCCTCCCCCGGTAAGTACATTGGTGGCACGGCGGTGCACATCTCCAGCAACATACTCATATTTTTTCACCACCGATTTGAAAAATGCACAGGTCTCTCTCATTGATGCCCAGCACCGACATACACTTTTAGGCCCACCTCCCACCACAAGTTCTAGAATTACGAACTTTAGAGATGGGGAGCTACGTTCGAATCTCGACATCGGCTCAACATCCTGTGATTCCAGACAAATCGCTTTGTATCCCCGTGCCTACCACAAATGAATGTGTTCTTCTGTAATGTAAATTGTGCTCATGCCATGTTGTCGAGTTTGCGCTATATAATATTGCAAGGAAAATAAAGTAGGGAAACTCGAGTTCACACACTACTGAACGCGCACTCTTAAGTGCATCAGCAGTGCCCTGTGAATCGGAGCATTTCACATGCCTGTCACAGATAGGAAATGCTATCAAAACGAAATCCTAGGAAACAATAAACTACTGGCCGGCAGCAATTCATACCCGGAACACGTCGGGACGGGCTGCTAGTAAAGAGATAAAGGAGGTTATATGTCAGGTAAAAGAGAAGAGAAGTAATGATCATCCAAGTGGAAAAGTTAACATTGATGGTATAGAGTTAGAAATGAAATTTGACTCTTGTTCTCATATCTCAATTATTTCAAAAGAAATTCATGAAAAATATTTTTAGATGAAAAACAGGCTTTTCAAAATGGATGTAAGTCCAGGGGGGTATGTTGGTACTTCCATAAGTATGTTGGGTTACTTCAATGCCTCTATTGAAATGGAAAAGAAGATAATTGTTGGAAAAATGTATGTTTCAAAAATTGGTGATTGTTTGATTGGGTGGTCACATCAAGGTTTATTGGGTGTGATGTTGAATCCTAATTCAAATCCTCAGGTTCAAATTCAAGAAGTAGAATCTGATGGTAACTCTTTTATAAAGGAGTTTCCAAGACTTTTCCGTTCAGAGTTAGGTTGTCTTAAAGGTTACAAGCATAGTATTAAGTTGAAGAAAATGATGTACCTGTCATTGCTAAAATAAGGAGAATTCCGATAGCTGTACAAGATAAAGTTGAGCAAGAATAAAACAAATTACAAGAGCAAGATATTATTTCTCCTGTAGAGGCAACAGAATGGTTGGCGCAAGTTGTTGTCGAGAATAAAACCAATGGCGAAATAAGATTATGCTGTGATTTGAGATCAATCAGAGGTTATAGTGGATACATTTCCATTGCCAAATATACAGGAGTTATTAACTTCTTTGGGTGATTCAAAAGTGTTTACGACATTAGATCTTACTCAGGCTTACCATCAGATTGGGTTGACGCAGGATTCACAGGACTTAACGGCTTTTATTACTCCTATGGGTGCATTTAAGTATAAAAGGATGCCGTTTGGTCTTGTGTCCGCTGCGTCGGTTTTCCAGCGAGTGATGGCCTCTATTTTGAAAGGAATAAAATCGGTAAAGTGTTATCAAGACGATTTACTGATTTATGGAAGCAATCAAGAAGATCATAACAAGACTTTGAGATTGGTTTTGAGGAGGTTGGAAACTGCTGGAATGACGTTGAAATATGAAAAATGTAAATTTTCAGTAAGTGAAGTTAATTATCTAGGACACAGTATATCATCTATGGAAATTTCACCTAAGAAAGAGTTGGTAGATACCATACACAATTTGGTGTCTCCAAAGAATAAAGAAGAAGTTGTTTCTTTTTTAGGTATGGTAGAATATTATGGAAAATTTATAAAGGATCTAGCAAGTAAATCTATCAATTTAAGAAATTTACTAGGAGAGAATAAAGAATGTGTTTGGTCAGACATATGTCCAGAGTTACAAGCATTTGTTCCTTTTGAAGAGACTTTTGTGATAACTGATGCAAGTTCAAAGGGTTTAGGTTCCGTACTAAAACAGAATAGAGGTGGAAAGGGAAAACGTATTGCTTGTGCTTCTAGGAGCTTAAGGGGTGCCGAAATAAATTATTATGTGATAGAAAAAGAAGCGTTGGCAATCTTTTGGGCTCTGGGGAAATTTTAAAATTTTCTTTGGGGTTTAAAATTTAAAGTTTGTTCGGATCATAAACCATTAAAGGAAATTTTCATGATAAAAGGTTTGGATAGTGTTTCTTCACGGATAAGAAAGTGGGTTATTGGTTTATAAGAATGTAATTTTTTTTATTATTATTAATCTTTTTATTAGCATTCCAAAACATTTACATACAATTGGCAGAAATGCTGATATTATATCAGAAGAATAGTAATGATACAAATTGGCATGTGCGCATTGTTCTCAACAGTGCCAACAATGGTCGTATTACAAGAATTTAATTTTAGTGTGTATTATATACCAGTTGTAGAAAATGTGACTGCAGACTGTCTTTCACGTTTAGTTGGTGATGTTTCTGAAGGTGATGTAGAGGAAGATACTTGAGGAGGAGTGGTTGGAAGAAAATGGAAAGGATAGTGAAATTTCTAAGGGGATTAATTTGATTTTAAATAATTCAAAATTTGATAAGTCTTTGTCTAAGGTTTGGCATTTGGTAGTAGACAAACTATCTGTGGAAAATGGTATTCTTTTAAGGGGGACAAAATTAATTCCTCCTATCTCTTAAAGAAAGAGAATAATTGAAGAGGCTCATCAAGGTCATTTGGGCATTGTGAAAACAAAAGAAAGAATGCATTGTTCTTTTTGGTGGCCAGGTATGGATCTGGAAATTGAAAGGGAAGTAAGAGGGTGTTCGCAATGTAGAGTAAGTGATAAGATCCTTATTTCTCGGACTGCTCCTATGGTGTGTCGCAATTTACTGAGTGGTCCTTGGGACGATGTTGCGATTGATATTGTTGGTCCACTTGCTGGTGAACATCGCACTCCCTATCTTATTGTGTTAATTGACTTGTACTCAAGATGGGTTGAGATTTTATCTGTATCGGAAGTTACGTCTTTATGTGTTGTTTCTTTTTTGAAGGAAATTTTCAGGAGAGAAGGGTTTAAAAAAAAATCTTTTATCAGATAATGGTCTTCAATTCAGTTGTAGGATGATGTCTGAATTTTTAGTATCTTGTGGGATCAAGCATAAAAAGTCTTCTGTGTATCATCCAGAAACAAACGAAACAGTAAATTGATGCTTGTGTAGCACCCTTCTCACCCGCAAGGGTCTCAAGGCGCTTGTACGAATACCGCTGTGGAACCCATCCTGGCTTTCCTTGTGAGGCATCCACTCCTGGGCACCCCCAAGGTGGAGGCCAGGCATCCTTAGAGTTGTGGGGGCCGTTGTGGAAATTAAGCAAGCAATTGCCCAGAGTTGCAGAGTGGGACTCCATGATTGGAATAGGCACCGAGGCAAGAATTATCAGGTCCGTGGAATTTTGAGCCCAAGCCCAAGACCCACCGAGGCGGGGAATTGAACCCTGGTCCCAGGCTAGACCTCTGCATCAGGGTCTGCCACTCTAATCATTGAGCCACACTTCTCCACAGTGGAAAGGTTTAATATTCACTTTCAAGGGTAAATACACTAGATTGGAAGGGAGAGGTGCAGAAATGTATTTTAGCACACAGATTTTCACATCAGATGTCAACAAAAAAAAACTTTTGAATTATTTAAGGGTAGAACTCCAAATACGAGTTTATGTCCAGGATGGATGTTTTGGGGTAAAGGGGTTAAAGTTAATAATGTTGGAGATTGGAGAGTCAGAGAAGAGAGGCTCCGTTTTAAAAACAGAGGGGCATATTATCAACGCTGTGCAAAAAATATCGCACAGCATTGATAACGTGGAAAAATCTATCGCCGATTTCACATCGCCTGTTAACAGCGTATTCTCAACACTAAAGCCAACAGGCAATCTGAAATCGCCATTAGGTCGCATTAGCGCGTGAAAACAAGCGCTGTTTTCACGCGCTAATGTGTGCCTTGATAATATGGGGGTGTGGATTCAGCTTTTTGATCCACTCCCTCATGTTAGCAATGCCTATGTTAAAAGAAGAGACTCCACGAAGTTGTAAGTAGATTGAGCGTATTCTTCTTTATTCGGTTCACAGGTTTCTAAAGCCACGGTGCGGAGCAGTGTGATCCCTCGGATCACGATCACCAACAGCTGATTGAATCTACGGGAACACACACTCCAAGTACATCATTGCATTCTTATCAAACACATTATAAATGAGATGACATGCTCAACATTCCCTTAAGCCCCATTAAGACACCAGTCCACTACAACACCTCCCCCTTAATATAAAACAAAAACAAAAAAAAACAAAAAACAGTACATAAGCTGAAAGCAACAAATAAAGTTCAATAAGTAACAAAATCGCCAAACCTAGCAGGTAATCTAATGGTGCGCCCACTTCTAACAGACCTGGCCCCCACATCATTCCTACCCACCGGGACAGCGGCATTGGAACCTGGACCAACAAATGCACTGCCATCAACATTGGAAGCTGGAACTACAACTGCATTACCTCCACTCTGATCCTGCAACCAAAAAGTCCATTCCAATTCATTAGAACAACTACTCTTCTTCTCTTTCAAAATTAACTCAGCCTGATCTTTTTGTATTCCACCAACCTCTACTGTTGAGGAAAACAGCCCCTTTAATAACCTTATCAACCTGAATTGGATCATAAAAATGAGACTCACCTTTCTTAACGTTAAAGGGTTTTTTGCATAACACCCAATCACCAACAGAAATATTAACATCATCCACCGACCCTTTACCGTCAAAACGTTTTTTCATCATTGCCTGACTACGCTCCACCTTCTCCAACAAACATGTAGCCTGCAGTTTTACATCATTCTTACCAACCAACCTGGAAGGAAGAAGTAAGGAATTAACTTTTCTTCCCCTAAGTAACTCAAAGGGTGTCACTCCAGTGGTGCAATGCGGAGACACATTGTAACTCCAAACTTTCTCATCCAAAAACGAACTGACATCCAAACCAGAAGCTACAGCTGTCTGAATCCCTTCTTTAAGAATCGTATTACCACCTTCCACCAAACCATTAGATGCGGGGAGTACTTCGCAACCTTCAAATGTTTAATATCCAGGGACCCTAAAAACAAACACATTTGCTCCGACACGAAATGTGTCCCGTTATCAGTGACTAAACACCTAGGAGCCCCTTCGACCAAAAACAATTTCTTTAAAAACAAGATTGTATTCTCAGTATTAGGCGCATCAACAAACTTAAAATACATCCATTTGGAGTGATAGTCAACAGCCAGAATCAGATACCTACACTCCTCAGGGAGAATTAAATAGGGCCCAGAAAAATCCAGCCCCACCTTAACCCAAGCTTGTTCAGGAAATTCAGTGGGATGAAGTGACAACTTCGGAATCTTCCAGTGCTTATCAGAAAGCAAGCACTCTTCACAACCATCAATACGCCCTCTAACTTGTGCTTCCAACCCCGGCCACAAATAATGCTGTCTAATTTTCATACAAGTTTTGGTTACACCTAGGTGGCCTTCATGACCCATCCTAACAATTACTTCCCTCAATTTAGACGGGGGCACAAATTTATCCCCTCTAAGAACAACATCATCCTTTACGGAAAGCTCATCCGCAACCAAAACGAAATTCTTTAAATCGCCAGAAAGATTTCTCACCTCTGGCCAACCATTTTTACAGCAGTTCAAAACTCTAGATAGAACTAAATCTTCCAGAGAAGCTTTTCTCCAGTCCTCTTCAGAAATAAGGGAACCACAACCTTCCACTGCGTCCAATATCGCCACACATTCTACATCATCCTCCTCAAAATTCACCTCATCATCCTTATCCATCAGCATTCTGGACAGACAATCTGCACGAAAATTCTTATTTCCATGAATATGTTTTATGTCAAAATTGAACTCCTGCAGCTTGGAAACCAACCTTGTTCACCTAGCAGACATAGAATTCGTATTTGAAACTTTGTTAAAAATGAAAGCAAGAGGCTTATGATCAGTCAAAATCAGAAATTTCCTTCCCCAGATATACATTTTAAATTTCTGAACCGCCCACACACAGGCTAGCGCCTCCCGTTCGATCGTGCTGTTATTTCTTTCAAAAGGCTTAAGTGCTCTTGAGGCGAAAGCCACAGTTTGTTCATGTCCCTTTACATTTTGACTAAGAACTGCACCTAGCCCATTCAAATTAGCATCCACTGTGATTATTGAAGGACAATCATCACGGAAAGCATGCAGCGCCTTTGCAGAAATGACTAGATCTTTTACTCTCTCAAAAACACTGTTCAAGTCCTCCGACCAGATAAACCTTTGACCCTTCTTAAGCAGACAGCGAAGAGGTTCAACCATCTGAGCATAATTGCACACAAACCTAGCATAGTATTCAGCTAGCCCAAGGAAAGAGCGTAAAGTATCTTTATCAGTAGGTGGTTTAGCATCTTTTAGAGCTCTAATAACCGAAAACTTTGGACTAATGCCTTTATCAGAAATCGTATGCCCCAAGTAATCAAGTTCATTCATACCGAACTTACATTTGTCAGCCCTGATCGTCATTCCATTGCCTTCCAAAGTGCCCAGAACTTTTTTTAAGAGTTAAATGCTCATCACGGTTCTTTGTAAAAACTAGGATATCGTCCAAGTAAGCTTGGACCCCCACCATTCCCTTGAACATACCTTTTCATCAACCTCTGAAAAATACCTGCTGCCGAGGCCAGCCCGAAAGGGAGTCTCAGGAACATATACGCACCAAAAGGTGAAACAAACTTAGTAAGTTCCTGAGACACCTCACTCAAAGGAATCTGATGGTAGGCGGACTTTAAGTCTGTAAGGGAAAACCACCTAGCCCCCCCCCCAATTAGCCAAGAGTACGTGGATCTTAGGAAGGGGATGGCAGTCTACCACAATATTTCCGTTCAATCCCCTCAAATCTGCACAGAGCCTAATCTCTCCTGATTTTTTTCTCGCCACGACAATCGGGGGGCGACCCATTGGGAAGACTCTGTTGGCTGTATAATTTTTTGATCACATAGGTCATTTAACATTTTCCCTCCCTAGCACTCAACGGTACAGGTCGTACCTTATGCATGACCGGTTGAGCGTCAGGAACCAATCTGATTTTATGACTGAAATTCTTTATGCACCCTACTTGATCTTTAAAAACTTCCTTAAAATCTTCAAGCAAGTGCTTATAGTCAATTTCCGAACTTTCCACACTTATGACCTCCATACTCCTCACCTTAATGGGATTTTCATCCCCTGGTACCAAATACAGACCCATTTTTGCAAGATCCTTCCACCCCACAATATTTTCCCCCTTAATTGCAACATAAACTTTCGTCATAATACATCGACCAAGAATTTCAACCTTTGACAAAAAGAACCCCAACATGTGAATGTCCTTTTCTCCAAACACCTTTGGATTAATATCAGGGGGAGCTAAGTGAACATCCTTGCCCCAATTGTCATAAAAATAAGAGTCACGTAAAATTTTTATCGGAGAACCCGAATCTCCCATCACTGTTGTCTGAACTCCATCAATCAAAACCTCGCAAAAGGGACCATTAATCTCCAAAAGATCTTTCTTATCATCCAGAGTAAGCAGCAAATTGTCAAAATCTTCCGAACAGGACTCCAAACTGCTGCTCACATTGCTAATCTGAACCACTCTTTTTTGCGCCTTACAAAACTTTTGAAAGTGGCCAAACCTTTTGCAATTCAAACACCACTTATTCAAAGCGGGACAATTAGGAAAGTTACCAATGTGAAATTTTGATCCACATCTGAAGCAAAAAATTTGAGGCTTTCTTTGAACTGACACTGATGGTGTAGCTGTTTTTTTCGCCGACCTTCCCACCTATAGCCAGAACCACCCTCATCAGCGGAATCCTCTTGCTGATAAACTATATTAACTTTAGCAGCACTAGCTTGTAAAGCTTTAGTAGAAATAAGGGACCTTTCAATGCCGAGAGCCAAGTCAACTACTTCCGACAGAGGAGGATTTTTACAACTTAAAATCCTTTCTTGAATTTTATGTGAAGAACAATTAAAAACAAATTGGTCCCTAATCATATCATCAACTGTTGGACCAAATTCACAAGTTATAGCCAACACTTTCAATGCAGAAATATACTCCTCCACTTTCTCCTCTTCTTTTTGTTTTCGTTTATAAAACTTAAGTCGCTCCAACATAATGTTAGTTGTTTCTGAAAACTGTTTTTTTTAAGTCTCTCTATAGCCTCCAAATAGACATTCGCTGTGCAGCCAAACCCAAACTGCCAAAAAGAAGAGCATATTTTCTTTCAGGAGAAAATTCTGTTGCATCAATGGCTACTATATGGTTTACGAAAAGCCCAAACCACTCAGACCATATCAGGTTGGGCTTACCCGGCTTTGCCAAAAATGGAGGAGGTTGCGTAAGTTGACTAATTTGTTGTCGGTTTGAAGCCATCTTCAAATTGCCCCAAAATTGCAGCTAAATGAAAGATGATATTATTTTGAAACAGGACCTTGACACAGTCTTTCAGACAAATTGAAACTTTGTGATCCCAAATACCTTGTTATAGGTTTATAACAAAACACAGCTTTCAATAGTTCCACGAAGAATCCTTGACTCAAATTGCTAAAATGAAAAGAAATAAATACTGCCAAAATCTCCAAGTTGTACCTCCAATTCGCCCAAAACAGGTGTGTGTATCACCGCGAAACACAGACATCCAGCCGTGAAGACATCGGACATCCAGACGTGAAGAAATGGGAGCTTGACACGCAGCACGTTGTCAAGGAAACTGCAGCCACTTTCCTTACTTAAAATGGCCGCTCCGTCACGTAATCAGCGACAGCACGCTTTCCCGGACCCTTGCCAGGGTCCTTTGTGCAAACGCGCTACTGTGACGTCACAGAAACCCAACTGCTCTCGGCCGCTCGAGCCTCCAACGACTCCAAGATCAAAGACTTCAATTAAAAGTCAAAAATGGGTCCTACCGGTCTTTTCCGTGAACAACCAAAGACCGGTTCCAGCCCAAAGATAGCACTAAAGATTTCCACTTTCAGGATGACGAGTGGCCTTCAGCGGGTTCCAGCAAGAAACTTGCAGGTGGCAAAAGAAACTCCCAGCGCCGCCAAATGTTATAAGAAGAGACTCCTCGAAGTTATAAGTAGATTGAGCGTATTCTTCTTTATTCGGTTCACAGGTTTCTTAAGCCACGGTGCGGAGCACTGTGTTCCCTCGGATCACGATCACCAACAGCTGATCGAATCCACGGGAACACACACTCCAAGTACATCATTGCATTCTTATCAAACACATTCTAAATGAGATGACATGCTCAACATTCCCTTAAGCCCCTTAAGACACCAGTCCACTACAGCCTAACACGTACTAAAAGCAGGCGTTGGGAGACCTGCGATTGACGCGTTTATCGCAGGTCTCCTTCTCCCAACGCCTGTCTTGTGAATAAGGTAATCCCACCACTAACCACATTTTACATGTGGTTGGATGTGGGAACGCGCACCCTGCATCTCATTAGTGTTATTCATCGTCCTTAGCGTGGGGGCGATGAATAACGCATGAAATGCGTCGCTAACCGGAGTTAGCGACGCATTGATAATAGGGCGATAATTAATTCATGTGTTAGCAACCGGTAAAAGGTCGCTAACACATGAATTAAGGCCCTTGATAATATGCCCCAAAATTTGTTTTGATGAAAGTAAAAGAGTAACGGAATGGAAAGTAATGGTTGGTGATTTGGTTTGGGTCAGAGCACCTGTTGGAGCTTCATCTTGGTCAAAATATTCTGCTCCTATGCATGTCATTAAATGTTTTAAAAATTCTGTAAAATTAGAGAATGGCAAGATTTGGAATTTAAATCGCGTAGCCATTGTTAAAGAATGTACTTTGAATAGGAATCTGTTCAATTGTAATTCATCCTGTTCTAATGAATCTGAAGAATCTCAAATCAGGAGTAGCACGCGTGTCAAGAAAACTCCTAACTATCTTAAAGACTATCAGCCTGATTCATCATACTCCCGTTTTGCGAGCCCCTAATAGCGATTCATAGCCAATCGCTATTAAGGACTCGCAAAACGGGATTCATGTAGGAATATGCAAAAAAAATGCGATTCCTACTAATTCCTTATTTGCGATTAGCAAATTGCTAATCGCAAATAAGGAATAACTCCCCATTCATTCCTATGGGCCAAAAGGCCCATAGGAATGAATGGGGAGCATTCCTTATTTGCGATTAGCAATTAGCTAATCGCAATTAAGATAGCGATTGAAAGGGTGCCAGGGGTGTCCAAAGGACACCCTGTAGCACCCCTTAAATGCTAATATGAACAGGGGTTGCGCACACACATGTCCAAAGGACATGTGTGTGTGCAACATGCAACTCAGAAAAATGCTTTTAAAAGCCTTTTTCTGAGTTATCGCTATTTACCACGAGGTTTGACCTCACGGTAAATAGCGGCCCGAAATTGCGATTTCGCAATTTGTAAATGGATGATGAATTGCATTTAAGGAATCTCAAATAGAGATTCCTTAAATGTAATCCATCGCAAATTTGCGAAAACGCAATTACCGATTTTTGCATTTGGGATGATGAATCCCAAATGCAAAAATCTCACTCGCAAAGGGCCAGATTCTCAGAATCTGGCCCTTTGCGAGCCAAATTCAGCTTCATGAATTAGGCTGTTAGGGCCTTAT
The DNA here is from genome assembly GCF_964263255.1 of Lissotriton vulgaris. Classification (NCBI taxonomy): domain Eukaryota; kingdom Metazoa; phylum Chordata; class Amphibia; order Caudata; family Salamandridae; genus Lissotriton; species Lissotriton vulgaris. The sequence continues at coordinate 252,781,727 of NC_141686.1, read as the reverse complement.
TTTTGAAGGCCTTGCGCCGCCGGTGCGTCACTTTTAACATGGGAAAAAGTGACGCACCGGCGGCGCAAGGCCTTCATAAATAAGGCCCTATATAACTTAAATTGTATCTACTGCATTGTTCAATCATTTTCTTGTTCTGTATTTCATTTTTGTTTGTTGTATTTAATTTTGAGATTGAGCTTTTGTTATAAGAAAGAAGATGTGTAGTGTCCTCTCTCTATCTTCTGCATTTGTGAAGGTTCTGTGGAACCTAGAATGCTGTGGTTATGGATGTTCTTCAAGAGTCAGTTAATCCTGAGGTAGCTGATGGATGGGGTGTCACTGAATAAACCTCTGAACAACTTCTCTCATCTTTGTTTGTTTATTGAGAACTTTTCACTGTGCACCAGCACAAATCATATGTGAAATTTCTAACAAGTTAGCGTATAAAGAAAATGAAGCGAGTGATTCATATGATTTTTCTTTTTTTCTTTAATCCACAACGCCCAGTCAAAACGTGTTTCGTCAATACGGGTTGACCCTGGACTTCAACAGGGCTGTCAGGCTCTTTAGTTCCTAATTTAGATGTCCTCTCCGCCGGTTCTAATTCCAACCCGGCTGGTCATTAAGTATAAAGATTTTTCCTGTGTTCAGAGATTCCCCCAATAGTACCTGAGGTAAACCCTTGCAATAAGGACCCGTGTTTCTCCAATTATGGGTTGGTTTCAGTGCGAGATTGCTAGTATTTAGAACTCCATTTAAAGACTCCCTTTTCGCTGGTACGCTTCTATTCAGGATCCTGCCTTTCGAGTTCGTGTAGTGATAATTGTAGATTTTAACCTTGTTTTGTTGTAAAATATGTATTAGGGGGCGAATGTAAATGCTCAAGAGATAAGGGGACAGGGAAGAACCCTGAGGAACCACACAGTTCATGCTGGCAATGACAGAGCTATGTGGCGAAAGACGAACTGATTGCTTTTGGTCTTTTAAGAGGTATTTCATCCAGTTTAAGGCGACACCTCTGAGACCCTCTGCAGTAATTCGATCGGCTAAGATCTCATGCTCAACGGTATCGAATGGGCAGATAGATCCAGTAGAATCAGTGCATGAGTACATCCCTCGTCAGCCTTTTCTTTTAGGTCAGCAATGACAGATAGGATGATTGATTCAGTGGAGTAAGATGGCCGGAAGCCTGCCTGGTAGGGGTCCATGAAATTGGTTTCTTCTATGAAGGAACTTAGGGGCATATTACCAAGAGGGGTGTTAGGTAATTTTTGCAGATTTAGCGCCCGTTTTCGGCCGCTAAGCGGTGATAATTCTATCGCCCTATTAGCAAGCTGTCGCTGACTGTTGTTAGCGACAGCTTTTAGGCGATAGCGAGTGGTTTGGGGCCCACTTTGCATGTCAGCGATTTTTATCGCTAATGACATGCAAAGTGGGCGTACCCAACCTGTTAGCGACTGAAAGCAGTCGCTAACGTCGCTATCGCCTATTAGCAACGCAGGCGTAGCGTTGGAAATATTCACGCTAAGCGCAAATATTTCCAAAGACTAACACCTGCCCAGACCAGTTCTTAGCCATGTTATCCAATGGGAGGTGGATAACATGGCTAAGAGCATTTTGTCGCTAATGCGCGAATATCGTTGTATTCTCAGCGATATTCACGCATTTCGCTGCTATCGCTGGATATTTTAGCACAATGGAGAAAAACGTTGCTAATAGCATGTTTTCTCCACTAACATATCCAGCAATAGGCAGTGATAAAAAAATCGTCGCTAAGGCTATTTAGCTACTTGTTGGTAATATATCCCTTAGATGTTTAGCAACGTGTGCCTCAAGAATTTTCGCAGGAAAAGTGAGAAGGATTTGGACTTAAAGTTGTCCAGCTTCCTGAGGTTCACACCTTTTTTTTTTTAAGCGGAATGTTCACTGCTTCTTTGGAGGGTGATGGTACAACTCCTTGTGTGAGGGACAGGTTCAGGAGGGAGAGAATGCTCTCCGGGAAGGAAGTAAAAATACGTTTCTGAATTTGCAGAGGGCAAACATCTTTGGGAGAGCCAGATTTTACTTTGCTTAATAGTTCCATGAGTTGTTCTTTGTTTAAGTGAAGGAAGGTGACCACGGTATTAAGAATATTGTTTTCAGGTAGATTTTGCATATCTTTATGATTAGAAACAATGGATTCTTGTATTTTCTTTATTTTGTCTAAGAAGGAAATGTCATCACATACATTCTGTGATGGGGCGAGTTACTGGATTGGGGTTAGACAAGTCCCTAATTTGTTGAAGATGTATTTTACTTTGTTATGGGTGTTTATGACTGTCAGTCAAAGAGGTTTTTTTGCCTCCAAGATGGCTTTTTTGTTTTTTTCAAACTGAGATTAAATAGCTCCTTGGATTCCGGTGAACATGTTTTACGCCATTTCTGTTCGGCCTGGAGCGCTATTAAATTAGCAATTTTTAACTCAACTGAAAACCATTTTGATGCTTCATTTAGTCTAGTATGAGTGGTTTGACTCTGTAGGGGGGGGGGGGCATGTATATTGCTGGCCTTCAGTTTCCAGTTGGAGATTTCGTTCTCAAGATTGTCTACGTTATCTGACATGATGGGTCACTTGAGGGCCAGGGTTTTACAAAAAGAATTTGTGTTTATATGATTCCAGTCTCTGGTCATACATTTGGGAGGAATCATTGATTTGGGCAGCATAATCTCACCCAATGTGAAACTAATTATGTGGTGGTCTGACCAGATGCAAGGGTGAATGACTAGATTCTGGAGAGTGAGGTTGATGGACCAAGCTTGATCAAGTGTGTCTCCTTTTAATGTAACGTAACGCAGCGCAGTGCAAGCAGCTGTTTAGCGTTACATTTCTTTACACAGCAAAGCAAGGCCACACACAGCAGGCTGTCGTGTACTTCCTAAAAATATATCGTGTCGGCACATTTGTTGGACAACATAAACTAAGGGATTGGTGTCAAGACTGATTCCGGACACCCCCGCTGGATATGTCGGACTATAGATCAGCTAGCTCAAAGTGCTACCATAAGCCCCCTAACGATACCCAGGAGCAAATAGCTTCTGACAACCGTTGAACATGACACCCCTTGACCCTTCAGGTATTGTGGACGTGGATACAGTTCAGTACTTTTTGCTTAGTCAATCGTGCTTACTTAGTCTCAGAGAGATACACAGAATATCAATAAGATAAGCATTTATTGAACCAGTGTCATCTATACTACTATTATAAAGAGAGAACTTGCACCTTTTGGCCAGGTAAACTCGGGAACCACAGCACCAATCACAACACCCAATACAGCGTTGGAAAAGGCAGTTGCAGCAGAAGGACATAGGCTATGCAGACGCCCACCATATACATTTAAAATGTAAAAGAACCGTGCCAGCAAAGTAGTCCCTTGTGGGCGTGTCTGCATTGTGCTGTGGGTGTGTGCTGGGGGCGTGACAATCGCTGGGGGCATTCCGTCACAAGTGTTGTTTTTTCTTCCCAGGTTCTATACATTCCTGCTCCCTTTAAATAGTAACTCAGTGGAGGTCCCATTCTCTTAGAACCACCCCAAGCACAGCTATGGGCAAAAATACAATTAAAAGGCCCTGCAAAGCATTATGGGATAAGCTTAGCATAATTTTTAGCATTCATGAAAGGGTTTCAATGTTTTTGAATTTTACTCATCAGGGACATCTTGGGACGACGAGGTGAACTGCAGCTTGATGTATAATATTTTAAATGCTATTGCATTTGCCTCATCAGGGACATCTAGGGACGGCGAGGTGAGCTGCAGCTTGATATATAATATTTTAAATGCTATTGCATTTGCATCATCAGGGACATCTAGGGACATGAGGTGAACTGCAGCTTGATGTGTAATATTTTAAATGCTATTGCATTTGTCTCATCAGGGACATCTAGGGACCATGAGGTGAACTGCAGCTTGATGTATAATATTTTAAATGCTATTGCATTTGCCTCTTGGGGACAACTGGGGAGAACGAGGTGAACTGCAGCTCTTTGTAGAATTATTTGGATACTATAATATTCACTTCCCACTGCTAATCTTGTCCCATAATGGTTTGCAGGGGCTTGATCTCAAAATCATCCACTCTCTCACTGCTTGCTGGAAGCTAATTTCACTTTTGTGAAATGACTATATGCATTTTAGCATGTAGAAATACTTGTTATTTTACCTTGAATATATGAGGTTTCTGTTTTAATAATTGGAAATCTGACAAAACAAAATATTGCGGATTTATTGTTCCAAGTTCGCGCCAATTCCGCCCACCCCTACTTTAAATACCCCTGCACCCCATAATCATAACCCACCCTTACTCTATAAAATACCCCAACACCCTTAAACACTAACCCATCTTAACCCTATAAATATACCCTGTACCACAAAACCCAAACCTATCCCTAAACCCTAAAAATACCCCTGTATCCCAAAACCAAAACCTAGCCCTGAACCCTATAAATACCCCTGTACCTCAAAACCCAAACATACCCCTGAACCCTAAAAATACCCCTGTACCCCAAAACCCAAACCTACCCCTGAACCCTAAAATACCCCTGTACCCCAAAACCCAAACCTAGCCCATAACCCTTAAAATACCCCTGTACCCCTGTACCCCTAAACCCAAACCTACCCCTGAACCCTAAAAATACCCCTGTACCCCAAAACCCAAACCTAGCCCAGAACCCTAAAATACCCCTGTATCCCAAAACCCAAACCTAGCCCTGAACCCTAAAAATACCCCTATAGCCCAAAACCCAAACCTAGCCCTGAACCCTAAAAATACCCCTGTACCCCATAGCCCAAAACTATATCTAAACCATTAAAATACCCAAACACCCCAAAACATATACCTCAGTACCCCAAAACATATACCCCTATACCCATACTTGCCTTATCCAAAACATTTTTAAAAAACATGCTTTTACCATTCATGCATTTACAACGAATTTAGTTGTAAATGTATGCGTGGTAAAAGCATATAAAATGTAATGCCATGCGTTATAATGGCATTGCGGAGTCATTGTACTTACGTAATGAAAGTATGCAGAGTGATGGTATGCGGAAAGAAATTTGCGGAATAATGGGTGTTTACCCTCCCCCGTAAGTACATTGGTGGCACTGCGGCCCACATCTCCAGCAACATACTCATATTTTTTCCCCACCAATTGGAAAAATGCACACCTCCCACCACAAGTTCTAGAATTGCGAACTTTAGAGCTGGGGAGCTACATTCGAATCTCGGCATCAGCTCAACATCCTGTGATTCCAGGCAAATCACTTTGTCTCCCCGTGCCTACCACAAATCAATGTGTTCTTCTGTAATGTAAATTGTGCTCATGCCATGTTGTCAAGTTCGCGCTATATAATATTGCATGGAAAATAAAGTAGGGAAACTCGAATTCACACACTACTGAACGCGCACTCTTAAGTGCATCAGCAGTGCACTGTGAATCGGAGCGTTTCACAGGCCTGTCACAGATAAGAAATGCTATCAAAATGAAATCCTACGAAACAATATAATACTGGCTGGCAGCAATTCATACCCGGACAACGTTGGGACGGGCTGCTAGTCTATACTACTATTATAAAGAGAGAACTTGCACCTTTTGGCCAGGTAAACTCGGGAACCACAGCACCAATCACAACACCCAATACAGCGTTGGAAAGGGCAGTTGCAGCAGAAGGACATAGGCTATGCAGACGCCCACCATATACATTTAAAAAGTAAAAGAACCGTGCCAGCAAAGTAGTCCCTTGTGGGTGTGTCTGCATTGTGCTGTGGGCTTGTGCTGGGGGGCGTGACAATTGCTGGGGGCGTGTGGTACGTTCTGCCCTTTGGGCTGGACTGTTCCCATGAGGCACAGGGTCATGGCTGATTTGCATATGGCCATGTCTGAACTGGGGTGGTGTGGAGTGCAAAAAAACAATGGATTTAGACCCAGATCTCTGTACTGGGGTGAATGTATGACATTGTTCTGCATTCTGTCCATCAACTGTTGTTTTTGCATTTGTCACCCCGAGTGGGATGGGTATGCTCAGACGTGAGTCCCATGCTCTCCACACCACTAGAGTCAAGCTATCCTGGCTGAAGACAGCTGATAACCAGAAATTGGTCCTAGGATGCTTGAGTCCGGTCCAGGAAAGACATGACTTGGCAGTTTGGTTTGGAATGTTCCCATGAGGCACAGGGTTAAGGCAGAGGTGGTGTGGAGTGCAAAAAAATGATGTATTTAAGCCCAGATCTCTGTATTGGGGTGAATGTATGACATTGTTCTGCATTCTGTCCATCAACTGTTGTTTATACATTCCGCCCTTCGTGCCATGTCTCATATTGTGTGCTGGGGGTGTGGGCGGGTGCGGGGCACTGAGGTGTGGGCGGGTGCGGGGCACGCGTTGTGTCAAATATTTAATTGTTTTTCCTCCCAGGTTCTGTACATTCCAGATCCGGGTGTTCACCCTGCTCCCTTTAAATACCCCTGCACCCCATAATCAAAACCCACCCTTACTCCTTAAAATACCCCAACACCCTTAAACACTAACCCATCTTAACCCTATAAATATACCCTGTACCCCAAAACCCAAACCTAGCCCTGAACCATAAAAATAACCCTGTACCCCAAAACCCAAACCTACCCCTGGACCCTAAAATACCCTTGTACCCCAAAACCCAAACCTAGCCCTGAACCCTAAAAATACCCCTGTACCCCAAAACCCAAATCTAGCCCTGAACCCTTAAAATACCCCTGTACCCCAAAACCCAAAACTACCCCTGAACCCTAAAAATACCCCTATACCCCAAAACCCAAACCTAGCCATGAACCCTAAAAATACGCCTGTACCCCAAAACCCATACCAATCCCTAAACGCTAAAACTACACCTGTACCCCATAACCCAAAACTATATCTGAAGCCTTAAAATACCCAAACACACCAAAACATATACCTCAGTACCCCAAAACATATACCCCTATACCTATACTTACCTTATCCGAACATTAAAAAAAAACATGCTTTAACCATTCATGCATTTACAAAGAATTTCGTTGTAAATGCATGCGTGGTAAAAGTATAAAAAAATGTAATGCCATGCGTTATAATGGCATTGCGGAGTCATGGTACTTTCATAATGAAAGTATGCGGAGTGATGGTCTGCGGAAAGAAAGTTGCGGAATAATGGGTGTTTACCCTCCCCTGGTAAGTACATTGGTGGCACGGCGGCCCACATCTCCAGCAGCATACTCATATTTTTTCACCACCGATTTGAAAAATGCACAGGTCTCTCTCATTGATGGCCAGCACCGACATACACTTTTAGACACACCTCCCACCACAAGTTCTAGAATTGCGAACTTTAGAGCTGGGGAGCTACGTTCGAATCTCGGCATCAGGTCAACACCCTGTGATTCCAGGCAAATTGCTTTGTCTCCCCGTGCCTACCACAAATTAATGTGTTCTTCTGTAATGTAAATTGTGCTCATGCCATGTTGTCGAGTTCGCGCTATATAATATTGCAAGGAAAGATAAAGTAAGGAATCTTGAGTTCACACACTACTGAATGCGCACTCTCAAGTGCATCAGCAGTGCACGGTGAATCTCAGCGTTTCACAGGCCTGTCACAGATAAGAAATGCTATCAAAATGAAATCCTACAAAACAATATACTACTGGCCGGCAGCAATTCATACCCGGACAACGTCGGGACGGGCTGCTAGTACTGTAATATTCACTAAACTCTAGGGGCCCGATTCACAGAATGAACTTGAGACTCAATCCTAAACTTTCTACTATTTTCGTATTCACAGAATTAACTTACTACTTTTGTCAAACTTAAGACAGACTTAAGACAGACTTAAGACAAAACCCTAACTTAAGTCTGTCTTAAGTCTGTCTTAAGTTTGTCTTAAGACAAACTTAAGTCAAAATCCCAACTTCTGTGAATACCAAAAGTAGTAAGTGCATTCTGTGAATACCAAAATAGTAGTACGTTTAGGATTGAGTCTTAAGTTCATTCTGTGAATCGGGCCCTAGAATCTCGCCCCATAATGCTTTGCTCGGCCTTTGGTTGGCATTGTATTTTTGCCCATAACTTTGCTTGGGGTGGTCCTAGGAGAACGGGACCACCACAATCATCAAACATGATATGCTCTTTTTGTTCAAGGCACCTGATTGGTCCTCCCCCTAGATTAGGGGGGACCCCAAAATCATCACATCTCTCATTGACTGAGAGTTTTCAAAAGCTCACTTTTGTGAATTGGTTACCTGCTTTGTAGCATGTGAAGATAACATTGTTTTATCAATGGAATGTGGTTGCAGTAGCAGTGAATTCATAAATGTTTTTAAACAAAAATATTATGTACCTTTAGCAACAAAAATACATATAGCCATCTCACAACAAATCAGTGCTTATAGTTAAACAATAAATAAATCTATCTTGTGGGGCGCTAGATGGCGCACGCCCAAGATGGCCGCATGACCAAGATGGCTGCACGCCTGTGAGGCTCCGGCTACTTGGCTCTTCTATATTTCCATTTATCCCTACCCCTGCTGTGCAATCAGAGATCGAGCACCGGGAACATATAGCATCAGCCCATCGCCCGCTATTTGGCTCTTCTATATTTCCATTTATCCTTACCCCTGCTGTGCAATCAGAGATTGAGCACCTGGAACAGTTCGCTTAACCCTATCGCACGCTCCGGTGCTGTTTCCTGCCAAGACTGACACTCTATTCAGGAGGTAGAGCTTGGGGAATTAGACTGCAAGGTGCCAGTGTGTCCGGCCTGGAGCCCTGTCCGGCAGCGGTGACAATTCGAGTGCCGCGCCCACTTGTGTGAGCGCTGGACCTCACCGCATTATATTGCTGCCGGCTGGAAGAACACCTCCGCGATAAATGCAGCATCAACCGTCGCTGCACGGACCCTAGATAACTGACTGCAGTGAGTGCTGTGATGATTACACTGCGGGCCCTGGAAGACGAGTTGGGGGCACGGCGTGAGGCAGGCAAGTCCCCTTCCTCCCCCGAACCTGATGTGCGATGTACCCTATACGGCCCGAACCTGTAAGATGTGCAGCAGCTGACTCGGACCTGCAGCCCGTGTGATTTCTTGTTGGGAGACACGAGGTTGTGGCACCAAGAGCAAGAACACATTACGCTAGATTATCGCCATTACTGATAATACGCTAGACTCCCTCACACAAGATCATCTAGTCCCTGCTGGACCCAGACTGCATGCGGGGACTGGCGGATTGCCTGTGCTGGCCTCCATTGGGACAACACTGCTAAAAGATATATCTCAACTCGACAAAGCTGGCCTCTTGATATATGGTGTAACCGCTTGCTAGATTGCACTGCCTCTTGATAGTGCAATAGACGAAACACCGTAGGAGCACTCGACTTACAGGCTCGTGACGGTGGTGGCACCTCCCCTCTATGTGCACTGGTCGGCAAGACATCGCGTATCACACTTCGCTTTTCCTCCACTTTAGTTATGTGGGACAGGAGGGAAGGGTCAAGGGAACCACATACTCCATGACTTCGGACAGGGGCAACGGTACATAATCTCAGCTTTGATGCAATGCCTGGCTCCTCTCCGCCTACTCATCGGCCAAGCAGTGTGAGGTCTTATTAACAGTGTTTAACACCGGCCTGGGACAGAGCACACGATTCCACTGCCTATCATGGGCAAACCAGATGGTAGGCAGCCAAAGCTGGTCTTTGAGGCTAAGAGGGTGTCTCCGTGCTCAAATTCAGAAGACTCCACCCCAGCAACGGGAGACATGGAGCAAACCCAACCCCCAGCGCAGGGAGATGAGGTCAAGTCGTTGCTCCTGGCTCTGCAACATAGCATGACGGACCTTTCTGGAAAAATGAACACCATGAATACATGCCTTGATTTTCTTGTCCAGAAGGATGACAAACACGACGGACAGTTGAAAGAAGCGGAGCGACACACATCAGATAATGAGGACAATACCTCGCAACTGCAGCAACAAGTAGCCCAAATGGACAAACTGCTCAAAGTTATCGCAGCAAAAAATAAAAACTTGGAAGCCCGCAGTCACCGTAATAATATTAGAATCATGGGAATTCCAGGGAGCACAAATATGGACTGCATGGAGGAGTATGTGGAGAGACTTACGTGGTGCCAGTGATGACAACCCCTTCTCCTCCCAGTTCATAGTGAACGTTCTGATGATCTCTCTCAAACATATACTGGGCCAAGCTATATTCTATGTAATATTAGATCCCTGGTAAAACATTTTATTGAAATCTGGGATATGCTGTCCACCTACTTCCCAGATATATGGGGCCTCATTTATGAGAAATGACGCATCGCTGCGTGAAAGCAGCGATGCGTCACTTCTAAGTGCGCACTCCTTGCGACATTCCTGATGCGTCATATTTAATTTATGATGCATCATGTCGCAAGGAGTTACAGATACGTCAGTATTTCTGACGTATCTGAAAGCGCAAAAGTGACGCATTGCTGGAGTGTGTCACATAAGTGACACAACTCCAGCAATGCGTCCTTTCACATGGGGCAAGCCCCATGTGAAAGGGCCTGCGTCAGTCTTACGCCTGCTGTGAGGCAGGCGCAAGATTTTGACGCAACGGCGTCCTAAAAGTGACGCAGTGAAGTCTCATAGATTTCACTGCGTCACTTCTACGACCCTTCCTTGCGTCAATACGCCCCCCTTGCATACATTATACCTGGCGCAGGTATAATGTGGCGCAGGGGATTACAAAGTGACGCATCTACCTAGATGCGTCACTTTGTAAATATGGCGCAACAGGGCGTATTTTTTACGCCACTGGTGCGTCACAAAAAGTGACGCACCAGCGGCGTAAAAGTGACGCACAGCCTCATAAATGAGGCCCATGCTTTTTAACAGAAACGTGGCTAACCCCATACAACTGACCTGTGATTAATCTGGCTATTCCTGATAATTACAAGTTTATTCATCTGGATAGAGGGGGAAAACTGGGAGGAGGTATTGGGCTAGCTTTCAATGATCACCTTAAAGCCCAATGGTTGGCGACAATTAGCAACGATACAGTGGAACTGGGTATTTTTAGGCTTTCCATGTCGCCTACAATGACATGGGACGGAGCTTTACTTTACAGCCCACCAGGACCGAAACAGAATTTTGTCAACCACTTGACGGAATTCATAGCTAAAATGTCAGAACAAGTTTCCCCTTTGGGTAAATTTATAACACAACAACAGTTATTTCCCGCACCTTTTCATACATATATATTCAACTTATAGACAACAGACCAGGAATAAAGGAGTATAGGTGATAAGTTTACAAAAAAATGTCAATTTTATTACATTATCATTAAAAACAATATAGCATCAATAAAAACACAATTATACATATCAAATCATTACAGACTGTGGGAAAAAACAATAAGGAAAATAATTCCAGTTTATAAAGAGAGATGATAGACGCTAGTAGGAAGGAATTTCATCAGACTCCAATTCGTGATTCTATCGACAAAGGAGTAGTTGTATCCATTAACTTAGCGTATCAAGACTCAAATTAGCATCGACGGGTTTTGGTTTTGGCACTTATAGTTTACAGCCAGCACCTTCTTCAGGATTAAAAATAATTTCCCACAAATATATAGTGTATCTCATCAAGGGTCATGCACAGACCTCAAGATTCTTCACGATTATATCAATAATTTTCATCATGTAGTGTCCCATATAGTTTGATTCGATGGGGTAGGTTGGTGACCATGTATGTTCCTCCACTCTCTCTGATAATCCTTCACCAATTTGCATAAAAATATGCTATGTAGTTGTCAGTGAGAATAAAAATTATTTCTTGTCCCAATCAGGGCCGGGGTTATTCCATTAGTATTAATACCCCTTTTCCAGCTAGACCGCCCGCAGTCTGCTAGTAGTGAATCAGAACGGTGTAACGGTCACGGAGCCTCGTAGCGAAGGCACATCGCTAGCTGTTTTTTCTCACAGTCTGTAATGATTTGGTATGTATAATTGTGTTTTTATTGATGCTATACTGTTTTTAATGATAATGTAATAAAATGTAAATTTTTTTGTAAACTTATCACCTATACTCCTTTATTCCTTGTCTGTTGTCTATAAGTTGAATATATATGTATGAAAAGGTGCAGGAAATAACTGTTGATCTATACTACTATTATAAAGAGAGAACTTGCACCTTTTGGCCAGGTAAACTCGGGAACCACAGCACCAATCACAACACCCAATACAGCGTTGGAAAGGGCAGTTGCAGCAGAAGGACATAGGCTATGCAGACGCCCACCATATACATTTAAAAAGTAAAAGAACCGTGCCAGCAAAGTAGTCCCTTGTGGGTGTGTCTGCATTGTGCTGTGGGCTTGTGCTGGGGGGCGTGACAAATGCTGGGGGCGTGTGGTACGTTCTGCCCTTTGGGCTGGACTGTTCCCATGAGGCACAGGGTCATGGCTGATTTGCATATGGCCATGTCTGAACTGGGGTGGTGTGGAGTGCAAAAAAACAATGGATTTAGACCCAGATCTCTGTACTGGGGTGAATGTATGACATTGTTCTGCATTCTGTCCATCAACTGTTGTTTTTGCATTTGTCACCCCGAGTGGGATGGGTATGCTCAGACGTGAGTCCCATGCTCTCCACACCACTAGAGTCAAGCTATCCTGGCTGAAGACAGCTGATAACCAGAAATTGGTCCTAGGATGCTTGAGTCCGGTCCAGGAAAGACATGACTTGGCAGTTTGGTTTGGAATGTTCCCATGAGGCACAGGGTTAAGGCAGAGGTGGTGTGGAGTGCAAAAAAATGATGTATTTAGGCCCAGATCTCTGTATTGGGGTGAATGTATGACATTGTTCTGCATTCTGTCCATCAACTGTTGTTTATACATTCCGCCCTTCGTGCCATATCTCATATTGTGTGCTGGGGGTGTGGGCGGGTGCGGGGCACTGGGGTGTGGGCGGGTGTGGGGCACGCGTTGTGTCAAATATTTCATTGTTTTTCCTCCCAGGTTCTGTACATTCCAGATCCGGGTGTTCACCCTGCTCCCTTTAAATACCCCTGCACCCCATAATCAAAACCCACCCTTACTCCTTAAAATACCCCAACACCCTTAAACACTAACCCATCTTAACCCTATAAATATACCCTGTACCCCAAAACCCAAACCTAGCCCTGAACCATAAAAATAACCCTGTACCCCAAAACCCAAACCTACCCCTGGACCCTAAAATACCCTTGTACCCCAAAACCCAAACCTAGCCCTGAACCCTAAAAATACCCCTGTACCCCAAAACCCAAATCTAGCCCTGAACCCTTAAAATACCCCTGTACCCCAAAACCCAAAACTACCCCTGAACCCTAAAAATACCCCTATACCCCAAAACCCAAACCTAGCCATGAACCCTAAAAATACGCCTGTACCCCAAAACCCATACCAATCCCTAAACGCTAAAACTACACCTGTACCCCATAACCCAAAACTATATCTGAAGCCTTAAAATACCCAAACACACCAAAACATATACCTCAGTACCCCAAAACATATACCCCTATACCTATACTTACCTTATCCGAACATTAAAAAAAACATGCTTTTACCATTCATGCATTTACAAAGAATTTCGTTGTAAATGCATGCGTGGTAAAAGTATAAAAAAATGTAATGCCATGCGTTATAATGGCATTGCGGAGTCATGGTACTTTCATAATGAAAGTATGCGGAGTGATGGTCTGCGGAAAGAAAGTTGCGGAATAATGGGTGTTTACCCTCCCCTGGTAAGTACATTGGTGGCACGGCGGCCCACATCTCCAGCAGCATACTCATATTTTTTCACCACCGATTTGAAAAATGCACAGGTCTCTCTCATTGATGGCCAGCACCGACATACACTTTTAGACACACCTCCCACCACAAGTTCTAGAATTGCGAACTTTAGAGCTGGGGAGCTACGTTCGAATCTCGGCATCAGGTCAACACCCTGTGATTCCAGGCAAATTGCTTTGTCTCCCCGTGCCTACCACAAATTAATGTGTTCTTCTGTAATGTAAATTGTGCTCATGCCATGTTGTCGAGTTCGCGCTATATAATATTGCAAGGAAAGATAAAGTAAGGAATCTCGAGTTCACACACTACTGAATGCGCACTCTCAAGTGCATCAGCAGTGCACGGTGAATCTCAGCGTTTCACAGGCCTGTCACAGATAAGAAATGCTATCAAAATGAAATCCTACAAAACAATATACTACTGGCCGGCAGCAATTCATACCCGGACAACGTCGGGACGGGCTGCTAGTGTGTTATAAATTTACCCAAAGGGGAAACTTGTTCTGACATTTTGTCTTTTGGTACCCTACCCCTTTGGATTGTGGGTCCCTCTCTTTTATTAGAGGAATTCATAGCTATGCAGGCCCTGGCCTCCAGTAACTTTATTTTACGTGGGGATTTTAATTTTCATGGAGAGGATCTGTCAAACCCAGATGTCACTCAGTTGACTTCAAGCCTATATGATATGGGTTTACTGCAAAAGGTGTGTGGTCCCACCCATAGCGCAGGCCACATGTTGGATCCTATCTTTACGAATATGGAACATTTAAAGTTTCACCTCTCGCGTTCTCTGACATGGACGGACCATTACTTGATTCTATTCTCATGCCCTTCTTATACTGATTCTTCCAACTGGAAGCCTTCCAACCCTTCAAATTCACAAAAGGGTAGACCCTGGCAGAAACTCACCTTGGAAGCGTTCAAGGAGACGTTTCTACTCTATAATAAGGTCCCCGGACAAAACCTTCAGGACACCTCTGCTATGTTGACCAGTTTCAATTTGGCTGCGACACAGACCCTGGATGTAGTCATCCCTGAGTGTAATAAGAAGTCCGCTACCCGGCGGAAGTCGGCCCCATGGTATTCAGGGGACCTAAAAATTGTAAAGTCTTCATGTAAAGCCCTGGAGAGACGATGAGGAAGAACTAAAGATGAGGCAGATAAACAAACTTATAAAGCAGCTTTATCTCGCTATCATCAAAAAATTAAAACAGCTAGATGCACTTTTTACAGCTTCAAATAGAACAAGCCGGAAATTCATCTAAGGCACTGTTTGATACTGTGAAAGATTTTGCTTCCCGTCAAGCATGTAAACAGTCATCTGTAGAAACACAGAAGCTCTGTGACTCTTTAGCGACATATTTTCAAAATAAAATCTTATTAATATAGGACAATTTTCCTACCAGGAGCTCTAACTATATCAGACCTACTGGGGTTTCTGATGCCTCCACAACAGTGCATGGTTGTCATCTTAAGCATTTCGAAACTATCTCACTGGAGGATATAAATCATCAACTTCAGGCACCAAAATCGGGATCTCCGAGTGACAAATGCTCTCCCAATACAATGGCCCTTCTTTCCTCCATTTGTGCTCCGCCAATGCAGGAAATTTTTAACTCCTCCATTTTAATGGGCTCTATTTCAAATAGTCTGAAAGGAAGCCTATGTTCGACCAATTCTTAAAAAACCGACAGCAGATCCTCAAGTCTTGAACAATTATAGAACGATATCTTTGCTACCTCTGCAGGGGAAGATACTGGAAACCCATATAAAGAAACAACTGAGTCATTATTTAGGGATTAATAATATCCTGGACCCCTCACAGTCAGGCGTTCGGCCTGGCTTTAGTACCAAGACCGCCATATTGGCGGTCATGGATTCAATAAGACAAACCCTTGATGAGGGAGGATCCTCAATACTCATCCTCTTGGACCTCTCCGCAGCATTCAATACTGTCTCCCATCGACTGCTTGTGGAGAGGTTACGGGAATGTGGTGTTGAGGACCTCGCTCTGAAATGGCTAAAAAGTTTTCTGGCAGACAGAGGGCACACGGTCATGCTGGGCCCTTTATGGTCTCAAAAATTTCTGCAAGATAAGAGAGTACCACAGGGCTCCTGCTTGAGCCCTACTCTCTTTAACATATATATGGTTCCATTGGCTGAGATGGTTCGACCTTTTGGGTTTGAGATTATATCGTATGCAGACGATACTCAGCTGTTTTTGCCTATTGGATCGAATCTAAATGAGGAGAGATTGCGTTTTTCAGCAGAAATGTTGGCCATTTCAAACTGGATGTCAGACTGCTGCCTCCAACTTAATCCAGAAAAAACAGAGCTTATGCATCTGGGAAGAATGAATAACTTCAATATGGTCGATTGGTGGCCTGCCCAGTTGGGGAGGGCTCCAAATCCCTCATCCTCAGTGACGAGCTTGGAAATTCAACTGGATGACAAACTGACTATGAAGGATAATGTCAAAAACATCACAGGCTCTTGCTACTATAGCCTTCGTCTACTCTGTTGAATTATTTCATATCTACCAGTGAAACATCGCAGAACGGTGGTCAAAGCGATGGTGGTGAGCCGCTTAGACTACGAGAACGCCCTATTGGCCGAAGTAGGTGAAACCTTGGTAGCTAAACTTCAAGTCATCCAAAATACAGCGGCAAGGATGGTTTTAAACCATCCCCCAGGCTCTTCATCACTCCCGTTGCTCAGAGAGCTTCACTGGCTCTCAGTGAAAAAGAGATCCTTCTTCAAGGTCTGTTGTCTCACCTTTAAAGCCATCAATGGAACAGGTCCTGGTTATTTGCAAAAGAAACTTTGTAACCTTGAGTGACCCTTGACCCGGTCACTCTACTACCGCACGGCCCAGGTGTGCCCGGATTCTGCTGCCACTGCCTGATTGGCCTTCTTGCTGCCGCCTCTCCTTAGGGCCCCTGCTCTCCAGGCTTGACCTCACTCCCCAGGCTTGCCCTCGCTCTCCAGGCTTGCACAGGCTTGCCCTCGCTCTCACCCGCTCCGCTTTCCCGCTCTTTCCAACCCCCCCTCTGCTCCCCGCCGCTGCTCTCCTGCGGCCCCGCCCCCTTCTCCTGTCTCCCGCTCCCCATTCGACGCCGCGCTCCCGCCTCCCGGCTGCTCCTCCCTCCCACTTCGCCATAAATGGCGGGGACCGTGCTACGCGCAGCGGACACGTGCAGCGGGTTCGCCGATTGCGCGCCAAAGGCGTGCCAAAGGTAAGCCCGTCTACGCCCGTCCTCGCCTGGACCACGCCCAGCGCCAGAACCCCTGGACCCCGCCAGAGCCAGCCAACCCGACTGAGCTACGATGCCGCCACCCTCCACGCACTCAACACTGGCCGACATCCAGCCTGCTACCAAGCCACCCCGAAAAGCACCCACGGAGCCTTCACCTGCCATGCCTGCTACTTCATCTGCAATCGGTCCTGTAGCGCACCAGCCAAAACAGCCGCCAACAACAACCACCTCAAGTGCATCTTGCTCAACACCCGCTCCATCCACAGGCATGCCGTCGAACTATGGGACCTCCTGGACAAAACGGCACCAGACGTCGCCTTCTTCACGGAAACCTGGATGAACGCCTCCTCAGCCCCCGACATCGCCATTGCCATCCAGGACGGCTACAAGATCATCCGGAGGGACCG
The DNA here is from genome assembly GCF_964263255.1 of Lissotriton vulgaris. Classification (NCBI taxonomy): domain Eukaryota; kingdom Metazoa; phylum Chordata; class Amphibia; order Caudata; family Salamandridae; genus Lissotriton; species Lissotriton vulgaris. Next base: position 252,764,235 of record NC_141686.1, on the reverse strand, counting down.
CGTCAACCAGACCGGAGGAGGCATCGCCATCGCCCACAGAAACACTATCCGCACCACGACCAACACCGAAGATACCATCGCCAAAACAGAGCACCTGCACTTCCAGATTCACACCGACCCCATGACCACCCTCAGAGGAACCCTCATCTACAGACCCCCGGGACCACGCTCACACTTCAGCAAGGCCATCGCAGACTTCAGCAGCCCACTCGCCCTCGCCTCCCCCGACTACATCCTCCTAGGAGACCTCAATTTCCACCTGGAGAACGACCAGGACAACAACACCACCGCCCTACTAGACAACCTCGCCAACCTCAGATTCAAGCAACTGGTCAACACCCCCACCCATTACGCCGGCCACACGCTCGACCCTGTCTTCTCCTCCAGCAACCACATCTCCTTCAGCCACACCACGAGCTCCACTGGACCGACCACAGCTGCGTACACTTCAACTTCAGGAAAACAATGACCCACCACCGCCCTCAACAAACCCCCCGAAGATGCTGGAGCAAGATCACCACCGACCAACTCACCACCTCCTTGCCCCTAAACCCTCCCACCAACACCACGGACCCCAACGAAGGAGCCTGCAACCTCACACAGTGGATCACCGACTGCGCCGATACCCTTGCTCCACTAAAAAACCCTTCCAGCAACCTCAACAGCAAGAAAGTCGCGTGGTTCACCAACGATCTCAAAGACTCCAAGAAATCCTGCTGTGACCTGGAGAAAGCCTGGCGCCACCACCAGTCAATGGACAACATGACAGCCCTCAAGAACGCCACCCGCAAACACCACCAGCTGATCCGCACCACCAAACGGTCATCCTTCGGAGAACGACTGGACAACAACACCCACAACAGCAAGGAAGTCTGCAACGTCGTGAAAGAGCTCCCCAAACCCAACGCCAGCAACAACAACATCATGCCTTCTCAAGACCTCTGCAACTCTCTGCCCACCTTTTTTCACCGTAAGATCGTCGACATACACGACAGCTTCGGCGTTCAGAACATGTACCCCACCACCGAACCTACATCCCCCACTAGCACCATGTGCGCCTGGACTCAGGTCAGCACGGAAGATACCACCCACACGATGAACACCATCCACTCGGGCTCCCCAGTTGATCCCTGCCCACACCACATCTTCAACAAAGCCGACTCCATCATCGCACCCAAACTTCGGGACATCATCAACAACTCCTTCATATCCACCACCTTCCCGGAGAGCTGGAAGCACGCAGAGATCAGCGCCCTCCTGAAGAAACCCACCGCAGACCCCTCAGACCTCAAGAACTTCCGCCCCATCTCGCTCCTCCCCTTCCCTGCAACAGTCATAGAGAAAACCGTCAACAAACAGCTAACAGCCTTCCTGGAGACGAACGTCTCCCTCGACCCATCACTGTCCGGATTCCGAGCGAACCACAGCACCGAGACCGCCCTCATCGCGGCCACCGACGACATCCGGACCCTGCTGGACAATGGAGAAACCGCCGCCCTCATCCTGCTAGACCTTTCAGCTGCGTTCGACACGGTCTGCCACCGCACCCTGACAACCCGCCTCCGCCATGCCAGGATCCAAGGAACGGCCCTGGAATGGATCACCTCCTTCCTCTCCGACAGAACCCAAAGAGTCGTCTCCCGCCCTTCCTCACTGAAGCAACCAAGAAAATCTGCGGCATACCTCAAGGCTCCTCGCTCATCCCCACCCCCACCCTCTTCAATGTCTACATGAGCTCCCTCGCAGCCATCGCACGCAAGCACAACCTCAACATCATCTCCTACGCCGACGATACCCAACTGATCCTCTCCCTCACCAATGACCCCACCTCCGCCAGAGCCACTTTCCAGGACGGAATGAATGACATCGCAGACTGGATGAAGCTCAGCCGCCTGAAACATAACTCAGACAAGAAGGAAGTCCTCATCCTCGGCCCATCCATCTCCGCTTTGGACAACTCCTGGTGTCCCCCTGCTCTGGGCCCCCCACCCAAGCCCACGGACCACGCACGCAACCTGGCTTCATCCTTGACTCCTCCCTCACGATGGCCAAGCAAGTTAACGCTGTTACCTACTCCTGCTTCAACACTCTCCGCATGCAGCGTAAGATCTTCCGCTGGATCCCCACTGGAACCAGGAAAACGGTCACCCAGGCCCTCTATGCTGGGACCACCGCCAAACTACAGAAAAGACTGCAGCGCATCCAGAACGCCTCAGCATGACTCGTCTTGGACATCCCCTGACACAGCCACATCTCCGCCCACCTGAGGGACCTGCACTGGCTCCCCGTCAGCAAAAGGATCACGTTCAGACTCCTCACCCATGCACACAAGGCTCTCCATGACTTGGGCCCCGAATACCTCAACAACCGCCTCACGTTCTACACGCCAACCCGCCAGCTCCGCTCCACCAGCCTCGCCTTTGCCACTGTCCCACAGATCCGCAGAACCACCACCGGAGGAAGATCCTTCACATACCTGGTGGCCAAGACCTGGCACACCCTCCCCACCCACCTACGACTCACCCAGGACCATCTCTCCTTCAGGAAGCAACTCAAGACCTGGCTTTTCGAGCAGTAGCAGCCCCCCCACCCCAGCGCCTTGAGACCCTAGCGGGTGAGTAGCGCACTTTACAAATACTCTTGATTGATCCATACTAATATAATAAAGAGAGAGCCAAAAACCTTTGAGGCAGGTAATCTCAGGAACCACAGCACCAATCACAACACCCAATACAGCATTGGAAAGGGCAGTTGCAGCAGAAGGACATAGGCTATGCAGACGCCCACCATATACATTTAAAAAGTAAAAGAACCGTGCCAGCAAAGTAGTCCCTTGTGGGCGGGTCAGCGTTGTGCTGTGGGCTTGTGCTGGGGGGGCGTGACAAATGCTGGGGGCGTGTGGTACGTTCCGCCCTTCGGGCTGGACTGTTCCCATGAGGCACAGGGTCAAGGCTGATTTGCATATGGCCATGTCTGAACTGGGGTGGTGTGGAGTGCAAAAAAACGATGGATTTAGGCCCAGATCTCTGTACTGGGGTGAATGTATGGCATTGTTCTGCATTCTGTCCATCAACTGTTCTTTGTGCATTTGTCACCCCGAGTGTGATGGGTATGCTCAGACGTGAGTCCCATGCTCTCCACACCACTGGAGTCAAGTTACCCTGGCTGAATATGGTTTATACTGTATATAGCCTAGGATCATCAGATCACAAGGACTCTAGTGCGCATCAACTGAAGTATAAGTATTTCAAATTTTTCATTTGTCTTGTGTTTTAATTCAACCATATATTTTAACTTGTTTCATTTTAAATTCAAATGAACATAGTGCAATTCATTACAATATACACATATAAACGACATACAGTTAATGCCATTGACAATACATTTTTTGCTCAATATTTTAAACACAACACAGTTTTAGTCCACAACCCAATGCATTTCGGGGTTTGAACCCCTTCGTCAGGGGCCTATAAAAGAAGAGAAGAAAAAGGGAAAAGAAGCCTAATTAGTTTCGATGCTAAAGAAAGTGTTACTAGTTGTTCAACTGGTAGGGATTTTGTTCTTACCGAACTGACTGGTTGGTCTATGGGTCATTGGTGGTTAAAAATTTCCTTTGTCGATTCTGAAAAACATTTTTAATTCTACCATGAAATTTCTTGGCTTAACAGCTTATAGGAAGCAATATGTGATAATATATGTCACCGTGTTACCTTTATGTCTGGATAACAAGAACTACCGCCTGCGAAAAATTATATATGAAAAAATTAGGACACTGTCCATTTATAGTTGTCAACAACAAACCAACAATGTTTGGCATGAGTTGAAATAACGCTCACCTGCTGGCCATGAGCGTTAAAGTTGTGACGCTGAAATAATCTAGCAAGAGAAAATAATACAAAGTTGAATGTCGAGGCCATATGAGCCCTCTATCTCTAAACGTATAATTAAATAGTTGCAGTATGCAAGTTAACGCAAGGATCAAAATTTACCTGCGAGCCTTGTGTTGTTATCAACAGGATCTCGCTAAAAGTCCGCGTTTTTCAACTCTACATAAAACAAGTAAGGAAAACCAATATCCGTTTTAGTACTTGATGATAGTAACGCAACTATCTTCGTGAAGCAATCTCCTTAGTGAATGAGCTTACCGGGAACATGGGACGAAGTCGCATTGTACTGGCGTCAGCCTCCGCGTTGCTCGTAAACAAACTTTAGTGCGTTATTTATGTTGGTGTACCAAACCCGATACTACCATAGAGGACGGACTGCAGTAAAAAACCAAAAATCAAAATAGAAGTCGGACTATATCACCTAATTGCAAGACCTGAAGGACGGACTTGGATTTGCATATAGAAACCGATTACGGGAAAGCAAATATCGGCCGAATAGAAATTCATGCGCATTGTCGCCATGTTGAAAAAGGCGTATTATGCGTTATTAAACTATTATGTTAGTGTGACTGCAAGCCAAGATACGATCTCAAATTGCGATAGAGTCAATGTTTTATGTTTTCCACATAACTAAATAATAGGAAAAAGAAAAAGAAGAGAATAGGTGCATGAAAGATATTAAAAGTGAGTAGTATACATTGCATATTTTCCTGGCAAAATAATAAGAGTGTAAACTGAATACAATGAATACAATACTTTACACGAATTCTCAACAACAGAATAACAGAACTTTTGAAATCAGTTCATTCTGCAGAAACATAATATTCATGATTGGTTATACTGTGTGTATGTGAATGTGCGAATGTGTCACATAAAACTCTCCAGTGCCTGGTATCACTATGCGAATGAAAAACCCATGGGTAATCAAATACTAACTATACCCTATGCTCAGAGGAAGCATATCATATCAAGTTTGTCATTGAGCCCATCTGGGACTATTGTCTGTAATCTACGAATCCAGTATATTTCTCGTCTAAGTAGGATTTTGGCATTGTCCAACCCTAGGCGCTGTGGGATTTGTTCTATAATTTGAAAGCGGACTTGTGCTATAGTGTGGTTTTTCTCAATCCAATGCCTGGCTAGTGGTGAAGTTATGTTTTTATTGCGAATTCTACTTTTATGTTCGGCCAAGCGTGTTTTCATTTTCCTGTCAGTTTTGCCGACGTATAATAGTCCACAAGGACATTTTATGGAGTACACTATATGTTCTGCATTGCAGTTTGCTGAATGCCTAAGCCCTATTTGTTCACCTGTTTTCGGGTGCGATATTTTACTGCCAGTGATTACATTATTGCAGTTCTTGCAGTTATAGCATTTAGTTGTCCCTTTTGGACTGGATGTTTCTAGAATCATATCATCTGGCCTATTCAATAGTTCTTTGATATTTCTTGATCTTGAATATGCGAAAAGTGGTTTTTGCTCATAAAGATGGTTAAAGTCGCTCTCCATTTGTAGGATATCCCATCTTTTAAGGATCGTCTTTTTGATTTCTCTTGTTGATGTTGAGTATTTAGATACAAATACCATTCTCTGCTTTGAAGCTTTTGTCTTCTTTTGTAGTAATTCCGACCTTGGAATTAGTTTTACCTTGTCCATTTGCATGTCAATTAGTTTTTCTGGATACCCTCTTTTCAGGTAACATTGTTTCTGTCTTTCTAGACTCATGGCACATTGCGTCTCATCCGATGATATTCGTTTTATTCTCATGAACTGAGATACTGGAAGATTATTCTTCAAAGTGATTGGATGGAAACTTCCATATTGAAGTGCTGTATTTTTATCAGTAGGTTTTTTATAGAGTTCTGTTTTTATTTCATTCTCTTCAATTCTTACTTGTACATCCAGGAAAGGAAGCGAAGTGGTACTGATCTGGCTCGTGAATTTGATTCTTGGGTTAATGAGATTTAGACTACGTATGTTGCGTTCAAGGTCTCTCATGGGTTTCTTCCAAATTAGAAAGATATCATCAATATATCTTTTGTAATACAGAATGCCAGTTTGCCATGTGGTGTCTTCAAGAATATATTCAAGTTCGAACTTGGCCATAAAGATGTTTGCGTAGACACACGCCCCAGGAAAACCCATGGCGGTTCCGCTTAACTGTGTGTAGAAGTCAGTTTGCCATACGAAGTAACTGTGGTGTAAGCAGAATTCCAGTAGTTGAAGCAACACAAATTTATAAACTGATAAAGGAGGCCAAAACTTTCGATGCCCAAGGAAGTTCAATTACTCAACAACTCAGACAATTGGAATACCTGACTAGACGCGAATTGAACCAACGGTTACATGCAACCACTCTGGTCCAGTACCACCGTGTGAAGAGAATCCCCCGGGGTCTGAGGCTCGCAATTAGACCTATGTTATATCGTTTGAATAATAACCCTAAGTTCATGGAGAAATGGTTCGAAATTTTAAACAAGTGCTCTTTGGACCTAATACTGTTACTAATAGAGGAACTGGCCAAAACAATCACTGAATTGGAGGAAGAAATTTACAATTTAAAATCGGAACTATCCAAAAGAATGGAGGAGGAACCATGGGGCAAATTCCTAGAGGATCTGGATATTAAATTGGAGCAATATGGAAAAGAACTAGAAGAGACTAAATTACGAAAGTTTAAAAGAGACACCATAGACTATAAATTAAATGAAGCCTATACTTGGGCAGACCTGTTCTGCATTCTGTCCATCAACTGTTGTTTTTACATTCAGCCATTCATGCCATGTCTCATATCGGGTGTGGGCGGGTGCGGGGCGCGTGTTGTGTTAAATATTTCATTGTTTTGTTTTCCCAGGTTCTGTACATTCCAGCTCTGGGTGTTCACCCTGCTCCCTTTAAATACCCCTGCACCCCATAATCAAAACCCACCCTTACTCCTTAAAATACCCCAACACCCTTAAACACTAACCCATCTTAACCCTATAAATATACCCTGTACCCCCAAACCTATACCTAAATCCTAAAAATACCCCTGTACCCCAAAAACCAAATGTACCCCTGAACCCTAAAATACCCCTGTACCCCTAAACCAAAATCTAGCCCTGAACCCTTAAAATACCCCTGTACCCCAAACCTACCCCATAACCCTAAAAATACCCCTGCACCCCAAAACCCCAACCTAGCCCTGAATCATAAAAATAACCCTGTACCCCAAAACCCAAACCTACCCCTGAACCATAAAATACCCCTGTACCCCAAATCCAAACCTAGCCCTGAACCCTAAAAATACCCCTGTACCCCAAAACCCAAACCTAGCCCTGAACCCTTAAAATACCCCTGTAACCCAAAACCCAAAACTACCCCTGAACCCTAAAAATACCCCTATACCCCAAAACCCAAACCTAGCCCTGAACCCTAAAAATACCCCTATACCCCAAAACCCAAACCTAGCCCTGAACCCTAAAAATACGCCTATAACCCAAAACCCATACCTATCCCTAAACGCTAAAACGACCCCTGTACCCCATTACCCAAAACTATATCTGAACCCTTAAAATACCCAAACACCCCAAAACATATACCTCAGTACCCTAAAACATATACCCTATACCTATACTTACCTTATCCGAACATTAAAAAAAAAATGCTTTTACCATTCATGCATTTACAACGAATTTCGTTGTAAATGTATGCGTGGTAAAAGCATATAAAATGTAATGCCATGCGTTATAATGGCATTGCCGAGTCATGGTACTTTCATAATGAAAGTGATGGTCTGCGAAAAGAAGGTTGCGAAATAATGGGTGTTTACCCTCCCCCGGTAAGTACATTGGTGGCACGGCAGCCCACATCTCCAGCAACATACTCATATTTTTTCACCACCGATTTGAAAAATGCACAGGTCTCTCTCATTGATGGCCAGCACCGACTTACACTTTTAGACACACCTCCCGCCACAAGTTCTAGAATTGCGAACTTTAGAGATGGGGAGCTACGATCGAATCTCGGCATCAGGTCAACATCCTGTGATTCCAGGCAAATTGCTTTGTCTCCCCGTGCCTACCACAAATTAATGTGTTCTTCTGTAATGTAAATTGTGCTCATGCCATGTTGTCGAGTTCGCGCTATATAATATTGCAAGGAAAAATAAAGTAAGGAAACTCGAGTTCACACACTACTGAATGCGCACTCTTAAGTGCATCAGCAGTGCACTGTGAATCGGAGCGTTTCACAGGCCTGTCACAGATAAGAAATGCTATCAAAACGTAATCCCACAAAACAATATACTACTGGCCGGTAGCAATTCATACCCGGACAACGTCGGGGCGGGCTGCTAGTCGATTGATAAGCAGATTTCCTGTTGTAACCTAAGATGAAACGCGATGGCACTGTTGAAAATCCCTCGCATCCGACGTACCCGTTCAGAGGGCAAAGCTTTCTCATATATTGCCCCCAAGTACTGGAATTTCCTCCCAGAGGCTCTGCGTAAATATTCCTCCTATCTGATTTTCAGGAAACAAGGCCTTCTTATTTTATTTCTCTTCGGCATTGATACTGCATTCTCCCTTCGGTTTTCACCTAAGTAAGCGCTGAGATGCCCCTGGGGGAGTCATGCGCTATATAACAGGCCAATATGTTATGTTATGTTAATAATGATTTGTTAAGATACCGAAAGTGCCCGTTTTCATATCCAAGTAACCCCTACCAATTCCATGTCAGGATTCCTTATTTACCGCCCGCTAGGTTACATAAAACAGTTTGCAGGATCCCTGCTGGAAACTATACTAGCTACGGCAGCCCAGTCACCCAAATTTTTTGTTCTGGGAGACTTGAACTTGCATTTCGATGATCCCAGTGACAAGGCGGCCTCCGACCTCTGCACGGACCTTAAGGCTCTCAAAATGAAACTTCTGAACAAAGAAACCACTAATATCAGGGGACATCTGCTGGACCCCATTTTTTCTAATAATGACCAGCTTATAATTGGATCCCCATTGCCGCTGCAATGGTCTGACAATTTTATGGTCCCTTTTTCATTGAAAATCTCTACAGAAGAGAGAAGTGCTCCCCGCCCCCGCATATTACAGAGAGCCTGGCCAAAGTTATCGGTGGAAGAATGGATTCGTACCTTAGAACAAACAGCCCCCGTGGCAGAATTAGACCCCCTGGTGGCAGATTTAACTTTCAGAATTGGCTTAACGACTCCCTGAACGCAGTATTGCCCCTTAAAATGATTACAAAAAAAGTAGTACTTTTAAATCACCGTGGTACACCACCGAGCTTAGAGATCTTAGAAAAAGCTGTAAAAAGCTGGAACGTATCTGGAGGAAGGATTGGGCAGTTAACAGCAAAGCCTCCTATCAGGCTGCCCTGAGACTTTACAAAGCTGCACGACAGAAAACTCAGGCTTCCTTCTTTGAGGATAAAATCAACTTATCTGCCAACTCCTCCAAGGAAACTTTCAAAATCGTTAAGCAACTGCTCAAAACACCTACTCCGTTGATCAACCAAGAATGCACTGAAGCTAGGTGTAACCAGTTAGCAGAGTTCTTTGACACCAAGATACAATGAATACTTGATAGTTTACCACAGACTGTCCCCACTGCAGACCAGGAAGCCTTCCTAGCCCTGACTACTGCCCCCCGGTTGGATGCTCTTAGACGCATTACCAAGGATGATTTTTGTAACACGCTTTCCTCTGTGAATAGTGGTTCCCCATCTGACCCGGCGCCCATGTACATCCTCAAACAAGCCGCAGATACAATTTCTTCCCTCGCAACGGAGTTGCTAAACTCCTCCTTCACCAACAGGGTGGTCCCACCCAACTGGAAACAAGCCAGAATTAAGACACTTCTAAAAAAAACGGGTCTGGATACAGCTGATCTAGCCAATTTTCGCCCGATCTCTCTGTTACCTGGTCTGGGAAAAATTGCTGAAAAAATTGTTAATCAGCAGCTCTCAGGGTTCTTAGAAAGTAATGCCATGTTGAGCGACTCGCAAATGGGCTTTCGCCCAGGACTGGGCACCGACACAGCCCTTATAGTGGTGGCTGAGGAAGAAAGGTGCATCTTAGATTCAGGGGGATCGGCAGTGATGATCCTGGATCTAAGCGCTGCATTTGATACGATGGACCACAAAATACTAGTCCACCGTCTTGCTAGACTAGGGATTGCAGGATCAGCCCTGGGATGGCTGGAATCCTTTTTGAATGAACGAGCGTTCAGGATCTGGGAAAATGGCGTCATGTCCAAATCTACTCCCCTCCAGTGTGGAGTTCCCCAGGGCTCATCCCTGAGCCCTACTTTATTTAACGTTTATATGGCCCCACTGGAGGAGGCAGTAGCCCCTTTCGGGATTAAATCCGTCACCTACGCAGATGACACCCAATTAGTCGTCTCGCTGACGCAACAAGTGGGATGTTCGGATAACCTTTCGGCCTGCCTCACCGGAATCTTTTCCTGGATGACCAGTTCAAAGCTCAAACTGAACGGAGCAAAAACTTAGATCCTTATTCTGGGCCACCAATTTACATCTTTGCCCAAAGGTTTTTGGCCGCCCTGTATGGGCGAGCTGCCCCCACCAAAAGAGAAAATCAAAAGCCTAGGGGTTTGGTTTGAGCCCGAACTAACCTTTAGATCACATGCCCAAAAAGTTGCGGCGTCTGTTTTGGCCTGCTCCGGACAGTGCGGAAAGTTCTCCCTCTGTTACCCTTTCAGTTCAGGAAACTACTGATACAGGGATTATTTTTATCCAGACTGGACTACAGCAACGCGCTACTCCTGGCAGCACCAGAAGCCACCATTAACACCTTACAGCGGGTGCAAAATGCTGCTGCCAGGATGCTAATGGGCGCCTCAAGAAGAGCATCTGCCAAACCGTTGCTGAGAGCTCTCCACTGGCTTCCAGTTCAAGAGCGAATCGCCTTCAAATCATCTTGCATGGTCCATAAAACACTCCAAGGCAAAGGTCCTCCGGCCCTGAAGAGCCTGATTTGTCCCTATAGACCCCCTTGGGCCCTCCGATCGGACCTTGAGAATCTTGCCATAGTTTCTAGAGTAAGGAAGGCCCGCACAGGAGGCCGCCGTTTTTCTGTGAATGCGGCAAAAAATTGGAACGCTCTCCCCAGGCATATTCGGACTGAACCTTCCCTTCTCAAATTCCGAAAGCTGCTTAAATTTTTTCTCTTCCCTAAAACTCCTTAAAAATTCCAGTTCCTTTTGAGTTTTGTGTTATCTGTTAGGCAGCGCTGGGACGCTTTCGGGCAGCCATGCGCTTTACAAATCTAATTTCATTTCATTTCATTTTATTTCATTTCATTAAGCGCATTGACACCGATTGGTTTCCTGGTGCTGTTGAAGACAGAAGACGTAGCTTGAGGTTTATGAATGCAGGATTAATGGTATGCTTGTTTGTAGAGCCAGGTCTTTAAGGCTTTCCTAAATGAGATAAGGTCAGGGCAAGTCCGGATCTCAAGGGGGAACGCATTCCACAGGCGAGGAGCTAATGTTGCAAACCTGCAGCCGCCAGAACACTTATGTTTGAAAGAAGGAGTCTGTAAGAGGCCTAGATGGGCTGAGCGCAGATTGCGGAACGGGACATGCTTCGTGATAAGTTGATCAATGAATTTGGGGCTTTTGCAGTGTAAGGATTTAAAGATCGTACACCCTGTTTTGAATGTGCAGCGCTGGGCCACAGGAAGCCAGTGAAGTTTCATAAGCAATGGGGTAGCCGGTTGCCATCTAGGTTGGCTCAGAATCAGTCTAGTGGCATAATTCTGTACCATCTGAAGGCGTTTCAGCAGGTAGAGGGGTAGGCCTAGGTAAATGGAGTTCGCATAGTCCAGGTGGGACAGCACAGTGGCGATCACTACCTGGGTGATAGCCTCCGGGGTAAGGAGGCGCCAAACTTTCCGGATTTTCCTAAGTTGGAAGAAACACTTGGAGACCACCTGGACCACTTGTGTTTTTAGTGAGAGATCACTATCCAAGGTGACTCCAAGCGTCTGTGCCGAGGGGGAGGGAGTCGGGGCTTGTCCCATGTCAGGCGGCCAGTAGTGGGAGCCCCAGTATTTGATGCTGTCTCCTGTGAGGACTAGCTCAGTTTTTCCCAGGTTTAATTTCAGGTGGTTTTGATCGATCCAAGCTTGGATGTACCTCATGGTCAGTTGAAAATTAGAAATAGAGGTTTCAGTATTGTCGATTGTAAAAAGCAGCTGCAGATCATCTGCGTAGTTGATCACCGTCACTTGTTTATTTCTAAGGGCCTGAATTAGGGGAAGGATATAGAGATTAAACAGGTGAGGTGACAGGGAGGAGCCCTGTGGCACTCTGCAAGTGATAGTCTGTTTGGTATTCAACACACAAAAGGGGAGAGGGCCAAATTGTTTATACTCCAATACCCCAGACCCCCTAAAAGGACTATGTTCACAAACACAGTGGGTATACAGAGTTTTTCAAAATAAGTAAAGGGAAATTCCCAATTTGAAAAAAACTGCCCTCACTCACATACCGAAGTATGTGACATGCTTCATCATAGGGCCTGCTACAAACGCCCTGGTGTAGCCACATCCAGGGCGGAGCATTAGGGAGGGGGAAAAAAATAATAAATGTCCACGTTACAAGACGTACAACACAATACGTAAATACGTACAATGAGTAACATACATAAGTGATACCGTGTATAGAGGAACACCTCGTGGATCAAAAGTGCGACACAAATAAGTGCAGTAAGGACGTGTGTTAAAACTGATTAGGGGTGCCAAAAGAAAGAATTACTTTGTTAGAACCAATTATGGTACCCTTATCAGGATTAAAAGAAAAGAAAGGATGGGAAAATGCCTTATTGAGAAAATGAGGTTTCTCAAGGCTTCCCTCTTGCCACTGCTCGAGTCAACATGTTTCGACCATAGATTTGTGCCCCGAAAGATCACCCTGGTCTTCTTCAGGACTGTCGCAGTAGGATCCACCGGTTACCCGTGTCTGAATTAGATCCTCGGGTCGCCCAGCTAGGTGTAGGTCACTAGGATCCGTACTCTGCTGGGTATGTTTCTAGATCAGTGGAGAAAGTATCCCCATGTAAATCATGGTAAAACATTCACGAGTTTACACGAGTCAGAAACTCGAACTGATGGCCGCCCGAGGGGTGTTTTGCCCATGAACACAATCGTTCAGTACGGCAATTACCGCCAAAGCATACTCGGGCTCTAAACCACCGCGTAGTAGAAGAACTCTGTATACCCACTGTGTTTGTGAACATAGTCTGTTTGGTGCCAACTAGGTCACCCAGCCGAACTGCCTGAGAGCGGTTCTCCAGAAAGGACTTCATCCAGCTGGCCGCTGTGCCCCGAACGCCGGCCTGGGTGACACGGTCGATCAGGATGGTATGGTCGACCGTGTCAAACGAGGGCGACAAGTCCAGGAGCACCAAGGCCTGGGGAGAGCGTTTGTCTGCGCAGTCCCAAAGGGTATCTAGTACTGTAGTTACCACCGCCTCTGTTGAATGGGCGGGCCGGAACCCCGCCTGGTGGGGTTCAAGGCAGTTAGGGCTAAGCATGGGCGAATTTTGCGAATCTGGCGTTCGCGAATTTTGTGAATTTGTGAACTCGCAATCCGCAAAATCCGCAAAATCTCGCGAATTCGCGGATTTTTTTTTGTGTTCGCAAGGGTTTCTGCCAGTTCGCGAGGATTTTCTACCAGTTCGCGATTGCGAACTTACTTGTCGGCACGCAACGGTCGCGACTATGTTGTTTCTACGTCTGGTTCATCAACACAGGTTCACAGCACCCTCTGTTTCAACACTGCCACCCTCTGTTTCACCCATGCCACCCTCTGGTACATCAATGCCACCCTCTGGTTCATCATCATCACTGTAGATTATGGGGGGGAAAAGCAAGCACACCTGCCCTGCTTCAACTGACAGGAATTAATTTGTGGTTGATTTATTAATGTGTCACTGTTTTAAAATTCCAGTCTGGCACCTGCTTCCTTATCTGTAATTTGCTTTCTGTTGCAGTGCAATTTTTTTTCCAGGACCTTTGTGGCCTACTTGTAGCTATTCTATGATCCGGCTGTGAGGGTCAGAGCAGGGTCATACAACTGTTGCAACTAGCAACTGAACTCAGGAAGCACTACAGGGAATGGTTACTAATGATGAATTTGAACTTTTGCACCTGCTGCTGAGTGCTTTCAGTTTAGCAAAACTCGTTTTTCTGCAGAACAGGAAATGTAATGCCCCAAACAAACTTACTTGTGAAAGTTTATTTCTAATCAAAAAGTGATCCAAAGAAAGTCAAAAGGCCTCAAATCCAAAAAAGGGCAGGCAAATGTCAACCTGAGGAGTTATTCTGATAAAAATCATCATTTTCAGAAGGTCTATGCTGCTTGCTAGTGGATTTCTTGTGCAGAATTGCAAATTTTGTAATTTCGCGAGTGCGAGATTATTGCTGCCCGCCGCACCTACATGTTCGCAATTGTGAACTTACACCGCACGCCGCAAAATTGTATCACCAAGAAAAAAAAATCCGCTGCGTGCGAATTTGCGGATTTTCGGTAAATTCGCGAGCGTTCGCGGATCGCGAATTTACCGAAAATCCGCAAAATCCGCGAGCGTAACGGATTTTCCGCCCACCCTTAGTTAGGGCCCGATTCACAGAATGAACTTAAGACGCAATCCTAAACTTACTACTATTTTGGTATTCACAGAATGCACTTACTACTTTTGGCAGTCACAGAATGTACTTACTACTTTTGGTATTCACAGAAGTTAGGATTTTGTCTTAAGTTTGTCTTAAGACAAACTTAAGACAAACTTAAGACAGACTTAAGTTAGGATTTTGACTTAAGTCAGTCTTAAGTCTGTCTTAAGACTGACTTGCTGCACTTTTCGCCATCACACGAGAACGCCGAAACAGCCGTGGGGCAGACGAACAGATTCACAGACCATTATGGGATCGGCACCAGTTTGAACCGCAACTCTACGAATTTCGATACACATACCATACATCGGGAAGATCCCTTTTATTTAGTCTGCCTCTAAGAATAACACTACGGCTACATTGCATTCAGCCCGAAATATAAGGGTTAATTTTCCACGCACAGAACAGACTCCGCTTGATCGTCAACTATGCGATTTTTCTGAAAACCATTTGAAAATTGATCAACACCCGAACCGGGTTGGAATTATCACCGGTTCAGGGATTGTTCCACTTGCTTCTGATGGAGCAAGGATTCACACGTTACGCGACTTGCTTGTATTCAAACCCCTCGCCTAACCTTTAATATAGTAACCAATTTGTTTCGAGTATTAATATTGCACTTTTACACTACACACGGGTGTCCCAGAGATGCTTGCCTATGTGTTTATTAATCATAACTACGCTTGCAACTGACTTGGTCGCTGCTATGCGGGATTTCAGTCTGCGCATGCGTCGGTCATACCCATGTGATGTGACGCACTCGTAGTTCTGGAGGGATTTTTCGCTCATGCGCAGTATTGCTAATATGGCCGCTTTGTCTTTAACATGCTCTCCGCTTGCTACTGCTGCTCTGGTTCAGCTGTTTATTTCTGCTTAACTCCTAACGCTATAGATATTATAAAGTAAGGGGTGTAGTGCAGCTATTCATGGTATACAGTATATTCATTTTTTCTGTGTTTCTAAATTGTTTTCGCTTACTTTTCATGTGACACACTTTGGGGGCCTGGGAGCTGTGCGCCACTCCATCTTGGAAGCCCATATCACTCTAACCACGTGTTGAGGGAGAAAACGAATTGCGCAGGAGTGGAACTAAGCCAGCTGGCTGCTGAAGCTCAGATGCTCATGGGAAAGCGACCTCTGCTCCAGGAGAAGACTTCGACTTGTACCTGAAGTGTTACAATGTTTAATAATGTCTGTGTGCCCTATTGTTCGGCACTCTTATGCCATGGGAACTGGAATGTAAGGGGTGTGTTCAAATTATTTCATATTAATTATGTGAACTCCAAATTCTAGGTGGTGACAATGACCTAACCACCTCTCTTGTCCAATCCGAAGTTGGGGATCCTTTCATTTGCAACATTTGTGGGTGGTCCACTGACCCAAAAACAGTATAACTAGTCTAGTTTTAGCTAGAGAAATTGTCCGACTTGTCCGAATAGCCGACCTGTCACTGACCCTACGAACTCTATAGGTGATTGAATACAGAGAGCTGCGGAGCACTCTGTCCGTAATTTCCACAAACTTAGTCTGGGGAGGAGGAACTCTTAAGTGCTGGCGAAGCACTTTGTTGGGAGATTCGAGAACCCAATCGGGGTTATTGGCAGATTCCTTGCAGAGAGGGCGTAGCGCAGGTGTTGCATCCGAAGCTGCAGGTGTTGGTCGTACCCTTCCGTGATCCCAGTCCTGATCCAATCCTGGGGTGATCCTATCCTGACTGTCCATGAGCTGTACCTGCTCACCTACTGGCATCCTAAGTCCTTGAGGGTCCATTCCTGCCTTTCCCAACTGACCCGTGGCCAGGGTTAGTCCTCATTCTGTCCTAGGTAAATATAAAATACATGTGGGTGTTCGTCCTTCTAAATCTTTCTCTCCTATTTTTCTAATAAAGCAATCTTGCCTGTGATTTATCTCTGACCTTTTAAATTCTGACAGAAGTATTCTTTCTAGCATGTTCCTTATCTCTCCCTTACCCTTACTCAATTGCTGAATTGTTTGCATATTTAGTATGTTCCACTGTTACCCTTCCTATAGAAGTTGCACTTATTCTGAAGCACAAAACCTCTCATTTTATTCCAATTAGCATTCAGTAGTATGTTCCCTTGTTCTTACCTATCCTTTAGTGATGAAATAGCATGTTCCTTCTCATAGTATCCTTCTGAAAATTAATGATTCTCACCCTGATTCATAGTTATATCGTGTTTTTGATATTGGTTATAGATGTTCTCATTAATGTAAACCTTATTCCCATGGCATATACAAACCTTTTATGATTTAGATAAAATCTTTAAAACTTCCTGTGTTTGTGGTTATTATAAGGATATACAAATAAGAAATGTATGTGGTATTAGTGCTATCTGCCTAGAGCTTAATTTTAGCTCCTGATCCATTGTGGTCAGAGGTACCTGTTCTCGAGGATTGGTAAGTCAGGTACACTTGAAATATATAGAAAGTCGGAATCCCGAATTGCTGATAGCGCTGTGAAGGTTACCTGATTCACGAAAATGTATTGATGGGCCCAATTAGCGTATATATTTTGGTGAATAAGGGTCGGGTGACCTGTGCGCTCTATCAGTAATTTTCTGGTTAGCAGAGGAATGGTTAGGACTAGTTAAGATAGGCAGATAGGATGTTTTGTGAATAAACCTTGAATCTATAACATGTGCTGCTAAAATTTTATTGCTGCTAAAAATAACTTTCTGCTAAAACCGATCGGAAATATTGCTTTGAAAATGTTATAAAATGTTTTGAAATTATATTTTACTAGCAGCCCGTCCCGACGTTGTCCGGGTATGAATTGCTGCCGGCCAGTAGTATATTGTTTCGTAGGATTTCATTTTGATAGCATTTCTTATCTGTGACAGGCCTGTGAAACGCTCCGATTCACAGTGCACTGCTGATGCACTTAAGAATGCGCCTTCAGTAGTGTGTGAACTCGAGTTTCCCTACTTTATTTTTCCTTGCAATATTATATAGCGCGAACTCGACAACATGGCATGAGCACAATTTACATTACAGAAGAACACATTAATTTGTGGTAGGCATGGGAAGACAAAGCAATTTGCCTCGAATCACAGGATGTTGACCTGATGCCGAGATTCGAACGTAGCTCCCCAGCTCTAAAGTTCGCAATTCTAGAACTTGTGGCGGGAGGTGTGTCTAAAAGTGTATGTCGGTGCTGGCCATCAATGAGAGAGACCTGTGCATTTTTCAAATCGGTGGTGAAAAAATATGAGTATGTTGCTGGAGATGTGGGCCGCCGTGCCACCAATGTACTTAACGGGGGAGGGTAAACACCCATTATTCCGCAAATTTCTTTCCGCATAACATCACTCTGCATACTTTCATTACGAAAGTACCATGACTCCGCAATGCCATTATAACGCATGGCATTACATTTTATATGCTTTTACCACGCATACATTTACAACGAAATTCGTTGTAAATGCATGAATGGTAAAAGCATGGGGCCTTATTTATGAAGGCCTTGCGTCAGTTTTGCGCCGCCGGTGCGTCACTTTTTGTGACGCACCAGCGGTGTAAAAAATGCGCCTTGTTGCACCATATTTAAAAAGTGACGCATCTAGGTAGATGCATCACTTTTTAAACCCCTGCGCCACATTATACCTGCATCAGGTATAATGTATGCAGAGGGGGCGTTCCCCCGCAAAAAGCCTCGTAATAGTGACGCAGTGAAATCTATGAGATTTCACTGCGTCACTTTTAGGACGCTGTTGCGTCAAAATCTTGCGCCTGCCTCACAGCAGGCGTGAGACTGACGCAAACCCTTTCACATGGGGCTTTCCCCATGTGAAAGGACGCATTGCTGGAGTTGCGTCACTTTTGTGACACACTCCAGCAATGCGTCACTTTGCGCTTACAGATACGTCAGAAATACTGACGTATCTGTAACTCTATGGGACATGATGCGTCATACATTAAATATGACGCATCAGGAATGTCGTAAGGAGTGCGCAGTGAAAAGTGACGCATCGCTGTTTTCACGCAGCGATGCGTCACTTTTCATAAATGAGGCCCATGTTTTTTAAAAATGTTTGGATAAGGTAAGTATGGGTATAGGGGTATATGTTTTGGGGTACTGAGGTATATGTTTTGGGGTGTTTGGGTATTTTAATGGTTCAGGTATAGTTTTGGGTTATGGGGTACAGGGGTATTTTTAGGGTTCAGGGCTAGGTTTGGGTTTTGGGGTATAGGGGTATTTTTAGGGTTCAGGGGTAGGTTTGGGTTTTGGGGTACAGGGGTATTTTAAGGGTTCAGGGCTAGGTTTGGGTTTTGGGGTACAGGGGTATTTTTAGGGTTCAGGGCTAGGTTTGGGTTTTGGGGTACAGGAGTATTTTTAGGGTTCAGGGGTAGGTTTGGGTTTTGGGGTACAGGGGTATTTTTAGGGTTATGGGCTAGGTTTGGGTTTTGGGGTACAGGGGTATTTTAGGGTTCAGGGGTAGGTTTGGGTTTTGGGGTACAGGGGTATTTTTAGAGTTCAGGGGTATGTTTGGGTTTTGGGCTACAGGGGTATTTTTAGGGTTATGGGCTAGGTTTGGGTTTTGGGGTACAGGGGTATTTTAGGGTTCAGGGGTAGGTTTGGGTTTTGGGGTACAGGGGTATTTTTAGAGTTCAGGGGTATTTTTGGGTTTTGAGGTACAGGGGTATTTATAGGGTTCACGGCTAGGTTTTGGTTTTGGGGTACAGGGGTATTTTTAGGGTTTAGGGATAGGTTTGGGTTTTGGGGTACAGGGTATATTTATAGGGTTAAGATGGGTTAGTGTTTAAGGGTGTTGGGGTATTTTATAGAGTAAGGGTGGGTTATGATTATGGGGTGCAGGGGTATTTAAAGTAGGGGTGGGCGGAATTGGCGCGAACTTGGTACAATAAATCCGCAATATTTCGTTCCGTCAGATTTCCAATTATTAAAACAGAAACCTCATATATTCAAGGTAAAATAACAAGTATTTCTACATGCTAAAATGCATATAGTCATTCCACAAAAGTGAAATTAGCTTCCAGCAAGCAGTGAGAGAGGTGATGATTATGAGATCAAGCCCCTGCAAACCCTTATGGGACGAGATTAGCAGTGGGAAGTGAATATTATAGTATCCAAATAATTCTACAAAGAGCTGCAGTTCACCTCGTTCTCCCCAGTTGTCCCCAAGAGCCAAATGCAATAGCATTTAAAATATTATACATCAAGCTGCAGTTAACCTCATGGTCCCTAGATGTCCCTGATGAGGCAAATGCAATAGCATTTAAAATATTACACATCAAGCTGCAGTTCACCTCATGTCCCTAGATGTCCCTGATGATGCAAATGCAATAGCATTTAAAATATTATATATCAAGCTGCAGCTCACCTCGCCGTCCCTAGATGTCCCTGATGAGGCAAATGCAATAGCATTTAAAATATTATATATCAAGCTGCAGTTCACCTCGCCGTCCCTAGATGTCTCTGATGAGGCAAATGCCATCGCATTTAAAATATTATACATCAAGCTGCAGTTCACCTCGTCGTCCCAAGATGTCCCTGATGAGTAAAATTCAAAAACATTGAAACCCTTTCATGAATGCTAAAAATTATGCTAAGCTTATCCCATAATGCTTTGCAGGGCCTTTTAGTTGTATTTTTGCCTATAACTGTGCTTGGGGTGGTTCTAAGAGAATGGGACCACCACTGAATTACTATTTAAAGGGAGCAGGAATGTATAGAACCTGGGAAGAAAAAACAACACTCGTGACGGAATGCCCCCAGCGATTGTCACGCCCCCAGCACCCACCCACAGCACAATGCAGACACGCCCGCAAGGGACTACTTTGCTGGCACGGTTCTTTTACATTTTAAATGTATATGGTGGGCATCTGCATAGCCTATGTCCTCCTGCTGCAACTGCCCTTTCCAACGCTGTATTGGGTGTTGTGATTGGTGCTGTGGTTCCCGAGTTTACCTGGCCAAAAGGTGCAAGTTCTCTCTTTATAATAGTAGTATAGATGAAATGCTGCTATATTATTGCATGTGATTAACAAATTATTAGTGATTGTTCTATGTTGTCTGGAATCCCCGGGGAATAGTATAGCGGGTGGTGAGCAGAATCCACCTAGCTGTGAGGTCACTGGCTGCGAGGAAGATTAGTGCATGGTTAGGTAGAACCGGAAGCGCTAATTAGGACCTTTTCTGAGTGAATAATTGAATAAATGATAGCAACGAGTCCACTAATGAAACTTTAGTTGTGATATTACCTAATAAGGGTCACACAAGGAAGGAGTAGTAGGTTCATCGGAGCTTGAATGATAGCAAAGGAGTGCCTTGGTGAAACTTTTGACTTAGTATATATCCCGGAAAGAGTGGATGAGTCAAAGAAGTAACAGGTTCTCTAATGCTTGTGTGAAAGGGTAGGCAGAAGGGTCTATCCGTAGTGAATGAAAAGTAGACAGAAGTGGTTTTCTTGCAGTGAAACAAAAACCTTCTTTCTTTTTAAGACACTCGAGCACAGTGGCAAATTTTATACGTTGTTAACTAAATTGAGCACTTGCACTTTAAGAAAAATTAAAAATTTCCATTACCTTGTGAAGGAGGGAGTCGGCCGCAAAGCCGCGCTGACGTCACTCCGTGCCACGCTGGTATTGGCTGAAACAGCGGGTGTGTAACGAAGCTGGTATTGTAAAGGAGGGGTGAGTGCCGAAGCGTGAGACCACGTCTCGCGAAAAAGGCAGCGCACCCATTGGTCGAAATTATTTGCAATCACAGGATTGATTGGTCGTTGCATCTGTTGAGAGACGCGCTGGTATTGGAGGAAGATTTGTAAACAAAGAGGTTGTAGCTGATCACGGACCTTTTAGTTACACAGTCTATGTGGTATCCCGAATTCTTACCTGATCCACAACTTTTAGGGTTTCGCAAGGATCAGATGCTAAGAGGTAGACCTTATAATATGTACGGAAACAAGAGAAAAATGTCATTTGCTGACAAAATCAAAAATTATTTCAAGAAAGACAAACCCATTAGAACTAGAGAAGGTGTAATCATTCCACCACCTAACACTCCTGCATCATTCATGATGTTTGAAAAAGGTTATCACACCTGCATATGGTTAGAGAATTGGGTAAAGTATACCCAAGACGATGGAGTCCTAGCATTTCCCTTAGATGGTACCTTTAATAGTAGAATTTTGTTTAATTTAAGGACCCGAATGAATGACTTACATCCCAGACCAAGGTTGACTCAGTATGAGGCTTTAGAAGAATGGGAGATTGAGGCCTTAGAAAGAGACAGACCCAGAATGGATAAGGGAGTGAGCAAATGGTACCCGAAATTGCAGCGAGATGCCAAAGAGAAAAAGATGAAACAGTGGAGACAGAATATGATGGTTGAGGGACTATTTCCAATGTTTGGTATGAATGAACCCCAGGGAGGGAAAAGCACAGATAAAACCCGACACCTAAGGTCTGCAGGTGAGTCGGAAGATGAGTACCTGGAGGATTTATTAATGAAAAATCCACCGCCATATGATGAGGAATCTAGGTCCCTGAGTTCGAAAAACCAGTTTTTCCGGCACCCTAGAGAAAGAAGGGCCAGTGAAACTGATGTAACAGGAAAAGAGGGATTTGGTAGGCCTGATACAACCTTCCCGAACTATAGGCCATTTGGTGATGAAAGACCAGAAACGACAGCCCCAACTGCCCCAAGTTTGTATCCTCCTTTAGTTCCACAAGTAATACATGAAACACCGATTGAGAAGGTTTTACAGGAACAGGAAAGGGAAGCCTTAATTAAACAACGGAATGAACTAATTCAGAAAATATCATTGTTGAATCCCAGTCCTGAAGCTTTGACAATTCCAGTAACTATTGGTCCCGTTGTTCCTCTTTATGGGGATAGACAGGCTAGTCCAAAAACTCCAGTTATTACACCTGCTGTAGCACCACCCAGAAAAGAGCCTCTCATAGTTGATGATCAGACAAGTGAATGCGAATCTGTGGATTCCCTGCTAGATCTGCCCATAAGGGAACCAGAGGGTAGTGTCCCTCGAACGAGAACCCAGACTAGCCCAAGGGAAGTCCTGATAGAGACAGCGTCAGGTACTCGAAGTGCCACAGTGGTGACCCCGGAAGAAATAGACAGGTGGACCAGAGAATTAGAAAAAACAACTCCCCAGTCAAACCCGTTAGACATTTACAAACTAAGAATAGAGATGGAAGAACTAATGGCTGGAAACGTGGGATTAGACAGACTGAACACTCTTAGTGAGGAAGAGTTGCTGTTCATATGCAAAAGTCTTACCCGAAACCCCAGAGTGTTCCATGAGAAACTAATGAACACTGCAGCTAACATGGGAATAGATGTGAGCAAATCCAAAGTATTACAAAAGCCTTATAGAGCAGAATTTTCGGACAAAGATCTAGACAACATGAATGTGTCCGGGAAAAAGGTGCAGATAAGGGAATTGTTAAACCTGTTGCAGAAATAGGGAGACTTAGAAAAATGGAAAGCCAGATGGGCAAAGAAAAAGGAACACAGTAAGGCTAGACCGAAGACTTCTGAATACGTTCTAAAGGAAGTCGATAAGCCAGAAGCCTTGTATCCCATGAGAGAAGTGCCAGGGGGAAAATATGTACATGTACCATGGTCCCGACAGGATATTGTGTCCTTTACAAATGACTTCCCAAAATTGAGAGAGAAACCAGTGGAGTGGTATATGCAGGTCAAGAGATTTGTCAAAGTCCAAAAGTGCCTCCTGAAGGACCTAGATGGGTTCTTCGACATTGTAGTTCCTGTAGATTTATGGACAGAATGTAAAATAGCAGTTGATTGGCCCAGTGAGGAGTATGAACGAGACTCAAGAACAGGAGCTCCCTCTCCGAATGTAATGAGACAATATGACAAGGTAATACAATATTTGAAAGGGAAAGTGCCAGCAAAGGATACTGATTGGACCCGCATAGATAGAACTACCCAGAATCGTGATGAAACGGTCCACTCCTATTATGAGCCACTGCTACAGGTATTCAAGACCTACAGTGGAATCGATAATATTGAAATGAAGGATATGACCCATTTCATTTATCGATTCGTGTTGGGATTGAGACCTGAGATATCCCAGTGGATCAGAGACAACAAGATCTGTTGGCAGGGTAAACCTGTAGATGAGGTCCTGAAGTATGCAAAATACTGCGAGGACGAGATGGAAAACAAACGGAAGGCCCTAAAAGAGAAGGTAATGTGGGCTCAAGTGAAATTGGCGGAACAACAAGAAAAGCAGTTAAGTAAAATAAATAATAACACCCCAAATACAGGTACTGGGGGAGGAGGGAAACCCCGAACTAAAATGAGTCGAGAGGAGGCTATGAAAAAGTTTCCCTGTCACAGGTGCGGTCAGTTAGGGCACTGGAGAGACGAATGTCCGAATTTACAGACTAGTAATGTCCAAAATAATGATTTAAATCCACAGGCGCAGAAAGAGGGGCCCCGAAAGACCCAGCAACAGGTAAAACAGAGTCAGTTGCCTCATGCACCTAGGCCTAATTATAAGAACAAAAATCAGCAGAATGAGACAGTTGAGGTGTGGGAAGGAAGGGAGGATAGAAATGCAGCAACCTCGCAATTCCTGTTGACTGATACATTCCTCTGTGATGAACCTTACTGACGGGGCCTGAGGGGGGAGGATGAGGAGTGCGTACTTGGCGCCTCCTTGCCGGTAGACCAGTCAGGACCATACATTGAAGGAAAGGTTGAAGGAAATGATGTCACCTTTCTATTGGACACTGGTGCTACCCGTTCTACTGTGAGAACAGCAGATGTTCCTAACCTACCCCTCTTGGGAGAAGCAATCCAAGTAGTGGGTGTGTCAAACCAGATAATTAGTACTCCAGTAACAGAACCAATGGAGATTTCGATAGGGAATTTTAAAGAAATGCACAGATTTGTGGTCTGTGATTCTAGTCTGGTGAACTTATTGGGACGTGATTTGCTGTGCAAAATGAACTGCACCATATTTTGCACACCAAAAGGCGTTGAAATCCAGACTCCAGATGAAGACGGATTGTACAAATTAATGTTGCTAAGGCCTGACTCAGAAATTAAGAAATTAACAATGCTAGATTTACCTGAAGAGCTCCAACAGACAGTGATACCAGAAGTGTGGGATTTCACTGGAAGGGATGTAGGACTAATGGCAAATGTAGACCCGATTCAAATAGCCATAAAACCAAATGCAGTTTACCCGAATACCAAGCAGTATAAAATGAACGCAGAAGTGAAAGCCGGAGTTGCCCTCGAAATAAAAAGATTGCTAGAAGCCAACATCATACAGGAAGTAATGAGCAGTCCTTGTAATTCACCCATAATTGGAATCAAAAAGCCTAGTGGGAAGTACAGGGTAGTGCAAGACCTGCGCAAGGTAAACAAGATTGTTGTCCCTTGCTGGCCTATTGTGCCAAACCCTGCAGTGATTTTGTACCAAATTCCATGGAATGCTGGATGGTTTACCGTCATTGACTTGTGTCACGCATTCTTTTCTATCCCATTGCATCCAGACAGCAAATTTCTTTTCTCATTTGAATTCGACAGTCATGTCTATGTCTGGAATCGTGTCCCTCAAGGGTACGCAGAGAGTCCATCTATTTTCAATCAGATTTTAAAAAGATGCCTTGAATCATTAGTCTTACCTGGAGAATCAGTTTTGGTCCAGTACATAGACGACCTCCTGGTGGCGTCTAAAAGTCGGAACAACTGTGTTACTGATACCATTGCATTGTTGAACCATATGGGTAAAGGAGGGCATAAGGTATCGCCAGACAAATTACAGTTCTGCAAAAATTCAGTGAAATATCTGGGGCACCAGATAGAAAAAGGTATCTGAAAGGTTACTTCAGAAAGGATTAGGATCATTCGAGACATGGAATTACCCCATACTCAAAAAGACATCAGAATGTTCCTGGGGGTGGTAGGGTACTGTAGACAGTGGATTGTGGGAATTGCAGTCCTAGCTAAACCATTGATAAAAATTACCAAGAAAGGAGCAAAAGATCCAGTCGCGTGGGATGATGAAAGCATGACATCCTGGATAAAATTACGAAGCTGTTTGTGTTCAGCTCCTGCATTAGGAATGCCTGACTATTCAAAAGATTTTGCCTTGTTTTGTGACACACGAGACAATTGTGCACTCTCAGTCCTAACTCAAATTCATGGTCTAACTAGACGTCCGGTGGCATATTTCTCTGCTTCCTTAGATCCAGTGGCTGCTGGATTGCCTGGATGTTTGAAAACAGTAGCTGCAACCTGCACGAGTCTTGAACAAAGTGAGTCCATTGTCATGGTACATCCATTAACTGTGTACGTTCCGCATGCAGTTGTAATCCTATTGACTAGGACCAAAACCCAGTACCACACACCTAGTCGGCTGACTAAGTATGAGAGGATTTTAGTGGGTGCTGCCAATGTAACTATCACGAGATGTAATATACTGAACCCAGCAACCCTATTGCCAAATACGCTGGCTGCAGAAGTCAGGGAGGAGGTTGAGCATAATTGCATTGATCTCACTGAATATAGCACAAAACCACGCCCGGATATTAAGGAAACAGCTTTGCCCATAGAAGACAGTGGGCCCGATTCACAGAATGAACTTAAGACTCAATCCTAAACTTACTACTACTTTGGTATTCACAGAATGCACTTACTACTTTTGGCATTCACAGAATGAACTTACTACTTTTGGTATTCACAGAAGTTAGGATTTTGTCTTAAGTTTGTCTTAAGACAAACTTAAGACAGACTTAAGACAGACTTAAGACAAAATCCCAACTTCTGTGAATACCAAAAATAGTAAGTTCATTCTGTGAATGCCAAAAGTAGTAAGTGCATTCTGTGAATACCAAAATAGTAGTAAGTTTAGGATTGAGTCTTAAGTTCATTCTGTGAATCGGGCCCATTGAATTGTTTGTGGATGGCTCATGTTTGAGACATGAGGATGGAGGCCTAAGTGCTGCCTATGCTGTGGTTACCCTTGCCAAAACAATAGAAGCATCCTACCTATTTGGAGTAAAATCTGCACAAGTAGCCAAATTGGTTGCATTGACAAGAGCTTTCAAAAATGGGAAAAATAATAGAGTAACCATATACACTGACAGTCAATATGGTTACGGGGTTGTGCATGACTTCGGCCAATTGTGGCTGCAAAGAGAATTCATGACTTCCTCAGGTACCCCTATCAGAAATGGAAAAGTGGTACAGAACCTACTGGAAGCAATCCAGTTACCAAAAGAATTGGCTGTGGTCAAGTGTGCTGCTCACAAATCTGGCAACGACAATGTGACAGCTGGTAACCGTTATGCTGACCAAATAGCCCAATATTGTGCCCGGAACAAAATGTCATTGAACATCACATTGGGGGAGTCGGAAACAGCTGCCAACTTATGGTGTTTGAGGATGTATCAACTTGGGAGGAACTGAAAGGGTTGCAACAGGCAGCAGAGCCAGAAGAAAAAGAAAGATGGGAAAAAGATGATTGCCATCCAAGGGATAGAGATGGTATCATTGTTCATAAGGATGGTATGCCTGTGTTACCAGACAGTATGGTCGCTTCTATGGCAAGACTAATCCATGGAGATACACACATAGGGAGAGATGCAATGGTTCGTGTCTTTAAACAAACATGGTACAGTTCGAAGTTCAGGAACATTGCAGAGGCACTTTGCCAGAGGTGCTTAACTTGTCAGCAGTTTAATCCTGGAAAGAAAACAGTGGTGTTGCCCAGGACAATTGGAAAAGCAGAAGGCCCTTTTATCAGAATACAGGTTGACTTTATTCAGTTACCCCTTTGCAGAGGACATAGGTATGTTCTTGTCATAGTCTGCCTATTTTCAAAATGGGTAGAAGCTTACCCAGCCAAGAAAAATGATGCCATTACTGTAGCCAAATTGTTACTAAGGGAACTGATACCTAGGTACGGTTTTCCAGTCACAGTTGAATTGGACAGAGGTGGGCATTTTGCCAATGACGTAATAACTTTTCGAGGCATTTAAAATTACCCAAAAACTGCACTGTGCATATCATCCAGAGGCTTCTGGAGTAGTAGAACAGCTGAATGGCACTATAAAGTCAAGACTGGGAAAGATGTGTAACTCTACTGGATTGAATTGGATAGACGCTTTACCCCTTGTCCTGATGGGACTGAGAAGCATCCCAGACCGAAGCACAGGCCTGAGTCCCCATGAGATACTAATGGGAAGAGTGATGCGGCAGGTATGGGTACCAGGACACAAACTGCTAAGTATTTCTGATGAGTTGGTACTAGAATACTGCAAGCAGCTGGGTGACCAAGTGCGTTCTATCTCTCACCAGATTGGGGAAGACGCCGTCGCCAGTCGCCAGGCCCACAACTCCAGTCCATAATTTGAAATTTGGGTTGTGCTTAAGAAACACACCCGAAAGAGTTGCCTAGCACCGAAGTGGGGAAAGCGAGGGCAAGTGATTCTCATCACTACGACTGCGGTGAAATGTGCAGGTGTGCCAAAGTGGATCCATGCAAGTCATACCAAAAGAGTGACTGAAAAGGAAGCAGCTGAAGCTGAAGGTTGCGCAGCTGAAGGGTCTCCAGACGATGGTCCTGAAGTAGCTGAGGACGAACAACCGAGCACCAGCCAAGACGAATGGTATCCTGCAGATGATCTGGCTCTTGATCCAATAGGAACCAGAAGATACACCTACTTAGATAGAGAGTCGAATAGTGAGGATGAGATAGGACCAGGAAGAGAAAATCAGATAATCGAAATCCATGACAGATCTGATGAAGAAGGAGGTCAGATAGGGACAGAACAGGTCATCGACACACCTCCCACAACTCCAGAAATAGAAAAGGAACAGTTAGAACTTAGGGCGGAAGTTCATGCGGAAGAAGATCAAGGGTTCGAAGTGCATGAACAAGATCAGATAGAAATAGACGAACGTGTTCAGGAAACAGAATTTGAAAAAAACAGAAGTCAAAATCAGCATACACCTGAACCAGGCCAGTTTAGCAACCAGGCAGAAGAATCTGTAATAAGACCTGGGACTAGTCAGACAGGAATAGAAGACGGAAGTGTCGAAATAGCTGTGCCACAACTGAATGAAAACAAAAGAGCTCGTGAAGAAAGCCAAATTACAGTGCCAGTTAAAAGACTTAAAAAGAAGAAAGATGAACCAAGATTCATAAAAAGACTAAAACTGAGATTGAAAACTGTGGAAGAGAAGCTAGAAGACCGAAAGAAGGCTGACAGTGAAAAGGAAAGGGCTGGAACCAGGCCCGGACTGGCACTTCCGGGCACCGGGCAATCCCCCGGTCGGCTGGATGGGGTGGGGGCCGGTTTTATGTCAGGGGGGCCGGTTTTGATGCAGGGGCCGATTTGAGCTTTGGCGTGACCGAGCACAGGACAAGCACACAACAACAACTATCTGCATAAAATGCAGCTGCTGCCTGGTGGCGCTGCACACACCGTCCTTGACATGTTCGTGGTGGATGTCATGTCATCACCCAATTTTATATCATTTCAGCAGCCCTTCCATGCTCGTCTTCAGTCTCCGCGTCTGCGCGGCATGTCATTCACCCTTAGGGCGGGGGTGGCGATCATGCGCAAGCGCATTGGGGGTCGACTGAGTGGCGGAGGAGGCCAGCGAGTGAGATTAGGAGAGGCTGGAGCGGATCCTAGAGGCCCTAGCCTGACCCCATAATTTATTTATGTGTAGCCTGCCTGGGCCGTGTCTGTAAGCTGCCGCTCGGCACCCGCAGGTGAGTGATGATCGGCAATGCAAATGCAATCCTTATCTCCCACCCTGATCAGTGAATTTATGGCCAGGCACTGTCTTTGGGGGCGTCGCGATTGGGGGGCCGGCCGCCGGAATTGCAAAAGCCTGTTAGACTTAGGCCCGGCCCCATTCCGCGACCGCAGCAGTAGTTATTATTCAGTGACATCAACAGTTACAGTTTGAGTAACAGAGTCTGAGACGGCTTCACCACTCCAGGCCCGGACTCGGAGAGAGTGATCTGCGGACGGGCACCTTAGTAAAGAGGAGACAGAATATTGTTACTTTCACCTAGCCTGCTCAGAGTCAGGAAATATACCCCTACATCACTCTTTACCACTTACCGGACATAAAAGAAAGAAGAACAATTATAAAAACAGAAAAAGACATGATTTCACTGCACTGCCCACAACAGCAAAAACGCGTAATTTGTTGTCGGTGTACGGGAGTACTGGAGCTCGCAAAAAAACTGCCCTTTTAAACGCGGAGGAGTGTGCTCATTTGCATAGATATGCAAGCGAACAATCTACCCGTAAAGACAAATGCGTGGCGGATAGGCACCTCACTTTCGTTTTTGAATGCTTAAGCACACACGTGAACAAGAGGTAATGATTTCTTCTTCAAAATGCAAACCAAAATATTTTCCTGTAAAAATATCAATCGTATTAATCAAATGCTGCGCACCACGATATGCAGATATTTTGAGACCACGTGAGCAATTCAGTTTTCCTTCTTTTGGCATTTTGCTTTTTTAGTGGTCCGTCTGGTGTGTGGTGGTCATCAAGGGCAGGAGCTGGGCACAGTCAGGTGGGGGCAGGCGGCCTGGCCGGGAATCTGAGTAAAAGTACATTTAACTATAATAGGTTCCGGCCGGGTTCCGCCTTGATGAGATTGCATACATTTATTTGCTCCTCAAGCTTTTGATAGGCTGTTCCCATTTATGAGTGAGTGTCCGCAGCGCAGTAGAGAGAAGTGGCTTGCATGGGCCGGCGTGGCAGATGAAAAATAAACAATTTTAATCATGATGATTGTCACCGTGACAATCATCATGATTAAAAGTTTTGATTTATTGCACGCGAATGCGACGGTGCGAGTAGCGCAACAGTTAGTAAGCCGCCCGCAGTCCGGAACTGCATGATGGCAATGGGCAGGCCTGATGCGGCTGGCTGCCACCGCGTCCGGGACCGGTAGAATACAGTAGTCTACTCTACACTGCTGCGCACTGTGCTGTTCTGTGCTCTGAGCAGCGCAGAACCGGGCCCTGTATTAATTTACAAAGCACCTTCTAGGGCCTAGACGGTAATTTGTAAATTAATACAGGCTGCGACCAAGATTGCCAGTGCCACTCCAGGCCAGTTAGTGAATGTGGAAGCCTGAGGAGCGGCTTGCAGGGGGGCCGAACGGAAGTTTTGTTACACTGTCCCCCCCCATCATCCTCCTCCCTAGGGCGCAGCCACAGTCACCCTCCCTGGAGTTTTGCTGCCTGTGCACGCACTATTTAATTAGTGGGCAGGGAAGCCGAAACTTTCACTTTAGGCACCACCTGGCCACAACATCAACTCGTGACCCACTGAACCGACCAGGCCCGATTGATGAGTCATGTCACCAGAGAGACCATCTCTGTGATGATCAAGGGGGCACAATGATACAGGCAAACGACGGCAATGCATACAATTTGATGTCCAATTGGGCTGAAATGGCTGGAATTACCCTGTTTTAACAAAAGATCTATAGCATTTCATACAGCTGCCGGAAAGAGACCCAAAGGAGCAGGCGTAATTGGGTGACAGTTGACACAACTGTTAAAACGGATAAGCAAACTTTAAATAATCACACCCAGCAGGGAAATATCACATCCTGGTATCTTTTCAATGTGAAACCATCCCTAAAAAGCTTTGCACGATGCATCTCTCTCAAACAGGATAATGAATAACTCCTTCACTTTACAAAACTTAAGAAAATGAAAATATTTACCCATACACATATAACTGACCGAATCTGATATTATGATCCAAAGTGTTAAAGATGTCAAATCATTCCTCACATACTAGGCATCAGATTGTTGTCCTCACACTTGCATATTTAATGCAGCATAACGATGCAATTGATGTGACCGCAGGAACCTGTAGTTCACATCAGTTGCGTCATTATGCCGCAGTAAATATACTAGTGTGACCGGCTATGATCATCATCTTTGGATTCATTTGCTTTCCCTCTCTGCTGGTAAGTGCAATTACCAGACAATCAGGTAGGTACCCAGCTCTTTGGGGAGGACTGACGAGGCAGCCGCACCTGATGCTGACCTGGGGGACACTGGGTAAAGAAATAACTTATGCGTTTAAAATACACTTGTGTGTTGTGTGTCCAGCACTTTTCAGGCAACAATAAAAATGCCAAGTTAACTCTGGTGGTTAATATTCCTGCTGGAGAGAGATCAGAGTTTGGGCTAGTGACAGTTTTGACTCATCATAAAGTAGCACAAAGGGTTAATATGTATGCTACAAACAACATGTACCATGCAAATCACATAACTGTATTTTATGTGCACAGCTCAGTGGGTTACTGGTTTTGCCACAGAGATGTATTTGTAATTAGCAGTTCCTAAATTACAATCGTAATATTGTGCAATGACCAATAAACTGTCATCAAAGAGCTGCGGGCACACTATATGCTATGGGTTAGAAAATTATTTTTCCCCAATTTTTCATTACCCTAATGCTGCTAAAAAGGGTTTGTTTTGGTAGAAATATATTCTTAATAGTAAAGCAAACCCCAACCACTGAGATACATTTAAAATCCTCAGTTTGTGCTTCTCCAGAACACACATTCTTAAAATGTAATGCCTACCAGTATGGATGATATGTGATTCCTACACCTTGCAATTCACATTGTCTTATGGGTTATTTCCTATAGACTATTGTCTCCATATATAATGTGTGTGTGTTGTAAAGTAATCACACAACCTACACTGCCTGGTATGAGTAGTTCTATAAAACAAATGACATGCATGTGAGTGGCTATGCGGAGAAGAAGGGCACTGTTGGAGGGTGTTGGCGAGGGATGTGCCAAAAAAGACTGTTGCCCCTGGCACCACCAGCGCTAAAGCTGGCTCTGCCTTCTTCATGTCAGAGTTTACTATTTGTACTCCTTTTCAAAGGTATTTAAAGACTGTGCCCCTGGAATTCAAACCCTTGACCCACTCAGGTGCTTATTTACATGTCACAACTAGCCATAAGGCATGTAATGAAAAATGTGTTGAAAAATGCATTTTAGTGGTCGGGCTCGCTCGCTGGGCTCGCTCGCGACACGTTGGACAGGGGCTGGTCTGGCAAAATTTGCCAGGGCTGCTTTCAATTCCCAGTCCGGCCCTGGCTGGAACCAAGCCTCAAAGACGGAGTGACAGAATAAAAAGACAAAACAAGAAATATCGGAATCCTGAATGGACTTACCTAGTACTAGAAGAATTAGAAGACCTCAAAATAAGTGACGAGAGTGACGAAGAATCAATTGCTGATCAGGGTTCCGAAGAAGAAGACCCTACCTGAAATTTTAACCTGCGTAAGCCACCTGTGTAAAGTTACAAAGAGGGGTTGAAAACTTCTTCTAAGCCAAAAATGTCTGATTCAAATGTGAATGGAAGACCTAGACAGAATTGCTGTAAAAACCCTCGGTTTCAAACTAGATCACCAACTCTCACTTCACCCCCAGGTCAGCTCTGTGGTGTCCTCATCCTTTCACTCCCTGCGTACCATCCGTAAAGTCTCTCGGTTCTTCTCCTATCCGGCTCTCAAACTTATAGTTCTTGCCATGGTGATCTCCCGTCTGGACTACGGCAATGCCCTTTATTGTGGCATGCCCGCATACAGTTTGCGACGCCTCCAATTAGTACAAAACCAGGCGGCCCGACTGGTTTTTAACCTATCCAAGTCTCACCATGTGACCCCCCTCCTTAAGACCCTACACTGGCTCCCCATCCGTGAAGGAGCCCAGTTCAAACTAGGATGTATCATCTTTAACGCTCGGGCCGGATCGGCCCCTGCATTTATCACTTCTGAAATTCATCCCTATGCCCCCCTCATGGAGCTGCGTTCCTCTACCCAACAACTGCTCCTTGTCCCCCGTTTCAAACGCAAAAAGTGGGGTGGATCCAAATTTTCCACACTCCCCCCCACTTTTTGGAACTCCCTCCCGGCTCACCTGAGATCTTGTCCTCAATACTCACTTTTTCGTAAGGCATTGAAGACTCTTCTTTTCACTCAGGCCTTTTCCTCCTAAACCCCCCTTTCCATCCTCCCTCCTTTGAAGCTTCAGGGGTTCAGTATAATCAGCGCCATGAAACCGCTTGGTGTACGTGCGCTTAAGAAATATTTTAAACTCAAACTCAAACTCTAAAACATGCTGTAAAATATGCTTGTGAAGTGTAGAAAAAGTACCAATAGTATGGATAGGACTAACAGTCTTAATACTTTTTATGATAAGCAAAGATTCTAACCTGTATTCTACTAAATTAGTGACGAAAGACTCAGATGTTTTGCCGACAGAAGAAACACCCCAAAGTGTAGAAAGACATGAGAAAACCTCTAGCCTTAAACAGACAAAAGGGGAAGTAGATGCATCAGACGAAGGAGGACTACATTATCACAGGATAAGAAACAGGACACATTTAAATGTATTTGCAAACCTTTTAGTACACTATGTAGAAGCTATGGAAATAGAAGACTGTTATGTCTGCATGAAGGTACCCACTTCTGTAGCTGAAGGTGTGACCTAACACCATCTACCCCTAACCTATGGAATTTCCTGTAGTATTTTGGCAAGCTTATTTTATAGAAGCACCCTACAGTATTACTATTCTAACTCAGACGTAATATTTTCTGAACTTCCTATTCGGGGAAACCTGAACATTGTACATATCAAGAGTGACGTGACTCGTTATATGGGAGAATACTTTCTGACTATAGGTGACATAGATTTAGGTGAAGCACACGGAAATAATGTGACCTGTTCATTACATGAACAAGAAAAGATGTCTTTAAACATGGCAGAAAAGAGAAGGGAAAGTTTCCAAAGAAAGGCCAATGACAAAAGACAGAAAACTCCTAAGTGGGCAAAAAACATGGAAAGCACCTCAAAAGGTGAAGAGAACGCTGCACTGTTACTGGATTTCGAAAGAAAGGGGAAACTTTGTCTTCATAGAGAAAAGACTAGTTATTATAACAATGTATTCATCGGTTCCAGTGAATGCGAACACAATTATAAGGTCATTGGAGGTTGGGGTTTCAAAAATGGGTCAGAACCTGTGTTTCCCGGAATTTATTATATATGTGGAAACAAGGCTTATTTCAAATTACCGGATCACTGGTATGGAAGCTGCTATTTTGGCATTGTCTTCCCGAAAATA
Source organism: Lissotriton vulgaris (assembly GCF_964263255.1). Classification (NCBI taxonomy): domain Eukaryota; kingdom Metazoa; phylum Chordata; class Amphibia; order Caudata; family Salamandridae; genus Lissotriton; species Lissotriton vulgaris. The sequence goes on along the minus strand of NC_141686.1, from coordinate 252,729,472 downwards.
TACCATGTGAATGACGCCGCTGGAAGCAATGAAAATACTAATGGTTTAGTGCGTAGTAGAAGAGAAAGTGTAGGAGAAATAATAGATGATATATTTAGTGCATTGATACTTGGAGTGGGAGTGGTTCTGAATACACACCAAATTTGCAAATTGTCTACAGTGGTGGATCGGTTATCTACTGACACTGCTGCTGGAGTCTTGCTGGTCAATACTGAAATGGTTGCGATCAGATCAATGGTTTTACAAAATAGACTTGCTCTTGATACCTTATTGGCAAAAGAGGGCAGAGTCTGTAGAATGTTGAAAGCGCAACATTGTTGCACTTACATTCCAGATAAAAGTGTTGAAATTAAGAAATATGTGAGAAACATAACTAATCTGGAAAAGGAGCTCAAACCACTGGAGGTTGACAGTGCCTGAAAGAGACTAACTGATGGTCTCTCCTGTGTAGGTAGTTGGTTTTCTAACATAGGTAAACGTCTTGTGAGTAAAATACTGATGCCAATAGCAGGGATTAGTTTAATTGTGCTAATAATAATAATTTGTTGCAAATACCAGAAATGCAAAAAGAAGTATGCTGTGAACAAGAGAGGAGTGAAAAGGAATATTGATGAACTTGAATTAGAAGAGCTGAAAAATCAAATTTATAAAAAGGCAAAGAATTTCCATCCTAATAAGGATGCAGGGAAAAGGCTTAACAACAAATTTGTTGAGATTGAGATGGATGAGGTATGAAAGAAAAAGTTGGCATCTGGTTCCATTAATAGTGATGATAGTAAATATCATCAAAGAGGGGATTGATGGAGCAAGGATTCGCACGTTACGCGACTTGCTTGTATTCAAACCCCTCGCCTAACCTTTAATATAGTAACCAATTTGTTTCGTGTATTAATATTGCACTTTTACACTACACGCGGGTGTTCCAGAGATGCTTGCCTATGTGTTTATTAATCATAACTACGCTTGCAACTGACTTGGTCGCTGCTATGCGGGATTTCAGTCTGCGCATGCGTCGGTCATACCCATGTGATGTGATGCACTCGTAGTTCTGGAGGGATTTTTCGCTCATGCGCAGTATTGCTAATATGGCCGCTTTGTCTTTAACATGCTCTCCGCTTGCTACTGCTGCTCTGGCTCAGCTGTTTATTTCTGCTTAACTCCTAACGCTATAGATATTATAAAGTAAGGGGTGTAGTGCAGCTATTCATGGTATACAGTATATTCATTTTTTCTGTGTTTCTAAATTTTTTTCGCTTACTTTTCATGTGACACACTTTGGGGGCCTGGGAGCTGTGCGCCACTCCATCTTGGAAGCCCATATCACTCTAACCACGTGTAGAGGGAGAAAACGAATTGTTCAGGAGTGGAACTAAGCCAGCTGGCTGCTGAAGCTCAGATGCTCCTGGGAAAGCAACCTCTGCTCCAGGAGAAGACTTCGACTTGTACCTGAAGTGTTACAATGTTTAATAATGTCTGTGTGCCCTATTGTTTCGGCACTCTTATGCCATGGGAACTGGAATGTAAGGGGTGGGTTCAAATTATTTCATATTAATTATGTGAACTCCAAATTCTAGGTGGTGACAATGACCTAACCACCTCTCTTGTCCAATCCGAAGTTGAGGATCCTTTCATTTGCAACATTTGTGGGTGGTCCACTGACCCGAAAACAGTATAATTAGTCTAGTTTTAGCTAGAGAAATTGTCCGACTTGTCCGAATAGCCGACCTGTCACTGACCCTACGAACTCTATAGGTGATTGAATACATAGAGCTGCGGAGCACTCTGTCCGTAATTTCCACAAACTTAGTCTGGGGAGGAGGAACTCTTAAGTTCTGGCGAAGCACTTTGTTGGGAGATTCGAGAACCCAATCGGGGTTATTGGCAGATTCCTTGCAGAGAGGGCGTAGCGCAGGCGTTGCATCCGAAGCTGCAGGTGTTGGTCGTACCCTTCCGTGAGCCCAGTCCTGATCCAATCCTGGGGTGATCCTATCCTGACTGTCCATGAGCTGTACATGCTCACCTACTGGCATCCTAAGTCCTTGAGGGTCCTTTCCCGCCTTTCCCAACCGACCCGTGGCCAGGGGTAGTCCTCACTCTGTCCTAGTTAAATATAAAATACATGTGGGTGTTCGTCCTTCTAAATCTTTCTCTCCAATTTTTCTAATAAAGCAATCTTGCCTGTGATTTATCTCTGATCTTTTAAATTCTGACAGAAGTATTCTTTCTAGCATGTTCCTTATCTCTCCCTTACCCTTACTCAATTGCTGAATTGTTTGCATATTTAGTATGTTCCACTGTTACCCTTCCTATAGAAGTTGCACTTATTCTGAAGCACAAAACCTCTCAGTTTATTCCAATTAGCATTCAGTAGTATGTTCCCTTGTTCTTACCTATCCTTTAGTGATGAAATAGCATGTTCCTTCTCATAGTATCCTTCTGAAAATTAATGATTCTCACCCTGATTCATAGTTATATCGTGTTTTTGATCTTGGTTATAGATGTTCTCATTAATGTAAACCTTATTCCCATGGCATATACAAACCTTTTATGATTTAGATAAAAACTTTAAAACTTCCTGTGTTTGTGGTTATTATAAGGATATGCAAATATGAAATGTATGTGGTATTAGTGCTATCTGCCTAGAGCTTAATTTTAGCTCCTGATCCATTGTGTTCAGAGGTACCTGTTCTCGAGGATTGGTAAGTCAGGTACACTTGAAATATATAGAAAGTCAGAATCCCGAATTGCTGATAGCGCTGTGAAGGTTACCTGATTCACGAAAATTTATTGATGGGCCCAATTAGCGTATATATTTTGGTGAATAAGGGTCGGGTGACCTGCGTGCTCTATCACTTACATGGGAAGTAAGCCCTGAAGAGTCCGAGTTTATTTGTACTCAGACGAAACACGTGTCGGCTGGCGTTGTCTTGTTTCAAGTATTAAAGCATCAAGACCTACAAGGCTTTACCCTTCATTTTACTTCTTACCAGTCGAAAATGTTCTGAAATTGTACTTACTATATGTACATTTACTTGTGTGTGCACAGGGACTGTGTTTAGCAGTGAGATACTGGTTGAAGCAAGACAGAGCATAGAATAGAATACATATACATTCTAAATTCCACAGTATTAAATAATAACACGAATAAGAACACAGGGCCCGATTCACAGAACTAACTTAAAACAAAATCCTAAACGTACTACTTTTGGTATTCACAGAAGTTAGGATTTTGTCTTAAGACAGACTTAAGACAGACCTCATCTACAAGGAAATGATGCAGTGCACCGCCGAAAGCCATTTGGCTGCAGTGTTGCGTCATTTTCAAAGCACAGAGATGCGTCGTATTAGTAGCAAAAGACGCATCCCTGTGCTTTCCCCTTGCGTCATTTTGCCACGGTTCCTGCGTTGCTGGGATGATTGACACCTTCCTGCACAAAACTAATAATTAATGGCATTTTCTTCTTCCTGTGCATGCTGCAGGATGCAGCACGCATAGAAAGAGGGAAAAAAAAGAAGAAAAATAAATATTTCTCTTCTTTGTGACATTTCTCCTGTAGTGTCAAGTCCCATGGATTTTGCGGGAAACACCCACAGCACCACACATTGAACCCCTTTGAAAGGGAAACATATTTACAAGGTAATGAAAAGTCATGCAGGGTGACTTTACATGGCTTTTTATATATGGTACAGCCGATTGCACTACCATCATCAGACCATCATGACCATCAGCAATAGCTGCAATCCACTGGGCTAGTGGCAGAGTAAAGCGTGTGGCTGCTTTGCGTAGTCTTTGGCTCAAGCAACCCTGTATAACTAGGTTCATCTCTCCAACCTTGTCGCACAGCGCGAACCGTCAGGATGGCCGTGAAGGAAGCCGCATGACCATCAGGAGGATGCTGGTGCCTCTTCTTCAGCTGTGCAGCAAGTAGTGCCAGTTGCACCATTTAGGCCTTTTTCAGCTGCGCAGCAAGTAGTGCCAGCTGCTCCGTTTAGGCCTTTTTACAGCTGCGCAGCAAGCAAGTGCCAGCTGCTCCACTTAAGCCTTTAACTGCTGTGCAGCAAGTAGTGCCAGCTGCTTCTCTTACGACAATTTTATCAGCGGAGACAGTTTTGTTTGATTGCGTTCTGACTCACGCTGCGTTGCTAGCAGCCTGGACATTATGGACTATGCATTCAGGACATCTGTGCCCCCCTGCTGAGGTGGCCTGGGAGTCTCCGAGGCATTTAGGACGCCAGGCCAGACTTTGATGAAGGGCCCAGCACATACCCACCCCACTTCCCAGACGACACATTAGTTCTGACTTCTTCACCCAGCATCTGGATTATGTGCCTCCTTCTTGCCCTCTTACCTATCATCTCCACAGCCTTCCTAGTAATACCTGTCTCATTTCCCCCCACCCTCCTCCAGCCCATTTTCCCAACATGGCCACCACTCGAGTTAAGGCTGGAATTAACTGCTATAAAATCATTTATCCTCCCGGCCAGACTAAAGCCTCAACAAAACGATTGAAACATAACACTATTGAACGTTTCCCTGATTCCCTCTTTGTTGATCAATTTTACAATGGTCATCTTGGGAGGCTCAATAACGACTTCATCTTCTTCACTCGCGACACCCTCTCTTGGTCCACAAGCTTTTATCATTCCCTTAACATCACCTCCTCTTCCTCCATCCCGCATGGCAAACAACTAAAAATGTCCACCTCTGTGCGTTTCGATGGCCACCTCACTATCTCACTCTATAACAACGGTACTGTCATGATACAAGGCAAAGACTCCTGTCTCTCGCTCTTTGACCACCTCTTCCCCTCCCTTCTCCCCTCCTCTGTGACTGGGTCTTCCCCCAACTCCTCACCTAGCTACACCCACTCCTCACTCTCTCCTCCCCTGACCCCCCTACACATCTATAGGGTGCACCCTCGAGAATCACAGGCAGGCCCTCTTCCCTCCACCCCCCCTCCTATTCCTCCCCCTCCACAGGTTGCCCCCTCATTCTTCACTTCAGCCTTACCTTTAACTAATACGCTTCTTGCCCAAGCTACACCTTCACGATTCCCCAATCTCCTCACCTCACCCATATTCCTACCCGTCACCCCCCTTTTGAGTCCACCTCCTCTCCAACCCTCTACCCAGGCTAACCCTCCCTACGCTCAGCTTATTAGAACCAAGCACCCACCTAAACCATCCCGAGCACCCCTGTACAGGTACAACATCCCAATCACCCTGCAGAGCCCAAGTACCCCCATCACCAAAACAGTCTTGACAGAGCTGCGCTGTCTGCTCCACAATTGCAGATCAGCAGTAAAACATAAACTTCAAATCTCCGATACCATCACCCTACACAAGGTTGACATGCTCTTCCTCACAGAGACCTGGTTCAACGATACCTCACACTCTATCTTTGATCTCCTACTACCCACAGGCTATTCCACACTCAAGAAAGACAGAACCGAAGGCGTTGGGGGAGGTGTTGCAGTTATCTTTAGAAACTCCCTTCAACTGAAGGCTCTTCCTTTCAGCTCTTTCCGCACTTTTGAAGGCCTTTCTATTGAGCTCCAATTGCACCATCGCTCACCCCTCAGATTCCATGTCATTTACCATCCACCGGGGAGCGACCCTTCGTTTTTGGAAGAACTCACTAACTTCATCAGCGACCAACACTCGGAAAGTGACAATCAGACCTTTGTGGGGGACTTCAATCTCTATTGGGGCTCACCGCAAGACTCCTCTGCGAACTCGCTTGCCACCTTCCTCTCTGCATACGATCTTATACAACACTGCACACAGTCAACACACTCTAAGGGCTCAATCCTGGACCTTGTTATTTCCAAAGCAGACAGACTTTCTATCACTACCCCTATTCTTGTAGACTGGTCTGACCACCTCCTCATCCCATTCTCTCTTCACCTCTCACACTCTATAACTCTTGGCCAACCTAAGAGAGCTACCTCCTGGTTCCGTGATGTTAAGAATATTGACATTGGTTCCTTCTGTGAATCATCCTTGTTATCACTTCCAAAGCTAGACCCGAACCTAGATGTTGACGAACTCACCTCCCAATGCCTCACAGTCCTTGCAGTCGAAATCAATAAGGTCGCTCCTCTCCAAAGCAAAAAGGTTAGGCCCACTCCGTCAGCACCTTGGTACAACAAATCCCTCTATGAAGAAAGGAAGCAGCTAAGATACCTGGAGAAACAATGGAGGCAAGCGCCCTCCACCGATAACTTAGCCACGCTTCGTTCTGCAAGATCCAAATACCATAAGAACATCTTCCTTGGGAAAGCGTCGCACTTCAGAACCCTCCTTGACTCTGCCAAAAATAGACCCAAAAAACTATTCGATCTCATCAAGATTCCTAACCACTCTCCCCCTACCTCCAAGCCGGAGGACTCAACAAAGAAAGCAACGGACTTTGCTATATTCTTGACAAAAAAGTGAAATCCTTGTTTTTTTTTAGTTAATTTCTGATTGGGTACTTTACAAACGTGCGCTCCCTTCAGGCACTTAATGTGACGAAAATTACAAGGCATAATGTGTTGATCTTGAGGCCGTGTTTTCGCCAATGTTAGACATGTGTCCATTTCTCATGACAGTTTCTTCATCGTTGCATAGTAAAACACGTTGTCAACGATTCTTTGTTAGTTCTTCAGAAAAACGGTTAATCATATCACGTCCTTGTGGGAAGGATCACGAATGTGCACCCGCTTCTTATTGCCGCTGTGAATCATTATTTTCAAGTGAGTTAACGCTCAGTTTACCGCGCAATGTTTCAAGACGTAACCGAACACTTTGGTCATCTTGGGTTTGTTTACATTTTAGAATACCGATACGCTAAGCTTTCCACGTCTGGAAACCTTCAGGACTTCATATTGTTTCCTTGCCATTTCAAACCACACATGTGAGTTAGTCCTCCGGACAGTGTGCTGTTTAATACCATGCAAACACAAGGTTATATGTTTTTCATTTACTTAGAATGATGTAATTGTTTCATTTCATTATGTTTATATGGTAAACACTTTTTCAGACATGACATGGTTGAATTTATACTGCTGCAGTAAACTGTAAACTGTGAAGTTGAAGGACCTTCAAATGTGGTGAAAGTACGCATTTTTTTATGTTTTTCAGGTACAGCCCCTGATGAAGGGCCGTGTGGCTTGAAATGCATTGGGCATGGGCAACTTGTGAGATAAAATGGAATTCTTGATAAAAATACTGCATTATTGAATAACGAAGAACATCTATACTACTATTATAAAGAGAGAACTTGCACCTTTTGGCCAGGTAAACTCGGGAACCACAGCACCAATCACAACACCCAATACAGCTTTGGAAAGGGCAGTTGCAGCAGAAGGACATAGGCTATGTAGACGCCCACCATATACATATAAAATGTAAAAGAACCGTGCCAGCAAAGTAGTCCCTTGTGGGCGAGTCTGCATTGTGCTGTGGGTGTGTGCTGGGGGCGTGACAATTGCTGGGGGCATTCCGTCACAAGTGTTGTTTTTTCTTCCCAGGTTCTATACATTCCTGCTCCCTTTAAATAGTAATTCAGTGGTGGTCCCATTCTCTTAGAACCACCCCAAGCACAGTTATGGGCAAAAATACAACTAAACGGCCCTGCAAAGCATTATGGGATAAGCTTAGCATAATTTTTAGCATTCATGAAAGGGTTTCAATGTTTTTGAATTTTACTTTTCAGGGACATCTTGGGACGACGAGGTGAACTGCAGCTTGATGGAAATGCGATTGCATTTGCCTCATCAGGGACATCTAGGGACAGCGAGGTGAACTGCAGCTTGATATATAATATTTTAAATGCTATTGCATTTGCCTCTTGGGGACATTTGGGGAGAACGAGGTGAACTGCAGATCTTTGTAGAATTATTTGGATACTATAATATTCACTTCCCACTGCTAATCTCGTCCCATAATGGTTTGCAGGGGCTTGATCTCAAAATCATCACCTCTCTCACTGCTTGCTGGAAGCTAATTTCACTTTTGTGAAATGACTATATGCATTTAAGCATGTAGAAATACTTGTTATTTTACCTTGAATATATGAGGTTTCTGTTTTAATAATTGGAAATCTGACGGAACGAAATATTGCTGATTTATTGTACCAAGTTCGCGCCAATTTAGCCCTCCCCTAATTTAAATACCCCTGCACCCCATAATCATAACCCACCCTTACTCTATAAAATACCCCAACACCCTTAAACACTAACCCATCTTAACCCTATAAATATACCCTGTGCCCCAAAACCCAAACCTATCCCTAAACCCTAAAAATACTCCTGTACCCCAAAACCAAAACCTAGCCCTGAACCCTATAAATACCCCTGTACCTCAAAACCCAAACATACCCCTGAACCCTAAAAATACCCCTGTACCCCAAAACCCAAACCTACCCCTGAACCCTAAAATACCCCTGTACCCCAAAACGCAAACCTAGCCCATAACCCTTAAAATACCCTTGTACCCCAAAACCTAAACCTACCCCTGAACCCTAATAATACCCCTGTACCCCAAATCCCAAACCTAGCCCAGAACCCTAAAATACCCCTGTATCCCAAAACCCAAACCTAGCCCTGAACCCTAAAAATACCCCTGTGCCCCAAAACCCAAACCTAGCCCTGAACCCTTAAAATACCCCTGTACCCCAAAACCCAAACCTACCCCTGAACCCTAAAAATACCCCTATACCCCAAAACCCAAACCTAGCCCTGAACCCTAAAAATACCCCTGTACCCCATAACACAAAACTATATCTGAACCATTAAAATACCCAAACACCCCAAAACATATACCTCAGTACCCCAAAACATATACCCCTATACCCATACTTGCCTTATCCAAACATTTTTTAAAAACATGCTTTTACCATTCATGCATTTACAACGAATTTAGTTGTAAATGTATGCATGGTAAAAGAATATAAAATGTAATGCCATGCGTTATAATGGCATTGCGGAGTCATGGTACTTTCGTAATGAAAGTATGCAGAGTAATGGTATGCGGAAAGAAATTTGCGGAATAATTGGGTGTTTACCCTCCCCCGTAAGTACATTGGTGGCACGGCGGCCCACATCTCCAGCAACGTACTCATATTTTTTCACCACCAATTGGAAAAATGCACTGGTCTCTCTCATTGATGCCCAGCACCGACATACACTTTTAGACACACCTCCCACCACAAGTTCTAGAATTGCGATCTTTAGAGATGGGGAACTACCATCGAATCTCGGCATCAGCTCAACATCCTGTGATTCCAGGCAAATCGCTTTGTCTCCCCGTGCCTACCACAAATGAATGTGTTCTTCTGTAATGTAAATTGTGCTCATGCCATGTTGTCGAGTTCGCGCTATATAATATTGCAAGGAAAATAAAGTAGGGAAACTCGAGTTCACACACTACTGAACGCGCACTCTTAAGTGCATCAGCAGTGCACTGTGAATCGGAGCATTTCACAGGCCTGTCACAGATAAGAAATGCTATCAAAATGAAATCCTACGAAACAATATACTACTGGCCGGCAGCAATTCATACCCGGACAACGTCGGGACGGGCTGCTAGTTATGATATAAAATAATGTGTTGATGAACTAAATTTCAGTAAAAAATGCATTGACTGAATAGTCTTTTGTTCATGTTTCCTTATAAAATCGCATATTAAATAATTACTTGTACATCCAATTCGGATTTGCAACAGTGCGCAGAGGGCAAGCGGTTTCGCTTGATCATATTATCTATCTACAAGACTGCCTGTATCACCCACAAAGCCTTGCACTCCTCCTCTCCTCGATACCTGTCGAATAAACTGAAACTGTCTGGAGGCTCTAGACCATCTCGGAATGCGGAAAATCTTCTGCTTGAACCCCCCACTTTCAAGAAGGAAAGATCGATGGCCCAATCCTTTTCAGGCAACGCAGTGAGAATCTGGAACTCACTCCCGCCTCAGCTCCGGACTACCTCCTCCTCTCAGGCCTTTAAACGTGACCTTAAAGTTCTCCTCCTCCAAAGGCACCTCCAACTCTAACTCACACCCTTGCCTTCGTCTGAAGGAAGACCTCCCATTACTGGAAAGTCTATTGGCCAGGTTATGGAACTTCCTCCCCAGGGTGTTCTGGTAGTTTAAATGTTTATTAATCTCCAAATACCTGTGTATGGTACCCTTTTGGAACTTACACACGTCACTTTTGTTTGTAACACACTGTTTCCTACCTCGCACGTTTTGTTTGTTTTAGAAACTTGCACAAGTGCCACCTTTGCCTAAGTAACTTTTGTTATTGTGCTGAAGTGTCTGCCTTCTATTGCAGTATTATACCTCTACTTGTATTTTGTACGTTTTGTAACCTGCACCCTTATCACTTTTTTCTCCTATAATGCACCGATTGCTACCTCATGTATTTTGGTTGCTCACTAGTGTCACTTTTGATCCATGTAACTTATTGTTTGCTTTTGTATTTTGTTCCTGTATATCATTATTGGTCCTTCAGTGAAGCGCTCTGACACCTTTGGGTAAAGTCCGCGCTATATAAAAACGCATAAATAAATCAAATAAATAAATAAATAAAATACCAGTGCATCAATAAAAGTGAATGGGTTTGTAGCCTCACTCATGTCAAGGTAACGGGGCTTCTATATTGAATATAGCAAATGATTGCGTGTGTGTCTCTCCAGTATTAGTTACATTGCACTAATGTTAATGTGTGGTGTAATGTTGGGCGCTAGGCCCGCATGCTGGAAGGAATTGGACACAGACACTGACAGTGGGCTGGTGAATGGGCCACCAGCACGTGCGCTCGGCCCCCGGGTCACCTGACTCGTGACGCCAGTGGTGGGTGGGTGTACAGTGTGGGCTGCATTTGCAAAAAGACTAGAACGTGTCCCGCAGGACACTACATGTGGGATCTGTTTCCGCACAAACATGAATCCACTTTGGATATAACTGCGTGTCCTGCCGATATCTGCATCATCACCAAATGAATGGTACATTTGTTGTGTTTTGAGGGTGCAGCAGTGGGCCCTCTGTCGGCTGTCGGTGGGACTGCAGCCTTTGCACATTATTTCCCATCCACTTCCACAGAGGCGCAGGATCCTGTACCGGGAGCTTGGCCTCAGCAGCCTCACGTGCTCCTGAGCTCAGGTCAAAGGAGCGGGATCCTTTCGACCCTGGAGCGGGCACAGAGGCCACATCCGAGTCCAATGTTTAAGTTTAGAGTTGGGGGGGGGGGGGGGGGGGGGGGGCTACCAGATCACGCCTTCTCCATTGAGCATGCGCGGGTCTCATAGCCTTTTAATCATCATACCCACAATCCTTTGGGCTATGTCTGCATACCTAGGATGCATTTACTAGATTTTCACCATTTTTTTTCTGTAGAATTTCAGTTTTATAAAATTCCATGAGTTTTATAATAAGTGTATCTGCTTAATTAACTTAACTTGTTTTGTTAGTCATCCTATTTTAGCAGGGTATACATTTTTCTCCTGACATACGCAAAGGTTCAGGACAGTGAAGAGCATTATGATCGGCGTGCATATGGCTTAATCACTTGCACCTCGGGTGGCAGTGAGGCGCCTGCGAACGTTGGGAATTTTTGGAGGATTGATTGTACCTCTCCGCAAGCAATCCATTTTCAAAGTATAACACAAGGTTCAACAATAAACTTATATGTTTCTCTAATGATAAAGTGTACAATCGTGCAGCGAGTGTGGGGGAATCATTAACAGTAGTATAACTATCTATGATTTCGTATTTGGTAAAATAATTTGTCTGCCTTTCGTTTTTACCAATATTAGCTCTTTAGTATTTTGCTCTGGTTTTCTCTATTTTGCCCTGGATGGAAGTTTGATGATACATGCCAGTCCCTATAATGAGTGCCAGTGGACCCCACCAGCAACCAGTGCCTCAAATTAAACGCCCCAGTGAGCCCTGGCCTAACCAGGCCATGCATCTTCAACCATGTAATCACTGAAAATCACTCACATAGAGAGAAAGTACTAAGGGGCAGATTTACAAGACCACTGCGCCACTTTTGCCTCATTTTTAACATGGGGAAAACGACGCAAAAGTGGCGCACGGGTCTTGTAATCTTGTTACTGAAGAAATATAGAATCATAGTAATATTTCGTGGTAAACGAAGTTAATGGTAATCGTGTTTCCTTGTTTGTCCTTGCCCCCCTTGTGAGAATGTTGTTGCTTGTGACAACACGAAATTTTATTTAGTCCTTGGTGATGTTGCCGAGTGAAATTCTTGCTTGTGAAAGTGGCTTATCTTGTTTACAGTGCAGAACACTGTGATATAGTGCCAGCTTGCAAAGTGCTGTTAATTTGTTTGTTAGGACGTTTTTTAAGCACTGAACTCAACTTTTATCGTTAGCGCCGCAATTACTGGGAGGGTTACAGTGGTAACACACATAGCGGCGAGTGAATCCCTTGCTGTTTCTGCAGCTTCTGAACGCAAGTACTGTGATTGTTATAGCGGTGAACGTTGACTCGCTTAAGCCCTAAAACGTGCGAAAGCCTGCCTTTTTTAATTTATCTCATCTCCGTGTGACAATCAGCCTAATTCATGAAGCCCGATTCGGCTCGCAAAGGGCCAGATTCTGAGAATCTGGCCCTTTGCGAGTGAGATTTTTGCATTTGGGATTCATCATCCCAAATGCAAAAATCGGTAATTGCGTTTCCGCAAATTTGCGATGGATTACATTTAAGGAATCTCTATTTGAGATTCCTTAAATGCAATTCATCATCCATTAAAAAATTGCGAAATCGCAATTTCGGGCCGCTATTTACCGCGAGGTCAAACCTCGTGGTAAATAGCGATAACTCAGAAAAATGCTTTTAAAAGCATTTTTCTGAGTTGCATGTTGCACACACACATATCCTTTGGACATGTGTGTGCGCAACCCCTGTTCATATTGGCATTTAAGGGGTGCTACAGGGTGTCCTTTGGACACCCCTGGCACCCTTTCAATCGCTATCTTATTTGCGATTAGCTAATTGCAAATCGCAAATAAGGAATACTCCCCATTCATTCCTATGGGCCAGTTATTCCTTATTTGCGATTAGCAATTTGCTAATCGCAAATAAGGAATTAGTAGGAATCGCATTTTTTTTGCATATTCCTACATGAATCCCGTTTTGCGAGTCCTTAATAGCGATTCGCTATGAATATCTATTAGGGGCTCGCAAAACGGGAGTATGATGAATCAGGCTGAATGTTTTCAGCTTCAGAAAGCAAGAACTCTGACTCGCTCAAGCCCTGAAACGCCGTGTAATGTGAAAGGCGTTGTTATCTACTGTGTGAAAGCCGCGCCTCTTTTGATTGAGGTCATCCCCCTGTGACAAAGCGGGGTGAAAACGTTTTGAAAAGATTCCTCGCAAGCCCTGCATGTGTTTGGAGAGCTATGTGGCGAGATTGGTCGGCTGTGAAAGCCGCGCCCCTTTGTGTATGCCATTATAGGTAAGGGGAAAACCCCGTTACAAATTTGGGGACCTGGGTAGCATACGATATAGAAAAACAGTGGTCCTCAAACCATTGATTCACAATATCTGAATTAATCACAGATTCTTAATTTCATGTGAAAACAACCAAATTTTAAAAGAAAAGATGTGCAAGAGAGGAAACTTCATATATATCGACTTATTATTTTCACAAATGATTTTTTCTTAAAAATTGTCTTTTCTACATTCAGTGGTTGCTGCAATAGTGAGTAAGGGAAATAGAGAACGTGCAAGAAAAAGTAGTGCTAGAAATGAAGTAGGTGAGGAAAAAATATTTCCAACAGTGAAGGGTAGAGAGCAAAATTCAAATTATTTTGTTATGATTGATCTTGAAGTATCAATCTAATTGTCCTGTCCCAAACGCTATTTTACATGGTCGATTTACAATTTAAGATACAATCACAGATTGTATTAATCTGTGGCACGCAATAGCAATACAAGGGGGGCAAAGAAAGGGTCCAGGCTCTTGAAATGTTGTCGATGTTTCGACTCGACTTGTGGCATGTAAAGTGTTTTTTGCCTTGCCTGCGAGTCTTCCTCAGGACGAGAAGGGTGGGGGGCGGGGCTGTAGTAGGGGGCAACCAACCCCTGGTACAAAGTACTGTAATCTAATGAGAAAGGGGATACTATCAAGACATGCTTCATGGTAGATAACCCTAATTAAAAACATGCACATCTAAAAAGAAGAATTCTCATTCTTACCCGCTCTCAGTGATGTGTGGGTAGATGCCTAAATTCTGGGCTCATAAATATATATATAAGGGCGGAGGTCCATCCAGGGTCAGTCCGCTGCAGTCAATCAATTGACATAAGTTCTGGAAAAACAATAGTCACACCGTGAGCTATTGATGTCAGGTACTACAACAAATATACAACATACATTAGCAAGGTTTATCTCAGTAGTGATAAAAATCCTCGCGCTAACTGCCAATTGAGAGATTATCTCTGGAAAACCAACGATAATCTCTCGAAGTTTGGCTTTAGCTTGATGATAGGGGCTCACAAACTTAGCCATGATGTCCACCTTCCATAGGATATCATGGCTAAGTCAGGAAAATACCAGGTGTAAAAAAAGCAATGCTAACCGCGGTTAGCGCTGCTTTTTTCATCTCTAACAGGGTTAGCGAAATCCTTGATAATAGGAGAAATGTCGCTTAACAACATTTCTTCTATTATTTTTCTCTGGAACGCCCCTTTGCATCTCATTAGAGATGCAAGGGGAAGCGTAGAGAAAAAGGGTGCTAACATGCGATTTTGCGTGTTAGCACCCTGTTGCTAATAGGGAGATCATTTTATTTCCGCTTTCTTGGCTTTTAAATCCAAAAAAGCGGAGATAAATCCCTTGATAATATGCCCCACAGTTCTCTCTTTATAATAGTAGTATAGATATAGATAGTAATATTGAACTTAAGACTATAAAATTTTGTGTTGTCGCAAGCAACGTTGGGGCATATTATCAAGGGGGTTTATCTCTGCTTTTTTGGCTTTAAAAGCCAAGAAAGCGGAGATAAAATGATCTCCCTATTACCTAGCTGTCGCTAACACCAGTTAGCGACAGCTAGTAGGAGATAGCGACCATCTTGGGCCCCACTTTGCATGTCAGTGATATTTATCACTAATGACATGCAAAGTGGGCGTGCCAAGATGTTAGCGACTGAAAACAGTCGCTAACATCGCTATCTCCTATTACAAACTTTTGGAGATATTCGCGCTAAGCGCGAATATCTCCAAAAGTTAACACCTGCCCTGAGCAGTTCTTAGCCATGTTATCCAATGGGAGGTGGATAACATGGCTAAGAGCATTAGCTCGGTAATGCATGAATATTGCTGACTTTTCAGCGATATTCATGCATTGCGGCGATTTTTATCGCATTTGCGATAAACCTTGGTAATACCAAGGTTTATTTGCGGTAAAAATCGCCGCAGCTCAGCTGTAAATTTTTGTCTCTAACCAAGCAATAGCGATAATTATCACTATTGTTTGGTAATATGCCTCAACATTCTCACAGGGGGGGCAAGGACAAACAAGGAAACACGATTACTATTAACTCCGTTTACCAGGAAATATTACTATGATTCTGTGGGGCATATTATCAAGGGGGTTTATCTCCGCTTTTTTGGCTTTAAAAGCCAAGAAAGCGGAGATAAAATTATCTCCCTATTACCTAGCTGTCGCTAACACCAGTTAGCGACAGCTAGTAGGTGATCGCGACCATCTTGGGCCCCGCTTTGCATGTCAGTGATATTTATCACTAATGACATGCAAAGTGGGCGTGCCAAGATGTTAGCGACTGAAAACAGTCGTTAACATCGCTATCTCCAATTACCAACTTTTGGAGATATTTGCGCTAAGCGCGAATATCTCCAAAAGCTAACACCTGCCCTGAGCAGTTCTTAGCCATGTTATCCAATGGGAGGTGGATAACATGGCTAAGAGCATTTGCTCGATAATGCATGCATATCGCTGACTTTTCAGCGATATTCATGCATTGCGGCCTTTTTTTTTTCGCATTTGCGATAAACCTTGCTAATAGCAAGGTTTATCTGCGATAAAAATCGCCGATGTGCGGCGATAATGTTTGTCTCTAAACAAGTTAGAGACAAAAATTATCGCTAGTTGTTGGTAATATGCCCCTGTATTTCTTCAGTAACAAGATTACACAATTTACTTTTCTGCCCCGGACAACGTTGGGACGGCCTGCTAGTAAGGATATATTTGTGCATCTCTGAAATATATTCATTAAGGTTATTGTAGTAGTAACTGGATTTGTTTATATATTTTTCTATTTATTGGATGTTTTAGAGAAAGGGAATATAAGTTAAATCTATTTATTGGTGTTTAAGATTTAAAAATGCAGAATGTCACTACTCCATCATTTTTTCTAAGTGATCCAGGAGAACCAAAGATGAAATGGAGTAAATGGAAAAAAAAATTGCACATTATGCAAGGGTATGTGGCACAAATTTAAGTGCGGAAAGGAAATGTTCTTTATTGTTACATTGTTTAGGGGGAGAAGGACGGGAGGTATTAGAAAATTTACCAGCCTTATCTCCTCAGGAACAACGAGGTTTGGATGAGTATGAAGTATGTTTATTACAGTTAGATAAACATTATTTGCCACGTGTGAGCACAATAACGGAAAGATACCGTTTTGGAAGAAGGGAGCAAGGTAAAGATGAATCAGTGGAGGAATATTTATCTGCATTAAGAAAACTATCCTCTACTTGTAAATTTGGTGCAACTAATGAGGAGCGTATAAGAGATCAGTTTGTTTTAAAATGTAGAGAGGATAAAATTAGAGAAGAATTGTGGCTCAAGGATGAACCACCATTAGAAGAGGTTATAGGTATAGCAAAAAGGGTGGAGCATATGTTAAAATGTGTAAGTGAATTTAAGAATGACAAAGGAAAATCTGAGACAGTAGTTGAAGAGGTGAAAGAAAGTTTTTCTCAAGTAAATGAAGTCAAAAACTACGTAAAAGATGTGAGTAAAGAAGAAACATCGTGTAATACTATAACATGTTTCAGATGTGGAAAAACTGGGCACAAAGCCAACTCAAAGTTATGTCCAGCTTTGAGTTTTGTGTGTCATGGTTGTGGGAAAAAGGGACATTTTGTAAAGTTTTGTAAATCTAAAGATAGGAAAGTAATTAATCCATACTAATATAATAAAGAGAGAGCCAAAAACCTTTGAGGCGGGTAATCTCAGGAACCACAGCACCAATCACAACACCCAATACAGCTTGGAAAGGGCAGTTGCAACAGAAGGACATAGGCTATGCAGACGCCCACCATATATGTTATGTTATGTTATTGTTATTTGTTGTGCGCACAGCTACTCCAGCCAAGGAGCGTCCTGGCGCATAGACAAGGAGGAACATAACACAACAGGAGAAGACGGAAAACTAAAGCGGGCAGCTAAAACAGAAAGGTTTTGATTGCTTTCCGGAAAGTCATGAGATCCTCCAGCAGGCGAATTTCAGCCGGAAGAGAATTCCAGGTTGATGCAGCTTTTACGCGGAAGGAGTGTCCCCCCATACGGCTGAGCCTAAATCTAGGGACTACAGCAAAGGCCTGGCCTTGGGAGCGGAGGGCGCGTGTGGGGACATAGAAAGAAAGGAAGCTGGACATGATTGCAGGGCCTATACCTCTCAAGATCTTAAAGGTCAAACAAAGGACCTTGAAGAGAATGCGCTTCCTCACTGGGAGCCAGTGTAGGGAGCGAAGGACACTCGCCACCGGGCAAAATCTGGGCAGGCCGACAATCGCTCTTGCCGCAGCATTTTGGACTCGTTGCAGGCGAGTAAGCTCAGCCTGATTGGCCCCAACCAGGAGAGAGCTAGCGTAATCCAGGCGACAGTGGCCTGGATTACCAGCTGTCTGGTTGAGGCATCGAAGAATTTGAGGACTGGTCTTAAGCCTCGCAACAAACCAAAGCAACAGGCTGCTGTTTTTTTAGTATGTCCTACAAAGGTAAGACCAGCGTCCAGCCAGACTCCCAGATTTTTCAGCTCCGACACCGGAGTCGGGGTTGGTCCCAGCTCTGGCGGCCACCATTGGTCACCCCACAGCTCCACTCCCCTTCCGACAACCATTACCTCTGTTTTCGTGGCATTGAGCTGGAGACAGTTTCCCGTCAACCAGCTGGCCACCGCCTTCAGTCCATCCTGAAACCTGGGGGCATCTTGTTCCGCATCCCCGCTGAGAGTAACCGCCAGCTGTGTGTCGTCGGCATATGAGACCAAGTTTAGGCCCCACTGCCTGGCGACATCAGCCAGCGGTCTCACGTATAGATTAAACAACGTGGGACTCAGCGAGGACCCCTGCGGAACCCCCATGGCCAGTGGCTGGGATTTGGACTTGAAGGGAGGGATGGCAACACAGAAGGAACGATTGCCGAGGAAGGAGCGGAACCACTGCAGCGCCTGACCGCCAACACCAGTCTCCGCGAGCCGATGCAGAAGGATGCTGTGAGAGACCGTGTCAAAGGCGGCGCTAAGGTCTAACAATATCAGCGCCGCCGTTTCACCAGCATCCAACATCGCACGGAGATGTTCAACCATCACAAGAAGGGCGGTCTCCGTGCTGTGCCCAGCACGGAAGCCATTTTGTGTGGGATCAAGGGCGTTGGTCCGGGCGAGATGTTCTGACAGGGCCGAGTTGACATGGGCCTCTGTTATCTTCGCCGGCCAGGGTAGCACCGAGATGGCACGGTAACTTTCAGGCTTCGACGGGTCCAGGGAGGGTTTTTTGATGATCGGGGACACCACCACCTGCTTCCACTTAGTTGGAACTACACCCGACTCCAGGGAGAGGTTTACAAGGGAACACACAACAGAGCGTCCCATAAAGGCCTGATCTGGAAAAAGAGCAGGTCTTACTGGATCAGATGGAGAGCCAGATTTAACTTGCAAAGCAAGTTTGTCAAACCCCTCCGAAGAGAGAGGGGGAAATGAGAGCAGGGTAGTATGAGGGGGTGTTCCAATGGAATTTCCCAGGTCAATCCCTGTGCTGGGGAATGCCCGATAGATTGCTTGGACTTTTCCCAGAAAGTAAGAAGAAAGGGATTCACAATGGGAGGGGGAACTCACAGCCACAGAGATAGTCCGCTTCGCCATAAGATCTTTCACGGCCTTGAAGATAGCCTTCGACGGGTTAGAGCTGTTTCGGAATTCTGCAGCATAGAATGCCGCTCGGGCTCGACAGATAGCCCGATGGTAGAGCTTGACGGACGCAGCATACGCAGCTTTTAATTCAGCCCCATATGTCTTCCGCCATGCTCTCTCCGCCCGTCTACAGGTTCCCTTCAGGGCACGTAAGGCGCTATCGTACATTTAAAAAGTAAAAGAACCATGCCAGCAAAGTAGTCCCTTGTGGGCGTGTCTGCGTTGTGCTGTGGGATTGTGCTGGGGGGGCGTGACAAATGCTGGGGAGTGTGGTACGTTACGCCCTTTGGGCTGGACTGTTCCCATGAGGCACAGGGTCAAGGCTGATTTGCATATGGCCATGTCTGAACTGGGGTGGTGTGGAGTGCAAAAAAACGATGGATTTAGGCCCAGATCTCTGTACTGGGGTGAATGTATGACATTGTTCTGCATTCTGTCCATCAACTGTTGTTTTTGCATATGTCACCCCGAGTGGCATGGGTTTGCTCAGACGTGAGTCCCATGCTCTCCACACCACTGGAGTCAAGCTATCCTGGCTGAAGACGGCGGATAGCCAGAAATTGGTCCTAGGATGCTTGAGTCCGGTCCAGGAAAGACATGGCTTGGCAGTTCGATCTAGAATGTTCTCATGAGGCACAGGGTCAAGGCTGAGGTGTTGTGGAATGCAAAAAAAAATGATGGATTTTAGCCCAGATCTCTGTTTTGGGCTGAATGTATGACATTGATCTGCATTCTGCGTTACCTACTGCTTTGCCTTCAACAATTTTTTTAGTTTCATGTCTATTGATTATATACTCTTTCTAATGTGATTTTCATGGAATGTTGTCATATCAAAAAATAATCATAAGAAAACAAAACAGAAGAGAAAAGAAAAAATAAAAATATTTACACCTTTAAAGAAATCCATGCTAATATAATAAAGAGAGAGCCCAAACCTTTGAGGCGGATAATTTCAGGAACCACAGCCCCAATCACAACACCCAATACAGCGTTGGAAAAGGGCAGTTGCAGCAGAAGGACATAGGCTATGCAGACGCCCACCATGTACATTTAAAAAGTAAAAGAACCGTGCCAGCAAAGTAGTTCCTTGTGGGCGTGTCTGCATTGTGCTGTGGGCTTGTGCTGGGGGGCGTGACAAATGCTGGGGGTGTGTGGTACGTTCCGCCCTTTGGGCTGGACTGTTCCCATGAGGCACAGGGTCATGGCTGATTTGCATATGGCCATGTCTGAACTGGGGTGGTGTGGAGTGCAAAAAAAAGATGGATTTAGCCCCACATCTCTGTACTGGGGTGAATGTATGACATTGTTCTGCATTCTGTCCATCAACTGTTGTTTTTGCATTTGTCACCCCGAGTGTGATGGCTATGCTCAGACGTGAGTCCCATGCTCTCTACACCACTGGAGGCAAGCTATCCTGGTTGAAAACGGTTGATAGACAGAAATTGGTTATAGAATGCTTGAGTTTAATCCAGAAAAGACATTTCTTGGCAGTTTGGCCTGAAGCTGAGGTGGTGTGGAGTCCCAAAAAAATGTTGGATTTTTGCTCTGATTTCTGTATTGGGGTGAATGTATGTCATTGTTCTGCATTCTGTCCGTCAACTGTGGTGCCGTTGTGGCAAATATTTAATTGTTTTATCCCCCAGGTTCTGTACATTCCTGCTCCAGGTGTTCACCCTGCTCTCTTTAAATACCCCTGCACCCCATAATCAAAACCCACTCTTATTCCTTAAAATACCCCAACACACTTAAACACTAACCCATCTCAACCCTATAAATATACCCTGTACCCCAAAACCCAAATCTATACCTAAATCCTAAAAATACCCCTGTATCCCAAAAAACAAACCTGCCCCTGAACCCTAAAATACCCCTGTACCCCAAAACCCAAATCTAGCCCTGAACCCTTAAAATACCCCTGTACCTCAAAACCCAAACCTACCCCTGAACCCTAAAAATACCCCTGTACCCCAAAACCCAAACCTAGCCTTGAACCATAAAAATAACCCTGTACCCCAAAACCCAAACCTACCCCTAAACCCTTAAATACCCCTGTACCCCAAAACCCAAACCTAGCCCTGAACCCTAAAAAAACCCTGTACCCCAAAACCCAAACGTAGCCCTGAACCCTTAAAATACCCCTGTACCCCAAAACCCAAAAGTACCCCTGAACCCTAAAAATACCCCTATACCCCAAAACCCAAACCTAGCCCTGAACCCTAAAAATACGTCTGTGCCCCAAAACCCATACCTATCCCTAAACACTAAAACTACCCCTGTACCCCATAACCCAAAACTATACCTGAACCCTTAAAATACCCAAACACCCCAAAACATACACCTCAGTACCCCAAAACGTATATCCCTATACCTATACTTACCTTATCCAAACATTAAAAAAACATGCTTTTACCATTCATGCATTTACAACGAATTTCGTTGTAAATGTATGCGTGGTAAAAGCATATAAAATGTAATGCCCTGCGTTATAATGGCATTGCGGAGTCATGGTACTTTCACAATGAAAGTATGCAGAATGATGGTCTGCGGGAAGAAAGTTGCGGAATAATGGGTGTTTACCCTCCCCCGGTAAGTACATTGGTGGCACGGCGGCCCACATCTCCAGCAACATACTCATATTTTTTCACCACCGATTTGAAAAATGCACAGGTCTCTCTCATTGATGGCCAGCACCGACATGCACTTTTAGACACACCTCCCGCCACAAGTTCTAGAATTGTGAACTTTAGAGCTGGGGAGCTACGTTCGAATCTCGGCATCAGGTCAACATTCTGTGATTCCAGGCAAATTGCTTTGTCTCCCCGTGCCTACCACAAATGAATGTGTTCTTCTGTAATGTAAATCGTGCTCATGCCATGTTGTCGAGTTTGCGCTATATAATATTGCAAGGAAAAATAAAGTAAGGAAACTCGAGTTCACACACAACTGAATGCGCACTCCTAAGTGCATCAGCAGTGCACTGTGAATCGGAGCGTTTCACAGGCCTGTTACAGATAAGAAATGCTATCAAAACGAAATCCTACAAAACAATATACTACTGGCCGGCAGCAATTCATACCCGGACAACGTTGGGACGGGTTGCTAGTAATGAATATATATCTATACTACTGTAATAAAGTAAGAACTTCCAGGCTTTGAGGCGGGTAAACTCGGGAACCACGGCGCCAATCTACACACCCGATACACCGTTGAAATCGGTGTGTAGATGGTTATAGGCTATATAAATGTAAAAAATAAACATTATTTACAATATTTATATTTAAAAAAAAAGTAGTCCCCCCCAAAGTAGCGCCGGCCGCGACGTGCGTGCTCACTTCAGGAGCACGGGGAGGAGCGGCGTCCGAGGAGCAGCGGACATGGCACGGGGGAGGAGCGGTAACGTCAGGAGCAGCGGACAGGCGGGAGGAGCTCCGGCGGAGGTAAGGGGACCCATGTCGGGACAGGCGGGAGTTGGGGCAGGCGGGGGACGGGCTGTTGTAGTCATGCGGTCAGGCCACTCTCAAATATGCATAGTGGGAGAGTGGTGACTTTTTAAAGATTTGCCCTGCCTAGCAACGAAAGTGGGAGTTCGCTCTAGAGAGATATGTTGTACACAAGTCCATTAAGAAGTGGTTCCGGTCGGGGAATCGGGGAAGGCGGGGGACGGGACAGGCGGGGGCCCGGCCAGATGGACAATGTAGGGGTGGGCGGGGGAAAGGGAAGCTGCCTGTTGCTCCCGGACAAGGTCGGGTCGGGCTGCTAGTACTAATATAATAAAGAGAGAGCCCAACCATTTGAGGCGGGTAATCTCAGGAACCACAGCACCAATCACAACAACCAATACAGCGTTGGAAAGGGCAGTTGCAGCAGAAGGACATAGGCTATGCAGACGCCCACCATATACATTTAAAAGGTAAAAGAACCATGCCAGCAAAGTAGTCCATTGTGGGCGTGTCTGCATTGTGCTGTGGGTGTGTGCTGGGGCGTGACAATCGCTGGGGGCATTCCGTCACGAGTGTTGTTTTTTCTTCCCAGGTTCCATACATTCCTGCTCTCTTTAAATAGTAATTCAGTGGAGGTCCCATTCTCTTAGAACCACCCCAAGCACAGTTATGGGCAAATATACAACTAAAAGGCCCTGCAAAGCATTATGGAATAAGATTAGCATAATTTTTAACATTCATGAAAGGGTTTCAATGTTTTTGAATTTTACTCATCAGGGACATCTTGGGACGACGAGGTGAACTGCAGCTTGATGTATAATATTTTAAATGCTATTGCATTTGCCTCATCAGGGACATTTAGGGACTGCGAGGTGAACTGCAGCTTGACGTATAATATTTTAAATGCTATTGCATTTGCCTCATCAGGGACATCTAGGGACGACGAGGTGAACTGCAGCTTGATGTGTAATATTTTAAATGCTATTGCATTTGCCTCATCAGGGACATCTAGGGACCACGAGGTAAACTGCAGATTGATGTATACTATTTTAAATGCTATTGCATTTGCCTCATCAGGGACAACTGGGGATGAGAGGTGAACTACAGCTCTTTGTAGAATTATTTGGATACTATAATATTCACTTCCCACTGCTAATCTCGTCCCATAATGCTTTGCAGGGGCTTGATCTCAAAATCATCACCTCTCTCACTGCTTGCTGGAAGCTAATTTCACTTTTGTGAAATTACTATATCCATTTTAGCATGTAGAAATACTTGTTATTTTACCTTGAATATATGAGGTTTCTGTTTAAATAATTGAAAATCTGACGGAACGAAATATTGCGGATTTATTGTACCAAGTTTGCACCAATTCCGCCCACCCCTACTTTAAATACCCATACACCCCATAATCATAACCCACCCTTACTCTATAAAATACCCCAACACCCTTAAACACTAACCCATCTTAACCCTATAAATTTGATATACCCTGTACCCTAAAACCCAAACCTATCCCTAAACCCTATAAACACCCCTGTACCTCAAAACCCCAAACTACTCCTGAACCCTAAAAATACCCCTGTACCCCAAAACCCAAACCTACCCCTGAACCCTAAAATACCACTGTACCCTAAAACCCAAACCTAGCCCATAACCCTTAAAATACCCCTGTACCCCAAAACCCAAACCTACCCCTGAACCCTAAAAATACCCCTATACCCCAAAACCAAAACCTACCCCAGAACCCTAAAATACCCCTGTATCCCAAAACCCAAACCTAGCCCTGAACCCTAAAAATACCCCTGTACCCCAAAAGCCAAACCTAGCCCTGAACCCTTAAAATACCCGTGTTCCCTCAAAACCCAAACGTACCCCTGAACCCTAAAAATACCCCTATACCCCAAAACCCAAACCTAGCCCTAAACCCTAAAAATACCCCTGTATCCCAGAACCCAAAACTATATCTGAACCCTTAACATACCCAAACACCCCAAAACATATACCTCAGTACCCCAAAACATATACCCCTATGCCCATACTTGCCTTATCCAAACATTTAAAATATAACATGCTTTTATCTTTCATGCATTTACAACGAATTTCGTTGTAAATGTATGCGTGGTAAAAGCATATAAAATGTAATGCCACGCATTATAATGGCATTGCGGAGTCATGGTACTTTCGTAATAAAAGTATGCGGAGTGATGGTATGCGGAAAGAAATTTGCGGAATAATGGGTGTTTACCCTCCCCCGTAAGTACATTGGTGGCACGGCGGCCCACATCTCCAGAACCCAAAACTATATCTGAACCCTTAAAATACCCAAACACCCCAAATCATATACCTCAGTACCCCAAAACATATACCCATATACCTATACTTACCTTATCCGAACATTAAAAAAAACATGCTTTTACCATTCATGTATTTACAACGAATTTCGTTGTAAATGTATGCATGGTAAAAGCATATAAAATGTAATGCCATGCGTTATGATGGCATTGCGGAGTCATGGTACTTCCATAATGAAAGTGATGGTCTGTGGAAAGAAAGTTGCGGAATAATGGGTGTTTACCCTCACCCGGTAAGTACATTGGTGGCACGGCGGCCCACATCTCCAGCAACATACTCATATTTTTTCACCACTGATTTGAAAAATGCACAGGTCTCTCTCATTGATAACCAGCACCGACAAACACTTTTAGGCCCACCTCCCACCACAAGTTCTAGAATTACGAACTTTAGAGATGGGGAGCTACGTTCGAATCTCGGCATCAGCTCAACATCCTGTGATTCCAGACAAATCGCTTTGTCTCCCCGTGCCTACCACAAATGAATGTGTTCTTCTGTAATGTAAATTGTGCTCATGCCATGTTGTTGAGTTTGCGCTATATAATATTGCAAGGAAAATAAAGTAGGGAAGCTCGAGTTCACATACTACTGAACGCGCACTCTTAAGTGCATCAGCAGTGCACTGTGAATCGGAGCATTTCACATGCCTGTCACAGATAGGAAATGCTATCAAAACGAAATCCTACGAAACAATAAACTACTGGCCGGCAGCAATTCATACCCGGACAACGTCGGGACGGGCTGCTAGTAAAGAGATAAAGTAGGTTATATGTCAGGTAAAAGAGAAGAGAAGTAATGATCATCCAAGTGGAAAAGTTAACATTGATGGTATAGAGTTAGAAATAAAATTTGACTCTTGTTCTCATATCTCAATTATTTCAAAAGAAATTCATGAAAAATATTTTCAGATGAAAAACAGGCTTTTCAAAATGGATGTAAGTCCAGGGGGTATGTTGGTACTTCCATAAGTATGTTGGGTTACTTCAATGCCTCTATTGAAATGGAAAAGAAGATAATTGTTGAAAAATGTATGTTTCAAAAATTGGTGATTGTTTGATTGGGGTGGTCACATCAAGGTTTATTGGGTGTGATGTTGAATCCTTATTCAAATCCTCAGGTTCAAATTCAAGAAGTAGAATCTGATGGTAACTCTTTTATAAAGGAGTTTCCAAGACTTTTCCGTTCAGAGTTAGGTTGTCTTAAAGGTTACAAGCATAGTATTAAGTTGAAGAAAATGATGTACCTGTCATTGCTAAAATAAGAAGAATTCCGATAGCTGTACAAGATAAAGTTGAGCTAGAATAAAACAAATTACAAGAGCAAGATGTTATTTCTCATGTAGAGGCAACAGAATGGTTGGCGCCAGTTGTTGTCGAGAATAAACCCAATGGCGAAATAAGATTATGCTGTGATTTGAGATCAATCAGAGGTTATAGTGGACACATTTCCATTGCCAAATATACATGAGTTATTAACTTCTTTGGGTGATTCAAAAGTGTTTACGACATTAGATCTTACTCAAGCTTACCATCAGATTGGGTAGACGCAGGATTCACAGATTTAACGGCTTTTATTACTCCTATGGGTGCATTTAAGTATAAAAGGATGCCGTTTGGTCTTGTGTCCGCTGCATCGGTTTTCCAGCGAGTGATGGCCTCTATTTTGAAAGGAATAAAATCGGTAAAGTGTTATCAAGACGATTTACTGATTTATGGAAGCAATCAAGAAGATCATGACAAGACTTTGAGATTGGTTTTGAGGAGGTTGGAAACTGCTGGAATGACGTTAAAATATGAAAAATGTAAATTTTCAGTAAGTGAAGTTAATTATCTAGGACACAGTATATCATCTATGGGAATTTCACCTAAGAAAGAGTTCGTAGATACCATACAAAATTTGGTGTCTCCAAAGAATAAAGAAGAAGTTGTTTCTTTTTTAGGTATGGTAGAATATTATGGAAAATTTATAAAGGATCTAGCAAGTAAATCTATCAATTTAAGAAATTTACTAGGAGAGAATAAAGAATGTGTATGGTCAGACATATGTCCAGAGTTACAAGCATTTGTTCCTTTTGAAGAGACTTTTGTGATAACTGATGCAAGTTCAAAGGGTTTATGTTCCGTACTGAAACAGAATAGAGGTGGAAAGGGAAAACGTATTGCTTGTGCTTCTAGGAGCTTAAGGGGTGCCGAAATAAATTATTATGTGATAGAAAAAGAAGCGTTGGCAATCTTTTGGGCTCTGGGGAAATTTTAAAATTTTCTTTGGGGTTTAAAATTTAAAGTTTGTTCGGATCATAAACCATTGAAGGAAATTTTCATGATAAAAGGTTTGGATAGTGTTTCTTCACGGATAAGAAAGTGGGTTATTGGTTTATAAGAATGTAATTTTTTTTATTATTATTAATCTTTTTATTAGCATTCCAAAACATTTACATACAATTGGCAGAAATGCTGATATTATATCAGAAGAATAGTAATGATACAAATTGGCATGTGCGCCTCGTCTCAACAGTGCCAACAACGGTCGTATTACAAGAATTTAATTTTAGTGTGCATTATATACCAGCTGTAGAAAATGTGACTGCAGACTGTCTTTCACGTTTAGTTGGTGATGTTTCTGAAGGTGATGTAGAGGAAGATACTTGAGGAGGAGTGGTTGGAAGAAAATGGAAAGGATAGTGACATTTCTAAGGGGATTAATTTGACATGAAATTATTCCTCTCCAACATATCTGTGTGAAAACAGGGCCCCGTGACCAGACCTCCATCATGAATACAAGTGGGCACAGTTCATATCGGCATCTCCTTGGCTCTCAGTGGCATGCAGTGTAAACAAATTCATTGCCCCTCACTCCCCCAGGTCTCGCGCCTAAGGGTCTGGAAATGGGACCACCTCTATCTGCCGTCCCTGCTCTGGATAAGGCATACGTAAGGAAAGTGAGGAGGAGAGCAGCAGAAGGTACAAGGACAGAAAGTGAGAAGAGCAGCAGGAGGTACAAGTAAGAAGAAAAGCAGTGTGAGGCACAAGGAGGGGTGAGGAGAGGAGCAGCATGAGGCAATAGGATGGAGAGTGAGGGGGAGAAGAACAGCGTGAGGCACAAGGAAGGAGCATGAGGTGAAAAGCAGCATGAGACAAGGAAGGAGAGTCAGGACAAATGTAAATGTAAAATGTAAATTGATACTTGTATAGCGCACTATTCACCTGCAACGGTCTCAAGGCGCTTGTACGAATACCGCTGTGGAACCCATCCTGGCTTTCCTTGTGAGGCATCCACTCCTGGGCACCCCCAAGGTGGAGGCCAGGCATCCTTAGCGTTGTGGGGGCCGTTGTGGAAATTAAGCAAGCAATTGCCCAGAGTTGCAGAGTGGGACTCCATGATTGGAATAGGCACCGAGGCAAGAATAATCAGGTCCATGGAATTTTGAGCCTAAGACCCACCGAGGCAGGGAATTGAACCCTGGTCCCGGGCTAGACCTTTGCATCAGGGTCTGCCACTCTAATCATTGAGCCACACTTCTCCACAGTGGAAAGGTTTAATATTCACTTTCAAGGGTAAATACACTAGATTGGAAGGGAGAGGTGCAGAAATGTATTTTAGCACACAGATTTTCACCTCAGATGTCAACAAAAAAAAACTTTTGAATTATTTAAGGGTAGAACTCCAAATACTAGTTTATGTCCAGGATGGATGTTTTGGGGTAAAGGGGTTAAAGTTAATAATGTTGGAGATTGGAGAGTCAGAGAAGAGAGACTTCTTTTTAAAAACAGAGGGGCATATTATCAACGCTGTGCAAAAAATATCGCACAGCATTGATAACGTGGAAAAATCTATCGCCGATTTCACATCGCCTGTTAGCAGCGTATTCTCAACACTAAAGCACACAGGCAATCTGAAATCGTCATTAGGTCGCATTAGCGCGTGAAAACAAGCGCTGTTTTCACGCGCTAATGTGTGCCTTGATAATATGGGGGTGTGGATTCAGCTTTTTGATCCACTCCCTCATGTTAGCAATGCCTATGTTAAAAGAAGAGACTCCACGAAGTTGTAAGTAGATTGAGCGTATTCTTCTTTATTCGGTTCACAGGTTTCTAAAGCCACGGGGCGGAGCAGTGTGATCCCTCGGATCACGATCACCAACAGCTGATTGAATCTACGGGAACACACACTCCAAGTACATCATTGCATTCTTATCAAACACATTATAAATGAGATGACATGCTCAACATTCCCTTAAGCCCCATTAAGACACCAGTCCACTACAACACCTCCCCCTTAATATAAAACAAAAACAAAAAAAACAAAAAACAGTACATAAGCTGAAAGCAACAAATAAAGTTCAATAAGTAACAAAATCGCCAAACCTAGCAGGTAATCTAATGGTGCGCCCACTTCTAACAGACCTGGCCCCCACATCATTCCTACCCACCGGGACAGCGGCATTGGAACCTGGACCAACAAATGCACTGCCATCAACATTGGAAGCTGGAACTACAACTGCATTACCTCCACTCTGATCCTGCAACCAAAAAGTCCATTCCAATTCATTAGAACAACTACTCTTCTTCTCTTTCAAAATTAACTCAGCCTGATCTTTTTGTATTCCACCAACCTCTACCGTTGAGGAAAACAGCCCCTTTAATAACCTTACAAACCTGAATTGGATCATAAAAATGAGACTCACCTTTCTTAACGTTAAAGGGTTTTTTGCATAACGCCCAATCACCAACAGAAATATTAACATCATCCACCGACCCTTTACCGTCAAAACGTTTTTTCATCATTGCCTGACTACGCTCCACCTTCTCCAACAAACATGTAGCCTGCAGTTTTACATCATTCTTACCAACCAACCTGGAAGGAAGAAGTAAGGAATTAACTTTTCTTCCCCTAAGTAACTCAAAGGGTGTCACTCCAGTGGTGCAATGCGGAGACACATTGTAACTCCAAACTTTCTCATCCAAAATCGAACTGACATCCAAACCAGAAGCTACAGCTGTCTGAATCCCTTCTTTAAGAATCTTATTACCACGTTCCACCAAACCATTAGATGTGGGGAGTACTTCGCAACCTTCAAATGTTTAATATCCAGGGACCCTAAAAACAAACACATTTGCTCCGACACGAAATGTGTCCCGTTATCAGTGACTAAACAGCTAGGAGCCCCTTCGGCCAAAAACAAATTCTTTAAAAACAAGATTGTATTCTCAGTATTAGGCGCATCAACAAACCTAAAATACATCCATTTGGAGTGATAGTCAACAGCCAGAATCAGATACCTACACTCCTCAGGGAGAATTAAATAGGGCCCAGAAAAATCCAGCCCCAACTTAGCCCAAGCTTGTTCAGGAAATTCAGTGGGATGAAGTGACAACTTCGGAATCTTCCAGTGCTTATCAGAAAGCAAGCACTCTTCACAACCATCAATACGTCCTCTAACTTGTGCTTCCAACCCCGGCCACCAATAATGCTGTCTAATTTTCATACAAGTTTTGGTTACACCTAGGTGGCCTTCATGACCCATCCTAACAATTACTTCCCTCAATTTAGACGGGGGCACAAATTTATCCCCTCTAAGAACAACATCATCCTTTACGGAAAGCTCATCCGCAACCAAAACGAAATTCTTTAAATCTCCAGAAAGATTTCTCACCTCTGGCCAACCATTTTTACAGCAGTTCAAAATTCTAGATAGAACTAAATCTTCCAGAGAAGCTTTTCTCCAGTCCTCTTCAGAAATAAGGGAACCACAACCTTCCACTGCGTCCAATATCGCCACACATTCTACATCATCCTCCTCAAAAGTCACCTCATCATCCTTATCCATCAGCATTCAGGACAGACAATCTGCACGAAAATTCTTATTTCCCTGAATATGTTTTATGTCAAAATTGAACTCCTGCAGCTTGGAAACCAACCTTGTTCACCTAGCAGACATAGAATTAGTATTTGAAACTTTGTTAAAAATGAAAGCAAGAGGCTTATGATCAGTCAAAATCAGAAATTTCCTTCCCCAGATATACATTTTAAATTTCTGAACCGCCCACACACAGGCTAGCGCCTCCCGTTCGATCGTGCTGGTATTTCTTTCAAAAGGCTTAAGTGCTCTTGAGGCGAAAGCCACAGTTTGTTCATGTCCCTTTACATTTTGACTAAGAACTGACCTAGCCCATTCAAACTAGCATCCACCGTGATTATTGAAGGACAATCATCACGGAAAGCATGCAGCGCCTTTGCAGAAATGACTAGATGTTTTACTCTCTCAAAAACACTGTTCAAGTCCTCCGACCAGATAAACCTTTGACCCTTCTTAAGCAGACAGCGAAGAGGTTCAACCATCTGAGCATAATTGCACACAAACCTAGCATAGTATTCAGCTAGCCCAAGGAAAGAGCGTAAAGTATCTTTATCAGTAGGTGGTTTAGCATCTTTTAGAGCTCTAATAACCGAAAACTTTGGACTAATGCCTTTATCAGAAATCGTATGCCCCAAGTAATCAAGTTCATTCATACCGAACTTACATTTGTCAGCCCTGATCGTCATTCCATTGCCTTCCAAGGTGCCCAGAACTTTTTTTAAGAGTTAAATGCTCATCACGGTTCTTTGTAAAAACCAGGATATCGTCCAAGTAAGCTTGGACCCCCACCATTCCCTTGAACATAGAGTCCATCAACCTCTGAAAAATACCTGCTGCCGAGGCCAGCCCGAAAGGGAGTCTCAGGAACATATACGCACCAAAAGGTGTAACAAACTTAGTAAGTTCCTGAGACTCCTCACTCAAAGGAATCTGGTGGTAGGCAGACTTTAAGTCTGTAAGGGAGAACCACCTAGCCCCCCACCCCCAATTAGCCAAGAGTTCGTGGATCTTAGGAAGGGGATGGCAATCTACCACAATATTTCCGTTCAATCCCCTCAAATCTGCACAGAGCCTAATCTCTCCTGATTTTTTTCTCGCCACGAAAATCGGGGGGCGACCCATTGGGAAGACTTTGTTGGCTGTATAATTTTTTGATCACATAGGTCATTTAACATTTTCTTTAACTCCTCCCTAGCACTCAACGGTACAGGTCGTACCTTATGCATGACCGGTTGAGCCTCAGGAACCAATCTGATTTTATGACTGAAATTCTTTATGCACCCTACTTGATCTTTAAAAACTTCCTTAAAATCTTCAAGCAAGTGCTTATAGTCAATTTCCGAGCTTACCAAACTCATGACCTCCATACTCCTCACCTTAATGGGATTTTCATCCCCTGGTACCTAATACAGACCCATTTTTGCGAGATCCTTCCACCCCACAATATTTTCCCCCTTAATTGCAACATAAACTTTCGTCATAATACATCGACCAAGAATTTCAACCTTTGACAAAAAGAACCCCAACATGTGAATGTCCTTTTCTCCAAACGCCTTTGGATTAATATCAGGGGGAGCTAAGTGAACATCCTAATTAAAAGAGACTTCACATACCTTGACAGTATACAAAAATGTAGTTAGTCATTAGAATTTTTATATACTATGTAATGTATTTGAAACTAGGCCAGTGTCCCCAGACGGTAATCAAGGATAATATAAATAGCCAAAAATTTCTAGTGAATAGTCAATACAGGAGCCTAACATACAACTGCACAATGCAAGATAAACACATATCTTTTTCCTATTATCCCTTTATCAACCTGGTCCCCAATCCCAATCATGTAATCCTTTTCTCTCTTTTCCTTATCTTTTTTCTTCTTTTTTATTCTGGTATATTTAGGATATTTAAATATGGATCAACAATAACCAAATGAAATAACCGGTATGCTTCTAGATAAATGGAATGAGTTGCAACTGCAATATTGCTATCGATGTGCAAAGAAAAAATCATGTTACACGTAGAAATCATGGTAATGTTATATAGGATAGACACTATGATATATGTAAGCGGTATTATCAACCTATGAAGAAACCAGGATCACTGAAATAATATCTACTCCCAAAATATCGAGTTCCCAAAATATCGATGACAAAATATCGAGGGACATAATATCGACTTTCTATCTTCACTAAGGTAAGTACAAAAATATCGACTTTAAAATATCGAGTGTTAAAAATATAGACTGTCAAAATATCGATTTTTTTATGTCTTTAAAATAAGTTAAAACTATTATAAAATTACATATATTTAATATAAACATTGTTAAAATTATTAAATAAATGTAACATTATTACATAATTAATGTAAATTTAAAAATAAATAATAATAATACATATATATATATAAATACATGTTATTAAATATATTTACCGTGGCATAGCAAAAGGTTTAAATTTAATGTAACCACTCCAGTGGGTGCTACATTACAGAGATCGTTGGATAGCGTAGGGGTAAAAATTACTATTCCCACTCCAGTGGGTGCTACAGTAGAGAAAGCGTACGCCTGTACCCCAAAAACCCAAAACTGACCCTGAACCCTAAAAATATCCCTGTACCCCAAAAACCCAAAACTGACCCTGAACCCTAAAAATACCCCTTTACCAAAAAACCCAAAACTAACCCTGAACCCTAAAAATACCCCTTACCCAAAAACTGAAAACTGACCCTCAACCCTAAAAATACCCCTTTACCCAAAAACTGAAAACTGACCCTGAACCCTAAAAATACCCCTTTACCCAAAAACTGAAAACTGACCCTGAACCCTAAAAATACCCCTTTACCCAAAAACTGAAAACTGACCCTGAGCCCTAAAAATACCCCTTTACCCAAAAACTGAAAACTGACCCTGAACCCTATAAACACACAACCCGCTACAGAAAATAAATTAAAAAAATTAATTATTTATCAATTATTTATTTTAAATTAATTACCAATTATATTTTAATTATTTACCAATTATTATTTAATTAACAATTAGATTAAATTTACATAATTAATTAATTATAATTAAATTACTTCCCACCCTATTCCCCTATAAACACACAACCCGCTACAGAAAATAAATTACTAAAAATTAATTATTTATCAAGTAATCGTTTTTAATTAATTAACTATTATATTTTAATTAATTACCAATTATTATTTAAGTAACAATTACATTAACTTTACATAATTAATTATTTATAATTAAATTACTTCCCACCCTATTCCCCTATAAACCCACAACCCGCTACAGATTTATATTACTCAAATATTATTAAATATTAATAACTTACCTTATTTTCGATATTTTTGTTGTCTATATTTTTTCTAGTCTATATTATGTCTAGTCTATATTTTTGAATCGATATTTTGGCTATTCTAGTCGATATTAGTCGATATTTTTGTTGTCTATATTTTGTCTAGTCTATATTTTGTCCAGTCTATATTTTTTACTCGATATTTTGTCCAATCGATATTTTGGACTCGATATTATGTCTGTTTACCAAGAAACCAGTATCTAGCACATGTTGTAATAATTATAACACTATTTGTTATGTACACAGAAATACAATACAGTAAACATATCCTTTTTATAAATATCTTTTACAGCATGATGGTACAGTCCTGAGGAAGGCACTTTAAGAGTGTCGAAACGCGTAAACAGCAGACAGGAAACCATCCAACAATTTTTAAAAAAAGGTTACTTGTATGATTGAAGTTATGCATATGCTATAATGCTTTTTTATCTTTTGTGTAAAATGATGTATCAATTTTATCGAATGTGTTTATAATATGTATTAAATCTGTATTTTGATATGTACAAACAATAGTGTAATATATTTTTTCTTCTTGTGGTTTAGCCACCCTTTATGTGCTAGCTGTTTTTAAACAAATTTGCCTGGGTATTTTACTCACACATGCTATTTGCCCTGACCCAGGAAATCGAACTGTATCAGGGGGTCCTTGTTGTCTCGCATATTGCTACCCACGGTTCATCCGTGTGGGACCTTATAGTTTTTCTATAGTACATATACCGCTAATAGATAATAAGTGATTTCCATAATTCTGAATTGAATGTTGTAGAAGGTTGTGTCTGAAAATTAGTAATTGTACTATTACTTTCTAAAACCTTTCCTCTCTTTACCCTTTTCTCTACACACTCTGCACCAATATTTAATCATGGCCCAAATGGAAACATTCGGTTTCTCAGATGAGGACTTTGCCACATTAGTAGGCATCACAATACCACAGAACCAGAGTTCAGCTTCAGTGTTTCAAAACAATAGTGATATAGGGAAGTTATCTAATTTAAGGAAGAAAATTATTAGAATAGAAGCACATGGCGAGTTCATGTTGAATTATTTAAAGGCAGGTATTATACCTCTAGGCCTTAAAATTAGAAACATCCCAGGCTTATTCGTTGATGTCAAAAATTTCTCCACAAATGGAGTATGATCGCGAGCAGGTGCTCGCTTGATCTTATGATCCTTATTATAGCAATATCTAAGGAATTAGCTGCAGATATAAAAAAGGAAATAGAGGAATTAGAAGACAAAATAAAGAAATCCACCACCCTAGAGGAAGCTGAAAATCAATTAGAAGCCTTAAAAAAAAGGTATTGTATCTTTCTCTGAATATCTCGCAAAGAGGAAACAAGAGAAGTTTGTTAAAGATAAAAGGTTCTACACGATAGAACGAACTTATCCATATCTAGGAGAGAGTTTTTACAAAACAGAATACCAACAAGGAGGAAGCAATTATAACCAACCTAAAATTAACACCTTTTCAGACTCTTCTGATCCAGAATCAGATGGTGACTCAAATTATCATGAAGAGGGCCCATATAATCCCAACAATGGACGTAGAAACCAACGCCAACCTTTTTTAGGATTTCGCGGAGCGAAACGAGGGCGACAACGAGTGCGCTTTCAGCCCCAATCGCGAGGCCACTATCAAGCCCACAAACCCCATCAATACCCTGTAGAGCCGCAACAATATCTGGAGACTCGCAACAAACAGTACCAGAGGCAATGGCTATAATACCCATTTTTAATCTTTCAAATCATACTCTGTCAAAGTCAGATGTCTCTATCCTAACAAAAGGTCTTTCATTCGTACCCCACTCAAATGTCAATGTATTCGAACTCTATCAGGATATACATTCCTTCTTTAGACAGGTGAGACTACATAAGTTTTTCTCAAACAAAGATGAGCTACTACCAGAAATAAATATGAACAATATCGTATCTTTACCATCCACTTTTACTCCGGCTTTGGACCAGCTTGGCCCTGAGATGGCTATCTTTGAAAAGGTTGTGATCAATAAATTAAAATCAGCTCTTCAATATATACCCAAGCCTGTATACAATATCTCAAAAGATGAACATACATCTCTTCTTAACCTTAAAAATAACAAATCAATCACAATCAAAAGCAGTGACAAGGGGGGTGGTATTGTTCTGATTGACTCCGTCAACTATGAAACAAACATGCTAGCTATGCTGAATGATCCAACTTTTTATAAAAAGGTCACTAAGAACCCTACAGAGAGAGTAATCAAATCCTTTCAAAAAATAACTACTCAAGCTTTAAACAAAAATATCATTACCAAAAAAGAACATGAATTTCTTAACAAATCCCAAAGAAAAATAGCTTGCATTTATGGCACACCAAAAATGCACAAAAACGAAGTAAACCCACCCTACCGTCCGATTGTATCTACCATTGGAACCCCCACTGAGGCACTATCCAAATATCTGGATAACATCCTAAGACCCTATATTCAGTTTACCCCTTCCGATATAAAAGATACCTGGGCAATCATTTCAAAGGTTGAACATCTCCCTTTCGATAAAAATAAAGATCTGTTGGTCACGTTGGATGTTGAATCCCTCTATAGCAACATTCTTCAGAAAGGAGCTATAGAGGCTACAAGCTGGTTTATTGACCTTCATAAGATCCCATGCAATAAACCTTTCATCCTACAATGTCTATCAGTGGTACTTGAAGAAAATGTGTTCCAATTTGGAGAACATCTGTACCAACAAACAAAAAGTGTAAGCATGGGGGCAGCAATAGCCCCATCGATAGCCAATATCTAAGTGGCTAGGTTTGAACTTCATCATATACATAACGAGATGGCACCATTCTATGAGTCTGTTTCCCATTGGTACCGGTTTATTGACGATATATTCTTTATATGGACCAATGGGGAACAGACTCTACAAGAATTCTTGGAATGGATTAATCTGGCAGATAGTAATCTCCGGTTCACTGCCCAGATTGACGCCACGAAAGTGGAGTTCCTTGACATATATATTAAGAATGAATCTGAAACTCTGATGGTTGACTTATACACCAAGTCAACAGCAAGGAATACACTGCTTCACTTCAGTAGCTACCATCCTAGAAATCAAAAAGATGGGATACCATTCCCACAGTTTCTGAGAGTGCAGCGAAACTGCACAAACATTAAAGATTATGACAATTAGGCTATAAAAATGAAAGAGAGGTTCTTTGCTCGCGGATATCCGAACCGCTTGATACGTGAGGCATATAAGCGAGCAAGATACTTCGATCGTGATGCTCTGTTTAATTCAAACAAACAACAGAAAGAACAAAAGTTGGTCTGCGTAACAAAACACTCTCCTTTAAATGCCACAGTCAGACAGATAATCAACTCAAACTGGCACTTACTAAACATACAACCAACACAACCTAAACTGCCAAAACCTATGTATGCGCACCGACGCAACAAAAATTTGAAAGATCTAGTGGTCAGGTCACGCTTCAATGGAACCATTAATACTGTTCCCTTTGTACAGACATCACTAAATGGATAAAATGCCATTAAGGGCACCTCCAGATGTGGCACATGCCAATCCTGTGATGGCATAATAACAGGTGAAACATTCACATTTAACCAAGTACGAATACAAGCCAAGGAGCTATGGACATGCAATACAACCAATATTGTATATCTGATATTGTGCCCATGTAACTTAGGTTACGTTGGAGAAACTGCTAGAACCATGAAACTCCGTCTAACGGAACATAGATCGGCGATCAAAACAAAAAAACTAACAGCCCCACTGGCATCCCATTTTTCAGAATTCCATCACTCTCCATCCCAAATTCGATGGTGCATTTTAGAGAAGATTCATATAAACAACAACAATGGTGTAGATAAAATTAGGAAGAAAAGAGAGGTATATTGGATCTTTACCCTCAATACATTTACCCAGGGCTTGAATAATGATCTACCGTGGATAAATGCCATCTTATAAGATGGACATATATGTCTGCCAACCTCTGAACATTAAGCAAATGATAGAAGCAGACTAATAATATTGAGTATCCCGTATTTAAAGACCCTCTCAAGCATGACCACAGTAGCTGGTATATGCACCTCATTTATGGTAGTTATTCGCTCGTTTTTTCAGAGAAACTAAGCAGCAAATATACCAATAATAAATGCTAAATGAAAGGCAATATTTGACGGGGTAACTTCGTGTATCCAGTGATATGTAGACCACAGTAGCTGGCATATGCGCTTTATTTTGTGGTAATTATTCACTCATTTTTTCCTGAGAAGAACAAAGCAGTGAATATGCCAAAAGTAAACATTAAATGAATGGTGACAGATGACAGGGTAACCTCGTGTATCCAGTAATATGTAGGCAGGGTGTTTGATGGAAGCATAACACAACCAGCAAACCAGTAGTCCTGCCGCTTTAAAAATGCACAGAAAAAATCTGTTGGACCAATCAGCTGCTCTGATAAATAGACCAGTAGGAAAGTGCGAAACTAATTATTTGCCTGAATACTGGAAACGCCGGGACGCCGCATGAGCCGGTCCGCCGAAGAGAACAGAAATATAGGTAAAACCTTTGCACCCTCGAACTAAATGCGTGTAGTTCTCCTTAATTTTAAATTAGCGAGTCACATTATAACGTCAGTCTTATTCGCCTCTATTGTTTCAGCTGTTGTGTAAGCGCCAAACTACCCCTGCGCCCGAATAGCACACACCACTGAGACGTTGCTCCAGTCGTTTTGTTTTTTCTAACAATACAAAAACAGGTAAATCTATAGCAGACTTACACCATATGTGTTAAGCTCTGTCCTGGTTTATAATATGCTGGCCAGAATACAAATGCCCGTTTTCTTGCCGTTCAGATCAAATTATTCTGTAGAAACACTGGGACTAATTATTGACACATATTACAGCAGGTCGTCCACTTCGAGAGATTACTTAGGTAAATAATAAAGTCACCGCTGAAACCATAATGAAACTGTAAGAAACTTTAAATAAGAATAGTGAACAAAATCTGTTTTTTTCAATAGATATATGACCGCATGTACTCTAACCATATCGGATATATATCGAGCAATGTATCTTGACAACAGCAAAAATTTACGATCGTCTTACAAACACAGTAAGGTACGTTCTAAAGCTATAGTAACAACTATATAAATATTTACAGGTATCGGGGACCAAGGGCATGCTAACAATAAATAGGAACTGGATTAATACTATAAACGCTGTTCCAGACGAAGAAAATGCAGGTAGCAAATAACCACCTTTGATCCACTGTAAGTTTAATACCAGCCCCGTATATTTCAACAAGAGGTATAAAAGTTAAAATAGAATCTTTCTAGTAGATGCATAAAACATGTACCGGTAGTAAGTATAGTTCCTAGATGATCAGTTTATAATTAGCGAATACTGTTTTCACATTACAGATCTGGTCTACATCGATATTTACATCAAACCTTGCGGTATCTTGGCATCTATCGGCTATAACAACTGATTTTTATTCGTTTCTGTCTGAATAATTGGTAAGCATATATGGTATATTTTTAAGACATGAATGCTAAAAACATAAGGTTCATAATTAAAAGAGACTTCACATACCTTGACAGTATACAAAAATGTAGTTAGTCATTAGAATTTTTATATACTGTGTAATGTATTTGAAATTAGGCCAGTGTCGCCAGACGGTAATCAAGGATAATATAAATAGCCAAAAATTTCTAGTGAATAGTCAATACAGGAGCCTAACATACAACTGCATAATACAAGATAAACACCTTTTTCCTATTATCCCTCTATCAACCTGGTCCCCAATCCTAATCATGTAATCCTTTTCTCTCTTTTCCTTATCTTTTTTCTTCTTTTTTCTTCTGGTATATTTAGGATATTTAAATATGGATCAAAAATGACCAAATGAAATAACCAGTATGCTTCTAGATAAATAGA
Organism: Lissotriton vulgaris; assembly: GCF_964263255.1. NCBI lineage: Eukaryota > Metazoa > Chordata > Amphibia > Caudata > Salamandridae > Lissotriton > Lissotriton vulgaris. The sequence goes on along the minus strand of NC_141686.1, from coordinate 252,689,347 downwards.
ATGAGTTGCAACTGCAGTATTGCTATCTATGTGCAAAGAAAAAATCATGTTACACGTAGAAATCATGGTAATGTTATATAGGATAGACACTATGATATATGTAAGCGGTATTATCAACCTATGAAGAAACCAGTATCTAGCACATGTTGTAATAATTATAACACTATTTGTTATGTACACAGAAATACAATACAGTAAACATATCCTTTTTATAAATATCTTTTACAGCATGATGGTACAGTCCTGAGGAAGGCACTTTAAGAGTGTCGAAACGCATAGACAGCAGACAGGAAACCATCCAACAATTTAAAAAAAAAGATTACTTGTATGATTGAAGTTATGCATATGCTATAATGCTTTTTTATCTTTTGTGTAAAATGATGTATCAATTTTATCGAATGTGTTTATAATATGTATTAAATCTGTATTTTGATATGTACAAACAATAGTGTAATATATTTTTTCTTCTTGTGGTTTAGCCACCCTTTATGTGCTAGCTGTTTTTAAAAAAATTTGCCTGGGTATTTTACTCACACATGCTATTTGCCCTGACCCAGGAAATCAAACTGTATCTGGGGGTCCTTGTTGTCTCGCATATTGAAATTCTTTATGCACCCTACTTGATCTTTAAAAACTTCCTTAAAATCTTCAAGCAAGTCCTTATAGTCAATTTCCGAACTTTCCACACTCATGACCTCCATACTCCTCACCTTAATGAGATTTTCATCCCCTGGTACCAAATACAGACCCATTTTTGCGAGATCCTTCCACCCCACAATATTTTCCCCCTTAATTGCAACATAAACTTTCGTCATAATACATCGACCAAGAATTTCAACCTTTGACAAAAAGAACCCCAACATGTGAATGTCCTTTTCTCCAAACGCCTTTGGATTAATATCAGGGGGAGCTAAGTGAACATCCTTGCCCCAATTCTCATAAAAATAAGAGTCACGTAAATTTTTTATCGGAGAACCCGAATCTCCCATCACTGTTGTCTGAACTCCATCAATCAACGCCTCGCAAAAGGGACCATTATTCTCCAAAAGATCTTTCTTATCATCCAGAGTAAGCAGCAAATTGTCAAAATCTTCCGAACAGGACTCCAAACTGCTGCTCACATTGCTAATCTGAACCACTCTTTTTTGCGCCTTACAAAACTTTTGAAAGTGGCCAAACCTTTTGCAATTCAAACACCACTTATTCAAAGCGGGACAATTAGGAAAGTTAGCAATGTGAAATTTTGATCCACATCTGCAGCAAAAAATTTGAGGCTTTCTTTGAACTGACACTGATGGTGTAGCTGTTTTTTTTTCGCCGACCTTTCCACCTATAGCCAGAACCAACCTCATCAGCGGAATCCTCTTGCTGATAAAATATATTAACTTTAGCAGCACTAGCTTGTAAAGCTTTAGTAGAAATAGTGGACCTTTCAATGCCGAGAGCCAAGTCAACTACTTCCGACAGAGGAGGATTTTTACAACTTAAAATCCTTTCTTGAATTTTATGTGAAGAACAATTAAAAACATATTGGTCCCTAATCATATCATCAACTGTTGGACCAAATTCACAAGTTATAGCCAACACTCTCAATGCAGAAATATACTCCTCCACTTTCTCCTCTTCTTTTTGTTTTCGTTTATAAAACTTAAGTCGCTCCAACATAATGTTAGGTGTTTCTGAAAACTGTTTTTTAAGTCTCTCTATAGCCTCCAAATAGACATTCCAACGTCCATCCCCAGACCCAGACTGACCAGGTGGGAGTGGAATAGGAGGTAAACCCTGAAAAATACGCTGTGCAGCCAAACCCAAACTGCCAAAAAGAAGAGCATATTTCCTTTCAGGAGAAAAATCTGTTGCATCAATGGCTACTATATGGTTTACGGAAAGCCCAAACCACTCAGACCATAACAGGTTGGGCTTACCCGGCTTTGCCAAAAATGGAGGAGGTTGCGTAAGTTGACTAATTTGTTGTTGGTTTGAAGCCATCTTCAAATTGCCCCAAAATTGCAGCTAAATGAAAGATGATATTATTTTGAAACAGGACCTTGACACAGTCTTTCAGACAAATTGAAACTTTGTGATCCCAAATACCTTGTTATAGGTTTATAACAAAACACAGCTTTCAATAGTTCCACGAAGAAACCGTGACTCAAATTGCTAAAATGAAAAGAAATAAATAGTGCCAAAATCTCCGAGTTGTATCTCCAATTCGCCCAAAACAGGTGTGTGTATCACCGCGAAACACAGACATCCAGCCGTGAAGACATCGGACATCTAGACGTGAAGAAATGGGAGCTTGACACGCAGCACGTTGTCAAGGAAACTGCAGCCACTTTCCATACTTAAAATGGCCGCTCCGTCACGTAATCAGCGACAGCACGCTTTCCCGGACCCTTGCCAGGGTCCTTTGTGCCAACGCGCTACTGTGACGTCACAGAAACCCAACTGCTCTCGGCCGTTGGCCTCAGCTCGAGCCTCCGCTCGAGCCTCCAACGACTCCAAGATCAAAGACTTCAAAAGTCAAAAATGGGTCCTACCGGTCTTTTCCGTGAACAACTAAAGACCGGTTCCAGCCCAAAGATAGCACTAAAGATTTCCACTTTCAGGATAACGAGTGGCCTTCAGCGGGTTCCAGCGAGAAACTTGCAGGTGGCAAAAGAAACTCCCAGCGTTGCCAAATGTTAAAAGAAGAGACTCCTCGAAGTTATAAGTAGATTGAGCGTATTCTTCTTTATTCGGTTCAGCGGTTTCTTAAGCCACGGTGCGGAGCAGTGTGTTCCCTCGGATCACGATCACCAACAGCTGATCGAATCCACGGGAACACACACTCCAAGTACATCATTGCATTCTTATCAAACACATTCTAAATGAGATGACATGCTCAACATTCCCTTAAGCCCCTTAAGACACCAGTCCACTACAGCCTAACACGTACTAAAAGCAGGTGTTGGGAGACCTGCGATTGACGCGTTTATCGCAGGTCTCCTTCTCCCAACGCCTGTCTTGTGAATAAGGTAATCCCACCATTAACCACATTTTTCATGTGGTTGGATGCGGGAATGCCCACCCTGCATCTCATTAGTGTTATTCATCGTCCTCAGCGTGGGGGCGATGAATAACGCATGAAATGCGTCGCTAACCGGAGTTAGCGACGCATTGATAATAGGGCGATAATTAATTCATGTGTTAGCAACCGGTAAAAGGTCGCTAACACATGAATTAAGGCCCTTGATATTATGCCCAAAAATTTGTTTTGATGAAAGTAAAAGAGTAAAGGAATGGAAAGTAATGGTTGGTGATTTGGTTTGGGTCAGAGCGGATCACTGAAATAATATCGAGGGACAAAATATCGACTTGCCAAAATATCGTGGACAAAATATCGACAGTCAAAATATCGAGTTTGTATCTACAAACAGGTAAGTACAAAAATATCGAGTACAAAATATCGTTAACAATAATATAGATGTAAAAAATATCGACTTTATTAAAAACAGTGTTAAATTAAATTAATATTAAATTTAAATTACTAAAATATACTTAAAACTACTTAAATTAAATTATAATAATTAAATAATAAATGAAAATAATAAAAATAATTTTTTACAATCTTATTTGTTGACCCTGAACCCTAAAAATACCCCTTTACCCAAAAACCCAAAACTGACCCTGAACCCTAAAAATACCCCTTTACCCAAAAACCCAAAACTGACCCTGAACCCTAAAAATACCCCTTTACCCAAAAACTGAAAACTGACCCTGAACCCTAAAAATGCCCCTTTACCCAAAAACTGAAAACTGACCCTGAACCCTAAAAATACCCCTTTAGCCAAGAACTGAAAACTGACCCTGAACCCTAAAAATAGCCCTTTACCCATGAACTGAAAACTGACCCTGAACCCTAAAAATACCCCTTTACCCATGAACTGAAAACTGACCCTGAACCCTAAAAATACCCCTTTACCCTAAAACTGAAAACTGACCCTGAACCCTAAAAATGCCCCTTTACCCAAAAACTGAAAACTGACCCTGAACCCCAAAAATACCCCTTTACCCTAAAACTGAAAACTGACCCTGAACCCTAAAAATGCTCCTTTACCCAAAATTTATCAATATTATTTAATTACCAATTAATTATTAATTAACAATAACAATAAAGTAAATATATTAGAACATTAGCTGTAATTATTTTAATAATTAATATTATTTTTTCCAAATTAATTACTTAAAAATAACACAAAATTATATATATTAAAAATTTACTCTAATTAATGTAATTAACTAATTACAATTAATTAATTAACAATTAATTACTAATACAAAATATGTTCAAAATTATATTAATTAATTAACTAATTAATATTAATTAATTATCAATTAATTATTAATTAAAAATATTAACAAACATATATTAATTAATTAATTATTATTAAATTACTTCCCACCCTATTCCCCTATAAACCCACAACCCGCTACAGAATTACATTACGCAATTATTATAAAAACAAAATTCATTTAATAAAATATTTTATAACATTAATACACACTATTCACACATATTATTACATAAAAATACACTATAAAATATTATATATTATTAAAAATTCGATATTTTTGCTATCTATATTTTATACAGTCGATATTACTTCACTTACCTGAAAAACGATATTTTTGTAGTCGATATTATGTCCAGTCGATATTTTGTCCAGTCTATATTTAAAACTCGATATTATGTCCAGTCGATATTTTGGAGTCGATATTTTGTCTGTACACCGGGTCAGAGCACCTGTTGGAGCTTCATCTTAGTCAAAATATTCTGCTCCTATGCATGTCATTAAATGTTTTAAAAATTCTGTAAAATAGAGAATGGCAAGATTTGGAATTTAAATCGTGTAGCCATTGTTAAATAATGTACTTTGAATAGGAATCTGTTCAATTGTAATTCATCCTGTTCTAATGAATCTGAAGAATCTCAAATCAGGAGTAGCACGCGTGTCAAGAAAACTCCTAACTATCTTAAAGACTATCAGCCTGATTCATCATACTCCCGTTTTGCGAGCCCCTAATAGCGATTCGTAGTGAATCGCTATTAAGGACTCGCAAAACGGGATTCATGTAGGAATATGAAAAAAAATGCGATTCCTACTAATTCCTTATTTGAGATTAGCAAATTGCTAATCGCAAATAAGATAGCGATTGAAAGGGTGCCAGGGGTGTCCAAAGGACACCCTGTAGCAACCCTTAAATGATAATATGAACAGGGGTTGCGCACACACATGTCCAAAAGACATGTGTGTGTGCAACATGCAACTCAGAAAAATGCTTTTAAAAGCATTTTTCTGAGTTATCGCTATTTACCACGAGGTTTGACCTCGCGGTAAATAGCGGCCCGAAATTGCGATTTCGCAATTTGTAAATGGATGATGAATTGCATTTAAGGAATCTCAAATAGAGATTCCTTAAATGTAATCCATTGCAAATTTGCGAAAACGCAATTACCGATTTTTGCATTTGGGATGATGAATCCCAAATGCAAAAATCTCACTCGCAAAGGGCCAGATTCTCAGAATCTGGCCCTTTGCGAGCCAAATTCAGCTTCATGAATTAGGCTGTTAGGGCCTTATTTTTGAAGGCCTTGCGCCGCCGGTGCGTCACTTTTAACATGGGAAAAAGTGACGCACCGGCGGCGCAAGGCCTTCATAAATAAGGCCCTATATAACTTAAATTGTATCTACTGCATTGTTCAATCATTTTCTTGTTCTGTATTTCATTTTTGTTTGTTGTATTTAATTTTGAGATTGAGCTTTTGTTATAAGAAAGAAGATGTGTAGTGTCCTCTCTCTATCTTCTGCATTTGTGAAGGTTCTGTGGAACCTAGAATGCTGTGGTTATGGATGTTCTTCAAGAGTCAGTTAATCCTGAGGTAGCTGATGGAAGGGGTGTCACTGAATAAACTTCTGAACAACTTCTCTCATCTTTGTTTGTTTATTGAGAACTTTTCACTGTGCACCAGCACAAATCATATGTGAAATTTCTAACAAGTTAGCGTATAAAGAAAATGAAGCGAGTGATTCATATGCTTTTTCTTTTTTCTTTAATCCACAACGCCCAGTCAAAACGTGTTTTGTCGATACGGGTTGACCCCACGACTTCTACAGGGCTGTCAGGCTCTTTAGTTCCTAATTTAGATGCTCTCTCCGCCGGTTCTACTTCCGACCCGGCTGGTCATTTAGGGGCAGATTTATGTTAACTGGCGCGGATGCGCCAGTTAACATGCGCCACAGTGCGCCACAGCTACGCCACCCATGGTGCGCCGCATTTATGATGCGGCGCACCATGGGGCAAAAACGGCACAGATGCGTCACGCATCTGTGCCGTAAAAGTGACGCATTGCAGGAGTTGTGTCGCAAGCGCGACGCAGCTCCAGCAAGGCTTGGGGGTGCCCTATCTGACCAATGCTGCGTCAAGCCTTACGCCTGCTTCAAGCAGGCGCAGGGTTTTGACGCAGCATTGGCCTAAAAGTGACTGAGTGAAATCTTATAGATTTCACTCAGCCACTTTTGCGAGGCGCACCTGCCCCGGAACGCCCACCCTGCGCCGGAACGCCTACAAGCGGCGCAGGGCTTTACAACGTGACGCATCTGCCTAGATGCTTCACGTTGTAAATCGGTCGTAGGGATTCGCCACGTTTACGCCACAGTTGCGTGACGCAAATGTGGCGCATACACAACATAAATCTGCCCCTAAGTATAAAGATTTTTCCTGTATCCAGGGATTCCCCCAATGGTACCTGAGGTAAACCCTTGCAATAAGGACCCGTGTTTCTCCAATTATGGGTTGGTTTTCAGTGCGAGATTGCTAGTATTTAGAACTCCATTTAAAGACTCCCTTTTAGCTAGTGCGCTTCTATTCAGGATCCTGCCTTCCGAGTTCGGGGAGTGATAATTGTAGATTTTAACCTGTTTTTGTTGTAAAATATGTTTTAGGGGGCGAATGTAAATGCTCAAGAGGTAAGGGGACAGGGAAGAACCCTGAGGAACCACACAGTTCATGCTGGCAATGACAGAGCTATGTGGCGAAAGACGGACTGATTGCTTTTGGTCTTTTAAGAAGGATGTCATCTAGTTTAAGGCGACACCTCTGGGACCCTCTGCAGTAATTCGATCGGCTAAGATCTCATGCTCAACGGAATCGAATGCGCAGATAGACCCAGTAGAATCAGTGCATGAGTACATCCCTCATCAGCCTTTTCTTTTAGGTCAGCAATGACAGTTAGGTTTATTAATTCAGTGGAGTAAGATGGCCGAAAGCCTGCCTGGTAGGGGTCCATGAAATTGGTTTCTTCTATGAAGGAACTTAGGGGCATATTACCAAGAGGGGTGTTAGGTAATTTTTGCAGATTTAGCGCCCGTTTTCGGCCGCTAAGCGGTGATAATTCTATCGCCCTATTAGCAAGCTGTCGCTAACTGTTATTAGCAACAGCTTTTAGGCGATAGCGAGAGGTTTGGGGCCTGCTTTGCATGTCAGCGATGTTTATCGCTAATGACAAGCAAAGTGTGTGTACCCAACCAGTTAGCGACTGAAAGCAGTCGCTAACGTCGCTAGAGCCTATTAACAAGGCAGGCGTAGCGTTGGAAATATTCGCTCTAAGCGCGAATATCTCCAAATACTAACACCTGCCCAGACCAGTTCTTAGCCATGTTATCCAATGGGAGGTGGATAACATGGCTAAGAGCATTTTGTCGCTAATGCGTGAATATCGCTGTATTCTCACAATATTCACGCATTTCGCCGCTATCGCTGGATATTTTAGCACAATGGAGAAAAACGTTGCTAATAGCATGTTTTCTCCACTAACATATCCAGCAATAGGCAGTGATAAAAAAATCGTCGCTAAGGCTATTTAGCTACTTGTTGGTAATATATCCCTTAGATGTTTAGCAACGTGTGCCTCAAGAATTTTCTCAGGAAAAGTGAGAAGGATTTGGACCTAAAGTTGTCCAGCTTCCTGAGGTTCACACCTGTTTTTTTTTAAGCGGAATGATCACTGCTTCTTTGGAGGTTGATGGTACAACTCCTTGTGTGAGGGATGGGTTCAGGAGGGAGAGAATGCTCTCCGGGAAGGAAGTAAAAATACGTTTCTGAATTTGTAGAGGGCAAACATCTTTGGGAGAGCCAGATTTTACTTAGCTTAATAGTTCCATGAGTTGTTCTTTGTTTAAGTGAAGGAAGGTGACCACGGTATTAAGAATATTGTTTTCAGGTAGATTTTGCATATCTTTATGATTAGAAACAATGGATTCTTGTATTTTCTTTATTTTGTCTTAGAAGGAAATGTCATCACATACATTCTGTGATGGGGCGAGTTACTGGATTGGGGTTAGACAAGTCCCTTATATGTTGAAGATGTATTTTACTTTGTTATGGGTGTTTATGACTGTCAGTCAAAGAGATTTTTTTGCCTCCAAGATGGCTTTTTTGTTTTTTTCCAAACTGAGATTAAATAGCTCCTTGGATTCCGGTGAGCATGTTTTACGCCATTTCTGTTCGGCCTGGAGCGCTATTAAATTAGCAATTTTTAACTCAACTGAAAACCATTTTGATGCTTCATTTCATCTAGTATGAGTGGTTTGACTCTGTAGGGGGGGCATGTATATTGCTGGCCTTCGGTTTCCAGATTTCGTTCTCAAGATTGTCTACGTTATCTGACATGATGGGTCACTTGAGGGCCAGGGTTTTACAAAAAGAATTTGTGTTTATATGATTCCAGTCTCTGGTCATACATTTGGGAGGAATCATTGATTTGGGCAGCATAATATCACCCAATGTGAAACTAATTATGTGGTGGTCTGACCAGATGCAAGGGTGAATGACTAGATTCCGGAGAGTGAGGTTGATGGACCAAGCTTGATCAAGTGTGTGTCCTTTGATGTAACGTAACGCAGCGCAGTGCAAGCAGCTGTTTAGCGTTACATTTCTTTACACAGCAAAGCAAGGCCGCACACTTCATGCTGTCGTGTACTTCCTAAAAATATATAGGATCGGCACATTTGTTGGACAACCTAAACTAAGGGATTGGTGTCAAGACTGATTCCGGACACCCCCGCAGGATGTGTCGGACTATAGATCAGCTAGCTCAAAGTGCTACCATAACGCCCCTAACGTTACCCAGGAGCAAATCATTTCTGACAACCATCGAACATGACACCCCATGACCCTTCAGGTATCGTGGACGTGGAAACAGTTCAGTACTTTTTGCTTAGTCAATCATGCTCACTTAGTCACAGAGAGATAGACAGAATAAACGTTGGGGACGTTTTTAATAAGATAAGCATTTATTGAACCAGTGTCATCCATCTATACTACTATTATAAAGAGAGAACTTGTACCTTTTGGCCAGGTAAACTCGGGAACCACAGCACCAATCACACCACCCAATACAGCGTTGGAAAGGGCAGTTGCAGCAGAAGGACATAGGCTATGCAGACGCCCACCATATACATTTAAAATGTAAAGGAACCGTGCCAGCAAAGTAGTCCCTTGTGGGCGTGTCTGCATTGTGCTGTGGGTGTGTGCTGGGGGCGTGACAATCGCTGGGGGCATTCCGTCAAGAGTGTTGTTTTTTCTTCCCAGGTTCTATACATTCCTGCTCCCTTTAAATAGTAATTCAGTGGAGGTCTCATTCTCTTAGAACCACCCCAAGCACAGTTATGGGCAAAAATACAACTAAAAGGCCCTGCAAAGCATTATGGGATAAGCTTAGCATAATTTTTAGCATTCATGAAAGGGTTTCAATGTTTTTGAATTTTACTCATCAGGGACATCTTGGGACGATGAGGTGAACTGCAGCTTGATGTATAATATTTTAAATGCTATTGCATTTGCCTCATCAGGGACATCTAGGGACGGCGATGTGAACTGCAGCTTGATATATAATATTTTAAATGCTATTGCATTTGCATCATCAGGGACATCTAGGGACATGAGGTGAACTGCAGCTTGATATGTAATATTTTAAATGCTATTGCATTTGCCTCATCAGGGATATCTAGGGACCATGAGGTGAATTGCAGCTTGATGTATAATATTTTTAATGCTATTGCATTTGCCTCTTGGGGACAACTGGGGAGAACAAGGTGAACTGCAGCTCTTTGTAGAATTATTTGGATACTATAATATTCACTTCCTACTGCTAATCTCGTTCCATAATGGTTTGCAGGGGCTTGATCTCAAAATCATCACCTCTCTCACTGCTTTCTGGAAGCTAATTTCACTTTTGTGAAATGACTATGTGCATTTTAGCATGTAGAAATACTTGTTATTTTACCTTGAATATATGAGGTTTCTGTTTTATTAATTGGAAATCTAACGGAACGAAATATTGCGGATTTATTGTACCAAGTTCGCGCCAATTCCGCCCACCCATACTTTAAATACCCCTGCACCCCATAATCATAACCCACCCTTACTCTATAAATACCCCAACACCCTTAAACACTAACCCATCTTAACCCTATAAATCTACCCTGTACCCCAAAACCCAAACCTATTCCTAAACCCTAAAAGTACCCCTGTACCCCAAAACCAAAACCTAGCCCTAAACCCTATAAATACCCCTGTACCTCAAAACCCAAACATACCCCTGAACCCAAAAAATACCCCTGTACCCCAAAACCCAAACTTGCCCCTGAACGCTAAAATACCCCTGTACCCCAAAACCCAAACCAGGCCCATAACCCTTAAAATACCCCTGTACCTCAAAACCCAAACCTACCCCTGAACCCTAAAAATACCCCTGTACCCCAAAACCCAAACCTAGCCCAGAACCCTTAAAATACCCCTGTACCCCAAAACCTAAACCTACCCCTGAACCCTAAAAATACCCCTATACCCCAAAACCCAAACCCAGCCCTGAACCCTAAAAGTACCCCTGTACCCCATAACCCAAAACTATATCTGAACCATTAAAATACCCAAACACCGCAAAACATATACCTCAGTACCCCAAAACATATACCCCTATACCCATACTTGCCTTATCCAAACATTTTTAAAAAACATGCTTTTACCATTCATGCATTTACAACGAATTCAGTTGTAAATATATGCGTGGTAAAAGCATATAAAATGTAATGCCATGCGTTATAATGGCATTGCGGAGTCATGGTATTTTCGTAATGAAAGCATGCAGAGTGATGGTATGCGGAAAGAAATTTGCGGAATAATGGGTGTTTACCCTCCCCCGTAAGTACATTGGTGGCACGGCGGCCCACATCTCCAGCAACATATTTATATTTTTTCACCACCAATTGGAAAAAAGCACAGGTCTCTCTCATTGATGCCCAGCACCGACATACACTTTTAGACACACCTCCCACCACAAGTTCTAGAATTGCGAACTTTAGAGATGGGGAGCTACGTTAGAATCTCGGCATCAGCTCCACATCCTGTGATTCCAGGCAAATCGCTTTGTCTCCCGGTGCCTACCACAAATCAATGTGTTCTTCTGTAATGTAAATTGTGCTCATGCCATGTTGTCGAGTTTGCGCTATATAATATTGCAAGGAAAATAAAGTAGGGAAACTCGAGTTCACACACTACTGAACGTGCACTCTTAAGTGCATCAGCAGTGCACTGTGAATCGGAGCGTTTCACAGGCCTGTCACAGATAAGAAATGCTATCAAAATGAAATCCTAAGAAACAATATACTACTGGCCGGCAGCAATTCATACCCGGACAACGTCGGGACGGGCTGCTAGTACTAATATAATAAAGAGAGAGCCAAAAACCTTTGAGGTGGGTAATCTCAGGAACCACAGCACCCAATACAGCGATGGAAAGGGCAGATGCAGCAGAAGGACATAGGCTATGCAGGCGCCCAACATATACATTTAAAAAGTAAAAATACCGTGCCAGCAAAGTAGTCCCTTGGGGCGTGTCTGCGTTGTGCTGTGGGCTTGTGCTGGGGGGGCGTGACAAATGCTAGGGGCGTGTGGTACATTCCACCCTTTGGGCTGGACTGTTCCCATGAGGCACAGAGTCAAGGTTGATTTGCATATGGCCATGTCTGAACTGGGGTGGTGTGGAGTGCAAAAAAACGATGGATTTAGGCCAAGATCTTTGTACTGGGGTGAATGTTTGACATTGTTCTGCATTCTGTCCATCAACTGTTGTTTTTGCATTAGTCACCCCGATTGTGATGGGTAATGTCAGACCTGAGTCCCATGCTCTCCACACCACTGGAGTCAAGCTATCCTGGCTGAAGATGGCAGATAGGCTGAAAGTGGTCCCAGGATGCATGAGTCTGGTCTAGGAAAGACTTGGCTTAGCAGTTTGGCCTGGATTGTTCTCATGAGGTGGTGTGTTGTGGAGTGGAGTGCATAAAAATGATGGACTTTGGCCCAGATGTCTGTATGACATTCTTCGGCATTCTATCTATCAACTGTTGTTTTTACATATCGCCCTTCGTGCCATGTCTCGTATCTGTACTGGGGGTGTGGGCAGTTGTGACAAAATCCTAACTTCTGTGAATACCAAAATTAATAAATTCATTCTGTGAATGCCAAAAGTAGTAAGTGCATTCTGTGAATACCAAAATAGTAGTAAGTTCAGGATTGAGTCTTAAGTTCATTCTGTGAATCGGGCCCTTCATGACATACCTTCTGGACCTCGTTATTCCACTGGTGACAATCTTATAGTGCAGATGATAACATGATCAATATCCCCTCTGCAAGAGTTGCCCACCAACATGGCTGAGCAGCATTGATCTCTGTTTTTTGGCATCTCCATGCACAAGTTAATCCTGAAGTGAGGAGGTACACATATTCCGCTCCAGAAATGTTCAAAAATTTCTTGAGAGAAGCACTGCCTGTGTTACTGCTGTATATCCTGACCAGTCAGTCTAGTCTTCTGCAATGGTGCACGGCTTCCTGAGTATGCTGTTTTCATCAGTATTCGGAGGCAGAGCCATCATCTTCGGCAGTAAGCTTTGCGTTGTAAGCCTTCTCCGAGGCTGGTATGTCATTCATGTCCGGCAGAGTGTGGCTACCCTGTGCTTGCTTATTCTGTCAGACGAAAGACTGGTTTACCTGTATTTACAGGTGAATGTCTTGTGGCACAGTTCATTGGATCATATTCTTCTTGGTACCCTGCGTATGAATGTGACATCACTTTACTAAGGTGGGTCAATATTTTACTGTTCTCGCTGTGTTTCGGTTCCTGCAATTGTATTGCTTCAAAGCTTGCACCAGCAGCAACACTTATTGCACTAGGTAACTCTGACACTAAACTTCGTCAAACGCAATAAGTTCATTGTGGGGACTGAATGTGATTCTGATTTTTAGTGTCTTAACTTCAGTTCATTACTATTACAAAGGGCCCTATTCACAGAATGAACTTAAGACTCAATCCTAAACTTACTACTATTTTGGTATTCACAGAATGCACTTACTACTTTTGGTAATCACAGAAGTTAGGATTTTGTCTTAAGTCTGTCTTAAGTCTGTCTTAAGTTTGTCTTAAGTCCTTTTTTCTGTGAATACCAAAAGTAGTAAGTTCATTATGTGAATGCCAAAAGTAGTAAGTGCGGGGCATATTACCAACAACTAGCGATAATTATCTCTATGTTGGTTTAAAGGCGATATTTTTATCGCCGAACTGCGGCGATTTTTATCGCTTAGGAACCTTTCTATTATCAAGGTTTATCTCCTAAGCGATAAAAATCCGCCGAAATTCATGAATATCGCTGAAAAATCAGCGATACTCATGCATTACCGAGCTAATGCTCTTAGCCATGATATCCACCTACCTTTGGATAACATGGTTTAAGAACTGCTCAGGGGCAGGTGTTAGCTTTTGGAGATATTTGTTGCGCTTTGCGCGAATATCTCCAAAAGTTGGTAATAGGAGATAGCGATGTTAGCGACTGTTTCCAGTCGCTAACATCTTGGCACGCCCACTTTGCATGTCATTAGTGATAAATATCACTGACATGCAAAGCGGGGCCCAAGATGGTCACTATCTCCTACTAGCTGTCGCTAACTGGTGTTAGCGACAGCTAGGTAATAGGGAGATTATTTTATCTCTGTTTTCTTGGCTTTTAAAGCCAAAAAGCGGAGATAAACCCCCTTGATAATATGCCCCTACATTCTTTGAATACCAAAATAGTAGTAAGTTTAGGATTTAGTCTTAAGTTCATTCTGTGAATCGGGCCCAAAGAGCACATCATGCTGTATGATTGATACTGGTCCCATCCTCCTAGGACCACCCCAGTCACAGTTATGGACATAAAATACAATCCCAACCAAAGGCCCTGCAAAGCATTATGGGACAATATTCGAGCGTGCAGTGAATATTATAGTATCCAAGATTCCTCAATGGGCAGGCTCACAGGCTGCTGAGAGCTAATACTGTAATATTCACTAATCTCTAGGGGCCCGATTCACAGAATGAACTTGAGACTCATTCCTAAACTTACTACTATTTTGGTATTCACATAATTAACTTACTACTTTTGGCAAACTTAAGAAAGACTTAAGACAGACTTAAGACAGACTTAAGACAAAATCCTAACTTAAGTCTATCTTAAGTTTGTCTTAAGACAAACTCAAGTCAAAATCCTAACTTCTGTGAATACCAAAAGTAGTAAGTGCATTCTGTGAATACCAAAATAGTAGTAAGTTAAGGATTGAGTCTTAAATTCATTCTGTGAATCGGACCCTAGAATCTCGCCCCATAATGCTTTGCTGGGCCTTTGGTTGGCATTGTATTTTTGCGCATAACTTTGCTTGAGTGGTCCTAGGAGGATGGGGCCACCACAATCATCGAACATGATATGCTCTTCGTGTTCAAGGCACCTGATTGGTCCTCCCCCTAGATTAGGGGGGACCCCAAAATCATCACATCTCTCATTGACTGATAGTTTTCAAAAGCTCACTTTTGTGAATTGGTTACATGCTTTGTAGCATGCGAAGATAACATTGTTTTATCAATGGAATGTGGGTGCAGTAGCAGTGAATTCATAAACGTTTTTAAACAAAAATCTTATGTACCTTTAGCAACAAAAATACATATAGCCATCTCACAACAATGCAGTGCTTATAGTTAAACAATAAATAATTCTATCTTGTGGGGCGCTAGATGGTGCACGCCCAAGATGGCCGCATGCCCAAGATGGCTGCAGGCCTGTGAGGCTCCGGCTACTTGGCTCTTCTATATTTCCATTTATCCTTACCCCTGCTGTGCAATCAGAGATCGAGTACCGGGAACAGATAGCATCAGCCCATCGCCCGCTATTTGGCTCTTCTATATTTCCATTTATCCTTACCCCTGCTGTGCAATTAGAGATCGAGCACCGGGAACAGATAGTGTCAGCCCATCGCACGCTCCGGTGCTGTGGTGGAGTGGAGGGGCTTTAGACCCCTCCACTCCACCGAGGCGGTCATAGTATCCATCATGGATGCCCTGAGGAAAGGTGCCGACAACAACATCTCTCAGGCCCTTGTCCTCTTGGACCTGTCGGCTGCATTTGACACGGTCGATCATACTATCCTGATCGACCGTGTCCACAACGCCGGCATCCAGGGGGTGGCCCTCGACTGGCTCAGATCCTTTCTGAGCTATCGAACTCAAGCAGTCCATTTATCTACCTTTTCTGCACCATATTCATCCCTTACTTGCGGGATCCCTCAGGGCTCCGCGCTCTCACCCTTATTGTTTAATTTGTACCTTCAGCCCCTTCTTGCTTCCCTCCGTAATACCCCGGTTACCATTTTCAACTACGCAGACGATCTTCAGTTAATTTTTCCCATTGACCCCCTTCCTTCCTCTCGTTCCAACTTTCAATCCACTATGCCCAACATCGCTGAGTGGATGCT
This sequence comes from Lissotriton vulgaris, assembly GCF_964263255.1. Taxonomy (NCBI): domain Eukaryota; kingdom Metazoa; phylum Chordata; class Amphibia; order Caudata; family Salamandridae; genus Lissotriton; species Lissotriton vulgaris. Next base: position 252,673,471 of record NC_141686.1, on the reverse strand, counting down.
CCATAGTCAGCTAAAACTGAACCCCACAAAAACTGAGCTGGTATTAGTCGGGGGCTCCACTAATCCGTGGAATTCCACCTTTTGGCCCTCCTCTCTGGGGACTCTGCCTAGCCCAGTTAGCACCGTGAAGAGTCTGGGGGTGATCATCTCTGAGGACCTCTCCATGAGGCCTCAAATCAACGCAGTTACCTCATCCTGTTTTTTCCACCTAAGGCGGATTCGTAAGATCAGTAGGTTCCTCACTAGAGATGCTCTAATTTTAGTCATCCTAGCATTGATCACTTCCAGACTCGACTATGCTAACACGTTGTATGCCGGAATTCCATCAATCCATCTCCACCGGCTGCAACTTGTCCAGAACCAGGCAGCCCGCCTGATTTTTCGCCAGCCAAAATACCAGCATGTCACCCCTCTTCTGCGTAGCCTCCACTGGCTCCCCATCACTAAACGCTGCATCTTTAAACTTGGCTGTGTCATCTTCAAAGCCCTATCTGATTTAGCCCCTGCATTCATCTCTTCCTGCCTGACACGGTATGTGCCCCATAGAGACCTCCGCTCTGCAACTCACAATCTCCTGTTTATTCCTAAAACCAGGTGGAAAAAGCACGGTGGCCTCAGTTTCTCTGCCATGGCCCCCTCCACCTGGAATTCCCTCCCTACTGCACTCCGCCTCTGCCCCAACTACGATCACTTCCGTAAACTGTTGAAGACCTTCCTGTTTCAGTCAACACCTGAGTAACTCCTCCACCCCAGCTGCCGTTATGTCAAGAGCGCCATGAAACCGTTGGTGAACGTGCGTGGTACAAATATTTTTAACGTAACGTTTAACGTTTCCAGCCGAGACTGATGCTCTATTCAGGAGGTAGAGCTTGGGGAATCAGACTGCGAGGTGCCAGTGTGTCCGGCCTTGAGCCCTGTCCAGCAGCGGTGACAATTCGAGTGCCGCGCCCACTTGCGTGAGCGCTGGACCTCATCGCATTATATTGCTGCAGGCTGGAAGAACACATCCGCGATAAATGCAGCACCAACTGTCGCTGCACGGACCCTAGATAACTGACTGCAGTGAGTGCTGTGACGATTACACTGCGGGGCACTGGAAGACGAGTGGGGGGCGCGGCGTGAGGCAGGCAAGTCCCCTCCTTCCCCCGAACCTGATGTGCGATGCACCCTATGCAGCCCGAACCTGTAAGATGTGCAGCAGCTGACTCGGACCTGCACCCCGTGTGATTTCTTGTTGGGAGACACGAGGTTGTGGCACCAAGAGCAAGAACACATTACGCTAGATTATCGCCATTACTGATAATACGCTAGACTCCCTCAGACAAGATCCTCTAGTCCCTGCTGGACCCAGACTGCATGCGGGGACTGGCGGATTGCCTGCGCTGGCCTCCATTGGGACAACACTGCTAAAAGATATATCTCAACTCCACAAAGCTGGCCTCTTGATATAACGTATAGCCACTTGCTAGATTGCACTGCCTCTTGATAGTGCAATAGAGGAAACACCTTAGGAGCACTCGACTTACAGGCTTGTGACAGTGGTGGCACCTCCCCTGTATGTGCACTGGTCAGCAAGACATTGCGCATCACACTTTGCTTTTCCTCCACTTTGGTTATGTGGGACAGGAGGGAAGGGTCAAGGGAATCACATACTCCATGACTTCGGACAGGGGCAACGGTACATAAACGCAGCTTTGATGCAATGCCTGGCTCCTCTCCGCCTACTCATCGGCCAAGCAGTGTGAGGTCCTATTAACAGTGTTTAACACCGGCCTGGGACAGAGCACACGATTCCACTGCCTATCATGGGCAAACCGGATGGTAGGCAGCCAAAGCTGGTCTTTGAGGCTAAGAGGGTGACTACGTGCTCAAATTCAGAAGACTCTACCCCAGCAACGGGAGACATGGCGCAAACCCAACCCCCAGCGCAGGGAGAGGAGGTCAAGTCGTTGCTCCTGGCTCCGCAACATAGCATAACAGACCTATCTGGAAAAATGAACACCATGAATACATGCCTGGATTTTCTTGTCCAGAGGTTGACAAACACGACGGACAGTTGAAAGAAGCGGAGCGACACACATCAGATAATGAGAACAATACCTCGCAAGTGCAGCAGCAAGTAGCCCAAATGGACAAACTGCTCAAGTTATCGCAGCAAAAAATTTAAACTTGGAAGCCCGCAGTCACCGTAATAATATTAGAATCATGGGAATTCCAGGGAGCACAAATACGGGCTGCATGGAGGAGTATGTGGAGAGACTTACGTGGTGCCAGTGATGAAAACCCCTTCTCCTCCCAGTTCATAGTGAACGTTCTGATGATCTCTCTCAAACATATACTGGGCCAAGCTATATTCTATGTAATGTTAGATCCCTGGTAAAACATTTTATTGAAATCTGGGATATGCTGTCCACCTACTCCCCAGATATATGCTTTTTAACAGAAACGTGGCTAACCCCTTACAACTAACCTGCGATTAATCTGGCTATTCCTGATAATTACAAGTTTAATCATCTGGCTCCAAATACTTCATCCTCAGTGACGAGCTTGGGAATTTAACTGGATGACAAACTGACTATGAAGGATAATGTCAAAGACATCACAGGCTCCTGTTACTATAGTCTTCGTCTACTCCGTCAAATTATTCCATATCTACCAGTGAAATATCGCAGAACGGTGGTCAAAGCGATGGTGGTGAGCCGCTTAGACTACGGGAACACCCTATTGGCCGAAGTAGGTGAAACCTTGGTAGCTCTCCAGGCTTGCCCTCGCTCCCCAGGCTTGCGCAGGCTTGCCCTCGCTCTCCAGCGCTCTGCTTTTCCACTCTTTCCAACCCCCCCTCTGCTCTCGCCGCTGCTCTCCTGTGGCCCGCCCCCTTCTCCTGTCTCCCGCTCCCCATTTGCCGCCCGCCTCCCAGCTGCTCCTCCCTCCCACTTCGCCATAAATGGCGGGGACCGCACGTACGTGCAGCGGCCACGCTCACCGGGCACGCCGATTGTGCGCTAAAGGCAAGCGCGTCTACGCTCGTTGACGCCTGGCCCGAGCCCATCGCCAGAACCCCTGGACCCCGCCAGAGCCAGCCAACCCGACTGAGCTACGACGCCGCCACTCTCCACGCACTTAACACCAGCTGACATCCAGCCTGCTACCAAGCCACCCGGAAACGCACCCACGGAGCCTTCACCTGCCACGCCTGCTACTGCACCTGCACTCGGTCCTGCAGCGCGCCAGCCAAACAGCCCCCAACAACAACCACCTCAAGTGCATCCTGCTCAAAACCCGCTCCATCCACAGGCATGCCGTCGAACTATGGGACCTCCTGGACAAAACGGAACCAGACGTCGCCTTCTTCATGGAAACCTGAATGAACGCCTCCTCAGCCCCCGACATCGCCATTGCCATCCCGGAGAGACTGCGTCAACCAGACCGGAAGAGGCATCGCCATCGCCCACAGAAACAGTATCCGCATCACGACCAACACTGACGACACCCTCGCCACCGCAGAGCACCTGCACTTCCAGATTCACACCGACCCCAAGACCACCCTCAGAGGAACGCTTATCTACAGACCCCCGGGACCACGCTCACACTTCAGCGAGGCCATCACAGACTTCATCAGCCCACTCGCCCTCGCCTCCCCCGACTACATCCTCCTAGAAGACCTCAATTTCCACCTGGTGAACGGATTTCGAGCGAACCACAGCACTGAGACCTCCCTCATCGCGGCCACCGATGACATCCGGACCCTGCTGGACAATGGAGAAACCGCCGCCCTCATCCTGCTCGACCTTTCAGCTGCGTTCGACACAGTCTGCCATCGCACCCTGACAACCCGCCTCCGTCACGCCGGGATCCAAGGAAAGGCCCTGGAATGGATCACCTCCTTCCTCTCCGACAGAACCCAAAGAGTCCGTCTCCCACCCTTCCTCACAGAAGCCACCAAGATCATCTGCGGCGTACCTCAAGGCTCCTCGCTCAGCCCCACCATCTTCAACGTCTACATGAGCCCCCTCGCAGCCATCGCACGCAAGCACAACCTCAACATCATCTCCAACGCCGACGATACCCAACTGATCCTCTCCCTCACCAACGACCTCGCCTCCGCCAGAGCCAGCTTCCAGGACAGAATGAAAGACATCGCAGACTGGATGAAGCTCAGCCGCCTGAAACTGAACTCAGACAAGACGGAAGTCCTCATCCTCGGCCCATCCATCTCCGCCTGGGCCGACACCTGGTGGCCCCCTGCTCTGGGCCCCCCATCCAAGCCCACGGACCACGCATGCAACCTGGGCTTCATCCTTGACTCCTCCCTCATGATGGCCAATTAAGTTAACGCCGTTACCTCCTCCTGCTTCAACACTCTCTGCATGCTCCGTAAGATCTTCCGCTGGATCTCCACTGGAACCAGGAAAACGGTCACCCAGGCCCTCGTCACCAGCCGTCTGGACTACGGGAACGCCCTCTACGCTGGGACCACCGCCAAACTACAGAAAAGACTCCAGCGCATCCAGAACGCCTCAGCACGACTCGTCTTGGAAATCCCCAGACACAGCCACATCTCCACCCACCTGAGGGACCTGCACTGGCTCCCCGTCAGCAAAAGGATCACGTTCAGACTCCTCACCCATGCACACAAGGCTCTCCACGACTTGGGCCCCGAATACCTCAACAACCACCTCACGTTCTACACGCCAACCCGCCAGCTCCGCTCCGCTCCGCCAGCCTCGCCTTTGCCACCGTCCCACGGATCCGCAGAACCACCACCGGAGGAAGATCCTTCACCTACCTGGCGGCCAAGACCTGGAACACCCTCCCCACCCACCTACGACTCACCCAGGACCATCTCTCCTTCAGGAATCGACTCAAGACCTGTCTTTTCGAGCAGTAGCAGCCCCCCCCCCCCTCCCAATCTCCCCCCAGCGCCTTGAGACCCTAGCGGGTGAGTAGCGCGCTTTACAAATACTCTTGATTGATTGATTGATAAGCAGATTTCCTGTTGTAACCTGAGATGAAACGCGATGGCACTGTTGAAGATCCCTCGCATCCGACGTACACGTTCAGGGGACAAAGCTTTCTCAAATATTGCCCCTAAGTACTGGAATTTCCTCCCAGAGGCTTTGCGTAAATATTCCTCCTATCTAGTTTTCAGGAAACAAGTCAAGGCCTTCTTATTTTAATTCTCTTCGGCATTGATACTCCATTCTTCCTTCAGTTTTCACCTAAGTAAGCGCTGAGATGCCCCTAGTTGAGTCATGCACTATATAAGAGGCCAATATGTTATGTTATGTTAATAATGGTTTGTTAAGCGCACTGACACCGATTGGTTTCCTGGCACTGGTGAAGACAGAAGACGTAGCTGGAGGTTTATGCATGCAGGATTAATGGTATGCTTGTTTGTAGAGCCAGGTCTTTAAGGCTTTCTTAAATGAGATGAGGTCAGGGAAAGTCCTGATCTCCAGGGGGAACGCATTCCACAGGCGAGGAGCTAATGTTGCAAACCTGCAGCCGCCAGAACGTTTACGTTTGAAAGAAGGAGTCTGCCTGAGGCCTAGATGGGCTGAGCGCAGATTGCGGAACGAGACGTGCTTCGTGATAAGTTGATCAATGAATTTGGGGCTTTTGCATTGTAAGGATTTAAAGATCGTACACCCTGTTTTGATTGTGCAGCGCTGGTCCACAGGAAGCCAGTGAAGTTTCATAAGCAATGGGGTAGCCGGTTGCCATCTAGGTTGGCTCAGAATCAGTCTGGTGGCATAATTCTGTACCATCTGAAGGCATTTCAGCAGGTAGAGGGGTAGGCCTAGGTAATTGGAGTTTGCATAGTTCAGCTGGGACAGCAGAGTGGCGATCACCACCAGGGTGATAGCCACCAGGGTAAGGAGGTGCCGAACTTTCCGGATTTTCCTAAGTTGGAAGAAACACTTGGAGACCACCTGGCCCACTCATGTTTTTAGTGAGAGATTACTATCTAAGGTTACTCCAAACATCTTTGCCGAGGGGGAGGGAGTCGGGGCTTGTCCCATGTAAGGCGGCCAGTAGTGGGAGCCACAGTATTTGACGCTGTCTCCTGTGAGGACTAGCTCATTTTTTCCCGGGTTTAATTTCAGGTGGTTTTGATCGATCCAAGCTTGGATGTACCTCATGGTCAGTTGAAAATTAGAAATAGAGGTTTCAGTATTGTCGATTGTAAAAAGCAGTTGCAGATCATCTGCGTAGTTGAACACTGTCACTTGTTTATTTCTAAGGGCCTGAATTAGGGGAAGGATATAGAGATTAAACAGGTGAGGTGACAGGGAGGAGCCCTGTGGCACTCCGCAAGTGATAGTCTGTTGGGTGCCAACTAGGTCACCCAGCCGAACTGCCTGAGAGCGGTTCTCCAGAAAGGACTTCAGCCAGCTGGCCTCTGTGCCCCGAACTCCGGCCTGGGTGACACGGTCGATCAGGATGGTATGGTCGACCATGTCAAACGCGGCCGACAAGTCCAGGAGCACCAAGGCTTGGGGAGAGCGTTTGTCTGCACAGTTGGAGAGTCATTTAGCTACATGAGCCTCCATTACCTTTGCCAGGAAGGGAAGCAAGGAGATGGGACGATAGTTTGCCTTACAAGTAGGATCTGCCGCAGGTTTCTTTAGGAGCGGTATAACCATTGCTTCCTTGAAGCCAGGGGCACTAGTCCAGAGGTCAAGGACTCATTCAAGAGAGTGCAGGCAGGAACCGGAAGAGCGGAGAGGCACTCTTTTAGAATGTAAGGTGGACATCTATCTGACGGGGCGCCAGATTTGACTCTTACTAGCAGCTCCTGCAACTGCTCCGGGGTGATGGGAGGGAAGCTGCTAAGTGTACCAAAATTATTAGTGGTGGTTGTACCGATGGTAATAGGGATCAGGGATTGTGAGATACTGGCTTTAATGTCCGCAATTTTCTCGATTAAATAGACATTAACTGAGTCACAGAAGGACTGAGTTGGGGTTACACTGGGGCGGACACTATCTAAATTCGTTAGCTCTTCGAGTATGGAAAAAATGTCCTTTGATCTATTTGTCAAGCTAAGGATGCGGGAGGAGAAATAGGCGGCTTTGGTGGAGGAAATGGAATTCATATAATCTTTCCTTGCCGCGGTAAACCTAGTCTTTAAGTCAGGGGCGTAACTGCGACGCCATTGGCATTCCAGTTGGCGCATGGCCAGTTTCTTTGCTTTAGGTCAGGTGAGAACCATCTTTGAGCGTCTGCGCACCGAGCCAATTTGACTTTTTTATAAAGGGCATGAATGTCACTTGCTGCTCGTAGCCAGCCGGAAAGGTTAGATTCAGATAGATTAATGTCCGGGTGGGGGGGTGGGATTGTATTGGCCAGTGTCTGTAGAAATTCTGCTCCATCTAGAGTGTTCCATTTTCTTGCTCTTCCACCCGCTACTGTAGTGGTTGCCTTAGAGGAGAAGTAGACTTGGTTGAATTTAAGAAGGAGATGGTCCGACCAAAGGCAGGGGATAGTTGTCGGAGTTGTGACTAACGAAGTATTGGCCCATACCTGGTCTAAGATGTGGCCCTTACAGTGGGTAGGCGAGAGCACTCGTTGTGGGAAATTCAAGTTTGTAAGGAGCTCTGTAAGTTCCCTAGAGTGAAGACCTTCCGTGTGGTCGCTGAACCAATAATTGAAATCGGCTATCAGAAAAATCCTGGAATGATCCATCGCCAGATTGGCGACTTGCTCACTTAACGTAAGAGGGAAGGATGGCATAGTGTTTGGGGGTCTGTACAAAAGGACACATGCAATAGTTGTGTGAGGGGTTTCGAGCTTGAGCACCTGATTTTTTGTGTCTGGTAGGTTCAAGCAGGTCAGGGTGATGACTTTCAGGTTGGAGCGGATAACTGCAGATAACCCCCGCCGGCTTTGCCTGACCCCCGATCGGCATGAATAATATAGTAGTTCGGTGGTAGAGCTGCTATTGTATCGGGAGCAGAATCAGGGGTCAGCCAGGTCTCGGTGAGTAGAAGGATATCCGGTTTGTCCGTGTCTAACAGATGGAAAATATCCATCCGGTGTTTTACCAGGGAGCGGGTATTTAGGTAGAGAATGGCCAGGGAGTGAGAATGTAAGCCAGGCATCGCCTGGCTGTTGAGGCTCATCATGTTGGTAGTTTCTACGGGAGGAGTGCACTCGGCTAGAATTCCTAGTCTCCTTGCCCGGTTAACTGTTTCCCTAGACAAATAGCCCTGACCTCTATTGTATTTCATGAGGTTATTGCGGGAGTATGGAATTGGACAAGCAGCCTGACTGGCCCCGGGTCCCGACTGGTCGTGGACGGGCGCAGACGGGCATGTCTTTGGCGCCCCGCCGGCGTGCCCGCTGCGCTCGTTCGCTGCGCTTCCAAGTCGGGGGAGCCATTTTATGGCTACGAGGGCGGGAGGGGCCGAGCACTGGACCCTGATCGGCTGCGGTGGGGACGAGCAGGTAAGGACAGGGTGGGCAGTTAGAAGTTTTCAGAACGGTGCCCGCAATAAGCACAATTGAGCACAGTTGTACAATTTAAAAACAATAGAATAGTGCAAAATGCGATCACAATAAAATAACATAACATTACATAACGGGAGCACCGCTCCCTAGGACCCAGGCCACCTCCTGGTGGACCCCCCGAACCAATCGCGGTGTGTCTCCTAATTTACCCGATTGAGACACCGCTCTAAAATTGGACAGAGAGAACAAGAACTTGCAATTTGAGGAGGTGGAATATAGTATCTTTCCCGACTTCACGGTGGCAGTACAGGAGGCACGTCATAAGTTTTTGGGTGTTAAGCAAAATCTCCGGAAAGCTCAGATTGACTATGCCCTATTGTCCCGGCTCGCTTGTGGGTCACACACCGAGGAAAAAGCAACATCTTCACTAATCCACATCAGGCGGAGGAATTCCTCAAGTCAATACAACGCTACTCCCCTGGGAACACCTCGGAGGACCGTGTCTCCAGATCACCCTCTCCGCAAACAGACCGATGCACTGCCTTAAGCAGTGCCCACCGGTGTTCGGAGCCCGCTGAATTAATGGTGGCGATGTAGCAGATTGGAGTGGACAAATGGAGGCTGAATCCAGATAAGTGACTTTAATTTGTTTCCCGGCTCTTGTCTTCCTCCTGTTGAAAATTCTACATGCACTTCCTTTGCAGCATGGCAGGCTGTATCAACCTACAATGAGCCAAGTGACCCCCACTTTTTCCCCCACGGCCGGATTTCTTTCCCTTCGAGACACCAAGCAGTCCTGGCCTCTGGAAGAGAGTGAAGTGGTTGTTTCTATGTTGCCCTGGTGACCCCCCACATGGGCAATCCCCCTTACCACTTGTGGTTTTTATTTGTTGTTATTCTAGCTGTCTGTAATAACTGCTTCGACTAAGCATTTACGGTGCTATATTGGGGTTCGGAGGGGCGGGCTATGCAGGCACGTTTGGGGGGCCGTGGTGGATGGGGGTGGGTAAAGTTCTGTTGCATTATCTTACAAGTTTCAATATGATACAGCACCAACTGAACACTTCGGCATACATGGCACTATTTACCACCAGACCCTCACATAAGGCAGCATTTTTTTATCCGATCCCAACATGAGTATGGCATCGGAAACTGATCCCCAGAAGATTAATCTACTCATGTGGAATATTAGAGGCCTGGGTGACCCCCGTAAATGTAGACAACTATTATCCTACATGGATCGACACCAAATACATATAGCTGCTCTTCAGGAAACACACACTACCCCCCCATAGCGAGTCCTCACTTGGAACCAGATGGTCTTTGATACGGATATTCTCCTTGTATTCATCCTATTCAAGAGGCACATTACTATTAATTGAAAAAGGTATCCCCTTTGTCTTGGTAGGCTCACTGAGCGACCCCGCGGGTCGATATTGCTTGCTCTACGGTCATCTGGGTAAGCAATCCCTCACTCTGGCATGTAGTTATGGCCCTAACATCGATGACCCTGACTACTACACCTCTCTTTGGGGACAGATCCTAAAAGTCGGTTCCACACTTATCGTTTGGGGAGGAGATTTCAACGCAACATTATGCCCGGCGCTAGATCGCTTTCATCCCCAACTGTACCACTACACACAAACGCAGGAGACTCTCACACAGCTCCTCCAAGCTCATGGGCTAGTTGATACATGGTGACATTGGCACCCAGGGAGGAAGGAAGGCACATACCACACCACCACCCGCGCTGCTTGGTCTCATTTAGACTATTGGTTGGTCTCCAGGGGAGTGGCCCCTTGGATAACAGCTGTGGCACATATGGCTAGAACATTCTCGGACCACTCCCCCATGCTGTTACAGATAACTCTCCCCTGAATTAATGCTCCCCCATTCAGTTGGAGACTGGTACCTGAAGCATTTTTGGACACGGTATTCCAGGCTGAATTGGGGGATGGGGATCTCAGACTTTTTTTAACCGAAATAAAGGATCGGTGTCTAGCATGGGTACTCTATGGGAAGCTTTTAAAGTTACAATTTGTGGTTATTGCATTGCTAAGAGTTTTGGGGTGTTTAGGGAATTACAACGCAATTTGCGTAAACTGAAGGGTAAACTCAAGCTGTTGGAAACAGATATGTGACAGGACCCATCGGGCTCACGGAGAGCTGACCTTCTAAACAAACTCACCGAAAATATACATACTGCTGAACGAGAAATGAGGTTCTGTGGGAAACACTTCACAGCATGACATTATGGGGAAGGTGAGCGGCCGGGCAGGGCACTAGCTCAGACTATACAAAAGCAAGATTCTCAAACTATATCTTGGCGATACTAGGTACGTCGGAAACACGTCATAAAGATAGCCACAACATTCTTAACATATTCACTGCATATTATGAGACGCTGAACACCTCCAGATTCGCCAACCCCCCTGATTTCAATCCGTTCCTAAATTATATCGCTTTGGGATGCCTGTGTGACACCCAAGGAAAGTTTCTAGCTGCACCATTCGAGGTGGATGAGTTTAAAGATGCAATTATGCAAATGAAATCGGGTGAGGCCCCAGGTTCTGACGGGTTGCCAGTAGATTTCTACAAGACCTGCATTGAACAGTTGATACCCATACTCAGGGAAGTATATGAGGAGTCGCTAGAGTAAAATTTTACCAGCTTCTATGAGAGAAGCTCTTATTATCTCCCTGCTCAAGCCAGACAAGCCTAGGAATCACTGTGACTCGTACAGACCGCTATCCCTAATTAACACTGATGCAAAGATCCTGGCCTAGCTTCTGGCAAATAGACAGTCTCTTAATGGAGAAGCTGGTGCTGCCGGATCAAGCAGGTTTTATACCGGGATGGGCGACTTCTCATAATTTGCAAACGCTGTTTTTCGTTATGCACAGTGTTGACCGCAACTGGCAGTCGTGGCCATCTTTTTAGACGCCACAAAAACCTTTGATTCGTTGGAATGGGACTACCTATTCACCATATTGCAATGTATGGGATTTCCGATCAGGTTCCTATGGTGGATTCGGCTATTGTATAACTCCCCCATGGCTCAGGTACGCATCAATGGGCATACCTCATCCCCCATTGATCTCACAAGGGGCACCCGTCAAGGATGCCCTCTCTCCCCAATACTGTTTGCCCTTGCAATCAAACCCCTTGCAGCGAGACTCCGGCAACACCATTCGTAAAAAGCCCTTAGGTGCTTTCTACGCCCTATCTTGGTCTCTTTATATGCAGATGACGTCACCTTATACGTAAAAGACCCGATCCATAATCTTAACCCGTTGCTGCGTGAATTTATACGATTCAGTGGACTGTCCGGTATCACCATTAACTGGTCGAAATGGCAATTATTTCCACTTACTGCAGCGGCGCAGCCTTTCCACACAGACTACCCTATAGAGTGGTGAACAGAACAGGTGAAACATTTGTGGATACAGGTCACCAACGACCGTGTTGAGCTCCTGGGAAGTAATTATGGATGTTCAATGGAGCATGTCACAAACTGCATTACTAGGTGGATAGCTCTGCCCCTCACAATTGCATGACATATCTCCTTTATCAAAATGATCACCCTTCCTACATTTTTGTATCTCTTCTTAACATTCTCCTATTCCCTGGGTGGCCCTTTTTTAAATGCTTAGAACAGAGCTCATACGACTGATTTGGGGGGGCAAGCAACCACGATTGCAGTGGGAGATTCTCACTAGGCCATATGCACAAGGGGGTTTCGACGTGCAAATTTTGAATTGTACTCTCTTTGCGCACAGGCGCACTTTGCACATTATTGGTTTCATCAGCCCAGATATACGCCCCAAGTTGCTACAGAACACTGGCTGGAACATCCAATCTCACTAGACGGGGTAATCCTAGCTGAACCGGAACGCAGAGCTGACGGTCCGGCTTCCGTAGACTGCACTATTAAAGCCTGGCAACGCCTCCTCCAAATACTCCAAGCTCCAATGCTTTACTCTCCAGTGCTCCCCTTACATATCATCCGTGGATGCCACTACTATCAGAAGGAATCTTCTCCAAGACCAAATCCATATTCCAGATTCATAATTGGGGGGATCTCTATCTAAATGGTGCATTTAAGGACATGTCACAACTTTTTCAAAAAGAACAAGCCTCCTCTATGGATATATTTCTATATGTGCGATTGAGACAGGGTATTCGAGAACACACGCCGTCGTACCCCAAAGATCCCCCCACAGTCGCACCACTACATTATGTATTGCGCGTACCTGAAGCCTCCCACCTGGTGTCGACTCTATATCACAGCATATACACAGACATTGATTATAAACCCTGCTCAGCTCGTGCCAACTGGTGCATAGAACTGGGATGCGAATTTACAGACCAGCAATGGGTTTACTGTTGTAAGCAAACAGAACTTGTCTCCGCAAATAGCCGACTCCGTATCACACATTATAAATTCCTACATGGAACACACTATACTCCAGCCAGACTGCACTGCACTGCTATAGTCTACGAGATCATGCGCGATGTGATAGATGCAAAACAGATAATGCGGATTTCCTTCATTTAGCATGGTCCTGTGGGGTGGTACAATCGTACTGGCAGCTGATCTTCAAAGCTTTGGCACACATGACCCTATTAGAAATACAGATGTTCCCAATGCTAGCTTTGTTGGGATACACTGAGAAGACCCCAACAGCCCAACGTCACTTTGTCGATTATAGCATGTTATTAGCCAGGCACCGAGTGGCCTGTCGATGGGGCAGGGGCAGGGCTTCAACATTTAAGGAATGGCTGGGGGACCGGATCCTGTGGCAGGAGCAGCTGAATACATATACAGAATTGATCCAGATGCCCTCCAGACCACGAGACATATGGGCTCCTCTCACAACGTACCTGTTAGAACAACACCCACTCCTGTTACATGCTGACCCAAACTCAGGGCCCACATAAAATGATTGCACTAGCACACATAGGAGTGTGAAAACCACTCTATGAAATATGTGAATAATAATAAACTGCACACCTGATCTACTCCCTTTAGATTTCTATGCTTATTTTTGATTTACACAGGACACAGCAAAAATGTGCCTGCTAAAATATGGACATGGTTGAGTGCGGGCCTACTGCTGAACTTTTTAGGGGCCTAGTAGGACAGTCTAAGAGACTAATGTAACAAGCATTGGCATAGCCAATAGGTTTCGCTTTTGGGACCTTATAAGTTTTTAGCCTTGCAACAGTTTATGTTATTGCACCAATGATATTGGGCTGCATAACTAAATACGTATAAGGTCCCAAAAGCGAGACCTATTGGCTATGCCAATGCTTGTTTGTTTTGTTTTGACATGGTCATTTGACATAAATTCTGAGGAACAAGTAGATCCCGGTTTCAATCTCATAGTTCTCCTTGACCAAAGTTTGAGTTCCTGGACAATATATATTTCCCTATGCTTCCATGACCTTATCACCACAATTGGCTGTGCCCACAGACTGGGTAAAGCAAATATTAAGCAACATATGCACATTTACAGAGTTTTACATACCATTTGTGGCGCTTCAGTTACCTACCCTGCGATGTTGAGGTTGGTTGCTTGGTTTCTATGCACATTTCTGCTGATATCTTTTCAAACGTTGTGTTGCATTGTTTAAGGTAAACGAGCACCTAAACATATTAAAAATAATCCCATTGCATGTGAGATGCAACAAAGAGTTGCATAGCGAACAATGTTACAGAATACAAAATCATGATTCTAGGTGTTAAAAAGCCTGACCAGGAGGTGTTCTCCAACCTGATTGCAAGAGAGTTGTTTAAGATACGAGTGTACTTAATGCACTTTTTCAAATATAGCAACTGTATTGCATGCTGGTAAACGAAGTATGTGTAGAGCAACTTAAAAGAACTGTCTACAAACTACACCACTAGATGCTAATTTTCAACACCCCCTTGGGGGCTCATGGGGTTAGAGCAGGTCTTGTAACTTTTTTACATCATATTAGGCAAAAGCCAATTTAACAGCACAAGAGTTTGTTCAAACATGCTACCTGTCAGACGGTACAAAAAAAACATAGAACACGAAATTCCACTCATGCTATAACTACCAGTCAATAGTGTATTAAAGTGTCACACTTGCAATGAATCCAGCTCCTCAAGGAGAACGCAGTAAAGTGTACTTTATCGGGTTACTAGCAGCCCGTCCCAACCTTGTCCGGGAGCAATCAGGCTTAAGGGCCCCCGCCCGCCCCGGCCCCCACCCGCCCCGACATTGTCCGTGGGTCCCCCGGAGTAGCAGCCCGTCCCGACCTTGGCTTCAGGGCCCCCGCCCGCCCCAACATTGTCCGTGGGTCCCCCGGAGCCTTACCTCATCAATCCCACCTCCCCGCGCTCCTGAGTTCACCGGTCCGCCGCTCCTCGCCGCTCCTCCCCTCTCCTCCCCGCCTGTCCGCCGCTCCTCTCCGCTCCTCCCCGCCTGTCCGCCGCTCCTCCCCGCGCTCATGTCCCCCCCTCCTCCTCGCGCTCCTGGACGTCGCTCCTCCCCGCGCTCCTGATGTCAGCACGCACGTCGCGGCCGGCGCTACTTCCATGGGACTACTTTTTTTTCTCGTAAATTTTTTAAATAACGTATATTTTTTAAATTTATATAGCCTATGCCCATCTGCACACCCTGACAATTTCAACGATGTATCGGGTGTGTGGATTGGCGCTGTGGTTCCCGAGTTTACCCGCCTCAAAGGTTCAAAGTTCTTCCTTTATAATAGTAGTATAGATTTCCTTCCTATTTTATTTCTCTCTCCTCTTCATCTTTAATATTAAATCCTTTCATTTCCACTCACTCTTCATGTTACTTAGGTTGATGGTGAGGTGTCCTTTTCTTCTTTTCCTTGGACCCTCGTCGCCAATGAAAAGTTCTCAATAAACATACAAAGATGAGAGAAGTTGTTCAGAGGTTTATTCATTGACACCCCATTCATCAGCTACCTCAGGATTAACTGACTCTTGAAGAACATCCATAACCACAGCATTCTAGGTTCCACAGAACCTTCACAAATGTAGAAGATAGAGAGAGGCCACTACACACAGTGCACCAGCACAAGGAGAGAGCAGAAATGCTCCAAATATTTGTAAATGTGGAACATTTCTGCTCTCTCCCTCTGCTTTGCTTGCTGCCTTGGTTTGTGTGAAAGATTAGCAAATCTGCCTATTGTGAAGGAAAACAGGAGAAGTTCTGGTTTTCTTTCTGTCGATTTATTTGTAGTCCAAAGCACCCACGACCGGAGCCATCCAGCCACCGAGGATCCAACCACCGTCCTGCATTGCTAGGATTCTCGGCAACCTGGTGGCAACGCTTGAGAATGTAGGAAGGAACATAAGGAACAATAGCAATGACTACGGGCCCGATTCACAGAACTAATTTAAGACAAAATCCTAACTTCTGTGAATTCCAAAAGTAGTATGTTTAGGATTTTGTCTTAAGTTAGTTCTGTGAATTGGGCCCCATGAGTCTTGTGGAAGCACGTGACTCATGGTGAAACATAAGGTAATAGCACTGAAAAATAAGGTAAAAACATTACAGATATATGATGGCATTACAACACTGCCCCTAAGAGTATTGCTCCTAGGCTTTTAGGGGCAGATTTACAAGACCCGTGCACCACTTTTGCGTCGTTTTCTCATGTTAAAAATGACGCAAAAGTGGCGCAGTGGTCTTGTAAATCTGCCCCTTAGTACTTTCTTTCTATGTGAGTGGTTTTCAGTGATTACATGGTTGAAGATGCATGGCCTGGTTAGGCCAGGGCTCACTGGGGCGTTTAATTTGAGGCACTGGTTGCTGGTGGGGTCCACTGGCGCTCATTATAGGGACTGGCATGTATCATCAAACTTTCATCCAGAGCAAAATAGAGAAAACAAGAGCAAAATACTAAAGAGCTAATATTGGTGAAAATGAAAGGGAGACAAATTAATTTACAATAAACAAAAGCAAAGATAGTCTTACAATTCTTTATGATCCCCCACTCTCGCTGCACAACTACACACACTAACATTCAAGAGACTTTTTGATGCTATTGTTGAATCTTACATTATACTGTGAAAATGGAGCGCTTGCGAAGAGGTACACACAATCCTCCAAGAATTCCCAACGGTTCGCAGGCGCCCCACTGCCAACCGAGGTGCAGTCCTATGCGCATCGGCAATCTTAATATCACTGTAATGAGACTTTCCGTATGTTAAGTGAAAAATATACACCTTGGAAAGATAGAACGACTAACAAAACAAGTTTAGTAAGCAGATACACTTATTATAAAAGTCAAGTAATTTATATAGCGCACTACATACCCAGAGGGTCTCAAGGCGCATGAGGAAGGGTGGAGAATTACTTGTCGAATATCCAGGTTTTAAGCTGCTTTCTGAAGGCTAGGTGGTTTTGAGTAAGGCGGAGGTGAATGGGAAGGGAGTTCCAGGTTTTAGCCACTAAGTAGGAGAAGGATCTTCCTCCCATGGTGGTTTTGTTGATGCGTGGAATAGCAGCGAGGGCTTGGTTGGAAGAACGTAGCTGGCGGGAGGGGGTGTAGAAGGATAGTCGCGTGTTGAGGCATTCGGGTCCAAGTTCGTAGAGTGCTTTGTGTGCGTGGGTGAGGAGGCGGAATGTTATCCTCTTATTGACAGGGAGCCAGTGGAGGTCTTTCAGGTGACCGGAAATGTGGTCTTTGCGCGGGATGTCTAGTATGAGTCTGGCTGAAGCGTTTTGGATGCGTTGGAGTTTTTTCTGAAGTTTTGCGGTGGTACCGGCGTACAGGGTGTTTCCGTAATCCAGGCGGCTTGTAACCAGTGCGTGGGTGACCATTTTTCTAGTTTCGGTGGGGATCCAGCGAAATGTTTTTTTTGAGCATGTGAAGAATGTTGAAGCATGACGATGAAACGGCGTTGACTTGTCTGGTCATCGAGAGTGAGGAGTCCAGGATGACGCCCAGGTTCCGTGCGTGGTCCGTTGGGATGGGTGCTTTTCCTAGGGCTGCTGGCCACCAAGAGTCGTCCCATGCGGAAGGGGAAGTACCTAAGATGAGGACTTCTGTCTTGTCCGAGTTCAGTTTAAGACGGCTGTGCTTCATCCACTCGGCTACTTCTTTCATCCCTTCATGTAGGTTGGTTTTGGCGGTGTTTGGGTCTTTGGTGAGTGAGAGGATCAGTTGAGTCAACAAAAAGGAAGGGAGTTAGAGGAACTGTAGCTAGGCTCGCCCTCCAAATACTAAGTTAAACAAATGGTCTCTGTTTCCAGATTCCTAAGAGCCTTGCTAGTTTTTTAGATAACAACCAACACACACTGGGGTCGATTGTGGAAATATGATATTGTGTACAAAAAAGGAGAATTGCTTCTTTTTTAGGTGTCCCCTCACTCACCAGGGTTGCCCCACGGTGACATGCTTCATCATTGGGGCCATCCCAGTCCTCTACGGGCTGGGGCGTGCTGCGACTTGCGACAGTTACGTAGGAGCACTTTTTTGGACTATGTGTGGTGCATGTGTATTTGAGGAGTGGACTATGTGATGTGTATTAAAAATACCTGCCCAGTAGGTTTATAATAAACTTTATTCTTGCCTCTAGGTGGTAATATTAAAAACGGGGTGGAAAGATAGGCTGCCCTAAACGTAATGTGTCCAGATGTACCTATCAACTCCTATCGTCGACATGTTTTCGTGCAAAGTTATTTACAAAAGTTTAAGCTATTGCTATTATAAATTACAATAACTTTTATTTAAGTATTAAGTATTATAAAAAATAAAACCGATTGTTATTTGTAATATTAATACATCTAAGTCATGTAAATACAACGTATATTGCATTACAAATGCTATAGGTGTCAAGTTTGCAAAAGTTAAAACTATTGGCATTGTAAATGACAAAGCTATTAATTTTGCTATTTTCAAAACCAACACATAAATAAAAAAAATGTTATTTACAATACTAATACCTCTAACTTTCCTAATGCGAGACCTATTGCATTGCAAATGCTTGTTTATTTGGCTGTGTTACTGTCCATCACAAAAACATGTTTGTAATGGGTAATCCTCCCTTTATGTCCCTCCTTTTCGTTTATCGTTTTGGCCGAATGCAGCACTGCCTTAGTTATGCCTTAGATGTTGATGTCTTCGTCTGAGGACTTGGGGGCATATTATCAAGCCTGGGCGATAAAATTATTGCCGCTTTATCGGCAGGAAACTGCCGATAAAGCGGCGATAATGGGCTTGATAATATGCTCTATTGAATTCCAATCGAAGCTCATGTTAGATGTCCTTCCCATTTAACATGAGCTTCGATTGGAATTCCATAGAGCATATTATCAAGCCCATTATCGCCACTTTATCGTCAGTTTCCTGCCGATAAATTGGCGATCATTTTATTGCCCAGGCTTGATAATATGCCCCTTCTTTGCTTGTTTTTTTAACGGTGCTCTTTCCATGCGTGAGGCTACCCGGGCGCTCTGCCAAAGTGAGCCTACCTTTTTCCTGGCGAGTCGGTGCTCATCTGACCCCCAAATCCCCACCAATTTCTTCACACACGGCACCTCTTTCTGTACACAAGACTACTTGAGGACATCACGCCCCCTCCTCCACCCCTGTATGAACCTGCCTGAGTCCGCCGGACGATGCGCTGCCTACAACAAAATAACTAAATGTGCGTTCAGGTCTTGATCATTTATGCTGTTTATCGCATATCCTTCTTTGAAAACCTTTTATAGATAAATTATGGGACTTGGCTTCTTTTGGGCTTTTTGTTTGTAGTCCCTGATGGTACTTGGGCTTCTTTTCAAAGGGTTGTGCTTGTTTCAGTCACCCTCCCACCATGCACCCACCCTTAACCCCTTCCTTCTTCTTCTTACTTTGGCGCTCCCCATGAGTTCATAGGAAGGGCATTCCATTGATTACACTGAGGTGTGTTATGGCGATGTGGATAGTGCTTTTGTCCATGCAAGTTACATTGCCAGTAAAATGTAGGGGCATATTATTAAGAAACGGCGTTAACATTATCGCTGCTTTAGCAGCAGACAACTGCGGCTAAATCGGCGATAATGGGCTTGATAATGTGCCCTTGTGAATTCCCATAGAAGCCTATGTTCTGGTGTGAACATGGGCTTCTATGGGAATTCTCTACGGCGTATTATCAAGCCCATTATCGCCGCTTTAGCAGCAGTTTTCTGCAGCTAAAGCGGCGATTATGTTAACACCATGCTTGATAATATGCCCCTTACTTTTTAAAGCACTCCTAAGCCATAGGTTTTCAGATTGCACACAGCTTTGCAGCAGAGGTTAGCTCCCTGACACGGCTCCTGTGCTGCCAATGACCGCACATGCCACAGTCACAATAGTAATAATAACTTCATTCGGTAGCCAGGTACCATCAAAGTGCACAAACACATAACATTACAGTAAATATATCAAAGTGCATTTTAAAATATCTTCCATCACAGCTCAATTTTCCTTTTTTTTTAAAAAATAAGTGATAAGAGGCTATTCAAAATTCCTTCCCTTCCATTGTTACTAGCACATAAAAGCAGAAGCAGTGGACAGGCTAGGCTATGTGCAAATAGGGCAAACACCTTCAGACATTGCCTTTCAACTTGGTACATACAATACATAAAATTGGCACAATTAAATCAAACATTGAATAAAAAAGTGTTGATCAAAGCACGAGATGTCAAATTCAACAATCTACTATGTTTGTGCCAAACTGCCAATAGAAATTTGCTCACAGCAACAACAATAATAGTAGTATTGCTTTTTTTAAATTCTAAAAGCCACTAAATATTTCTTCACCTTCAAATTATGATATAAGGGAATAATCCATTTCCAGGGTGGGCCATGGTAATGAGGGCAGAAAAATAGTATGTACTTCATTTTCATCTCCTTGGCCACACGCTGGGCAGATACTGAGACTTTGAACCTTATGCCATTTATTAGTTAAAGATCTTAAGGGTAGAGTACCAAATCGGAAGCAAATATTCTAGGGCAGAATTACAAGCCCGTATGCCACTTATGCGCCGCCGTTGCGTCACTTCTGTGACGCAACGGCAGCGTAAAGCAGCGCAATGCTGCGTGGTATTTACAACGTGACACATCTAGGGAGATGCGTCACGTTATAAAGTCCTGCGCCACATGAAACCTGTGTCAGGTTTCATGTGGGCATTCCGGAGGGGGGGGGGGCGTTCTGGTTGCCATGAACATAAAGAGCATATCATGCTCAATGATTGTGGTGGTCCCATCCTCCTAGGACCACCCAAAGAAAAGTTATGGGCAAAAATACAATGCCCACCAAAGGCCCAGCAAAGCATTAAGGGGCGATATTCTAGAGTTTGGTAAATATTATAGTTTTAGCTCTGAGCTGAGCCTTGGAGCCTGCCTCTTGAGGAATGTTTTGATATTGGATACTAGAATATTCACTACACTCTAGAATATCGTCCCATATTGCTTTCTAGGGCATTTGGTTGGAATTGTTTTTTTCCCATACCTGTGCTTGGGGTGGTCCTAGGAAGATGGGAGTGGGACCACCACCGAATCATTTCAGCATGATGTGCTCCTTGTGTTCAAGGCATCTGCTTGCTCCTCTCCCTAAGTTAGAAAGGACACCAAAATCATCAGGTCTCTCACTGCTAGTTATTTTTTTCCCACTTTTGTGAGATAACTATATGCATTTTAGCATGTTAAGATAGAATTATTAAATTTTTTCTTTGTGTTTTATTGAGCAATAACATTTCCAAGTTTTGATATCAGCACAAGTACAATTATTTAGGCATTAGGCACGGCAATACATCACATATTAAGTAATTGGTAAAAAAAACAAAAGCAGGGGGGGGGGCGGAGCTAGCCGGCGTCGATGGCGGACGCGTGAGCCTTCGGCTCCTCGCAAAGCTCCAGAATTATCCTGCTTAACTATCCTTGATGTGCTCGAATTGGCTGTAGCTCGCCCAGAAACATCTGCTGGCACCCCGGGCTGCGATTGAGGACCTTTTTGGCCGACTGCAGGGCATGAATTCCTGAACATTCCGGAGCATTGTGCCTGGTGGCGCGGCGGTGGCGGACTAGGCCGAAAGCAGCGCACTATCCTGGAATAGAGGCCGGGCGACGTCACTGTACGTGCGGCCTCAAAACCGGCGGCTGTCGGACAACGTGCAGGCCGATGCACGATTGAGACAACTTTTGGATCGCAAAGTCCTCTACCTCCTACTCTACACGGACCCTGTGGGACAGGGGACTGGAGAAGCGGCGGAGCGGTGAAGCACATAAACCCGAAGCACCGCGCCACGTGGTGGGGCGACAACGAGCCCGGTGTCGCAGCCTGGCTGTTTTACAGCGGTCGCATGAGGCTCTGCCACCTGCCCTCATCCTGTTGAGGACCAGATTGCCTGGGGCTGTTGATGAGGACCTGGCCACCTTTGGCACTGGGACGTTCTGAAACTTGTGGACGACGGAGTACTGCCCGCCATTGCTGTCGCCATTTTCGGCGCACCGGATACCCGACCACTGGCGGCAAGGTATCGAGAAACGGAGCAGATCCTTACACGGCCTGATCGGTGAGCCTCCTTGCTCAGTGCTGTCACACATCGGAGAATACCATGGGGAAGAACGATGCAACCCAG
This sequence comes from Lissotriton vulgaris, assembly GCF_964263255.1. Lineage (NCBI taxonomy): Eukaryota > Metazoa > Chordata > Amphibia > Caudata > Salamandridae > Lissotriton > Lissotriton vulgaris. The sequence continues at coordinate 252,651,401 of NC_141686.1, read as the reverse complement.
GGGAAGATCTCCTTTGAACGGCGCCGTCTGAAGGGATCGGAGATGCCGGCGCCGGACGCGTCGCCGAAGGGTGCGACGGCGGCGCCGACCCAGGCGCCAACAGAGCTCCGGGACATGTTAGCAGTCATGGAGAAAGGCATTCAAGATAGTATTGCAGCGGTGGGCACCAAGATAGACGCTCTGTCCTACCGCATGGACCGTATGGCAGAACGTGTGGACAAACATGCGGAGCGCCTTGACATGGCGGAGCGCCGGCTCACTGAGGCTAAGGAAGCCCAAATGGAGTGGGACAAAGAACGCAAGCAATTCGATAGACTCCTGACTGTCATCAGGGACAAGACAGAGGACCTGGAAGCGCGCTCTCGCAGATCCAACCTACGTATCACAGGAGTGGCGGAATCCACGCAAACAGGGAAAATGGAACTATACGTGGAGAAACTCCTGAAAATACTCTTGGGTGAGGAAGTCTTTTCCCCCATGTTCATTGTGGAACGCGCCCACCGCACACTGGGCCCGCAGCCTCAACCCGGCATGCCACCTCGCCCTATAATCGCGAAACTGCTCAACTATCGCGACAGAGACACTGCTCTGAGAGTGGCGAGGGAGAAGGGCAAACTCCAACATGAGGGCATGAACATCTCCCTCTATCCGGACTTCACAGCCAAGGTGCAGGAGGAACGGCGACAGTTCGCGCCGTACAAAAAGCAACTCAGAACACTAGGCCTGGACTATGCAATGATGTACCCAGCCAAACTCCGGATCAACACGGGTGGGAAGTCGTACTATTTCACAGACCCGAAAGAACTGCATAAGTCCCTCAAGACCTGGACACGGGAAAGGAAGGAGAACCGGAGTGGCCAGGAGGACGAGGAGGGAGTGTCTATGGAGGAACAGGACTAAACGGCGGCTGATGAGGGGATTGACCCTCTACACAACAGATGGATCACGGACCCTGATGATATGTGCGCTCCGGCCTCGCGGGGGCACCTGCCTCACGGTTTGGGGAAGGACACCTTGATTACACAATGGACCTGGTAAGGTGATGTGTGCATCGTGGAAGAGTACATTGGACAAGCGGTGAGAGCTCGGGGGGGCCAGTTAGAGTGGGACTGGGTAGTACTTTTTGCCAAGCCTCGAGCATGGACTCTCGAATGGAGCTGGGAGGGGTGCGGTACAGAAACTCTCTCGGAACAGTTCGTGGTGTACTATATTGGTGCGCTCTGCCCTGGTGCCTTTGGTTGTTTTACTCTCTGAGGGGTTGGTGTCGGACTGTTTGACACTACACCTGTTGGGGGTACATGGGGGGGGTGAGTGGGGTCTGTCTGACCAGGTTGGGGGAGGTCGGCTGTGGGTGGGTTGCTGTAACAGGGGTGAGAGCGAGACTCGGGGTGGTTGGGGGGTGTGTTTGGTTGGGGTTGTTAAAGGGATTTGACTGCGGAGTATGTGAATTGAAGTGTACTGCTGTCCCTGTTCGCAAGCGCCGGATGGCGACTGTGAGATGGGGTGTCCCACTGTGTCCTGAATTACCCATCCTTACGGACCATGCTCTGAAGCAACTTAGTAATGGCTGATACCACACCGAATTTGCATGCACGTGCCCCGAATGACTTGAATTTAATGACTTGGAATGTACGGGGCCTGAATGACTTCCGTAAGGTGAGGAAGGTCCTTAACTATCTCAGTAGACATCATGTTGACATAGCTCTGCTGCAGGAGACACACCTGCCACTCTCCAGCAGAATGCTAAAATCCAGGGGTTTGTCCGGGAACACGGTGGCTGCGGGTTACACTACACATGCCCGCGGGGTGTTAATTTGGGCCAATCCAATGTCACAGTTGCGGCTTATTCCGGTGCACTCAGACCCGGAAGGTAGATACGTACTAGCGAGATGTGTGGGTAAGGGGATGGACTTACTGATAGTGAATGTCTATGGCCCTAACTATGACCACCCTGAATTTTATGTGACCCTGTCTGCTATTGCTAGAACGCATGCACAGCCTTGGATGTTGTGGGGCGGGGACTTTAACTTTGTGTTTGACCCAGCTCTAGACCGCTCTGCGGGCCCTGCTCGGAGACCTGTGGCCTCGGCCACGTACATGGCAGCTGAAATGATCAAATCTGACTTGGTGGATGTCTGGAGGGAGAAACATCCAAAGACGGGTGGGTTTACACATTACTCAGCATTTCACGATGTGCATACCAGGATAGACTACTGGTTGGCGCCCCCCCTGGTACTTAACAACATTAGCTCATGTGCAGTTCTCCCACGCACGCTTTCGGATCACTCCCCTATTCTTCTCGGCCTCGCAACGTCCAGGAGGGGGATCCCGGCCTTCACTTGGCGGTTCCCGCCTTTTGCGCTGCTTGACGAGGCCTTCAGGGGGGAACTAGCTGAGGAAATAGAACAGTATTTTGCAACAAACATAGGCACAGTGGATGACTTCTTTACGGTCTGGGAGGCATTTAAGGTCTACATCAGGGGGGTGGCGATGTCGAAACATTCTAGTGTGTTACGATCCATTCGGCGGGACCTAGCTACTCTGGAGACTAAGATGGCGGAGCTTGAGGCAGAGCGGCTACGGCTGGGCGGCGAAGTGGAAGGGGGAGTGCTCTCCCAACTTCTGTCCGAGTTTCAGGCGCTGGCGGACAGAGAGGTCCTCTATATGGGCAAATACGCCACGGCAAGACAATATGGGGAGGGAGAGAGGCCTGGGGCGCTGCTTGCACGCATGGTCCACAGCACGAGACGCCCGCTAGTCATTGAGGAGCTGAGGACTCCGGAGGGAGACACAGTGACGGACGAGGAACAGATACTTCAGACGTTCAGGAGCTATTATGCGGAGTTGTACCGGTCTAAAACACAGGGAGTGGAGGGTGAGATGGAGGACTACTTAGACCATATAGCCATGCCGTTCCTCAAGAACTCGGACAGGGAATTCTTAATGGCCCCCTTCCACCAAGACGAAATACTAGAGGCACTGGCAGGTATGCGCTCGGGAAGCGCGCCGGGCTCGGATGGCCTCACGGTTGGTTTCTATAAGGCTTTTAAGGATTTGCTGTTGCCGCACTTGGTCGCCCTGTTTGACGCCATCTGCGAGAACGGTGAAATGCCGACCACCATGCGGGAGGCGCTGCTCATCACTATACCTAAGCCGGGTAAACCCCCCGATCTTTGCGGCTCGTATAGACCGCTAAGTCTACTTAACGTAGACGCCAAAATCTATGCTAAGGTTCTGGCCACTCGTCTGGCCCTGTTGGTGCCTGGGTTGGTCGCTCCAGAACAGTCCGGATTTGTCCCGTGCAGGAATTTAACTTACAATATCCGCACAGTGTTAGGCGCGATGCAGCATATCAAACAGGAGAACAGCGCGCTGGCCATCTTCCTTGACATGGAAAAGGCGTTCGACTCGGTTGAGTGGCCCTTTATGGTCCGCGTGTTGCGCAAGCTGGGATTGGGCGAACAGTTCCTTCAGCAGGTTGGGGCACTGTACCATAGACCCTTTGCTAGGCTGCGCCTGGGTGATAGAGTGACAGACCCGATTAACATAGGTAGGGGCACTCGACAGGGCTGCCCACTGTCGCCGTTGCTGTACGCACTGGTGGCGGAACCCCTGGCGTGCACCATGCGGGAGTACCACAGCCTGGAGGGTGTTAGCTTCCCTACTTATAAGATTGGGATATCAACTTATGCAGATGATACGCTGTTATACGTCAGAGAACCGGAAGTTAATTTGCCTGCGGTGCTTCGCGAGGTGGTCCGCTTCGGCTCGTTGTCGGGCTTGAAGGTGAACTGGGACAAATCGATTGCGTTCCCACTCACCCCGGTGACACGACAGTTCGAAATGGAATACCCATTGCAATGGTCCACAGACTCAGTTCGCTATCTGGGCATTCAACTCCACTCGGACCCGGAGGTCCTGGTTCGAGACAACTACGGAGTAGCTTATAACAACTTAGTGGACGACGTAGATAGGTGGATCCGGCTCCCGCTCTCACTCTCGGGTAGGATAGCACTAATGAAAATGGTGGTGCTTCCCCGGTTTCTGTTCCTCTTCCTGAATTTGCCTGTGGTGTTATCTAGGACCTTCTTTCGGCAGCTCACCTCGGTATTGGTGAGACTGGCTTGGGGGGGAACACAGCCCAGAGTTAGTTGGAAGACTCTGATACTCCCTTGCGAGATGGGGGGGCTGGGAGCGCCGGACCTAGAACGCTATTATAGGGTCGCCCAGGCGTCGCATTTATACTCATGGGTGCACGGTGACCCTCGGACCCCGCACCTCATATTGGAGCGGTTGTTTGCTGACCCGCTTCCTTTGCCTGCAACTGTCTGCCTGCCCACAGACCGCGCAATTGGCCGGATGGTCTCGCTGAAGGCGACCAATCACGCCTGGAATTGCTTAGTGCGCTCTCGGGGCTGCACTCTGCTTTACTCCCCACTGTTGCCTGTGGAGTGGGCCCTTTGGCTTGATCCACTCGGTGAGAAGGGAGTGGTTAAGGCACTGAGTTCTCTTGGTATAACGAAAATGGAAGACCTGTTTGAGGGAGGCGTACTCAAAACTTGGGACCAGTTACTAGTTGCTGAGGCAGACCACACCCTGTTACAAAAATTCCAATACCACAGGCTCCGCTCGGCCTTTCGTGAAATACTGGGCCCAGACTTGGAGGAACCTGAGGAGATCCCGGAATTGACATATATACTGAAGTCCACCACTGCGGCGAAGCTCATTACACAGCTTAATAAGCTGGGTGTGACGCAGCAGCGTCTGCAGCCGTCGAAGGCCAGGGAGGCCTGGCAGGCAGACCTCCAATCCCCCATAGATGACGGGATGTGGCGCTACTGCTGCTCAAGCACGCGCAAGATATCCCTGAACGGCAGGCACCGCTTGGTGCATTTCAAATATTTACAGCGAGTGTATTATACTCCTGCGCGCCTCCATCGCTATGGCCTCCGCGTCACGGCCGAATGAGAACGCTGCCGAACTCCGGTAGCCGATTTTTATCATCTGGCATGGCAGTGTCCTGGAGTGCAGGCGTTCTGGGGGGAGGTCTTCGCGGAACTCGATCAAATACTGGGGGAGCTTCTACCTCGCACTCCTGCCTTGGCGCTAATCGGTTATTCAAAGCCACTAACCCCGGGACTGCGTCGACTAGCAGACATGGCGTTGCTCCTGGTAAGGCGGGTGGTAGCGACCTGCTGGATGAGGGGGCCCCTCCCCACGAAGGCTAAATGGTTGAGGGACCTGCAGTACTGCTGTACCCAGACGGAACTGTATAGCGACCTACTTCCGCCCAGAAGCAGGCCCAGGAATTTTTGGGATCTTTACAAGGAGTACATACAGAAGGGTGAGGAGGACAGCTCCGACACCGCTGAGGCGGTGGAATTGCAAGATAGAGTGGAGGGGCTCGAAGCTAACACTGAACACTGTGGCGCGGGGGGGGGGGCGGGAGTGGGGAAGTTCCTGGTTGACTGAGGGTAGCTGTGAGAATCCGGGGATGGCCTGATGGAGGGTAACTGAGTAAGGGCGGTTCCATATGGGGGACGGGGGGGGGGACACAGGGTAGGCACACTCGGGAGGTTTTATAGTTGGGACAGGATAGGCGGACACACAGACACACACTAGCGGGTGGGGGGGGAGTTTGGTGGGTATTGTTTAATTTCTTGTTGTAGCCAAGACGTTGGACCGCTGTATATCACATGGACAAGTTGATTGCCAGTTGCCTCACCACACCAGTATGCTGCCTACGTTGTGAACCCTTGAATGGCATTGTTGTACTGCTACTACATTACCTCGCCGCCAGGCCTCCGGGATGCTGGCACTAAGGCTGTGTACGACCTGCTACTGGCTGTTTATGAGAATTTGGTACCGCTTCCGGAGGTACACCGTGTTCATGTGTTATTGTTGGTGATGTCAATGGCTTTGCTGTCAATAAAGATCTTTTGAATTAAAAAAAAAAACAAAAAAAAACAAAAGCAGTACATGTGCTTTTCAGGTCTCACCTGAGGCTGCGCATGCGCTACTCTGCCAGACATTTAGTAGAGGCTTTAAAAAGTGCTACCACAACCTGCTTTGGCTGGCCTAGCGCGTGCGTTCACGCGCGCGTGCTCGTGCGAAACCTTCAGCTTTCAGCGCCCGATCAGGCGCCATCTGTCTTTCCTCTCACTTGATTGCTTTCATGCTCCTTCGCCCATCCCCTCCCCGCCGTGTCGCGCTGATTTCACTTTCGCTCGTGGCCAATGCATGTTTATATTTACGTACATCTATGCGTTAAATAGAGATATTACTCTGACGTTTTTTCATTTCTGCATTTTATGAAACTCAGAAAGGTATTGTGGTAAAACACTGGATGATATACATTTATCAGTCAGCCACATGCATTGCAAAATCTGGTAGTCTTCAATTATTTCTCCCAATCATTCTAGGAATTCCCCAAAGTGACACGTATAATCTTGCGATGTCTCCTCACTAGAGGGACGTCAGACGCGAAGCATTTAACAACAGAAACACATAAAATAGACGAGTTCACTATAGTCCATCTTCTTCGCTAACCGAACACACTACTGAGGGAATCGCTATATTGTCGAGACCAGTAAGTACTCTCATTGAGTCAGAAATTGCTATAAAACGTACCTGCAACACACTAAAAGCGCAGTTTAGATGCACACGTGCATTGCCAGCATCGTATTTGTTTTGTGCAAATTTCCTCGCTAAATTCAATAAAGACAGGAATATTAAAACGTGACATAGGATCTGGATTCCTTTTAAATATCATCAACGCCGGGTATTATTAGATCCATCTAACCGGGCACCAATTTATTTTAATATTTCAGGATACTCTTGTGCCGGATTCTCTTCCCTTATGTGGAATCCCAAATTTGAGTTTTTGTTGAGTCAACACCTTGTCATCACACTACATATCTTCTTTAAACAAATTCCAAGTAAGTACATATGCACTAAACCATTCAATAAATAGGGGCCTCTTCATATGTTCCCTTCCATTTTTTTCAAACCAACTGTGAATTAAATATTGCAGCTTAATATACCCTCAAACTTTAGAAGCGGAAACCAGCCTTTCAATATAAAATGCTACGTATACACAAAGAAAATTGGTGACTGAGCATTATGTAAGTACATTCTCTTGACAAGTAGGACATGATTAATAGCCTACCATTTTGCTCCAAACATTGCTCAGATAAAATATGAAATTACTTGTCTTTACAGATTGAAACCATTTGATGAAATGGTGTTCACATAAACACTGGCATTGTCCTTACTAAACTACCACACATGTATAGATGTCCTTAAAACCTCCTGTCTTAATTACAATTAAAACAAGTAACCTATGGATAAACCACCATAAATTAGTCACTATAACATAATTCCTTTCTTCTCTATTGTGTACTTGCACCAACGTGGACATCAAAGGTTCAGCTACTGGTCTTGAACATTTAGAAGCAAGAACAGTAATTCCCAATACTATGATTACTACTGACTGTATGTAGTAAAGGTACATACCATCCGTTTTTAGGTCTAGCCTACACAGCGCTCATGCGTAGAAGACCTTTAGTCGTCGTGCAGCTCTTTTTCAAAGCACATACTCGTGCTTGTGCCAGCATACGCCTGGCGGGAGTGCGCAGCGGCGTGACAGAAGCACGAGTATGTGCTCTTAAAAAAAGCACACTGTGCGTGCACGCATATACACACTGACCACTACTGGGCGTGCTCCTCTCTTCTCGCCCACTCACCGCCGCAGTTGGGTTTCCAAGGATATCTCGCTGCTTTTCCCATTCTTTCTGTCTGTATAAGGTACACAGTTTCGCTGTATTTTTTCGCATTCTTTCCTGTGTATTTCTCCTTTTAGCGCTTCCTTTCTCTTGCAGTCCCAGTGTTGTCTTTGTTATCTGTGTGTCTCTGTTTTGCTGTATTTCATCGCTTTCTTTGCCTCAGTGTGCTTTTTTCCTTCTAGCTCGCTCTTTATCTTGTGTTCATCTTGTTGTCTTTGTCATCTGTCCCTGTTTTGCTGTTTTTCTTGTTGTTTTCTCCATTGTGCTAAAATATCCAGCGATAGTGGCGAAATGTGTAAATATCGCTGAGAATACAGCGATATTCACGTATTAGCGACAAAATGCTCTTAGCCATGTTATCCACCTCCAATTGGATAACATGGCTAAGAACTGATCTGGGCAGGTGTTAGTATTTGGAGATATTCGCGCTTAGTGCGAATGGGCCCTATTCACAGAATGAACTTAAGACTCAATCCTAAACTTACTACTATTTTGGTATTCACAGAATGCACTTTCTACTTTTGGCATTCACAGAATGAACTTACTACTTTTGGTATTCACAGAAGTTAGGATTTTGTCTTAAGTTTATCTTAAGACAAACTTAAGACAGACTTGAGACAGACTTAAGACAGACTTAAAACAGACTTAAGACAAAATCCTAACTTATGTGAATACCAAAAGTAGTAAGTTCATTCTGTGAATGCCTAAAGTAGTCAGTGCATTCTGTGAATACCAAAATAGTAGTAAGTTCAGGATTGAGTCTTAAGTTCATTCTGTGAATCGGGCCCATTATTTCCAACGCTACGCCTGCCTTGCTAATAGGCGCTAGCGACTGCTTTCAGTTGCTAACTGGTTGGGTATGCCCACTTTGCATGTCATTAGCGATAAACATCGCTGACACGCAAAGCGGGCCCTAAACTGCTCGCTATCGCCTAAAAGCTGTCACTAACATCAGTTAGCGACAGCTTGCTAATAGGGCGATAGAATTATCGCCGCTTAGCGTCCAAAAACAGCCGCTAAATCGTCGATAATTGCCTATCGCCCCCCTTGGTAATATGCCCCAGTGAATTTAAAAACACACTTGTCCATCAACATCGGTCTCCGCATAATCTATACTACTATTATAAAGAGAGAACTGTGTCCTTTGAGCCAGGTAAACTCGAAAAGTACACCACCAATTACAACACCCAATACAGCGTTGGAAAGGGGAGGTCCAGGAGATAGACATAGGCTATATATATGGACACCATATACATTAAAAAGGGGGGGCGCCCTCAGTGGTAAAGTAGTCCCTTGTGGGCGTTAGGCATTAACATGTGAAAAGATGTGAGCGTTAACATTGTCAGAGGGGCAAGATGTGGGCATTAACATTGTCCATGATGCGAGGAGATGTGGGCGTTAGATGTGGGCGTTAACATTGTCCACAATGCGAGGAGATGGTGCTAAACCAAACAGTATTACAGCGTAATTGCAGTGCATCGTTCAAAGCCGCAATATTCACTCGCACACACATTCACCCAACACCATTCACGCTCCATTCAGATTTGCAAAAAGACTAGAACGTGTCCAGCAGGACACTACATGTATCAAACAAACATGAATCCACTTTGGACATAACTGCGTGTCCTGCCGATATCTGCATCATAGCCAAATGAATGGTACTTTTGTTGTGTTTTGAGGGTGCAGCAGTAGGCCCTCTGTCGGCTGTCGGTGGGACTGCAGCTTGTGTACGTTATTTCCCATCCACTTCGACAGAGGCGCAGGATATTGGACCGGGAGCTTGGCCTCAGCAGCCGCACGTGCTCCTGAGCTCAGATCAATGGAGCGGGATCCTTTCGACCCTGGAGCGGGCACAGAGGCCACATCTGAGTCCAATGTTTATGTTTAGAGGTGGGGAGGGTGGGGGGAGGGCTACGAGATCACGCCTTCTCCATGAGCATGCGTGGGTCTCATAGTCTTTTAATCGTCATACCCACAATCCTTTGGGCTATGTCTGCATACCTAGGATGCATTTACTAGATTTTCACCATTTATTTTCTGTACACTTTCATTTTCAGAAACCGGTCCTCAGAAGCTTGTTTCTGGTCCAGGGAAGACATGGCTTGGCAGTTCGGGCTGGACTGTTCCCATGAGGCACAGGGTCAGACTGATTTGCATATAGCCATGTCTGAACTGGGGTGGCAGAGTGGGCTAAAGAACGGTGATGGATTAAACACAGATCTTTTGACTGGGTGTGAGTGTTTGATTGATTCAGATGCTCTGTCCATCACCACCCCTTTTTGTACCGCTCCAGTATCATAGCAATACTTGATTCCCCATTATGTGAAATGCCAAAGTAATATATAATGTAATATCTGTGCAAAAAAATCACAAACTGTTCATTGTTTGAAGGGATTCACTCTTGCAGTGGTAATGATGGTGCATTGGAAATGCAGTTGCAGTTTCATGTGAACTGGTATTTATGTCAAACTAAAACAGCATAAAACAAGAACAGAGGTGAAATATTAACATCTTTTTGTGACATTTGTAATAAAGCTGTGGCAGTAATTGCTTGGGCACATTACTAAAGCATTCGCCAGGCCCCTGGCAGTATGAGCGGAGAGATGGGGGATACATTTTGCTTCTGTTTAGCTCTTGGTTTTCTCACTGCTGTGTATTAGTGTGAAGTTTCCGTGCTCAGATTATGCTGAAAAATGCTTGAACTGAAGAACGCGGCAATTTAATTAACACTGAATCCCGGTGCGCACGAATCAACCAAACAGTGTGATCCTCTACAAAATGCTGTAACTCCCTGTAGGCCCCCTTGTTTGCCAAAATATCGAGTGCTTAGAAACGAGCTAACCATATTGCAGCTGTGAGACACACTGGACGCTTACTTTTTAAAAAATTTTGAGAGACGTCCAAGTTTTAATGTTAACCACTTTTTAAAACAAACCGATACGTTCTCTTTAAAAAATAAATGGATCTGTAACCTAACGTGAAAAGCAGCAGGTATCATCCGAGTGATGACATCCAAGGGGACAAAGAACTGGTACGATAAGGTGATGAAAAGAACTAATGCTGTCATCAGTGAAAAAGAGAAATTATAAAGGCATGTAAATAGGATAAAAGCAAAGCAAACCGTCAGTTCAGGAGAAGGAAAGACAAGTGGGGGCATTCCAGTATAACATTTTATTAGTAAACACAGTTTGGCGTTTTTGTGATCCATTGTTATTAATGCTGAAGTGATTGTTAACTGCGGGGGAGCACGTATGGGATCGTCTCTGCAGCAGCTGATATGAGGGACACCGCCTGCAGCCAGGTGACAGTGGATGGTCCACAGCGCGAGATAGTCTGCAGTGGCCCCTCCAGCAGCAAGCAGCACAGGGAAATCTGCAGGCGACGGCCCCAATGTAAGAGGAGGAGGGGGAAGCCTGCTGCCGGCAGCTGTTTTACCTGAAGGTGGGAAGTGCAGGGCTGGTCGAGGTCGCACAAGCCCCCGGGTGACCAGTGATGAAAGAGAGGCTGCCCCCGGGGCAGAGCAGGACTTCGGCTGCGGCCCAGATGGGAGGAGGCTATGTGTTTTACGCAACAGGTTGCAAGCAGGCTACGTCTCAAATTTAAGCTACAGGGGAAGGCATGCCGCCATAGTTTCAACTATGTGTGGAATTAAAATACAAGAAAAACAAGTCATGCAGTTGTGTTACCTCGTGGCTTTGACATCATTCACGAAGGAAAATAATCCGCACAACAAACATGCTGTTGTTACACTACATTGCTTTTTTGTTGGTGTGCTCAGCGTTCGTGTTTGAACAACTCATATAGGTGCGAGAAAAACGCATGGGCAATTGCACGTAACTTTCATAGGGCGAAAAGCTACGTTTTTGCCACGTACAATCAACAAAACAAAAATATGTACCCATAACAAAAAACAGGGCATTATATAACCGCATGAGAATTTCAAGTGCTCATGTTGGGATAAAAAGTATTACACGTCTCAAATATTAGTTTACATCCTCGGCCTATGAAATGTAGAAAAATAACTATGTATACGTCATTTCCGTATGTAGTGTACTATCTGAGTCTACGTCTGTCTCATGTTTCTACACGTAATTTAAGAAATGCACAGCCGCAAACATTCCTGACCGGGTTGTAAAATAAACCACACGCCAAACAAGAAACTAAGGGAAGACAATAAAGTAATAAAAGTGCCATATAAAGTTTAAAGGGCACGCCGGAAACTTGAATAGCTAAGATAGTAAACAAAGGCACAATGTGGAGAGATTGTGGCCTAACGGCTAGGGCGGATGACCTAGGAGCTGGGGAACTGGGTTCGAGTCTCGGCAGGGATTCCCAAGCTTGCGTGATTTTGGGAAAATCCCTTAATATCCCCTGTGCCTACCAAAAATGAATGCGTGTGTATGTAACGTAACTAGTGCTGGTGTAAAGCGCTCTGATACATTGGAGTCTAGTTAGCGCTATATAAAACGCCACACATTATGTGATAGTAAAGTGGAAAGGCTAAACAGACGTTGATGTGGGAAGTTGCCTTTAATAGTAAAATAAACGTGAGTGCTGATTGTGTTACGTTTCAACATACATTAACTTACAGACAACAAGCTACAAGGAACTGCAGATGGCTGGGCTTTTCCAACTGTATTAATGGAATGGATCTCATGGCCTGGTGGCCGTGAAGTGTGAAGCAGTGGGCGGGGAAGCTTGGAAGCTTTGAAGCTCTCTGAGGCAGGAGCGCGCTGGGGAAGCCTGTGGGAAGGAGGCTGAGGCTTTGATGTGGGAAAAATGCGCGTGCTTGTGGTCACATGATTTCATGTGTACTGTTAGAAATCCGCGAAATCCGCCCGATGGTTTGAGCTCTTGGTTTCACCCCAATAGGTCTCTCTACGAGACCTAAAAAAGCATCTAGCAGCAATAGGAGGAGTTCAACTCCTAAACCATACACAACAGATCAGTCGCTAAGCGGTAGCGCAAGCGCTGTCTACGCTGGACCTAAAAAGAAATGTGAATGGGTTCCCTACCACAGGTAATGCGAAGGGGTCCCTAATCAAGTATACCAGGGATCACGCTATATATACCCCGATGATGACACTAGGAAGGCTTGTACACATTGCTTTGGTCACTACGACCCAGCAAAGCTGCTACTGTGCTAAGTAGAAGTGAGACTTTCAACGATATGAGAGCGCCCTCCAAGATTAGCTTCCTCTATGACAGTGACACTCAAAGTACGGCCCAGGGCCACCTACAGCCCTTCTGACCTTCACATGCGGTCCACTGGTTAACAGCTGTTTACTTCAGACAGCACTAACAATCAGAAAAATATTAACCTTTTCGATGCCCCCGGCCGTCCGCCGGACGTCCGAACTACACATGCATCATTTTTGGCGCACTGCGGCGAACATGCCATGGCAAAGCGGTTAATTAAATGGGAGAGCTTACATTTACAAGGTAACTGAAGTAAAGGAAAACATTCTATTAAAGAATCCTGCAACATCTAACCACCCACAAAGCCCCACTACCATCCTGCGGCATCGGCGTCGCTCGGGTTCACCACATGTCATACATTGAGCCGACATGACATCCCGATTCAGGTGTGAGACTACCGATTTGAAGGCTAGTCTCCCGCCTCTCGATTCCTACAAGCAAAAACCAGATTCCTCAGGGGTTTCAGCTGACAGGGCTTGGTATTGTGTAAAGTGCTAATTTTTCCAAACAAAGAGTGGCGATGCAGGGGCTCTCGATGGGGTGAAAAAACCAACGAAGCGTCATTAACAAGGGAGTCGTCTTTTACAGACCTGTGAAGTACTGGGGGGGGGGTCGAGCTGTTTCAGCTCGGGCTGTCACAGGGGGGTGGGGGGTGCATGCACTGCCAATAACCTGCCAGGCCAGTGCCCAAAACTTGCATCACCTTCTCTGTCTGCCATGAAAAAAACGTGCATTTTCGTTTCAAATGTCCGATCAGCACACTTTCAAAGCCCATACATGCCAGTAACCCGTTTCAAAGTCTCTTTCTCCCGATTTAATTCAGTCTCCCACTTTACTCTCCTGAAATGTTGGCATGTATGTTTGAAACCCCCTAGATACCAACGCTGATAAATCGCCATGATGTCTTCTAAACTTAAACTGATCTTAATTAACCCCGAACTAGATCTTAACTTTCTTAGATCCCGCAAAAACTCCTTAAATGTCGGTTATCATCACCCCACGAAGTGCAAATGAACATCGTCAAGAAAGACATGATTTTATTAGCTGTACCGTTGAAAACATTCCCCTACATAATATCACAAAATATACTTAGGAAAAGTGTGGTGACTTTACAAACATAAGTAAACGCGAATAATGTAACGCTATTATATGCACATATAAAGTCTTATGTTAAAAACCACTCTTTTACTGACGAAAATGAATAACAAATAAGTGTTTGTGGCTTTGCAGTGGCTTCTGGGTATGCAAATATACTCAAAGCGGCTGGTTGTTGTTAGGCAGTCTGCGCCCTAGTAACAGCTGATGGTACTGCACCTGCTGTTAGTGGACGCGTTCAACTCTCTCTCTCTCTCTCTCTCTCTCTCTCTCTCTCTCTCTCTCTCTCTCTCTCTCTCTCTCTCTCTCTCTCTCTCTCTCTCTCTCTCTCTCTCTCTCTCTCTCTCTCTCTCTCTCTCTCTCTCTCTCTCTCTCTCTCTCTCTCTCTCTCTCTCTCTCTCTCTCTCTCTCTCTCTCTCTCTCTCTCTCTCTCTCCCTCTCCCTCTCCCTCTCCCTAGACCCTAGACCCTAGACACCCTGGTAGAGGGACTCGTCCCGCTTGTCCTTCCTCTAATACATACAAATGACGTCCGTATAACACACCGCCATCCATCGGCTCATACTGTCACGAGGAGTTTGACTCTAGACGTTGCACCACAGATGCTAATTAGAAATCTATCCGTTACCTTTAAATAGACGCTAATAGGCAATTATATAGTAAGACCCCCACTACCCTACTAGGGGCAGATTTACAATCCCCTTGCGCCTCTTTTACGCGGAAAACCAGCGCCATGCTGTGGGGTATTTACAACGCTACGCATCTTTGTAAAGCTTTGCGCCAGCAGTTGGCGTTCCTGCGCAGGAACGCCTCCTCAATCAATTTTGGGCCCCTGCTGCGTCAAAACCCTGCGCCTGCTTGAAGCAGGCGTAAGGATTGATGCAGCATTGTAGGGCACCCCAGAACCTTGCAGGAGCTGCGTTGCGCTTGCTACGCAACTCCAGCAATGCGCCGCCTTAATGGCACAGATGCGTCACACATCTGTCCATTTCTGCCCCATGGTGCGCCGCACTATAAATGCGGCGCATCCATAGTGGCGGAGCCGTGACGCACAATAACTGTTGCATCCCTGCTGATATGCAGGGATGCACCAGTTATTGTAAATCTGCCCCCTAGTATCTAGACTGTTTCTGTACTGAATAGTCGTAAGCAGGATGCAAGTTTCACTGGTTTATTTAAGAGAAATACCAACACACCATGAGATGTTGGGGAGAGGGCAAGTGGAGTGTCTGGAGTGGCAGGTCAGCAGCTGACGGACGGAAGGAGGGATGGGGGTACGGGGAAGGAGAGGGACTTAACAGTAAAGTGCAATCCCAACACATCTTCCTCCTTGAGGAACAACAGAGAAGGTAAACAGTTAGTCACAAATAAAATCATTGAGTCTGCACGACACTGCGACCACATCTCGTTCTTGATGGTTCTACTCTTACACCGACTGATGCATGCCCACTGCAACCAGTGGAGGTTGAGCGTTGGGATCTCTTTGGGTCAGCCCCCACCATGTCCCTGTCAGGAAACCACCCACGGTGTCTAGGTGGATGAGCCCTGTGCATCCTGTGCCACATCCAATTTGTCTTCATCATCATCCCATAAATCCATTCTTCCACCACTCACGGTTCTGGGTGAATCCAAATCATCTCCACACCTGTTGCCATACTTGCCAGGGGCTAATCTCGAGAAATGCCACACTCTACCATCGCTGAGTAGGGCTGAGTTACAGAACCTTTCTCGACTATGAGTGGATGCAAAAATCTATTCTGTCCTTTGGTTATGAGTCCGCTATATTTCACACGAACCATATCACCCGCAGACACTTGTACCGGTTTGCAGCTATGTTTTCTGTTGTGGTGGTTCTTACTATCTACCTGTGTTTTTAGCAAACGTAGTTGGACTGTGTCAGGCGACCAGTCTGCCCTCTTGGTGGCAGTTTGCCAACCAACATTGTCCTTGGACATAGGTGTTCTTCCTCTCATTAGCTCAAATGGGCTATGCCCTGTAATATTTCATAGAGTTATGCGATACACCCACAATGTTTTGCCTGGTATCTCATTTCTCCACGCTAGGTTGTTGGTGGTGACAAGCTGCAAAATACCCTTGATGATCTGGTTAAACCTCTCCACGGCACCCTTACCGGCAGGATGGTACACGGAGGTGGTCTTGCTTATCCTCACGGCGAGCTGAAATTCAGCGGCAGCCGCGAAATTCAGGATTATCGCTGGGAATCCAGCGATAATCCTGCATAAATAGGGGAATTCTTACCAATAGGGAGATGTGGATTTAGCCACTCAATCCACCTCCCATGCTGAGCAGGGTAATAGGCAGATGATGGTATCCACGACAGGTGTGAGTAACTCAGTTAGTCTGCCAGTACGACTGTTGTGATTCTGGCAGTTGGCGGTTGGAGGTGGTCCTGGCGGTGGTGGCGTGTGCCTCCTGCGGTGTTGCGACGTCCGGGCCGGTCAGGACTCTAATTGATGTGTGCGCCCTGGTGGACCGCAGTTGAGGCCGGAGGCAGCGGACAGCGCAGGGCCATAGACACATGGCGTTGATTACCCCAACGCCATTGTCTCAGAGGCCATCCAATATCTCAGAAGACAGGGCCCCTGACTTGACCAGCACAGAGTTAGTGGCCCCGGATGCACAGCGGCCAGCACAGGCACACCGCCACGGGACGGTGACTTGCTGTGCACTGAGGTAGGGCGACGCAGACTGAGCTGGTCCTCATCGATGTCTGAGGGGAATGTGGTGGAGTATTGCGGGGGACAGTGGAAGGTGTCCTCCAGGTCATAATGAAGAGGGCAGAAGTCGTCCAGAAGCGGTAGATTGAGGAGTGGAATGCTACAACCTCGTTTTCACCATCAATTCGGTATCAGCTACATGAGGAAGAAGACAACCCCCAGTCAATAGACTCAGATGCCACCTAAGTGCAACCAGAGAGTGTCCATGATTGTCGGGGAACAGTCTTTATTGGCACCGGGCCTGAGAGGGGATGAAGTCTGCGATGATGCTGGTACACTGTTATGAACTCGACCATTGCTAAATCAAGACTCAGTCCCAAATGTGTGACCTACTTGACCGCAGTGTATGCCTGAGGCAGCGGTCTGCAGTGGCCCACCGCCACATGTTGTTGGCTCGCGATGCACAGAGTCAGTGACACCAGGGCAGTTGTCGGTAGTGTCCGATCACCACTGTAACGATGATCCTTTTGTCCTCCTGACTGCAATGCGTCTTCCACTTACACCTCTCCTTGCGTGCAATGATATGTTCTCTGCTATGGTATAATCAAGACTAAATTCCAAATGTGTGACCTACTAGTCCGCTGTGTATGCTGGTAGAGTGTGTCAACGAGAAAGGAGTACTGCAGGCCTGTGTTATGATGGTCTGAGGAAGCTGCCAAGGTCGCCGGCCTCAGGCTTGGAGATTGTCCGGCAAGTGGTGGGCCCTCTTCGACACACGCGGGTGTCGGCAGGTTGTCAGGATTGAGCGAGTTTGCCCTCATCGTACACACCAGGTTCCCATCTTTAGAGTCAGAAAAGGCTATCAGTTTTCTTTTACATTCTCCGTGGGGTTGGACACAGAGGGTTGCCAGGTCCTTTTGCTGATATTTCGCAACTGGATTTTGACCACTCTACCCTTCTTCCCTGTTGCCACGCTTTGCATTAGTTAGCGTTCTAGTCTTTTGCAGCTCTCCAGCTGTCAGCGGTTAGGTGGTGCGTGAGCTAATTGAAGGCTTCGCACTTCAACCGTCGCGCTGACTGAGAAGCAGCCTTTTCTTCAGTCTGCATTCTATCAAGCATTTTGAACCCTAGAACTTCATAGTTTCAGTCAATATTAGTCATTCCTTCACTTGCATTCATTATCCTGCGAGGAAGGTTCTGTTCCGGTGTTCCTGTATCCAAGCACTTTGACGTCCTATCCGAAGTTACCAACTTACCTCTTCTTTTCCTTTGTCCTTGGTGAGGAAGTCTTCGACACAGTAAGGTAGCGGTGCCCTTCTCCTCTCTCATTCCAGTCAGCGAGAGAGTCGGGGTAAGCTCAGAACTTGTTTTCATTTATTATTCTACAGAGACTATTCTTCCAAGAGTGGCAGTTATCTATAGACTACACGTTCATTTGTTCCTGGAGTTCTGGGTTATGTACGTCATTGCTACAGACTTATAACGCACTTAGAAAACACCAGTATCTACACCTTCTATCTGAAAATTGAACTTAGAGCTGAGAGCAGAACTCTTCTCCTGATGCCAGTACTGGGAAGTTGAACCATTCTTCCAGACTTCAAGTAAATATAAATATATATATATATTTGTGCTTACCACCTTTAGCGCAGTCATTCTCCATTTGGCAATTTACAAGGATCTCAAGAGTAAGAAGATTCTAGAACTTTATTTCACTCAGCAAAACGTTCTATCACTTAAGAGAGAGGCTAACTCCTGCACACATTCAGGTAGGAGTAGGTCTTGGGGAGTTTTGGGTAGAAACAGTTTAGGATAGTTTGCTCATTGTTCCCTTGCTTTACAAGAAGTCAACTACCAGAAGAATTCCGAAGACTTCAGTGTGTTGGGCAGTCTCTCTTGTTTGTCGTCCCATTCCCCTTTCCCCCGTATCTCAGTGTCCAGCTTAAACTGGGTCCTGGGGTGTAGAGGAATTGGGAGCTAGCATCTCTTCTCCTTCGTCGAGAGTGTTCCTGCGGAGCTACAATTCAGGTACTGCTTCTGACACAGGTAGGCATTGAGGCCTGGGTATGCAGGGGCGGGCAAGAGTGGTTCGGGGAACAGCGTCCAGGGGTGCAGCAGGCGCACAGGAATGCAGGCAACCCCACTCCCGGCAATGGCGTCGTCCTCGTGTCGGGGTGAAAGACGTTGCCCTGGCAGAGACGTTGGGCATTCTGGAAGAGGACCACGACCAGAGTTACGTGCCTTTTATTCACACTCCTATGCTGGCCTTGTGTACGCTGGGCCAGCCCACTCTGCTCACGCTTAAGGGGGGGACGTAACAAGCTACATTTCCACGATCTTCCCCACTGGCTGGACTGACATGGTTGCATCCACTACACTCCAAACACCAGCGGTGTGTGTCGACATGGATATTTGTGTGGTCTGTATACTGCAGTCTGGCCAGCACATCTACGCCACACTTGGCATTGTGTACATTCTTATTCATGGGTCACTTGCCTCCTTCACGCATGCCTGTTCCCAACCTTTGCTATTGTGTGGGCGAGGTGCCATGCCGTTGTCGTGTCTGGTGGGTGTGCATGTTGTTTGGCATTTTGTATGTGAGCTTGTGACATGTGCATTTCCAGTGTTGTGAGTTGCATGATTGTAGAGTTGAGGAGTGTGGTGTGTTCATTTGGTATTTGCCAACGAGCAGTGCATTTCCGTGGGTGCCATCCTGGTAGCGCGGGTTGATGATGGACTGTCGAAAGATGTAGGGTTCATGCACACTGCCTGGGTGGTTGGCGACGAAGTTGATGGAGATTCCCCAGTGGTCCAATATTGCCTTGACATTGGTGGAATATGTGCGCTTTCTTTTGCGGCTATTGTGTGCAGTGTTGCGAGGGGGCACAAGTAGGACATGTGTGCAGTCAATTGCCCCCTGACACATGCAGGAAGCTAGCTGTGGTGTAGACACCATGCTTGGTCTCGTGCTGTTCCTGCGCAGTGTGGGGGAAGTATAGGTAGTGCGGTACCAAGCTGATGATGCCATCCAGGACAGGTGTGAGGAAGTTGGATAGGGCTAGCTGTGAGACTCCTCCGACTCTGGCAGTTGTTGTTTGGAAGGTACAGATTTAGCACAGCCAGCAGCTTTGTCTGAGGTGGGATGTTGGTTGTCCGCTGTGTTGGTACCGTCAGCCTTTGGGCAATGATGGTCAGGATGTGGAGGATGGTTGTTCATTTGTACCTGTTCCCAGAAACCGGTCCTAGGATGCTTGATTCCAGTGCAGGGAAGACATGGCTTGGCAGTTCAGGCTGGACTGTTCCCATGAGGCACAAGGTCAAGACTGATTTGCATATGGCCATGTCTGAACTGGGGTGGTGTGGAGTGCAAAATAACGATGGATTAAACTCAGATATGTGACTGGGGTTGAATGTTTTGCCATTGTCCATCATCTTGTCTGTTTTGCTATTCCCTGGTGTTGAATCTGTGAGGCTGGTGCATTTCCTGAAGGTCCTCTGGTCTTTGTCTGCGCTGGATCTGTGGCGGTCCAGGGTGGGAGGTGGGGGTGGCGGACCTGGGGGTGGAGACTGTGGGTGTTGTGGCCCTGTTGGGGCTCCAAGCTGCATGATCGTTGGCTCCATGGCATCTGTTGTTCTTCAGGTGTGGCTCTCGGCTGGGCTCACTTTTGTGGTGCAGGCCGACTTTACACCAGGTAAGAGCAGGTGTTAATTTCCTGCTGCTAGCGCACTTTATCGCCTGTTTTGGGATCTTATCGCCTATCTGGCTGGTCGTTGAGAATGTTGCAGAATGGTGTTGTCTCAGCTTTTGGCACGGGAACGCCTACTCTGCATCTCATTAGCGATAGTTGCGGGAGTCATCTGTGGTGATGTTTTTTGCAGCTGCTGTCGCAGGTAAACTGGTGATATGGGCTGTTAACACCAGCTTGTGAATGGGGCGATACATTTATCACCACTTTGGCTGCAATAAAGTGCTGTTAACTTGGCGATAAGTCCTTGAGAATATGTGCCTCTGTAAGTAGGATAGCCTACGATAATTTTATGCTAACCAGAAATCTATTGGTCTATATAGCTGATGAAATCGAAGACCCTCACAACCCTACTAGTATCTAGACTGTCTCTGATATCTGTACCCTAGGAACTCTATGTACAGTTGTCCTTTCTGGATAAATATATACCAAGAAATAAAATGCAAAACTGTGTCTCTTCCCACATCTCTATAAGTCTGACCAACTCAATTCAGCCGGGTCTTCAGCGCAATACTTTAACATTCAAAATGTATTTGATTTTGGTATTACATTGTTATACCCGCTGCTCTTGATCATAACATCTATCATAATAAATCAACCTACTTAATATACGTGGACTACGAGGCATCTTTATTACAACACTAGCAGCCCGTCCCAACGTTGTCCGGGTATGAATTGCTACCGGCCAGTAGTATATTGTTTCGTAGGATTTCATTTTGATAGCATTTCTTATCTGTGACAGGCCTGTGAAATGCTCCGATTCACAGTGCACTGCTGATGCACTTAAGAGTGCGCGTTCAGTAGTGTGTGAACTCGAGTTTCCTTACTTTATTTTTCCTTGCAATATTATATAGCGCGAACTCGACAACATGGCATGAGCACAATTTACATTGCAGAAGACCACATTATTTGTGGTAGGCAAGGGGAGACAAAGCGATTTGCCTGAAATCACAGGATGTTGACCTGATGCCGAGATTCGAACGTAGCTCCCCATCTCTAAAGTTTGCATTTTTAGAACTTGTGGTGGGAGGTGTGTCTAAAAGTGTATGTCGGTGCTGGCCATCAATGAGAGAGACCTGTGCATTTTTCCAATCGGTGGTAAAAAACCTATGAGTATGTTGCTGGAGATGTGGGCCGCCGTGCCACCAATGTACTTACGGGGGAGGGTAAACACCCATTATTCCGCAACTTTCTTTCCGCATACCATCACTCCGCATACTTTCATTACGAAAGTACCATGACTCCGCAATGCCGTTATAACGCATGGTATTACATTTTATATGCTTTTACCACGCATACATTTACAACGAAATTCGTTGTAAATGCATGAATGGTAAAAGCATGTTTTTTTTTCAATGTTTGGATAAGGCAAGTATGGGTATAGGGGTATATGTTTTGGGGTACTGAGGTATATGTTTTGGGGTGTTTGGGTATTTTAATGGTTCAGATATAGTTTTGGGTTATGGGGTACAGAGGTATTTTTAGGGTTCAGGGCTAGGTTTGGGTTTTGGGGTATAGGCGTATTTTTAGGGTTCAGGGCTAGGATTGGGTTTTGGGGTATAGGGGTATTTTTAGGGTTATGGGGTAGTTTTGGGTTTTGGGGTACAGGGGTATTTTTAGGGTTCAGGGCTAGGTTTGGTTTTTGGGATACAGGGGTATTTTAGGGTTCAGGGCTAGGTTTGGGTTTTGGGGTACAGGGGTATTTTTAGGGTTCAGGGGTAGGTTTGCGTTTTGGGGTACAGGGGTATTTTAAGGGTTATAGGCTAGGTTTGGGTTTTGGGGTACAGGGATATTTTAGGGTTCAGGGGTAGGTTTGGGTTTTGAGGTACAGGGGTATTTATAGGGTTCAGGGCTAGGTTTTGGTTTTGGGGTACAGGGGTATTTTTAGGGTTTAGGGATAGGTTTAGGTTTTGGGGTACAGGGTATATTTATAGGGTAAAGATGGGTTAGTGTTTAAGGGTGTTGGGGTATTTTATAGAGTACGGGTGGGTTATGATTATGGGGTGCAGGGGTATTTAAAGTAGGGGTGGGCGGAATTAGCGCGAACTTAGTACAATAAATCTGCATTATTTCGTTCCGTCAGATTTCCAATTATTAAAGCAGAAACCTCATATATTCAAGGTAAAATAACAAGTATTTCTACATGCTAAAATGCATATAGTCATTTCACAAAAGTGCAATTAGCTTCCAGCAAGCAGTGAGAGAGGTGATAATTTTGAGATCAAGCCTCTGGAAAGCATTATGGGACGAGATTAGCAGTGGGAAGTGAATATTATAGTATCCAAATAATTCTACAAAGAGATGCAGTTCACCTCATCGTCCCCAGTTGTCCCCGATGAGGCAAATGCAATAGCATTTAAAATATTATACATGAAGCTGCAGTTCACCTCGTCGTCCCAAGATGTCCCTGATGAGTAAAATTCAAAAACATTGAAACCCTTTCATGAATGCTAAAAATGATGCTAATCTTATCCCATAATGCTTTGCAGGGCCTTTTAGTTGTATTTTTGACCATAACTGTGCTTGGGGTGGTTCTAAGAGAATGGGACCTCCACTGAATTACTATTTAAAGGGAGCAGGAATGTATCGAACCTGGGAAGAAAAAACAACACTTGTGACGTTGTCACGCCCCCCCAGCACACATCCACAGCACAATGCAGACACGCCCACAAGGGACTACTTAGCTGGCACAGTTCTTTTACTTTTGAAATGTATATGGTGGGGGTCTGCATAGCCTATGTCCTTCTGCTGCAACTGCCCTTTCCAACGCTGCTGTGGTTCCTGAGATTACCCGCCTCAAAGGTTTGGGCTCTCTATTATATTAGTATAGATATCTTCATTATTTCTTTAAAGGTGCAAATATTTATATTTTTTTCTTTTCTCTTCTGTTTTGTTTTCTTTTCTTATGATTATTTTTTGATATGACAACATTCAATTAAAATCACATTAAAAAAAGTAGATAATCAATAGACATGAAACTATACAAATTGTTGAAGGCAAAGCAGTAGGTGACACAGAATGGAGAACAGTATCATACATTCAGTCCAATACAGAGATCTGGGCCTAACTCCATAATTTTCTTTATACTAACTCCATTATTTTCTTTACACTCCATACCACCTCATGGAAGCACTCCACGCCGACCTGCCAAACCATGTCTTTCCTGGACAGTACTCAAACATCCTAGGACAAATTTCTGGCTATCGGCCATCTTCAGCCAGGATAGCTTAACTCCAGTGGTGTGGAGAGCATGGGACTCACGTCTGAGCATACCCATCACACTCGGGGTGACAAATGCAAAAACAACAGTTGATGGATAGAATGCAGAACAATGTCATACATTCACCCCAGTACAGAGATCTGGGCCTAAATCCATCATTTTTTTGCACTCCACACCACCCCAGTTCACACATGGCCATATGCAAATCAGCATTGACCCTGTGCCTCATGGGAACAGTCCAGCCCGAAGGGCGGAACGTACCACACGCCCCCAGCATTTGTCACGCCCCCCAGCACAAGCCCACAGCACAATGCAAGCACGCCCACAAGGGACTACTTTGCTGGCACGGTTCTTTTATCTTTTAAATGTATATGGTGGGCGTCTGCATAGCCTATGTCCTTCTGCTGCAACTGCCCTTTCCAACGCTGTATTGGGTGTTGTGATTGGTGCTGTGGTTCCTGAGATTACCCGCCTCAAAGGTTTGGGCTCTCTCTTTATTATATTAGTTTGGATACATACTGAATACACCAGGTTAGCCTTCGAGGTGCCCTTTTTAAAATACCAATTATATGGACCACAGAGCTGTACTGTTTTGTTAAGTACTAACTCTGGGTGTAGTACTATGCTACAAACACGGAGTGTGCATAGTTTGCGTCACTAAGCACTACGCAAATTGCACGTAGCACAGTGCAAAAATGCACAGCGTAGCGGGTATTTTTTGCTTGCTCGCGGTCCTCAACGTCAAGTTGGCGACCGCGAGAAAGCAAAATCAAAATCCCGGCAAGATTTTTTCTTTGTTCAATATCAGCAAAATCAAGTTGCCGATCGCGAGCGTGGAAAATAAACCTCCCGGCGAGATTCTCAATGCGGGAGGTCAGGTTTCTCATTACGAGTGGTCACGTATGCTCGCGACCGCTGGCGATGAGAAACTACCAGTCTGCGTTGAGAAAGCTGTTGCTCGAGTATAAATCTACTGGGCGGCAGAAAACGACCCCTTGCACTGTGCAATATGCTATTTGTAATGATTGCACAGTAAGGACAAGCATCCAGCACTGTGCAATCAGTGCGAACAGCATTTCCTTACCGCACTAGGCAGTCCGCGTAGCTAGGCGTTGTGTGCGAGTGCACTTCGCGTAGCTATGCGTAGTGCTACTACGCAAACTACGCCCAGGGTTATTAAATAAGTACACATTTACATCTCAAAAATAAATTGTGGACCTCACCTCATCTTTATAAGTCTGACTGACCCCATCCCGCCGGGTTTTCACTGCGATCCTTTTAACATTCAGAGATTACTTTATTTTGGCATTAGGTACTAGTAAATATGCCACGTTAGCTTTTGAGGTGCCCTCTCTAAAAAGCCAAATAAATGGCCTACAGAATTGACGATGATTACTACAGTTTTTTTAAACTACTTTTGGCAATACAATTATGATTCATATGTAAAGTCTTAAATCTGATATATCGCTGCTCTGAATTAGGACTACCCCCTAAAGACCACCTGCTATGTTTTATGTTCTTTTTTTTTACCCAGAGGAACAATTTCTGGCTGACTTTTATTGCTGTTAATATTTGCTGATTGATACTATATGCAACGATTGACAACTCTGATGTACAAATATATACAAAACGTATTCTGTTTAATCATTTTTTCCCTACAAGTTGCTTACTAACATGAGCACACTATAGATACTTTAGTTAACTAACAATTAACAAGGATTTAAATAAGGGCACTTATAAGCTAATGTTTCTTACACAAAGTATTAACACATTGACGACTGACACCAACCTGTCTGGAATATCCATCCGCACTCTCACAACAATGCACTTGCCAGCATCCCTGTCACTCTTTGTCGAATCAACAACTAACCATGTCAAAGTAACATGCGACCGGATTAGTTCGATTTAACCCCTTTAGCACTAATACACCTTGCTGTTTGACATCACTGGCAATGTATTTCTACCATTGCCATGTAGGCAGTATGATGTTGGAAATATCCCCTTCAATATGATTAATGTATTTACTCACCCTGCACCTTGTGGTGGCTATACTTGATTCTAATTGAAAGATAGTAATTCATCCCATCTTTGCAGCCTTGAGAAAGCCCCAGGCCAATGGGCAATATGGGGTGAAACATGTGTCTAATATTTGCTGAATGATACTATATACAACGATTGACAACGTTGATGTACAAATGAATACAAAAGCGTTGAGAAAGCCCCAGGCCAATGGGCCAATAGTGGGCGAAACATGTGTCAGCTGCTCAGAAATCACCAAGAAAGTCACCAACTCATGAAAATATGCTATGAACATGATGAAAATTTCAGATGGAGAATAAAATAAGAAATACAACAAATGAAATAGAACTTGAATTTATCCTAGCATATCATATTCACAGGATGAATTAAGAAACAATCTGTGATTAAATAGGAGGACGTATTCAAACATATTTGACAAGTTTGAGCTATTCAAAGCTGCAAAACAAAAAGAAATTTGAATTGTTGCTGTACCACAGGTCATCACGTAGGGTCTCTAATCAAGTCTACCAGGCATAATGCTGTATATATACCAAGAATCACACTAGGAGCCAGTGGAGTCATGTACAGAGTGCTCTGGTCACCTCGACCCATATATATTTGTTTCTAATGATTATAAATTGCCAGTAAAGCTGCTTGTGAGCTCTTTAAGATCCTGATGTCTAGCAATATGAGATAGCCTTCCAAAATTAGCTTCTTCCTCGAGATACTTTCCACTACCAACCAATAGCAACTTAGAACTGCTTCCCACAGCCTCGCCTTAAAAGGTAACACATTTGTGAAAATAAAGGTCAGGAACTATGTCTTGGTCAGCACCACAGCTTCATGATAACTTAATTATTCTTTGACAAGGCTATGGATCTTAACTTCCCAAGAGTCTCTAAAAATATGCATGCTAAAAATATGCATGCTGTCGGTTAGCATCTTTTTT